>NW_027362774.1:4117500-4752500 GCF_046119375.1 Phyllobates terribilis
TGTGAGAACTTCTCTGCCTGTGAAATGTTTTTCCCTGCAGGATTTTCCTGAATCCCTTATTGCTTCCTTTGCACTTTCTTAGTGTATATATATATATATTTTTTAAGATGTAGAACTTTACTTCCATTTTTATTTATTTATTGTTATTTTCAAATTTGTAAATATTTTATGACCTAATGAATTCTGACAATGGTAAGAATTCCAAATTCTCACAGATTGCAACAAAATGAATTTAGGTATTAAATAGTAAAACTAGCGTTCTTTGCAAATTAATGAAGACCAGGGTATCAACAATCACCTCCAATAAATATTTCCTGTAGTTTCAGTAGATTTCTGGGATGTCTTTGTGCACAGACCTCTTCTTCTTCTTCTTGTGCCGCTCGATAAGGTGAAGATGAGGACGGTGACTTGACCATTTCACAATACAAACCTTTAATGCTTTCCTGGCCTCTCAGCTTCATGCATGTCTATAACACGTTCGGTGCTTCCAGGCGGCTTTCACACTATCCAAACCTACTTGAGAAGAACAAATTTGTCAGAAACCGGGCATGTGAGCCTTTATTTAATGGAAGAACCTCTATAAAACACTTCAAATTCCCAACTTTTTTATTGGAATCCAAGGGGTAACGTTTCTCGTCACCATCCTGACATGCCAAGGTGAGGAAACTTTTAAGCTGCAATGCTCCTTTGGGGAAGTATGCAAATTGTCTCTTCAGCGAGGAAGAGAACTAGAACTCTAGTGCCCCCTATAGGAAGTAGCAATCCTGAAAGTCAATATCGACTCTCTAAGGAGCCTTGTCACATGACTTAGGATGAAAGCCAAAACCAAAATCTCAATTTGCAGACACTGTACTTCAGAGTACTGCCCATTCTCAGTGCAAAGTGTGAGATCTGATTTGGCTGGGTGTCAGGCGTCTGACCAAGATCCAAGGGGTAACGTTTCTCCTTGCGGAGAGTGTCATGTTAAGCATGTCAAGGTGAGGAGACTTTTAAGCCGCCTTGCTCCTTAGGGAAATATGCAAATTGTCTCTTTGGAGAGGAAGAGGGACAGAACTCTAGTGCCACTATAGGAAGTAGCAATCCTAAAAGTCAATATCGACTCTCTCAGCTTAAAAGTCTCCTCACCTTGGCGTGTTAGGCTTGATAAGTGACTCTCTGCAAGGAGAAACGTTACCCCTTGGATCCTGGTCAGATGCCTCTCACCCAGCCAAATCAGATTTCACACTTTGCACTGATGAGGGGCAGTACCCGGAAAAAAGTGTCTGCAAACTGAGATTTTGGTTATTATCCTAAGTCATGTGACAAGGCTCGTTAGAGTTGATATTGACTTTTAGGATTGCTACTTCTAATAGGTGGCACTAGAGTTCTAGTTGTCTTCCTCTCTGAAGAGACAATTTGCATATTCAATGCACGTAATCAGTGTAGAAAGCCAGGTAATTTTAAAGGGTTTGCTTATATTTACAGTTGTGCTCAAAAGTTTACATACCCCGGCAGAATTTTTCCTTTCTTGGCCTTGTTTCATAGAATATGAATGATAACAAAAAAACTTTTTCTCCCCTCCTGGTTATTGGTTGGGTGAAGCCATTTATTGTCAAACTACTGTGTTTTCTCTTTTTAAATTTTAATGACAACCAAAAACATCCAAATGACCCTGATCAAAAGTTCACATACCCCAGTTCTTAAAACCGTGTATTGCCCCCTCTAACATCAATGACAGCTTGAAGTCTTTTGTGGTAGTTGTGGATGAGGTTCTTTATTTTCTCAGATGGTAAAGCTGACCATTCTTCTTGGCAAAAAGCCTCCAGTTCCTGTAAATTCCTGGGCTGTCTAGCATGAACTGCGCGCTTGAGATCTCCCCAGAGTGGCTCAATGATATTGAGGTCAGTAGACTGAGATGGCCTCTCCAGAACCTTCACTTTGTTCTGCTGTAGCCAATGACAGGTCGACTTGGCCTTGTGTTTTGGATCCTTGTCATGTTGGAACGTCTAAGTATGTCCCATGCGCAGCTTCCGGGTTGATGAGTGCAAATTTGCCTCCAGTATTTGCTGATCTTTCCTTCAACTTTTACCAAGTTTCCTGTGTTTTTGTAACTCACATATCCCCAAAACATCAGCGATCCACCTCCATGCTTTACTGTAGGAATGGTGTTCCTTTCATCATAGGCCTTGTTGACCTCTCTCCAGATGTAACGTTTATGGTTGTGGCCAAAAAGTTCAATTTTGGTCTCATCACTCCAAATTACCTTGTTCCAGAAGTTTTGAGGCTCGTCTCTGTGCTGTTTGGCGTATTGTAGGCGAGATACTTTGTGGCATTTGCGCAGTAATGGCTTTCTTCTGGCGACTCAACCATGCCTCCTTATTGTGCATCTTCAATCAGCCATGCCGCTAGTTTTCAGAGAGTCCTGAATTTCAGCTGATGTTATTTGTGGGTTTTTCTTTGCATCCTGAACAATTTTCCTGGCAGTTGTGTCCGAAATCTTTGTTGGTCTACCTGATCGTGGTTTGGTTTTTACAGAGCCCCTGATTCTCCATTTGTTAATCACAGTTTGAATGCTGCTGACTGCCATTATTAATTCCTTGGATATCTTTTTGTATCCCTTTCCTGTGTTATACAGTTAAACTACCTTTTCCCGTAGATCCGTTGACAATTCTTTTGCTTTCCCCATGACTCACAATCCAGAAACGTCAGTGGCTGGATGAAAGATGCAAGAGTCTGTCTGGATCCCAGAAACTCACTCAGCTTTTATGCACACACACTGATTACAAGCAAACAGGTCACAGGTGAGGATGTTACATTTAGAAGCCATTCAAACCCATTTAGGTCAAATTCTGTGCATGTTATCAGGCCAAAATTACCAGGGTATGTGAACTTTTGATTAGGGACATTTGGATGTTTTTGGTTGTCATTAAGATTTAAAAGGAGAAAACACAGTAGTTTGACAATAAATGGTTTCACCCAACCAATAACCATGAGTGGAGAAAAAGATTTTTGTTATCATTCATATTCTATGAAACAAGGCCAAGAAAGGAAAAATTCTGCTGGGGTATTTAAACTTTTGAGCACAACTGTATATATATATATATATATATATATATATATATATATATATATATATATATATATATATATATGCAGTGGTGGCCAAAAGTATTGGCACCCCTGCAATTCTGTCAGATAATACTCAGTTTCTTCCTGAAAATGATTGCAATCGCAAATTCTTTGGTCTTATTCTCTTCATTTAATTTGCTTGCAAGGAAAAAACACAAAAGAGAATGAAGCAAAAATCAAATCATTGATCATTTCACACAAAACTCCAAAAATGGGCCAGATAAAAGTATTGGCACCCTCAGCCTAATACTTGGTTGCACAACCTTTAGCCAAAATAACTGCGAACAACCGCTTCCGGTAACCATCAATGAGCTTCTTACAATGCTCTGCTGGAATTGTAGACCATTCTTCTTTGGCAAACTGCTCCAGGTCCCTGATATTTGAAGGGTGCCTTCTCCAAACTGCCATTTTGAGATCTCTCCACAGGTGTTCTATGGGATTCAGGTCTGGACTCATTGCTGGCCACCTTCGAAGTCTCCAGTGCTTTCTCTCAAACCATTTTATAGTGCTTTTGGAAGTGTGTTTTGGGTCATTGTCCTGCTGGAAGACCCATGACCTCTGAGGGAGACCCAGCTTTCTCACACTGGGCCCTACATTATGCTGCAAAATTTGTTGGTAGTCTTCAGACTTCATAATGCCATGCACACGGTCAAGCAGTCCAGTGCCAGAGGTAACAAAGCAACCCCAAACCATCAGGGAACCTCCACCATGTTTGACTGTAGGGACCGTGTTCTTTTCTTTGAATGCCTCTTTTTTTTTCCTGTACACTCTATGTTGATGCTTTTTCCCAAAAAGCTCTACTTTTGTCTCATCTGACCAGAGAATATTCTTCCAAAACGTTTTAGGCTTTCTCAGGTAAGTTTTGGCAAACTCCAGCCTGGCTTTTTTATGTCTCGGGGTAAGAAGTGGGGTCTTCCTGGGTATCCTACCATACAGTCCCTTTTCATTCAGATGCCGATGGATAGTACGGGTTGACACTGTTGTACCCTCGGACTGCTGGGCAGCTTGAACTTGTTTGGATGTTAGTCGAGGTTCTTTATCCACCATCCGCACAATCTTGCGTTGAAATCTCTCATCAATTTTTCTTTTCCGTCCACATCTAGGGAGGTTAGCCACAGTGCCATGGGCTTTACACTTCTTGATGACACTGCGCACGGAAGACACAGGAACATTCAGGTCTTTGGAGATGGACTTGTAGCCTTGAGATTGCTCGTGCTTCCTCACAATTTGGTTTCTCAAGTCCTCAGACAGTTCTTTGGTCTTCTTTCTTTTCTCCATGCTCAATGTGGTACACACAAGGACACAGGACAGAGGTTGAGTCAACTTTAATCCATGTTAACTGGCTGCAAGTGTGATTTAGTTATTGCCAGCACCTGTTAGGTGCCACAGGTAAGTTACAGGTCCTGTTAATTACACGAATTAGAGAAGCATCACATGATTTTTCAAACAGTGCCAATACTTTTGTCCACCCCCTTTTTTAGGTTTGGTGTGGAATTGTATCCAATTTGGCTTTAGGACAATTCTTTTTGTGTTTTTTTCATTGAAGACAAATTAAATGAAGAGAATAATCCCAAAGAATTTGTGATTGCAATCATTTTCAGGAAGAAACTGAGTATTATCTGACAGAATTGCAGGGGTGCCAATACTTTTGGCCACCACTGTATACTGTATATATATATATGTTTCATTTAGGTTATGTGCACATGATGCGGAAATTCGCGGAAAAATCCGCATGCATTTTCTTCTTACAGGGAGAAGCGTTTTTAGCTTTTTTACACGTGTTTTAAGCATGCGTTTTTTCAAGCACGTTTCCAAGCGATTTTGAGCATTACTTGGAAAAGGGCTTGACAAGTTGGTCACACAATATAAATCCATGCAACTGGCATGGATTTATATTGTGTGGCCATAAAATAGTTTAGAAAAGGAATTACAAAGTAAAAAATATTCATATTCACTTTTCGCCGGCCCCCGATGTCCTCCCTGTGTCCTCCCGTCGACGATGCGTTCTCCTTGGCTCCCAGCGGTGCTCTACAAGGACCTTCGGTGATGTCATTTAGTCAGCTGATGGTCACGCGACCATCACCTGACCGCTGACGTGACCATCAGCTGACTAAATGACGTCACCGAAGGTCCTTGTAGAGCACCGCTGGGAGCCAAGGAGAACGCATCGTCGACGGGAGGACACCGGGGGGCGCTGGAGAGGTGAGTATGATTATTTTTTTTATTTTTAACTTTATAATTCTTTTTTAACTTGTAGGTACGATGGTTCCTGGGTAGGATGAGAGTCTCCTCTTCTCCAGACCCGGGTACTATGTAGTCATGCGGATCTTATGCAATCCAATGAAAGTCAATGACGGCGATTTCGCAGCGAAATCGCACTAGAATTGGTCTTGCTGCAGTTTTTACCGCAGCGGAAAATTCCGCATGATGTGCACAGCACCTGCGGATTTGCATTGCAGTACATGGCAGACCTATTACAAGCGATTTTAATGCGTTTTCGAGGCGAAAATCCGTCACAAAAAAAAAAATTAAATCCGCAACGTGAGCACATAGCCTTATAGTCTTTCCGGATAGATTCTACTCTTCTTTCTAATCTACTAACATATGTAGAAAAAATAATGCCTTGGTCTGACACTGATTATCTGTCCTTATAAAATTAGTCCTTGCATTCGGAGATAAGGCGACTGTTCAATATATAATTCTCCGGAGAAGAGAACATCTTCACTCAGATATCAGGGAGGACCTGCCTCCATGTAATAGTCGTCTTACAAGTGACCTGTTATCTTGACATGAATATCATTGAAAATTCTGCTGCTCGTATTAACGGGCTTATTGAATAAAGTATCAATATCACAGACGTCGGGATCAATATCTCCTGATAGAATGATGACAAATCACTAATGAAAACTTCACACTCGGTGACTGAGGATATTAGGGTAATGAAAGTTTAATCGTATGAAGACAAGACAAGAAAAACATAGAGCCGGAGTGGCGCGTGATTTTTTATTTTTTTTTCTTAGATAGATAGAATATGGTGAATTGCCGGATGACTTCAGTTATCTACTTGGGTTTCTAATATTTCCAACATGTCTGTTTTGGAGAGATAAGGGAAAAAAAAAGCAGAAATTTCTGAGGTTATCCTCTTCTTTTAGTTATTTTTCCGTCCCTTCGACCAATCTATGGTATATAGCCTTTCAAAAATCACTTGGAATAGATGTAGCCTATGTGTTGTCCATAACAAACTAGCGTCTGCTGATAAGAAACGACACTAAAATGAATCACCAAGGCCAAGAATACCCCTCGGCAGTCGAACAAAATATCTTCTGTAAAGTAAAAAAATATATATAATAGTAATAATAATAAAATAAATAAAAAATGTTCGTTGAAAGTTAATAATATTCATATTAGTAAATATATATAAAAAATGAAAAATAATATAAATAAATCAATGAAAATAATAATACTAAAAATAGATGCAAAAATTGTAATGAAAAATTGCGGAAGGAAAGAAACGGCTTACGGTTTTTATTTTTATTTGATATATTCTTGTACCGTGTTAGCTAGTAGATAGAAAAATATTTAGATTTGAGAGTCCTCAGTGGTTGATACCTTTTAATGGCTAACTGGAAAGATGGTAACAAATTGCAAGCTTTCGAGACTACTCGGGTCTTCATCAGGCATAGAGAGACCTGAGTAGTCTCGAAAGCTTGCAATTTGTTACCATCTTTTCAGTTAGCCATTAAAAGGTATCAACCACTGAGGACTCTCAAATCTAAATATATTTTGATTTGATTAATTTGTATTTCTTTATTTTGATTACAATGGACATGGTAGAGTTAATATTAGTTGCAACATAATTACAATGTGTGTCGTTGCTTCGGGCCAACCAATCAGAAGAGGCTGGTTCACAGGGATCTGGACTGGTGGCCACGAATTACCACGGTCCTGCAAATCTTTTTGATAAGCTTATACGACTTTGCGAATAAGCTCTAAGACTTACGTAAAAAAATAATGAAAAGATAAATCGTAAATACAAAGCTACATAGGAAAAAAAAATAAAGACATTTTTTTGGGGTTTCCCATTTTTTTTGATCCAATAATGAAGTAAAAGAAAAAAAAATGCATCTGATTCCCCAATCTAAGATTCCTGGAAAATAAATGTAATAAAAATAAATTAATAAAATAATAAAAAAAAAAAATAATAATAATTGAATATAAATTAATTTATTTATATTTCCAATCAGTAAATAAAAATGATGTAGGGAAATATAGGGCACTGGGATATTTAAAGGGGTATTCTGATTTTAAAATAAAATCGATTATATAGGTGAAACGTTTTCCAAGGCAAAATCGATGATTTCTTTTTTTTCTGGCACTTTTGATGTTGGTTTTGCGTTTGTTTTATTTATTTTGTATTGTGGCATTCATTGTTGTTTTTTTGTGCAAAATTATTCAAAAATGGCGGGTGCAGTTCACCACTTTTTTTGCAAAGTCAAAAACGCTCGATTTTTGTCTTTTTTTTTGCAACTTTTTAATGCAAGTTCTGCTAAAATGTTGCAAAATTTGCTCATTCATTTGTTCGGTGTTTTACATCAGTATTTGTAAGCCAAAATCAGATGAATTAGAGGAAAAGTACAGGGCGATTCACTCGCTAATTTACCTGGAAAAATTGCTGTAACTTCTAAAATAGACGATCTATTGTACTGAAATTTGGACTGCACATACCTTGGCTCATAGGAAACTAATGTTTTAAAGCAGGTGTTGTAAATGTCCACCGTTCTCATCCAGGAACGTTTTCACATTGTTGAATGTATTCTGCAGGAGGTCTGGGGTCGTAGCCTGAATTTCTCACTATAAGTTCTCTTGGAGGCCTGTAATGGTCCTGAATTATTACTGTACTTCCAATCCTTCAAATGACCCCAAAGGAAAAAATCCAGCGATGTTAAATAAGGCGATCTTGGTGGCCAGAGTCCTTTGGAGATTACTCTGTCATCAAAGGAGGCTTCAGGACATGATTTGGATGGTGGGTTTTGACCTCCAAACTTCTTTAGAAACTTACTTTGACTTCTCAGGACTCAGTTTTCCAATAAGTTTTCACAATGAAATCACGGTCCTCCAAACTGTATCTACAATGTTAACAAATGAAGAAGGAATTTGGCAGGAGTGAAAAGCCAGCACCGCACATAAACTATCGACATGGTGCAGCAAGTCTATGTCGTAGTGGATACGACCGGCGGAGCGATAGGTCGGCAGGACCATGAGGATGTTTCTCGTCACTGTCGCTGAGGTTCTCATTTCTCATGAACCAAAGTATGTACAGTCCAAATTTCAGCACAGTCGACCGTCTTTTGTAGAAGTTACCACAATTTTTCCTGGTAAAGTAGCGAGTGAATCACCCTGTATAATACAAATACGTGACAACTTCTGCATCCCCCCCACTTGTAGTTTTGGCGTACAAATACTGATGTTATATACTGAAAAAATACTGAAAATGTGAACGTAGCCTCAATTTAAGGGTATTCACATCCTAATTGGAGTAAGAGTTTAGGAATTACAGCTCTTTAATATGTAGCTGCCTCTTTTTAAAGGGACCAAAGGTTGCTGAACAATTATCTCAAAAGCTCTTTAATGGACTCCATGGGCTATTCCCTCATTAATCCATCATCAATGAAGCAGGTAAAAGGACTGGAGCTGATTCCAGGTGTGGCATTTGCATTTGAAAGCTGTTGCTGTGAACCCACAACATGCCGACAGAGGAGCTCTCAATGGAAGAGAAACCGACCATCATTAGGCTGAAAACAAGAAGAAATCTATCAGAGAGATAGCAGAAATGTTAGGAGAGGCCAAATCAATAGTTTGGTACATTCTGCAAAAATAAGTGAGCTCGGGAACTCAAAAGACCTGGACGTCCATAGAAGACAACAGTGGTGGTTGATCGAAGCATCCTTTCTATGATGAAGAAAAACCCCTTCACAGCATCCACCCAAGTGAAGAACACTCTGCAGGAAATCGGTGTCTCAGTATCTAAATCTACCATAAACAGAAGACTATATGAGAGCAAATACAGAGGGGTCATCACAAGGTGCAGACCATTTATCAGCCTGAAAATAGAAAGCCCAGATTAGACTTTGCCAAAAAACATATAAAGAAGCCGCCCAGTTCTGGAAAAGAAAGACTAAGATCAAAGTGTACCAGAATGATGGGAAGAAGAAAGTCTGGAGAAGGCTTGGAACGGCTCCTGATCCTCGGCACATCCTCTGTAACACATGGTGGAGGTGGTGTGTGATGGTGCGGGCATGCATGGCTGCCAATGGCAAAGGGTCACTAGTGGTTATGGATGATGGGACTGAAGACAGAAGCAACCGGATGAATCCTGTGTGTACAGGGCACGACTCTCTGCTCAGATTCAACCAAATGCAGCAAGGTTGATTGGACGGCGCTTCATAGGACAGATGGACAATGACCCAAAACATCCTGCGAAAGCAAAGAAGAGGAATATTCTGCAATGGCCGAGTCCTCACCAGATCTCAGCCCATCGAGACGCATTTCACAGGCTGAAGACAAAACTTAAGGCAGAAAGACCCAAAAACAAGAAACAACTGAAGTCACTGAGGTAAAGGCGGCAAAGCCTCACACAGGAGGACACCAACGACGGTGACGTCCATGGCCTCCAGACTTCAGGCCTTCATTGCCTGCAAAAGGATTCTCTACAAAGTATTAAAACGAACATTTTAAATTATGGTAAATTTAATTTGTCCAATTACTTTTGAGCCCCTGAAATGAGGAGACTTTATAGAAGTATTGGCTGCAATTCCTAAATGTTTCACAGGCTATTTTTGTTCAACCCCTTTAATTAATCCTGAAAGTCTCCTCTTCAATTGTATCTCAATTGTTTAACTTTAAATAAAAAAAAAAGTAGCCTGCAGAGCTGAAATCACAAAGATTCGGTCACTGGCCAAGTATTTCTGGAACTAACTGTATAAAAATAAAAGAAACAAACTAAAAAAATAAAATATATATATATATATATATATATATATATATATATATAAATTAGAAAAAAATGCAACTGTGATATCTAATTGTTTTATTTTTATTGTTTTTCTATCTTTGACCTGATAATACGTCAAAAATACATCCGATTTTTCTTCTCTAAGCCTCTTATAAAAAAAAAGGAATAAGGAAAAAATATTCCGGTGCCAACGCCAGGGTTCTTTCATATTGAGAATCTATGCGCAGTCACGCGCTGTATTTCTGCTTGAAAATCCTGTCGAGATTTAGCGATGGTTAAAAGATCTACTTGAGACATAACAGCTCTACGTGTAATAGGTGTAACTTTTATTGCTACGGGTTTACGGGTGACATTTTGGACTGAAGAGGACAACCTGAATTTACGGGATGGGATTTAATCTTTCCTGGTTTTAGTCTTTTTAATTAACAATTTCCAAGCATGAACAGCAAATATTGGAAAGACCGAAACGTTCCGGTAAATTTACTTTTCCGGCTTGTGATTGTTTCGTAATATTAGTATCTTGCCAACGTAAGAGTTTAACTGTGTCATAGTATTAAAAAAATGGCTGGAATTAGAGGAGATTGTGCAAACAGATGAATCGAAGGTTTGATATAGTGAGAGGAGGAGGAAGAAAATCAGTAATCGGGTCTATGATGAAGAATGTAACAAGGAGTTTGAACACTTTGCTTTATTCAGAATGCTCAGTAATGCACGGGCTACAATGTAGGAAATGTATTTTATCATAAATTAGCAGTGCATGCGATTACATAAAAGTTTGCAATATATTATCAGAGATAAGTGGTATCTTCCGCACATTTGGTTGCCTGTAATTCCACATTTCCAGCCTCCATAGAAAAGTTCTTTTTGCTTAAGAAATACTTATAAAGTGAAAAACAGAAAACAGTAAAAAGAGAAGAGAGGAAATTAGAGGATAGAAGATGAGAAAGAAGAGAAGGGAGAGAAGATTAGAGGGGAGAAGAGGAGAGAGAGGAGAAGAGTGGAGAGAGAAAAGAGGAGAGAGAGGAGAGGAGGGAGGAGAGGTGAGAGGAGAAAGAAGAAAGGAGAGAAGAGAGGAGAAGAGAGAGCGGAGTGGAGAGAGGAGAGGATAAAGCAGGGGATAGAGGAGAGGAGAGAGGAGAAGAGAGAGGAGAGGAGAGAGAGGCGAGTGAAGAGAGAAGAGAGCAGAGGAGGGAGGTGAGGAGTAAGAGGACATAGGAGAGAAGAGAGGAGAAAGAAGAGAGGAGAGAAGAGAAGAGAGAGCAAGAGATAGAGAAAAAAGAGGAGAGGAGAGAAAAGAGAGAGGAGAGGAGTGGAGAGAGAAGAGGGGAAAGAAGAGAGGAGAGTAGAGACAAGTGAGGATAGAGAAGAGGGGAGAGAAAATATAGGAGAGATAGGAGATTGCAGAGGAGTAAAGAGAGGAGGTAGGAGAGGAGAGAGAAGAGAGGAGAGAGAATAGAGGAGAGGAGAGAGGAAAGAAGAGTGAGGAGAGAAAAGAGAGGAGAGGAAAGAAGAGAGTAGAGGAGAGAAAAGAAGAAAGGTAAGAATAGAGAAAAAAGAGAGGAGAGAAGAGAGGAGAGGGTAGAGAAGAAGGGAGAGGAGAGAAGAGAGGAGAGAGAAGAAGGGAGATGAGAGAGAAGAAGGGAGAGGAGAGAGAAGAAGGGAGAGGAGAGAGAAGAAGGAAGAGGAGAGAGAAGAAGGGAGAGGAGAGGAGAGAAGAGAAGAGAAAAGAAGAGAGGAGATGAGATGAGAGAAAAAGGGAGAGAAGGGAGAGCGAGAGGAGAGGAGGGGGATAAAGGGAATATAGCTGCAGTGTCTACCGGGATGGAAAAAATCTGATTGACTTTCAGCTTGGAACCTACAAAACACCGTATATCACAGAGAAAGAGCCCACCCACTATCCAAGCCTGAAAAGAGAAAATGTGCCACGGAAACTGCAATTTAGTAAAAACTAGAGATGAGAGAATATTTTAAAATTTGAAATCATCAAATTCTTCAAATTTTCCCCCAAAACAGTTTGATTCGCATCTAATCAATTTGCTGCAGATCACGAAAATACTGCAAAGCCTCCAGTTGCCATGAAAAGACGTGTAACATTCTGAGGTCTACTAGGGCAGTACTGAACGCTTTCCTTAAAGGGGTTGTCCAGGGTTGTTCTTATCTTACATGGAGCATTCCAAGCAATGAGCAAACTCCTTTAAAATTTAATTTGGATAAATCAACTTTTACTTTCTCATTCATCCCAATGGTCAAATTCTAAAGACAGGTTACATGGTTTCTTTCCCATCTCCATTTTGAGAAGGGTTCTGTATACAATTTACTTTTCGCCTTTCCTCGAAAGGTTACGTTATCCAGCGCATATAGATAATCTGCCAACAAGATGAATGCACTAAACCAAATGTATATATTTCTAGATGACTAAAAGGCAAAATAACCCAATTAGTTCACCAAATACTAATTAATTTCAATTCCTTAGGTCCGTGTAGAAGGTAAATTGATTTAGTGGTTAAAATGTATCCACTTACAAACCATCGAGCGATCACGACGAAGACCCTGAAAATGAATTAAAGGAACACTCCGAACAAAACCCGATGCTGTGGGTGATGCCGAGGGCTGCGAGGGCGGAGGAGGACCGAGGCTTTGCTTCATGTTTCTTAATCAATTTATAAGGTTTTTATTGAGGGTCTACAAAAAATATTGGTAAATAAAGCTTAATTATTGCATAAATAAAAAGATCTATGACTTCTTTTAATACCTGGGGCCAAATTCATCATTTGCAGTTTTTTTGTCTTCTGGTATTCGTTGATGTTTTTTTGAGCAAAATTTTTAAAAAATCCTTCAAAAATTTTGGCCCAAACCAAAAATGCTCTTTATTTTTGCCTATTATCTCTCTAGCGCAAAAGGTCGCCTGTTCTGCAAAAATGTTACAAAATTTGCTCAATAACTTAAGACAAACATAAAATGCAACCGTGACGTTGGGGGTGGGTGCAAAAAAATTGCAACTTTTTATAAAGTAGCAATTGATGAATCAGCTGAAAACTTTTGAAAAACAAAACTGGCCAACACGTATAATATAGACTTAAAAAGGAGGAGAGGAGAGGAAAGCAGAGGGGGAAGAAAGCAGAGGAAATACAAGAGAGAAGAGAGCAGAGGAGAGAAGAGAGGAGAGAGAAAAGAGCGGAGGAGAGTAGAGAGTAGTGGAGAGGAGAGAGGATAGGAGAGAGGGGAAAGCAGAGGAGAGAGAGGAGAGAAAGGAGAAAAGGATGGAGGAAAGAGTAGAGGACAGGAGAGGATAGCGAAGAGAGGAGAGGGGAGAGAAGAGAGTAGAGAGCAGAGGAGTGAAGAGAGGAGAAGGGGATAAAAGAGAGGAGAGGAAAGAAGAGGGGGAGAGAGCAGAGGAGAGAGGAGAGAGTAGAGAGCAGAGGGGTGAAGAGAGGAGAAGAGAGAGGCAAGGAGAGGAAGGAAAAGAGAGGAGATAGGAGAGAAGGGAGAAGAGATGAGAGAGAAGAGAGCGGAGGAGAGAAGAGATTAGTGGAGCGGAGACAGGATAGGAGAGAGGGGAAAGCAGAGGAGAGGAAAGAGAAGGGAGAGAGAGCAGAGGAGAGAAGAGAGAGGAGAGAAAAGGAAAGAGAAGAGAGGAGAGAGTAGAGGACAGGAGAGGATAGCCATGAGAGGTGAGGGGAGAGAAGAGAGTAGAGAGCAGAGGAGTGAAGAGAGGAGAAGAAGGAGAGAGAAGAGAGGAGAGGAAAGAGGAGGGAGAGAGAGCAGAAGAGAGAGGAGAGAAGAGAAGAAAGAGTAGAGGACAGGAGAGGATAGCGAAGAGAGGCAAGGGGAGAGAAGAGAGTAGAGAGCACAGGAGTGAAGAGAGGAGAAGGGGAGAGAAGAGAGGAGAGGAAAGAGGAGGGGGAGAGAGCAGAGGAGAGATGAGAGAGGAGAAGAGAGGAGAGAGCAGAGGAGTGAAAAGAGGAGAAGAGAGAGGAGAGGATAGAAAAGAGAGGAGATAGGAGAGAAGGGAGAAGAGAGAAGAGGAGAGCAGAGGAGAGAACGGAGAAGAGGAGAGAGGAAAGAGGAGATAAGAGAGGAGAGAGCAGAGGATAGAAGGGAGGAGAAGAGAGAAGAAATGAGAGGAGAGAAGAGTAGAGATAAGAATGAGGAGCAAGTGAAAAATATGTGAAAAATGCCAAAAACTAGACAAAAAATGGTGTAAATGCAATGAATCGGCCCCTTTATATTTTCGTAGCATCACACATTTTCTGCATGTTTGCTACAAGGTATCAGTCAGCAGACTGTTCAGCTCACACAGCATTTTATGGACTTGATACAATGTATCCTCTTCTCAGCTGACAGTTACTTGCTATGTGCAGATTTAGGGCTCCTGAAGGAGGGTTCACATTGGGCTTGTTTGGCTTCCTTGTTGGCAAATCTTTAGCAGTTCTGAGTTTAACCTAAAAAGAACTGAAATTAAATTTTCTTTTCTACACTGAAATAACAGCATTAATCAATAAGAAGGTAGTTGAAAAGGAGTCTGTCAGCACAAAATGACTGTTCAAACCAAGCACAGGTGCTCAGGGCAGTGTTGGCAAGGCCAAGCAGTTCAGTGCATCTTGCCACTTGCTGTACAGTACAAGTCAATGGGAAGGCTCAGAAGACGCCTGGAAGACGACCATCATCCCTTTGAGCATTACGAGTATCACCACTTTTGCTTCAATGGAGTTAAAAGAATGGCATTAAAAAAACACTAGTGTTGAGCGAGCACTAAAATGCTCGGGTGCTCGAAGCTCGGGCCGAGCTCGCCGTGATACTCGGGTGCTCGACCCGAGCAACGAGCCCAATGTTAGTCTATGGGAGACTCGAGCATTTTTGCGGTGGCACCCCCGGCAGTCTTTTAAAAGCCTAACAAGTGCCCAAAACGATAGTGACAGTGCTCAAATGACATGGGGACAGCATGGGGAGCGCCCCAGGGAGCATTTCTGACCCCCAGGTCACTGGTGTCAACAACGTGGTCAGAGGTATTAAGCCACTTTTACGGGCTCACAATAAAACGTTCAAAAACGAAAGTGAAACTTTTTTCCTGTGAAATATGTTAAGGAACATCCTTTCCAGGGAAAAGACTTGTGTATAAGTTAAAATAAATGACCAAAAACAAAAATACTCCTCCACACCTTCGGCTATGTTCACAAGTAGCATTTTTTATGCGTTTTTGCACTTTTGTATTGCTTTCAACTATGACAAATGCATTCACCGGGAAATGTCATTTTAACATTTTACAACCTTATCTGGCCATGTGCTGTGTGATACATGCATAAAGTGCTGAAAAGACATGGGAACAGCATGGGGAAGACCCCTGGAAGCATCTCTGACTCCCAGGTCACTGTCTAACAGTGTGCCCATCATAAGTGATCCTTACCGCATCAGAAGATGCAGACTTGCAACTATCCCCATGCAAGTTCTAGTCCCAGGGCAGTGTTCAATTGTACCTCCCCCATTCCTTGCAATACAAGCGCAAGTATGCAGCCTGCCACCCACCCACCCCCAGGCTGCAATACCATACTGCTTGCTTGCTTGAGCTTGAAATTGGGCCTTTTAGGCATGTGGAGGCGGAATCTGGCCACCACGTCATGGCTGTGTTGGCGGCCTGGAATCCATACTCAGTCCCCAGCCGCCCGGCGGCCGGGTGTCCATACTCGGTCCCCAGCCGCCCCGCGGCCGGGTGTCCACACACGGTACCCAGCCGCCTGGGGGCAGCCGGGTGTCCATAAACGGTCCCCAGCCGCCCCTATTTCTCCTTGGAACATCCCCCCACACACTTTTCTTAGCCCAGCCTGCTTTAGGCAGCATTGGACGAGCCCACCAGAGAACCAGACTCCTCCGGTGGGCCCTGACTTCTCCATCAGGGGAGTTGAGAGTGCCAAGGTGAGGAGCATGATGATGATGATAGAAGTTAGCATCTGCTATGTTTTCTTTTAATGCAAGTGTAAGTGTGCAGCCTGCCACCCACCCACCCCCAGACTGCAATTCCATACTGCTAGCTTGCACTTGAAATGGGGCCTTTTAGTTTGGAGGAGGCCGAAGCTGGTCACTACCTCATGGCTGCTTCGGCAGCGAGGTATCCATACTCAGTCCCCAGCCGCCCCTATTTGTCCTGGTGTGCCTTATACATAAGATTAAGCTCGTATACCAAAACATTACCTGTGCCCTCCCCAGTGCATTTAGTGGGAAGGACAGCCTATTCCGCTGTAGTGTGTGCATGCCAAACCCCTGTTCATGGTACATGCGAAGATGCCTCCCACCTTGCACCTGTTGTTGCAGACTTGCAACTATCCCCATTCAAGTCCTTGTCCCAGGGCAGTGGTCAATTGTACCTCTCCCATTCCTTGCAATGCAAGCGCAAGTATGCAGCCTGCCTCCCACCCACCCCCAGGCTGTAATACCATACTGCTTGCTTGCTTGCACTTTAAATTGGGCCTTTTAGGCATGTGGAGGCGGAATCTGGCCACCACGCCATGGCTGTGTCGGCGGCCTGGTATCCATACTCAGTCCCCAGCCGCCTGGTGGCCGGGTGTCCCCGCTTGCTCCCCAGCCTCCAGGGGGTGGCCGGGTGTCCATACTCGGTCCCCAGCCACCCCTATTTGTCCCGGTAACCTTTCCCACACTTTTCTTAGCCTGGCCTGCTTTAGGGCAGCATTGGCCGAGCCCACCGGACTATCAGACTCCTCCGGTGGGCCCTGGCTTCTCCATCAGGGAAGTTGAGAGTTCCAAGGTGAGGAGCATGATGAGGATGATAGAAGTTAGCATCTGCTTTGTTTTGTTGTAATGCAAGCGCATGTATGTAATAGCGGCTAGGCCTGAGGTGGTCCGCGTTTTGGTGCATATCCTACCTCCTCCGAGGATTGCTGGATGTTTTCCTGCTACTATCCAACTTCTATGACTCCCGTTAAAACAAAGCTTCAGGTGATAAATGATGGATGAGGTGGTGGCAAAGGAGAAAGAGCAGGAGGAACAGGGACCATTCACATCAATATCAGGCCAGTCAACCAGATATGTCTTGTAGGATATGTTTCTGTAACAAAAGGAGCGGTTCGGCTACACAGTTATGGGGCATACAGTGAGTGCAATGCCTACCAAAAATTTTGAGGCACTCCATTGCCCCTTGGAAATGACATGGAGGTCAGAGGGCGTTAACTAAACCTTTTTTTCCATTTATAGCAACTGGGTCTCCTGTGCACTGTTGGCCTAAGCCGTGAATGGAAGGCTTTCCAAAAATTATGAGGAACTGCAATGCCCCTTACAAGAGCCATGTGTGGCACCCCAGGGGTCTGGTCACCACAGTAATAGAGATATTACGTCGGAGAGCAAGTGGGAGGTTTCCTGGCCAGGATCCCTTAAACATGCAACATCCTCCTGCCCCAGTCCTGGGAGGGGAGAATTCTGCCCTTATAAACTGGATCTGGGGCGGGGCTGAGTGAGTCAGAGAGCAGAGAACATTCAGAGTCAGAGTGAGAGCACGGGAAAGTAACAGCAAGGAGCTCTGTAGGAGCTAGGAGCTAAAGACCAGGTGCTGGAAGCTGAGCAGAGCTCGCCCTGGCAGAAGACAATAGGAACCGGACACAGGAGTCCGAGGCTGTGAGGACTTATATATCCAGCAGCAGAAACCAGCCGGCAGGGGATTTCAGGTCCTCTGGCCATAGAAGCCCGGAGGCTCAGTCACAAGCAAGGGACCAGCACCGCCGTCGTGGAGCGGAGGCTAACAGAAGGCCCCAAGTCACCAGCCATACGGGTGAGCACTACACGGTACACTCAGGGACGTGGGCTACTTCTACCCGCTTACAGCAAGGTAGCCAGGAAGAGTGCAGACAGACGGGGAGGCCTACAACTCCACCTGGCCAGGGGAACTCCTGCTTGCTCACAGACTGACCAGGCCTCTTATGCTAGCCAGTACTCCCGGGAGGGTCTACCTTATAATCATCAGTAAAGACCCTGAACTGCACTGCAAAGACTCTGAGTCGTTCCTGCTGCGCTCGTGCACCATCACCCCCATCATCCACACTCACTGCCCTGAGGCTATACTCCTCCCGAGGGGAGTTATCCCATTCTATGCTGCGCACACAATACCAGCCTCAGCGGTCTGCCTCGCAGCGGTGGTACTCCCTGACCGCAATCCACGGGTGGCGCAGTCGGACATTTAACCTCAAAACCTAAGAAAGACTGCCACTGGTTTGACCAGCCTGAGCCACGGGACCGGGTCACCGCCACGGAGACTACAGACCCCAGAGACCCGGCACCGGGTATCCCACACACGTGTACACACGGCCCAGGGGGCGCGTCACATGCAGTACAGCATATTACAAACATAAGTCCCATTATTGGGGAGTGGGTGTCCCATAGTATTTGCTTATGCCTTGCAAGCAAAAGCTGCCAAAAATTAGGACGGAGCAACTAGCAATGCCCCTTACAAGAGCCATGCAGTACAGCATATTACAAACATAAGTCCCATTATTGGGGAGTGGGTCTCCCATAGTATTTGCTTATGCCTTGCAAGCAAAAGCTGCCAAAAATTAGGACGGAGCAACTTGCAATGCCCCTTACAAGAGCCATGCAGTACAGCATATTACAAACATAAGTCCCATTATTGGGGAGTGGGTCTCCCATAGTATTTGCTTATGCTTTCCCAGCAAAACCTGCCAAAAATTAGGACGGAGCAACTTGCAATGCCCCTTACAAGAGCCATGCAGTACAGCATATTACAAACATAAGTCCCATTATTGGGGAATGGGTGTCCCATAGTATTTGCTTATGCCTTGCAAGCAAAAGCTGCCAAAAATAAGGACGGAGGAACTTGCAATGCTGGCACCCTGGTGGTATAGTGGTGGTGGAGGCTGAGTATAAGGAGAAGAAGATAAAACAGCCGAAACGAGGAAGCGTATACCCATGTGTGGGTGTGAAGCGGTGCATGTGAATACACCTCCCGAAATAACACAGTGGATTTGACTTTATGTTACTCTGCTGTCATTTGGTGGTGATGAGAAGTCAGGCCCAATCCAGCCCTTGTTCATTTTGATAAGGGTCAGCTTGTCAGCATTGTCAGTTGACAGGCGAGTGCGCTTATCAGTTATAATTCCCCCAGCGGCACTAAAAACACGCTCCGATAACACGCTAGCGGCAGGGCAGGCCAGGACTTCCAAGGCGTACAGAGCGAGTTCATTCCAAGTGTCCAGCTTGGATACCCAATAATTAAAAGGCACAGAGGAACCACGGAGGACGCTGGTACGGTCGGCAAGGTACTCCCTCACCATCTTTTGAAACTTTCCACTCCTTGTGAGAGTACCCCGCGCCTCAGGGCCTGTAAGCTGGGCGGGTGTCAGAAAACTGTCCCAGAACGTTGACAGTGTTCCCCTGCCTCTGCTGGATTGGAGTTGCATCTCTCTCGCCTGTACGCCTTGGTTGGGCAACGAACTGTGACCTCTGCAGCTAGCGTGTTCAGATGGGAATTTTTTTAAGAGTTCTGCAGCAAGGGCCTTCTGGTACTGCCCCATTTTTGTAGACCTCTCCACCTCAGGAATAAGAGAGTGAAAGTTCTCCTTGTAGCGGGGGTCTACAAGTGTCACCAACCAGTAATGACTGTCACCCAACATTTTGACAACGCGAGGGTCACGGTTAAGGCAGAGTAACATAAAGTCAGCCATGCGTGCCAGACTGGTAACGGGCAAGATTTCCATGTCCTCACCAAGATGACGACTGACCATGCTCTCCTCCTCCTCCTCTTCCTCCTCCCCCCTGTCCTCAGGCCACCCACGCTGAACCGACGGTATGACACTTGTACAGGTACTACCGTCTACAATGCATGATAACAGCTCCTGTTATTCCTCCTCCTCCTCCTCCTCTCCCTCATTGTCCCCCAATGCACGTTGGGATGAGATGAGGCTGGGCTGTGTGTAATCGCCCGCTACGACTTCTTGATCCATCTCATCATACTCTGGCTGCAATGCCTCCTCTTTAATTCTCTGCAGAGAGCGTTGCAAAAGACAGACAAGTGGGATGCTGACACTAATGATGGCGTCATCGCCACTCACCATCTTGGTGGCCTCCTCAAAGTTTGTCAGGATGGTACATATGTCAGACATCCAGGTCCACTCCTGAGGTCTTATGTGTGGAGTCTGACCTGAATATCGACGGCCTTGTTGCAGCTGGTACTCCACAACTGCTCTCTTCTGCTCACAAATCCTTTGCAACATGTGGAGGGTAGAGTTCCAACGTGTGGGGACATCACACACCAGTCGGTGTGCCGGAAGCTGCAAACGCTGCTGCAACACAGTAAGGGTGGCGGAAGCTGTAGCCGACTTGCGAAAATGAGCTGACAGGCGGCGTACTTTCACGAGCAGATCTGGCAACTCGGGGTACGATTTAAGAAACCGCTGAACCACGAGGTTAAGCACATGAGCCAGGCATGGTACGTGTGTGATCTCACCTCACCTCAGAGCCGCCACCAGGTTACAGCCATTGTCACACACGACCATGCTGGAATCTAGGTTCAGCGGTCTCAGCCACAGATCTGCCTGCTCTTTCACAGCTGTCCACAACTCACAAGCAGTATGAGGTTTATCACCTAAGCTTATGAGTTTCAGCACAGCCTGTTGCCGCTTGGCGGAGGCAGTACTGCAATGCTTCCAGCTTGTAACTGATGTGGTGATATCTGAGATGGAGGCTGAACATGAGGAGGAAGATGAGGAGGATGCGCAGGAGCTGTACACTGTGGGGGCAACGCTGACTGACATAGGGCCCGCAATCCTCGGTGTGGGGAGGATGTGTTCCGTCCCAAGGTCCGACTGGGTCCCGGCTTCCACTATGTTTACCCAGTGTGCCGTCAGAGAGATGTACCGTCCCTGGCCACAAGCACTTGTCCACGTGTCCGTTGTCAGGTGGACTCTCCCAGTAACTGCGTTATTGAGGGCACGGCAGATGCTTTGGGACACATGCTTGTGTGGTGCGGGGATGGCACACCGGGCAAAATAGTGTCGGCTGGGGACCGAGTACCGAGGGACGGCCACCGCCATAAGATTGCGGAAGGATTCCGTCTCCACCAGCCTAAAAGGCAGCATTTCCAACGCAAGCAGTCGTGAAATGTGCGAATTTAGGACTGTGGCCTGTGGGGCGTTAGCTGCGAATTTCTGCTTTCGTTCAAAGGTCTGGGATATGTACAATTGAACGCTGCGGTGGGACGTGGACGGGGACGTTGATGCTGTTTCTTGAGAAACTGCCATAACAAGTGAAGACTGAGAGGAGGGGGCATCTTTACATGCAGTATGGACAGGGGATTGCCTTGCACACACAACAGGGGGTTCTATTGCACGCACAACAGTGGAAGAAGCAGTGGTGACACCCGCTGACACTGGTCGTGGACCCTGGGTTTCGCCCCACAAAGTTGGGTGCTTTGCTGCCATGTGCCTGATCATGCTGGTGGTGGTCAGGCTGGTAGTTTTGTCACCGCTGCTGATGCTGGCATGGCAGGTGCAACATATGGCCTTTTTGGGGTTATGAGCAGAGTCTTTAAAAAAATTCTAGACTCTGGAAGACCTACCGCTTGTACTGGCAACGTCCCTCGTGTTGGTGTTACAGGGAACGGTTGCCTGACTTCTGTCTGCGGCCACCACACTGCTTCTTCCTGCCTGTTGGGGTACTCTGCCTCCCTCCCCCTGTGTGCTGCTGGCCTCACTCTGCATGTCCTCCTTCCCTTTTGGGTCAGTTACTAGATCATCCACCACCTCCTCCTCTTCCACTTGCACACCACGATCCTCCTCCTCACTTCCTGGCAATAGTGTCTCGTCATCGTCCACCTCTTGTGACAGATTGCCAAAATCGACTTCCTGTGGCCGTGGCTGTTCAAATATTTGGGCATCGCAACATGGGATCTCCTCTTCCACCACTTCAAGCGTATCAGGCGAGGGGCCCAAATATGGAAATGGACCAGTGAACAGCTCTTCAGAGTGTCCAAGTGTGGGATCACTTGCTGTCTGACGACACTCGGCATGGTGGGAGGAAGGAGCATCAGGGTGAGGAGGAGTATGCGGTCGAGACTCACGGCTACTAAGAGTTGACCGTGTGGAAGACAGACCGGAGGTGGTGGTGCCCAGGTAACTGGAAGTATTATCTGCTATCCAATTAATAACCTGTTCACACTGATCAGTTCTCAATACTGGTGTTGTTCTGTGCTTCCCTAGTAATTCGGTCAAGAAGTGGGAGCGAGAAGATGTGGCTGTTGGTTGTGGCACATTTTCACCTTGGCCATGGCCCCGTCCTCTGCACGAACCATCACCAGAACGTCCACTTCCACGTCCCTTGCCACGCGCCTTGCCCATTGTAAATGAAGTAAAATAGCTTACACTTGCACTATCAATGGAAAAAGGGTAATAAAGAGTAGATTAGAACCGTGGAAGAGGAAAACCACAGTTATTGTTTACTGGGGTATACCACACTTTTTTAAATAGAGATATTTGCGGCTGAACAGTGAGCGACACACTCAAACTGCCTTTTTTTTAGATACCAAAGGCCCAAAACTAGATAGTACAGCGATTTGACCCGTGGAACTGCGAAACCACACTGGGATGTCGGGCCTACACAAGACTATTTTCAACAGATATATTTTTGTGTCACAACAGTCAGGAGACACTACTGTTTTTCTTTACGGAAAATATACCAAAACCTGAATAATAGAGATTTTTTACCGTGGGATGGCAAAACCACAGTTATTGTTTACTGGGGTATACCACACTTTTTTAAATAGAGATATTTGCGGCAGAACAGTGAGCGACACACTCAAACTGCTTTTTTTTTTAGATACCAAAGGCCCAAAACTGGATAGTACAGCGATTTGACCCATGGAACTGCGAAACCACACTGGGATGTCGGGCCTACACAAGACTATTTTCAACAGATATATTTTTGTGTCACAACAGTCAGGAGACACTACTCTTTTTCTTTACGGAAAAAACTACCAAAAGCAGAATAATAGAGATTTTTTACCGTGGGATGGCAAAACCACAGTTATTGTTTACTGGGGTATACCACACTTTTTTAAATAGAGATATTTGCGGCTGAACAGTGAGCGACACACTCAAACTGCTTTTTTTTTTAGACACCAAAGGCCCAAAACTGGATTGTACAGTGATTTGACCCGTGGAATTGCGAAACCACACTGGGATGTCGGACCTACACAAGACTATTTTCAACAGATATATTTTTGTGTCACAACAGTCAGGAGACACTACTGTTTTTATTTATGGAAAAAACTACCAAAAGCAGAATAATAGAGATTTTTTACCGTGGGATGGCAAAACCACAGTTATTGTTTACTGGGGTATACCACACTTTTTTAAATAGAGATATTTGCGGCTGAACAGTGAGCGACACACTCAAACTGCTTTTTTTTTTAGACACCAAAGGCCCAAAACTGGATTGTACAGTGATTTGACCCGTGGAATTGCGAAACCACACTGGGATGTCGGACCTACACAAGACTATTTTCAACAGATATATTTTTGTGTCACAACAGTCAGGAGACACTACTGTTTTTATTTATGGAAAAAACTACCAAAAGTTGAATAATAGAGATTTTTTACCGTGGGATGGCAAAACCACAGTTATTGTTTACTGGGGTATACCACACTTTTTCAAATATATAGATTTGCGGCTGAACAGTGAGCGACACACTCAAACTGTTTTTTTTTTAGATACAAATGGCCCAAAATGGATAATACAGAGGTTTGAACCGTGGAAGTGCAAAACAACACTTCTGTTTCTCTAGCCTACACCAGACTATTTTCAACAGTTATATTTGTGTCTGAAAAATCAGAGACACGCTTTTTTTGGGGAGGGGTGGGACACACCAAAAGGTTAATAAGACGGGTATTTGTACAGTGTGAAGGAGGAAAAAAAAAGGAGGATTTAGATGAAAAAAAAGGATTTTTCCTGGGCCCCGACACCTGGTGCTAGGTCCAGCAATTTCAGCAACAGGAGCACACAGGACTGTAATGCAGCGTTTGCTGGTATAACCACTGCGTCTCCTATACAGCCTGCCTGCCTGGTATCTGGGATGGATATTAGTCCTGAAAAGGACTGTTTGTTTGATCTGACAGCCTTTACAGACCCTACACTAACTATTTTGCAGTTTATATCTCTCCCTAAATCAGCAGCGCTGTCCCTACACTGTCTGATCCGGAGCGACTGTGTCCAAGATGGCGGTGCCCCGTTTTAAATACTCGAGGTGATTCTGTGCGGCCAGCCAATCACTGTAATGCCCACAACCAACATGGCTGCAGCATTACAGTGACTGGCTGGCAATCCCTGCATGTTCATTGGCTCTGTAAAGAGCGCCAAACATGCAGGGCGGAGACCCGAGCTCCCGCCCAAGTAACCCGGAAATGCTCGGTGCTCGCCGAACATCCCGAGTAGCGTGATGCTCGGGCGAGTACCGAGCAGTGTCGAGCATGTTCGCTCAACACCCAAAAAACAACTAAAAAATGCTGAGAAAAAAGTCACAAATGTCGCAAAAAAGTGCTCAAAAAACACTTAATCATTTGTCTTTTTTTTAACCTATTTTCAATAAATTTTTTGGCCTCGTCTTCTTGAGTCATTTTGTGCATAAATGTCCAACTTTAGAAAAAATAAAAATGTGCAAGTTCTGACAAATGAATAATGTGCCTGAAAGTTTGGTAGAAAGTTTTAGAACTTTTGTTGTGCACATTGAGTTATCTTTCTTTATTCATCTAGAAGAGGAAATTTCTTTTGATGACTCATCTGTATGGGGTAAGTAATATATGTCAGTGGCCTCAGTCCAGCCGGTGGTCATTGCTAAGGGGGACGAGCACGACAGTGACTCTCAGTGTCATGCTCCGCCCCCTTGACTTTCTGTGTCATGCTCCGCCCTCTTAGACGTTTCACAATGTATCAGCTTTGCTAGGAGAGTTCCTTACATTTTTGTTTTCTGAATCTATAGGAGGCGACGGGCGACACCGACAGCAGCCGTCATATACGATAGATTTCATACAGACCGGTTGTGTTCTGGACAGTTTTGTTTTTCAACCTTCTGACTCATAAAAGGGACTTTAAAACCTTAACGAAAGCCTCTTAATTAACTTATTCTCCTGGTTCATTAATACCTACCACAATCGTAATTGTCTGCAATTTATACCCAATTACCAACGCGGAGATGATTACGAGCGGAGACGTAACTTCTATAAATCACCGCACTTACGGCGGTTCTGTCTCCATGTCGTTTTTGGCACGTAAACCGCTGAGCAATAAAACAATCTGATCTGCAGAAAAAGGAGACGGAAAAAATGGAGGATTTCATAGAATATGTGGGGAGCAGCAGAAGAGCCCGAGAGTCACTACTGCATCTGCACCCACCACCCTCTGGACCTTGACCAGGTGCTGACCTTCCTCGGGGCGGTGAATTAGGGAACGTTCCCATGAAACGTGATAGATGATATACAGATGGACAGAAAAAGGTTCACACCACTGAACCAAATGTCATCACATGGACTATTAAATAGCATTTCAACTTTCTCTATTACCTATGGTGTGCTGCCTCCATTATTTTTGGACTAGATAGATAATAGATAGATAATAGATAGATACAGTTGAAACCAGAAGTTTCCATACACTCTATAAAAAGACACATCTGCAGGTTTTTCTGAATATCTGACATGAAATCAGAATAAACCTTTCCCGTTTTAGGTCAATTAGGATTATACCATCATTTTTAATATTTGCCAAATGCCGGAATAATGAGAGAGAGAGAATGTTTTAAGGCATTTTTATTACTTACTGCAAAGTCAAAAGTTTACATACACTAAGATTACTATGCCTTTAAACAATTCTGGACTGCCCATATGATGATGTCATGCGTTTGGAAACTTCTGATAGATTTTTGGCAACATCTGAGTTAATTAGAGACACCTGTGGATGTATTTTAATGCACACCTGAAACACACTGCTTCTTTGTGTAACATCATGGGAAAGTCTAAGGAAATCAGGCAAGATATCAGGAAGAGAATTGTGGACTTGCACAAGTCTGGCTCATCCTTGGGTACAATTTCAAGATACCTGAAGGTGCCTCGTTCATCTGTACAAACTATTATTCGCAAGTAGTGATGAGTGAGCACTAAAATGCTCGGGTACTCATTGCTCGGGTCGAGCAAATTGGAATTCTCGGGTGCTCGACCCGTGCAACGAGCCCAATGTAAGTCTATGGGATACTTGAGCATTTTTCAGCCGGCTCCCCCCGGCGGTCTGCAGAGGCCTAAAAATTGCCCAAATCGATGGGAACAGTGCTCAAATGACATGGGAACAGCATGGGGAAGACCCCTGGAAGCATTTCTGACTCCCAAGTCACTGCTGTAAACAACATTGTCAGAGTATTACGCCACTTTTACGGACTCACAATAAAACGAAACCAAAATGGATTTTCCTGGGAAATATGTTAAGGAACATCCTTTCCGGGGTAATGACTTATATATAAGGCAAAATAAATAATCAAAACCAAAAATACTCCTCCACACCTTGGGCTATGTTCACACGGAGCGTGTTTGATGCGCTTTTGCACTTTTGCATTGCTTTCAACCAAGATAAATGCATTTACTGTGAAATGTCATTTTAACATTTTACAACCTTATCTGGCCATGTGCTGTGTGACACATGCATACAGTGCTGAAAAGACATGGGAACAGCATGGGGAAGACCTCTGGAAACATCTCTGACTCCCAAGTCACTGCCTAAAAGTGTGCCCATCAGAAGTGATCCTTGGCGCATGCGAAGATGCCTCCCGCCTGTAGTTGCAGACTTGCAACAATCACCATCCACGTCCTTGTCCCAGTGCAATGTTCAGTTGTCCCTACCCCATTCCTTGGAATGCAAGCGCAAGTATGCAGCCAGCCACCCACCCACCCACCCACAGGCTGCAATATTATACTGCCAAATTTTTGACAGCTTTTTGCACTTGAAATGTGGCCTATTAGGCTCGTGGATGTGGAAGCTATCCACAATCTTATGCCGGCGGCGGCTGGGTGTCCATACTCGGTCCCCAGCCGCCACTATTTGTCCCAGTGTCATCTCCGCCTTCCACAAGCACGGGTCCCACAACATTACCCGTGCCCTCCACAGTGAACTTACTGGGAAGGACCACGTAACCACAGGTGAATGTGGCCAGGGACGGTACAGAGCCAGTCCACAACTTTTTTTGCTGAGTTGTATTTCACCACAGCCATATTCTTTAGCTTGGTGAAAGGACTTTGGAAACCATATCTACCCAGCTGTCATTTCTCAGAGGAAGTCCTCTAAAGCTGCTTTCACTTGAAATGTGGCCTTTGAGGCTCGTGGAGGCGGAAGCTTTTCACAACCTCATGCCTCGTGTCCATACCCGCCCCCCCCAGCCACCACTATTTCTCCCGGTGTTGTCTCTGCCTTCTACAAGCGCGGGTCCCTGAACATTACTGCTGGTACTTTTCTGTGGGAATTTGCTTGCCTCCTACCAGCCGGGAATATTTCCAGTAAACTATGGTACGATGCCATGGTATTAGCACTGCCCCCAGTACCAGTAGCGAAGCCATCCCCAATTTCCTTCTCTGGAATTTTATTTGGTAGACTGAGTGGCTGCCCAAATACATTAGTTTCTCACAAAGGAACTGAAGATAGAGTGGCAGTAGGTGCAAGTTTCTCCAGCCTGTTAGATCTCAGAGGGTGAACGTCAGCACATCGGATCAGTGGTTAGCACTGCAGCCTTGCAGCACTGGGATCCTGGGTTCAAATCCTAGCAAGGACAACATCTGCAAGGACTTTGTATGTTCGCCCTGTGTTTGCGTGTGTTTCCTCCTCAGTAAAAAAGCAGCCATAGAGTGTCCGGGAACATTCCCACACACATTTCTTAGCCAGGACTGCTTCTCGGCAGGGTTGGACGGTCCCACCAGAGAATCCTCTGGTGTGCCTTGGCTTCTAACTCAGGAGAATTCATGATAGCACTAACTTTGCAGCTGCTATGGGGCTCTTGAGCGGGGGAGAAAGGTTATCCCTCAGAATCAAATCCTCTGGTGGGCACAATGTTTTTCAATCTGAAACAGCTTCTCAGTGGGAGTTGTATTTCACCACAGACATATTCTTTAGCTCGGTGAAAGGACTTGCATAGAGGGAAACCGTATCTACCCCGGCTGTCATTTCTCTGTCACCAGGTTCCGCCCATTGTCACACACGACCATGCCTGGCTGTATGTTCAGCGGTGAGAGCCACAGATCAGGCTGCTGTGTTACAGCTTTCAACAACTCTGCAGCGCTGGGAGGTTTGTCAATTAAGCATTAAGCATGTTATCTTCAGCACAGCCTGTTGCCGCTTGGCCACGGCAGTGCTGCAGTGCTTTCAGCTTGTGACTGATGTGGTCATTTCGGAGATGGAGGAGGAGGTGCAGGAGCTGAACAATGTGATTACATTGAGGTTAAATTGGTGACGCTGTTTTTTATACTAAAGAAAGATCCTACTATTTTGTTTTTTTTACGTTATTTTTTAAGACAAATGCTTGCACAGGGAAATATCATTTTAACATTTTACAACCTTATCTGGCAATGTGGTGTGTGACACATCATCAGACACATCCTGTTTTATTTATGATGGAGGGACTCTGAAAGTCGTAAAGCCTATTTTTATAGGGCCATCAGACAGCCCTTAATATTCTTAAAAGGCCAGTAGTCGGCCCTCGCTATTGTTAGAGAGCCATCATCCGGCTATGCTTTGTTGATCCCATTATTAATGAGTGGATCTCCTATACTGTTATTGCGTATGCAGTGACTGCAAGGGCTGCCAAAATTTCAGACGCAACCCAATACCCCTTTGAAGAGACATAGAGGAGGGTCTCAGTTAAAAAAATGTTCCCATTATAAAGGCGTGGGTCTCCTATAGTGGTAATGCCCATGCTGTGACTGCAAGGGCTGCAAGGGCTGCCAAAATTTGGGAAAAACCCCACTAAGAATTTAAAGAAACATAGAGCATGGCCACAGAACGAGTATGACATGTTCCCATTAGAAAGGAGAGGGTCTACTATACAGTTATAGGGTATGCAGTGAGTTCAACGGCTGACCAAATTTAGGAAAAACCCCACTAAGAATTTAAAAACACATAGAGCAGGGCCACAGTAACGACAAATTCCCATTAGAAAGGAGAGAGTCTCCCATAGTGTTGGCCTATGCAGTGAATGCAATTGCTGCCAAAAATTGGGAGGCACTCCAATGCCCCTTGGAAGAGACCTGGAGGTCAGAGGGCCTCCTCAAAACAGTGTTCCCATTATTATAAAGTTGGTCTCCATTGTGTTTGCCTATGCAGTGAATGCAAGGGCTGCCAAAAATTGGGAGGCACTCCAGTGCCCCTTGGAAGAGACGTAGAGGGCCTCATAAAAAAATGTTCCCATTAGAAAGGAGTGGGCCTCCTATACTTGTAATGCCCATGCACTAAGTGTGTGGGCTGACAAACATTTACCCCTGGGGGCTATACATGAACATACTGTATACATTTTTTTTCATCATAAACACCCTTTAAAAAAAATTATGTGGGTGTTGCATCAAGGACCACGGTCACCCTGGTGATATGATGGTGGAGGATGAGGAGAAGGAGGAGGACAAGAGCAAATAGACAAAATCAGGAAGTGTATACCCATGTGTGGGTGTGAAAAGGTGCATGGGAATACACCTCCCAAGAAAAGACACTGGATTGGAGTTTATGCTACGCTGCTATCATTCGGTGGTGTTGAGAAGTCTGGCCCAATCCAGCCCTTGTTCATTTTTATAAGAGTCAGCCTGTCAGCATTTTCAGTTGACAGGCAGATGCGCTTATCAATTATAATTCCACCAGCGGCACTAAAAACCCGCTCTGATAAAACGCTGACAGCAGGGCAGGCCAGGACCTCCATGGCATAGAGAGCCAGTTCATTCCACTTATCCAGCTTGGATACCCAATAATTATAAGGCACAGAGGAACCACGGAGGACGTTAGCACGGTCGGCAAGGCACTCCCTCACCATCTTCCCAAACTTTGCACTCCTTGTGAGAGTACCCCGCGCCTCAGGGCCTGTGCGATGGGAGGGGCAGAGAAAACTCTCCCAGAACTTTGACAGTGTTCCCCTGCCTCTGCTGGAATGGAATTGTGTCTCACTCGCCTGTACTCCTTGGTTTTCCAACGAACTGCGTTTTCAGATGGGAATTTTTTTAATAGTTCTGCAACAAGGGCCTTCTGTTACAGCCCCATTTTTGTAGACCTGTCCGCCTCAGGAATAAGAGATATAAAGTTCTCCTTGTAGCGTGGGTCTAGAAGTGTCACCAACGAGTAATGACTGTCACCCAAAATTTTGAGAACGCAAGGGTCACGGGAAAGGCAGCGTAACATAAACTCAGCCATGCGTGCCAGACTGCTAACAGGCAAGACTTCCTTGTCCTCACCAAGAGGATGACTGACCATGCTCTCCTCCTCCTCCTCTCTGTCCTCAGGCCATCCACGCTGAACAGACGGTAAGACAGTTGCGCAGGTAGTACCGTCTATAACGCATGAAACTAGCTTCTGTTCTTCCTCCTCCTCTTCCTCATTGTAACCCAGTCCATATTGGGATGAGATGAGGCTGGGCTGTGTGTAATCACTAGTGTTGAGCCACCCCCGTAGTGTTCGAGTTCGGTTCGGTTCGTCGAACACCCGTGTGTTCGCCGAACTGTTCGTCGAACTGTTCGTCGAACACCTTCGAACACCGTTAAAACCAATGGCAGGCAAACAAAAACACATAGAAACACATAGAAAACACCTTCAAAGGTGTCCAAAAGCTGACAAACTGCTCAGAAGACACAACTAACACATGGAAAAGTGACAAGTACATATAGTCATGCGAAAAGAAAAGAGGTGGAGGAGTAAAAGGAGGGGGAGACACAGATATAGGCATGTCATGCCCTTCTAAAATCCAAAAAGTGAGAAGCCGAGACGGCCAGTCCGCTCCTGCCCGTGCCACCTCCGTGTCGCCGGGTTTGTGCCAGAGCCGCGGTGAACCCTGACGGCCAGCCCCCCTCTCCCAATACTGGTGCCTGTCCGCTGGTGGGTCGAGAGAGCCCCCCTGTGGTGGAGGCAGCTCTAAGCTTTTTAATTTAAATTGTCCCTCTAATTTGAATGAATACACTTTAAATCCATTTACAAGGATCTATTGGAGGGCAAGTCTCATGCCAGCAGCCGCGTAATTCCAGCTCCAGTAGCGTCCACTAAAGCTGCTGCAGTTAAAAAGCTTTTATAAGGATCGAGCTCGGCTGTCCACCGCAAGGCATCCTAGTGCCAGTCCCAGCCCCTATGCCTTGGGGTGCCTCCTGATGCTCTTCACTGAGTATCCCGTGGTCCCGAAGCATTTCCTTTGAAAAAATTAAGTGTCCAAACTACAGGTGGTGTAGCTTGCTTAACAGCCGGGATAATCCGCTGACAAGCAGACACTGCTACTAGGCACAAAGTATTTCCTGGGCTAGATGCAGTTAAAAATTTGTAAGTAGATACTCTCGTTGGATGCTGAGAAAGCATTCCATAGAGTCTCCTGGCACGCCATATATGATTCTCTTAAAAAGCTTGGGGTAGGGGTCTAGGGGACCCTTTTATAGACAAAATCACGGCCCTGTATCACAATACGTCACCTAGGCTGAAGATAAATGGAACTGTAGCACCGAGGGCTCGGTTGCTACAGACGTATTGCACCTCACCCAGAGGTGTGATATCTCACTCTCAGATAAGGATGGAGTGTGGATCAGGACCCGACACCTGCATGCATTACACCACATTGCCGTGGGGCAGGGCGACCAATATGCCCCTGAGATGGGCACGACAGTCCCTGTCCCTGGCTGGAGTGGGGGGAGGGAACACTGAGGAAGGGGAACCCTGCAGTGCAGGAGCAGGGAGGAAGCAGTTCCTGGGTGCATTGAGAAGGGAGTATAAAAGGTGGGCACCATCTTAGTTCAGTGCAGAGAAGTCTGAGCAGAAGTGGCAGGGAGCAGGGGCTCTGCATGAGCTCTGCTCCGGAGGTGGGCCTAGTAACAGAGGCCCAGGCCTGGAAGAGGGAGAAGGAAGGAAGAGGAGCGGACAAGGCTCCAGGAACGAGGAATGAAGGGATCCCAGGGGTGCGGACGGGCGAGTCGCCACCGCACGCCCGAATCCACCTGCGTGGAGGGGTCAGGCCAAAGGGGGAGACCGGTCCCCGAACTAGTGGAGGCAGGAAACGACCCTCAGCTAGAAACCGGAGGCTCTGACATTTTATGTGGCGCAGCCCCTTGCTCCACCCACTAGGAAGGCACCACATAGGGTCAGGGAAACTGGCGCCAAGTTTACCAAGAGGAGGCCCGAGGCAGCCGGACAGAAGTGTTGGTAAGAAAGGCCAGACAAAGGACACACAAAGGGGGTCCTGTGAAGCGCTCCAAAGTTATCTGGGAGTTGTCTGAGCCCCTCACCTGGTGAGCACAGTACGACGTGGGCAGCCGTTACCTGCAGACGTGGTCTGGATAATAAGAACTGTGAGTAAAGGCCCTGGACTGCATCACTGACTCCGTGTCGTTACTGCTGCTGCCCTGCACCATCACCCCCATCCTCCGCATACACTGCCCTGAGGCTATACTCCTCCCGTGGGGAGTTATGCTACGCTCTGCTGCACCCACAACACCAGCCTTAGCGGTCTGCCCTGTAGCGGCGGTTCACTCTGACCGCAATCCACGGGTGGCGTAGTCGGACATTTAAACATCAAAACCACATAAATAGTTCCGCCACTGGTTTGACCGCCCTGAGCCACGGAACCAGATCGCCGCCACGAAGACTACAACCACCAGCATCCACCAAAAAGTGTCCGGCTCCGGGTGTCCCAAGGCCCAGGGGGTGCGTCAGAACATTTTCATCACCTTTCACAATCACCAATGGGACAAGGCAGGGATGTCCTCTGTCCCCTCTCTTATACATCCTAGTGACGGAGCACCTGCTCTCATCAATTCGCCATAAACCCAATATTAGGTGGATTGAGGTGGGAGGCACCGAGTACAAGTGCTCTCTATTTGCTGATGATGTCCTAGTATATATCACTCAATCACATATATCCATCCCTGCTGTTATGGCTGAAATAGATCACTTTGTTACATGGTCAAATTTTAAAATCAATGCAGCGAAGTCTGAGGCCCTCGATGTCTCCCTCCCTAAATCCATATAGGATTCCATCCAGTCCAACTTTCCCTTTGCCTGGCCCTCACAGGGTATCAAATACTTAGGAATTCCTATTCATAGAGACCTCTCCCATCTATGTTATCTTAATTTTGGGCCCTTTATTGAACAATTCCATACAGACCACGGTTGGCAAGTTAGAACTGTAAGATTCACTACGTGAACCACTGGTGTTTTGTGGAAAAGCACATGTACACCGCGTTCCAAATTATTATGCAAAAAGTGTTTAGGAGTGATAAGGGAAGAATTTGTTTGTTTGTCAGTTAAACTCATTGATGGTGATGTGTGTCAGGGCTCTTTATATCACTGTAAGCAATTGCAGACACCTGTGCTAATTAGTTTGGCAGGTGTGTCCAATGAAAGGCAAGACTACTTAAGAAGGCTCTCTCACATTATTAAGCAGCCTACATTTTCTGCCAAAATGGGAAAGAAAAAGGATGTGTCGGCTGCTGAGAAGCAACAAATTGTGGAGTGTTTAGGTCAAGGCATGACTACAATCAACATTGTGCGATGATCAGGATGAAGTGTCTTGGCAATCAAGAAGTATGTAGCTGATTCACAGTACACACGTGTGCGTGCTGATAAGGGCAAATTGAGGACTCTTTCCTACAGGCAATTACGTCAGGTTGAAACAGCAGCGGCAAAAAAGCCTTGTCATAGCAGCAGACAAGTTTTTGAAGCTGCTTGTGCCTCCAACGTCCCCCGAACAACAAGATGCAGGGTCCTTCAGAGGTTTGCAGCTGTGCATACGCCATCCTGTCGACCTCCTCTATCCACTTCACACAAGCAGAAACGGCTCCAGTGGGCCAAACATTACATGAAGACTGATTTCAAAACTGTTTTTTCACGGATGAGTGCCGTGCAACGCTCGATGGTCCAGATGAATGGAGTGGAGGATGGCTGGTTGATGGACACCCCACGCAAACACGGCTACAGCACCAACAAGGAGGAGGTGGAGTAATGTTTTGGGCTGGAATCATGGGGAGAGAGATTGTCGGCCCCTTTAGGATCCCTGAAGGCGCTAAAGATGAACTCCATAATGTATGTGGATTTTCTCAAACAGCACTTCCTGCCATGGTTCAAGAAGAAGAACCGTGTATTTCACAGCAAGATCATTTTTCTGCATGATAATGCACCATCTCATGCTGCACATAACACATCTGCATCTCTGGCTGCTATGGGCATAAAAGGGGACAAACTTATGGTGTGACCCCCATGCTCCCCTGACCTCTACCCCATTCAGAACCTTTGGAGCATCATTAAAAGGAGTGTCTATGATGGCGGGAGGCAGTTCACATCTAAGCAACAGCTCTGGGAGGGTATTCTGTCCTCATGCAAAACAATTGAAGCAGAAACCATCCAAAACCTGACAAATTCAATGGACGAGAGAGTTCAGAAGCTCCTTTCGAACAAGGGGTCCTATGTGAAAATGTAACATCACCTAGAATAAAGTTTTGAGTTGAAAACTGTTTGATTTCAGTTTCTAACAACCTGCTAATGCTTATAATTTCAAAAATGACCATTTTTTTGGTCTTTATTAAAATGAAAAGGTTGATCGAAAAGTTTGGGGGATCTAAGAGTGTGGCAACCCAGTAGTCATGATTACTTCGAATTCTGACAATATGAGGGTCATGCTGCAGGTAGTGCAGCAAGAAGGCACTTATGTGTCTTGCGCATCTCGGAGCCCCAAAATTATTTTCCGGGCTAGATGCAGCTAAAAATTATTTTTAATTTTAAATCTGGTGAAGCTTTAGTATAGATGGCCTAATAGGATCAGTGCTGCACACTGCTACAAAGCCCAAATTATTTTCCAGTCAAGATACAGATAAACATGATTAGTAATTTGAAAGCTTAAAACGTTTGGTAGGGTGATTTTAACCAATCATCAAGCTTTTACTCTCCCCAGGATGACACAGGGGTAGAAAAGTCGTTTCGGATCCATGATTTGTTCATCTTTATGAACGTGAGTCTGTCTACATTATCAGTGGAGAGCCGCGTGCGCTTATCTGTCAGCACAACACCAGCAGCGCTGAACACACGTTCAGACAGAACGCTGACTGCGGGGCATGACAAGATCTCCAAGGCGTAAGTGGCTAGCTCCGGCAATTTATCCAGATTGGAAGCCCAAAAAGAGCAAGGGTCCAGTGACACAGTCGTGGCTTCAATGTTTACTTGGAGATACTCCTGTACCATCGTCTCTAGGCGTTGACTATGTGTCAGACTTCTTGTCTCCTGTGGCCTTGCAAAGGATGGGCTAAAAAAGTGGTGAAATGATTCCGCAAAATTGATGTTACCAGCAGATACTGTGGTTCTGTTACGGTTTGAGTGCTGAACACTTGACGGTCCCACGGTTGGCAAGTTGGAACTGTGAGATTCACTACGTGCACCACTGGTATTTTGTGGAAAAGCACATGTAAGATTCTGCAACAGTCTCTGCTGATACTCCTGCATGCGTGCATCCCTTTCTATGGCAGGAATAATTTCTGCAAATTTACTTTTGTACCGGGGATCTAACAGTGTGGCAACCCAGTAGTCAGGATTATTTCTAATTCTCACAATTCGAGGGTCATGTTGCAGGTAGTGCAGCAAGAAGGCACTCATGTGTGTTGCGCATCCAGGAGCACCAAGTCCCTGTTGTGTTGGTGGCGAGGTAACAATCATGCTTCCTTCCTCTGTCCTCTCCCCCCAACCTCGCACAACAGAAATGTGATCAAGGTCTCCCTCATCTGATGAGTCTTCCATCAGTTCGTCCTCCACTTCTTCCTGGGCTCCTGCACCTTCCTCACTAGTTTGGCTGCTACCATGCGCCCTGGTAAAACCATCTCCCCCACCCTCACATGCCTGCCGCCTTGGTGCTGCCGACCGTCTGGACCTTGCAGATGTTAGCCCTTCCGCATACAACTCCTCCTCCTCTACTTCCTCCACCTCCTCTTGTGCCACCACCTGACTCCGAATTCTGTTTAACATGTGCTCCAGCATGTAAATCACCGGAATAGTCATGCTGATAATGGCATCGTCAGCACTAAACATCTTCGTCGCCATTTCAAAACTGTGCAGAAGGGTGCATAGGTTCCTGATCTGAGACCACTCCTCCAGCGTGATTTGCCCCACCTCTGAATCTCGTTGGCCCAGGCTATACGTCAGAACGTATTGCACCAGGGCTTGTCGGTGCTGCCACAGTCGCTGCAACATGTGCAGAGTTGAATTCCACCGGGTAGGCACATCGCATTTTAGCCGGTGAAGTGGCAGGCCCAACGACTTCTGTAGAGATGTAAGTCGCTGAGCTGCGGGATGCGAACGGCGGAAGTGAGCACACAGCGACCGTGCCCTCTGCAGAAGGCCATCTAGTCTGGGATAGTGGGCTAAAAATTGCTGGACAACCAGGTTCAACACGTGAGCCATACAAGGCACGTGTGTGACATTGCCCCGGCGAAGGGCCGCACCCAGGTTTGCAGCATTGTCGCACACGGCCTTCCCTGGTTTCAGGTCCAGTGGAGACAACCATTCATGAAATTGGTTCTCCAGAGCTGACCACAACTCCTCAGCTGTGTGACTCACATTTCCCAGACATTTCAATGTAAAAACCGCCTGATGACGTTGAGCCCTACTGCCAGCATAGTAAGGAGGTGTGCAGGATCCCTTCTGCGCAGTTAGAAAGCTTGTGGCATGACCAGACAGGCTTTGGGTGCAGGTGGAAGACCGAGAGGAGGTTGAGGAGGCAGAAGCAGTGGAGGAACTTTGACATAAAGAGGATTGACGCACAACTCGTGGGGACGGCAAGACTTGGACAGCAGCCCCTTGTCCTGCTGTCACCATAGTTACCCAGTGCCCAGTCAGCGACATGTAACGCCCCTGTCCATGCCTACTCGTCCAAGTGTCTGTGGTGAAATGCACCCTGTCACACACAGAGTTTCTCAAAGAAGCGGTGATGTTGTGTGCGACATGCTGGTGGAGCGCAGGCACACCTTTCTTTGAGAAGTAGTGCCGACTGGGCATCTGGTACTGGGGCACTGCGACGGACATAAGGTCTCGAAAATCCTCTGTGTCCACCAGGCGGAAAGGCAGCATTTCTGTAGCCAAGAGCTTGCAGATGGTGAAATTCAACCTCTTAGCTTTCTCATGGCTAGGAGGAAATGGTCTTTTACTTGTCCACATCTGAGGGACCGAGGGCTGGCTATTGTGCTTAGACGGGGTTGATAAGGGTGTCCCCGGCAAACTGCCGGTCTGTGAGGAAGATGCAGGCGGACATGTTAGGTTGCCTTGATCCAAAGGTGGTGCTATCGATGTCGGACAGCGCTCAACACCAGCTGGTGTTACCACCTCCAAAGAAAATGATGACCTGCCAATCACGCTGGCTGTTGCGGGTAAAGAGGTGGCAGGTCTGCGCCCCAAAACAGGTGTGACTGCTGTCCCCCCAGTCACAGAGGATGAAGAGGCCGCGGATGCACAAGATATGGCAGACGGTGATTGGCCCGGCCGGCTAGGCCGCATTGTAGCACACTGAGCTTCCCACTGCAACTTATGCTTCATGTCCATGTGCCGGTTCATGCATGAAGTACTCAAACTATGTATATTTTGGCCTCTACTTAGCTTTTGCTGACAAATGTTACAGATAACACGAGTTGGGTCATCTTTATCGATCTGAAAAAATGCCCAGGCTATGCAAGGCTTAGCACCCATGCGACCTGAAGAGCCACCACGACTTGTGGTGAGAGGCAGAGTTGTGTTTGAGGATGCAGTTGTTGACGTGCTTCCAGTACTACGTCTCTGTCCAGGAAGGCGCAACCTGACCTCGTCGTCACTAGCATCTTCCTCCACCTCCTCTGCTGACCTCATCTCTTGGCTGACTGTGGGTTGACAGTAAGTGGGATCTCCGACCTCATCATCATCACCCTGTGCGTTATCACACCCGTCGTCCTCAGAGCCAACCTGTTCCTGCCCTGACAAAAAACTAAAGTTGTCGCTCCAATCAGGTATTTGAGTCTTATCATCGTCTTCCTCATTGTCTCCACCAACAGGAGTTACAGTTTGGGAATGAGGGTCTACATTATGGTCAGAACCTTCTGCGTCTGGTCCTGGATCCGACTCATAAAGATTCTGGGCATCAGTGCAGATCATTTCCTCGTCTGGATTCACAGAAGCGCTGGAGTCGACCTCTGATTCCCAGGCTATAGTATGAGTAAACAGCTCTACAGACTCAACCATCTGTTCTACCTCATACTCAGACGGGCAGCTGGAGATTTGGGAGCTGTGAGGAAGCAAGTGCGATTTGGGTGACACCTTTGAGGACTGGAGTATTTGTGATGTTGAAGTTGATGTGGAGGAGAGCCCACTTAAAGGAGCACTTGATATCCGTTGAAGCACCTGCTGTTTTTGTGCCTCATCTGGAATTTGTAGCGATTGGCGTGGCCATAAGAAAGGGATCTTATCACATTGTCCGCTAAAAGAAGTAGACATTTTAGTTTGGCTGGAAGATGGTCTTTCTTCTGCACCTACCCCACGGACACAACCTTTTTTCCCCTTCCCAACACGCCTATTCCCCTTTCCACCAGCAGCAGGCCTTTTTCCACTCATTTTGGTGGTTAACTAATTCACAACTCTGGAGTTGTTTGCACAAAAAAACAATGGATGGTAACCGAGCAGAGCTGAGTGGCCAAACTGTGGTATTAGGCCAAAACTATTGGCTGGGTTAGATGCAGAAAAAAATTATTTTTAATTTGCAACCTGATGGAGGTCAGTATAGATGGACTAATAGACCAAGTCCCACACACCGCTAGAAGCCCAAATATTTTTTCAGAGCTAGATGCAGAAAATTTTTTTATTCAATTTGCAACCTGATGGAGGTCAGTATAGATGGACTAATAGACCAAGTCCCACACACTGCTAGAAGCCCAAATATTTTTTCAGAGCTAGATGCAGAAAATTTTTTTATTCAATTTGCAACCTGATGGAGGTCAGTATAGATGGATTAATAGACCAAGTCCCACACACAGCTAGAAGCCCAAATATTTTTTCAGAGCTAGATGCAGAAAAAAATTATTTTTAATTTGCAACCTGATGGAGGTCAGTATAGATGGACTAATAGACCAAGTCCCACACACAGCTAGAAGCCCAAATATTTTTTCAGAGCTACATGCAGAAAAAAATTATTTTTAATATGCAACCTGATGGAGGTCAGTATAGATGGACTAATAGAACAAGTCCCACACGCTGCTAGAAGCCCAAATATTTTTTCAGAGATAAATGAAGAAAAAAATTATTTTTAATTTGCAACCTGATGGAGGTCAGTATAGATGGACTAATAGACCAAGTCCCACACACTGCTAGAAGCCCAAATATTTTTTCAGAGCTAGATGCAGAAAAAAATTATTTTTAATTTGCAACCTGATGGAGGTCAGTATAGATGGACTAATAGACCAAGTCCCACACACTGCTAGAAGTCCAAATATTTTTTCAGAGCTAGATGCAGAAAAAAATTATTTTTAATTTGCAACCTGATGGAGGTCAGTATAGATGGACTAATAGAACAAGTCCCACACACTGCTAGAAGCCCAAATATTTTTTCAGAGATAAATGAAGAAAAAATTATTTTTAATTTGCAACCTGATGGAGGTCAGTATAGATGGACTAATAGACCAAGTCCCACACACTGCTAGAAGCCCAAATATTTTTTCAGAGCTAGATGCAGAAAAAAATTATTTTTAATTTGCAACCTGATGGAGGTCAGTATAGATGGACTAATAGAACAAGTCCCACACACTGCTAGAAGCCCAAATATTTTTTCAGAGCTAGATGCAGAAAAAAATTATATTCAGTTTGCAACCTGATGGAGGTCAGTATAGATGGACTAATAGAATGATGCTATGCCCAAAAGATTTTACTTCACTAGGTGCAGTAAAAAAATTGGTATTCTATACACAGGTGGTATATCTTGCAACACAGATAGGCTACTCCACTGACTAACACACTCTGCAATAGGCCAAAAAGGATTAGCTTTGCTAGATTCAGCCAAATGCTGTGAAAAAAACTTGCACAGCACTGGCACAGACCTGCCTGGCAAAAACTGATAGGAACTGATGTAACCTAGTCCTGAAAAGGACTCCAATTACAATTAGTCTTTACTCCCACAATCTATCTATTTAAGAGCACAGACCTGCCTGATAAAAGTCGTAGGAAATGCTGTAACCTAGTCCTTAAAAGGACTGCAATCACAACTATTCCCTACTCCCAAGCTATCTGTATATTTGTGCGAAAATTGGCTTGAAATTAACAAGGTATAGCGCACACAGCAACAGCGGTGCCGTCTAACACGCAGCTGCAGCAGTGAGAAAATGGTGGCGACGGGGAAAATGGCTTGGTCTTATAGGGCAAGGACATGTGACATACACTGCCAATCACACATGCCCTTGCTTGTGTGAAAAAAAGCACTTCGCTCCGTGTGTGCGCTGCTGATAGGCTGACAGATTGCACCTCCCCACTGCAAATGCGGGAAAGAGAAAAAAAAATGGAGATCTTCATTGTTCCTGCAGAGATCCATCCCCTGCCCCTCCCCCCGCCCCGCTGTACACTCAAACTGCGTATTAACATTAATTTTCATCATTACTGAGAAAAAATCCAGTTATGATTTTGGTGCACGAACAGTTATCGAACATAACCTCGAACAGCCGAATTTTTCTCAAATTGTTCGTGTTCACCGACCGGCTCGAACACCGCCCAAAACAGCTCGAATTTGAGATTGGCGAACAGTTCGAGTAGAACAACGCTCATCTCTAGTAATCACCCTGTATGGTTCCTTGCTCCATCTCATCATGCTCCAACTGCAATGCATCCTCTTTGATCGTGAGCAGAGAGCGTTTCAGAAGACAGAGAAGCGGGATGGTGATGCTAATTATGGCGTCATCGCCGCTCACCATCTTGTTGGAGTCCTCAAAGTTTTGGAGGATGGTACATATGTCTGACATCCATGTCCACTCCTGAGGTCTTACGTGTGGAGTCTGAACTGTATACGGATGGCCTTGTTGATGCGGGTACTCAACAACTGCCCTCTTCTGCTCACAAATCCTTCCCAACATCTGCAGTGTAGAGTTCCAACGCATGGGCACATCACACACCAGTCTGTGAGCCGGAAGCTGCAAACCCTGCTGAAAAACGGCAAAGGCGGCGGAAGCTGTAGCTGACTTTCTAAAATGGGCACACAGGCGGCGTACTTTAACAAGCAGATCCGGCAGCTCCGGGTAGGATTTGAGAAACCGCTGATCCACGAGGTTAAGCACATGGGCCAGGCATGGTACGTGTGTGAGCTCGCCTCACCTCAGAGCCGCCACCAGGTTCCCGCCATTGTCACACACAACCATGCCTGGCTGTAGGTTCAGCGGTGTGAGCCACAGATCTGCCTGCTCTTTCAGAGCTGTCCACAACTCTTCAGCATTGTGTGGTTTTGTCACCTAAGCATATTAGCTTCAACACAGCCTGTTGCCGCTTGGCCGAGGCAGTGCTGCAGTGCTTCCAGCTTGTGACTGATGTGATCATTTCGGAGATAGAGGCTGAACAGGAGGAGGCTGATGAGGATGATGTGCAGGAGCTGTAGACTGTGGGGGAAACCCTGATTGACCTAGGGCCTGTGATCCTTGGCGTTGGGAGGACGTGTTCTGTCCCAAGCTCCAACTGGGTCCAGACTTCAACTATGTTAACCCAGTGTGCCGTCAGTGAGATGTACCATCTGTGCCCACAAGCACTTGTCCACGTGTCCTAGGTGGACTTTCCCAGTAACTGTGTTGTTGAGGGCACGGCTAATGTTTTGGGACACGTGCTTGTGTAATGCGGGGACGGCACACCGGGCGAAAGAGTGGCGGCTGGGGACCGAGTACCGAGGAACCGCCGCCGCCATAAGGCTGTGGAATGCTTCCATCTCCACGAGCCTAAAAGGCAACATTTCTAGCGCAAGCAGTCGCAAAATGTGGAAATTTTGTAGTGTGGCCTGGGGACATTGGCTGCGTATTTGCGCTTGCGTTCCAAAGACTGGGGTAGGGACAACTGAACGCTACTCTGGGACAAGGACGTGGACGTGCTTCCTGATGCTGCTACTTGAGAGTGTGCAATGACAGGTGCAGGGCAGGAGGCATCTTCGCATGCACCATGGACAGGGGATTGGTTTGCATGCACAACAGCGGAAGAAGCAATGGTGCCACCTGCAGACACTGTTACTGGACTTTAGGGTTCGACCCACAAAGTCGGGTGCTTTGCTGCCATGTGCCTGATCATGCTGGTGGTGGTCAGGCTGGTCGTTTTGCTACCCCTGCTGATGCTGGCCTGGCAGGTGGTGCAAATGGCCTTTTTGGGGTTATCGGCAGAGTCTTTAAAAAACAACCAGACTCGGGAAGACCTAACAGTTGTACTGGCAACTTCCTTCATGTTGGTGTTACGGGGAAAGATTGCCTGCCTTTTGTCTGCGGCCACCAAACTGTTTCTTCCTGCCTGTTGGGGTGCTCTGCCTCCCTCCTCCTGTGTGCTGCTGTCCTCGCTCTGCATGTGACGCGCCCCCTGGAGCCATAGGGTACTCGGTAGCCGGGCCTGTCCTTTCTGGGGTAGTCACGGAGGCAGTGACCCGGTCAGTGGCCCAGGGCGGTCAATAAAGAAAAGTCAATTAGGGCATAATGTTTTGGGGATAAGGTTTCGTGGCGCTACCCATGGTATGCGGCTATAGGTGGCCGCCGCTGCTGTTCAGATCCACTGGGGCTGTTGGTGACGCAGCAGAGATGGTTCAGCTCTCCACGGGTAGACCTAGGCCCCAGGGAAGTTAAATAGGAGATTTAGGATGTTGGTGTTGTAGTGCAAGGCAGGTGATGCAGCAATTAAATCTAGGACACAGTGGGGTGCAGTCTTCAAGTGTTTACTCACAGTTTTTATGGTGTTCCAAGTTACAACTGCCAGATTATAACCACCCGCCGAGTCCTGTGTCCTCCGGGGAAGTGATCCAGCCAACTCTCAGATATCTTGGATGCACTTGAACCATACCCCCTTTTTTGTGTACCTTCCCGGGTCGTCTCTCTGCGCTGACTCTCGCCCTCCTGCCCTTCGCCTCACACATAGTGTACCGAGCCAGTGGCTGCGGGCCTTGTTGGGCGACGTCTTGTCTCTCCCCTTTTTTCTTATAAGGCCACCTTTTCAGCGAATGTATGTGTTTTTTGGCTACGGCACTTGAAGATACCCCAACCTCCGGTTTGCTAGCTGAGTCTTGCAGTCCTCCACTAGTCTGGGGCCGGTCTCCTACTGCGACCTAATCCCTTTATGGTTAGCGTGAACTCGGGCGCACGTGTGGACTCCGTACTTTCCGTGCCCCTAGGATCCTTTTTCTCTTTGGAGCCCTCCTCACTGCTCTGGTGTTCTCTCCTCACTCCCTGTGACAGACTCCTGTCACCAATTCCTCTGACTAACTAACTCTTTCTCTTCCACGGTCCTCTCTCACTGCGCTCTTGCTCCTAGGACCCTTCTAGATGTTTCTAACCTTCCTTTTATACTCTTCCTTCAGTGCTCCCTTAAACTACTTCCTCCACCCACCTCCTCTACTTAGTTCCACCCTCCTGACAGGGACCAGGCCTGTGCTCTCCCTTAGGAGCAATCTGGACCTTCCCTAATGGAGTGGTGTAGTGTTGGATGTGAGTGTGTGGGTCCCGGGTAGTGCTCCCTCCTTACCTGAAAGTGGGGTACCACACCTCTAGCTGAGAGGCAGTACCTCTGTGACAACTGGACCCACAGGGGCACCATATTTTCCCCCCCGTTAAACACAGCACATCCGCGGGCTGGAAAGAGTAGAAAACAAGAATTTAAGACATGCAAAATTTTTAGAATGCTTAAGCAGATTAACACAGTAAAATAACTCTTTCTTCCCTTTATGGGAGGCACTTTTTCTTAAACGTTATATATAACTACCGGGTATATAAAACAGTATAAGATCACTTTAAATAACATTCTTTCAGATATAAAACATTTTAGCACTTTTTCAAGCAAGTTCAGAAGGCGGTAGTGAGATCCTTTTCAGGGTGTCCATCTCACTGGTGTAAGTGCAATATGAGGGACCCGTCCTAAAACCCCAACGTAGTCCATGGGCGTGGCCGCAGGGCATAGCTGATCCACCCGTTGGACCAGGTGTTCGGCCACGCCAAACGGGTTTTTGTTCAATGGTCTATAAAACAAACAAGAAGCATCTTAAGAAGTGCTAACTTTTTACAATAAAAGTTCAGGCTGTTCAATGTCCACAACCACAGTGTCCTTTCCCTTAACCGGGTACTACACAGTTATCAGTTTATAACTTTTTCATAAACACCCAACCGGGTAACTATTTTACATTAGTTCGCTCTGTGACTCATCAGCTTATGGCTCCTGCCGCTTCCGGGGTGGAACTTGTGGCTGCTTCCACAGCAAAAGCTGAGAGCGAGCTCTTTCTCCCTGTCCGGGAAGTTCACCTGATCGTCTATAATTAGACGGCAGATCCGGGTACTTAGCTGCAGCCGGAGCAGAAGCTGCTGCTTGTGGACGTCGAGGATAAGCGACACCAGAAGTCAGGGCATGTCGTCCGCGCTCGCCTTCCGCACACCTAGCACACCACTCTCCTCGATGACTCGGTCACCGGGATATAGGTCGCCGTCGGGATTACGTTGTTGGAGGTGCGACTCCACATCCCTCCGGGTAACGAATACGTCCTGGGCTCTATTGGGCTCCCGGATGAAACCCCAGCCCTTGTCCAAGTTGAACTTTACAACCATGCCCAGCACTCTCTGACCCCGGTTGGCAGGTTTGGCCTTGCGAACCTAGGCCTTGGCTCGCATGTTCTGCTCCTCCATGGCCTGCCATCGGGTCTGCCGCTCCTCTTCTTCCGCCTTCCACTTCAGGATTTGTTGCTGGTAGAACTCCTCTCTTTGTAGAGTTTCCTTTTGGGTTTCTCCTACTGGGACCTCTCCAGGGAATCCCATCAGGTCCCCTCCTGGGTTCTCCCATCTGCATTCTATTCTGCCTGTGCAGACAGCCCGGGGCGTTGGCGCAGGAATTAAGGGAACTGCCAGCCTACCCTCTTCTTGCGCCGACCAGTCCCATTCCACGTTACATTTCACACAGCCGGGTGTAGGGACTGTTGGGGTATCCAGGGGCCCAATCAGCATTTCGTCAGCCACCGGGGCAGGGGTGTTACCTGCTGCAGCTGCCTCTCCGGTGTTGCTCGTCTTCTTCTCATCTCCCTCCGGTGCTGGAGTTGGGGAAGCAGGCCGTAACTCCGTCCACTGCTGGGAGATCTTCTCCAGCAGCGCGTCCTTCCATCTTTCGACGGTGTCCATCTGGGCCTTCCTCATCTGCTGGCCCAGTTCCTGTATTTTGGCCTGCAGGAACTTCGGGACTCCTTGGGGCATCTTCTCCAAAGCTCCCTCCGGGTAGATGGGGTAGCTGGGGAAGTCTTCCATATCCACTTCTCGCACCGGAGCCTTTCCACCTTCATTCGCCATCACGCGTACCAGGTTTATGGTGACCTCTCCCAGCCGCCAGTGTGTCTGTCCTTCTCCCAGGACTTCTTCTTCCCTCTCCCCTTTCGTGGGCAGATCTTTTTCATCTCACTGTCGACCACACCAGGAGGCGGGTTCTTTTGACTGATGGACAAGTCTATTGATATGGCCGTTGCCGCAACGGGCGGGCATGGCTCTTCACGCCATCTTCTAGCCCGGCTCACGATGGGAGGTGGCTTATCTTCATTAGACATACACATGGCACCTGTTCTTTCTGGGCGGGCGCCACTAGTTAGTCGCAAACATAGTCTCGGGGCGCACGAGACCTGGTATAACGGGTCGATACATCCTGTTTGTGACGCCAAAGTTGACGCGCCCCCTGGGGCTGTGGGGTACTTTGTAGCCGGGCCGGTCCTTTTTGGGTTAGTCACGGTGGCATTTACCCAGTCCGTGGCCCAGGGCGGTCAATAAAGAAAAGTCAATTGGAGGATAATGTTTTGGGGATAAGGTTTCGTGACGCCACCCGTGGTATGCGGCTATAGGTGGCCGCCGCTGCTGTTCAGATCCACTGGGGTTGTTGGTGACGCAGCAGAGTTGGTTCAGCTCTCCACAGGTAGAGCTAAGCCCCAGGGCAGTTAAATAGGAGATTTAGGATGTTGGTGTTGTAGTGCAAGACAGGTGACGCAGCAATTAAGTCTAGGACACAGCGGGGTGCAGTCTTCAAGTGTTTACTCACAGTTTTTATGGTGTTCCAGGTTACAACTGCCAGATTATAACCGCCCGCCGAGTCCTGTGTCCTCCGGAGAAGTGATCCAGCCAACTCTCAGATATCTTGGATGCACTTAAACGGGAACCCCTTTTTTGTGTACCTTCCCGGGTTGTCTCTCTGCGCTGACTCTCACCCTCCTGCCCTGCGCCTCACAAAGTGTCCAGAGCCTGTGGCCACTGGCCTTGTTGGGCAACGTCCTGTCTGTCCCCTTTTGTCCTATAAGGCCACCTTTTCAGCGAATGTGTGTGGTTTTGGGCTACGGCACTTGAAGATCCCACAACCTCCGGTTTGCTAGCTGAGTCTTGTAGTCCTCCACTAGTCTGGGGCCGGTCCTCTACTGCGACCCGATCCCTTCACGGTCAGCGTGAACTTCGGGAGTATGGGTGGACTACGCACTTTCTGTGCCCCTAGGATCCCTTTTCTCTTTGGAGCCCTCCTCACTGCTCCGGTGTTCTCTCCTCGCTCCCTGTGACAGACTCCTGTCACCAATTCCTCTGACTGACTAACTCTCTCTCTTCCACGGTCCTCTCTCACTGCGCTCTTGCTCCTAGGACCCTTCTAGATGTTTCTACCCTTCCTTTTATACTCTTACTTCAGTGCTCCCCTAAACTACTTCCTCCACCCACCTTCTCTACTTAGTTCCACCTTCCAAACAGTGACAGGGTCTGTGCTCTCCCTTAGGAGCAATCTTGACCTTCCCTAATGGAGTGGTGTAGTGTTGGATGTGAGTGTGTGGGTCCCGGGCAGTACTCCATCCTTACCTGAGAGTGAGGTACCACACCTCTGGCTGAGATGCAGTACCTCTGTAGCAACTGGACCCGCAGGGGCGCCACACATGTCCTCCTGCCAGGTTGGGTCAGTTACTATATCATCCACCACCTCGTCTTCCACTTCCACACCCTGGTCCTCCTCCTGACTTTCTGGCAACTGTGTCTCATCATCGTCTACCTCTTGTGATACTTTCTCACCGTCGCCTTCATGTGACCGTGGCTGCTCAAATATTTGGGCATCGCTACATGCGATCTCCTCTTGCCCCGCTTCAAGTGGACCGGGCGAGAGGCCCGAATCTATAAATGGAAAAGAGAACAGCTCTTCAGAGTGTCCAAGTGTGGGATCAGTTGTCTCCGGGCACTCGGCATGGTGGGAGGAGGGAGGATCAGGGTGAGGAATATGCGGTCCAGACTCACGGCTACTGAGACTTGACCGTGTGGAAGACAGGGTGGTGGTGGTGGTGGCAAAGTAACTGGAAGCATTATCCGCTATCCAACCAATAACCTTTTGACACTGCTCTGTGTTCAATAGTGGTGTGCTGCGGTCCCCTATTAATTGGGACAGGAATGTCGGGCGAGAAGATGTGTGGGTGTTTGTTGTGGCACTATTTCAGCTTGCCCACGGCCTCGGCCTCTGCATGCACCATCACCATCGCGTCCAGTTCCCTGTCCCTTGCCACGTGCCTTGCCCATTTTAAATGGAGTACAGTATCTTCCACGCTCACTACAAATGACTGAATTTGGAGGGAACTTATATGTGATCCGTGTGACGGAGAAAATAGAGTTTTAAATACCTGGCCTGTAGGTAACTGTTTTGAACAGCAAACTGCTGTGAATTGCTTCACTGACACACTGAAAGAAATTTTTAATGGAGGCCAGAAATGGCAGTATTTTCTGAAAACGTATATGTGATCTGTGTGACGAACAAGCCACAGTTTTAAATAGCTGGATTGCTTTTTAAGCAAATAATGAGGATTAAGATCCAAAAAAAAAGTATTCCTGGCCCCTGAGACCTGGGCCTTTGTATAGAAATATCTAACAGCAGCAGAAGGCAGAATTGGAATGGAGCCTCTTGTGCTATATGCACTGCAGTCTGCTATATACCCTGCTTGCCTATATACACTGCCTGCCTGATATCTCTGCGGATGGATTAGTCCTTAGAAGGACTGTTTGTTGAGATGGATTTGTGTCTCTAATATAGTTTGGTATACCTACACTAACTAGAAACAAGCAAATATCTCCCTAGCTCAGCAGCAGCTCTCTCTACTCTAACTGATTCCGGAGTGACTGTGACGAGCATGGCGGTGCCAGGTCTGATATACACCTGATGACGCTGTGCGGCCAGCCAATCACTGTAAAGCCACAACCAACATGGCTACGGCATTACAGTGACTGGCTGGCAATCCCTGCATGTTCATTGGCTCTGTAAAGAGCGCCAAACATGCAGGGAGGAGATCCGAGCTCCCGCCGAGCATCTCGAGCAGTGAGATGCTGGGGCGAGCACCGAGCAGTAGCGAGCATGCTCACTCATCACTATTCGCAAGTACAAACAAGATGGGAATGTCAAGCCATCATACCGCTCAGGAAGGAGACGGGTTCTGTGACCCAGAGATGAACGTGCTTTGGTCCGACATGTGCATATCAACCCAAGGACAAAAGCAAAAGACCTTGTGAAGATGATGGTAAGATTTTGTCAATATCCACAGTGAAACGAGTACAGTATCAACATGGGATGAAAGGCCCCTCTGCCAGGAAGAAGCCATTACTCCAAAAGAAACATAAAAAAGCCAGATTAATGATTGCAAATGCACACAGGAACAAAGACTTTAATTTTTGGTGACCTGTCCTGAGGTCTGATGAAACTAAAATTGAACTTTTTGGGCATAATGACCATTGTTACATTTGGAGGAGAAAGGGAGAAGCTTGGAAGCCTAAGAACACCAATCCAACTGTGAAACACGGGGGTGGCAGCATGATGTTGTGGGGTTGTTTTGCTGCAGGAGGAACTGGTTGACTTCACAAAATAGATGACATCATGAGAAAAGAAGATTGTGGCAATACTGAAGCTACATCTCAAGACATCAGCCAGGAAGGTAAGGCTTGGGCGGAAATGGATCTTCCAAATGGACAATGACCCGAAGCATACTGCCTAAATGGTAACAAAGTGATATAAGGATAACAAAGTCAAAGTTTTGGAGTGGCCATCACAAAGCCCTGATCTCAATCCTATTGAAAATTTATGGACAAAGCTGAAAAGGCTGTGAGCAAGACGACCTACAAACCTGGATCAGTTACACCAGTTTTGTCAGGAGGAATCGGCCCAAATTCCACCAACTATTGTGAGAAGCTCGTGGAAGGAGATCCCAAACCTTTCACCCAAGTCATTCAGTTTAAGGGCAATGGTATCAAATACTAATGAAATGGATGGAAACTTTTAACTTTGCAGTAAGTAATAAAAATGCCTTAAACCTTCTCTCTCTCTCATTATTCTGGCATTGGGCAAATATTAAAAATGATGGTAATCCTAACTGACCTAAAATGGGAAAGGTTTATTCTGATTTCATGTCAGATATTGAGAAAAACCTGCAGATGTGTCTTTTTATATAGTGGATGGAAACTTCTGGTTTCAACTGTACATAATAGATAGATAATAGATGGATATGAGAGATAGATAATAGATAGATGATAGATACAGCAGCTCGGTGCGCATCTATGGATGAAACCGTTCTCCTGTCACAATGACTGTTGCAACCAACCACACATCTGAGCCGCTGAGCAGGACGCGCGTCGCGGCCACAACACCCAGGATTTTCTCTTTTGTCATTAATTGTGAAGGAAGAGTTTACAAATAATGGAAAAATAAACAGCAGGAAAGACGCCATAAGAATGTATAGATATGAGACAATGCATCATCGTGTATTAATGGACAGGACACGTCCTCCAGAGCGAGGACCCCTCTCCCATCCGGGGAACAGTGGAGCTAAATGGGGGCCCGTCTCTTTATATTTTGAGTCCTCTAATCAGTTATTAGGTATTACTTAAAAAAGATTGAGTATTATTGGTTATTTTCTATTTTACTCACTTGCATGGCGCCATTAATCCCACCGGACACCAGACGTGCAGAATTAATGCTTTCCTTTCCATTAATTTGACTGCCCTAAACCACCAGGTAATACTTGCATAAAACTTTTAACTAGCATGGATCACCGTGGATACTGTAATAATGAACCTTTTCTTACACTAGACAACCAAAAGTCCTTACATTATCTTCTACACTATCTGGGACCACCAGGGACCCTTTCATTAACCCTTTCTTTACCCTAGTTCATCAGGTATCCTTATATTATAGCCTTCATTACCCTAGATGTTTTGCAATCTCCAGTCCTCACGGCCCCCATCAGTTCATGACTTCAGGATTTCCTTACTATTGCACAGGTGATGGAATTATTATCAAGGCAGCAGTTATTGCCAAAGGTTTCTCTCATCTGTGCAATACTAAGGAAATCCTGACAACCTGATCTGTTGGGGGCCGTGAGGACTGGAGTTTGGGAAACACTGATCTAGATGACAACGGATCCTTGCGATATCCTCTACACTATCCTAGACCACCAGTGATCCTTACATTATCCCCTTCACTACCCTAGACCACCAGGGATCCTTACATTATTCCCTTCACAGCATTACACCACCAGGGACCCTTATATTATCCCCTTCACTACCTTAGACCACCAGGGACCCTTACATTATCCCCTTCACTACCCTAGACCACCAGGGATCCTTACATTATTCCCTTCACAGCACTACACCACCAGGGACCTTTACATTATCCCCTTCACTACCGTAGACCACCAGGGATCCTTACATTTTACCCTTCACTACCCTAGACCACCAGGGATCCTTACATTATTCCTTTCACTACTGTATACCACCAGGGATCTGTACATTATCATCTTCACTGCCCTAGACCACCTGGAAATTTTACATTATCCTGTGCACTATCCTAAACCACTAGGGATCCTTACATTATCCCCTTCATTATCCTAGACCACCAGGGACCCATACATTATCCTGTGCACTATCCTAGACCACCAATGATCCATACATTATCCCTTCACTGTCCTAGACCACCAGGGACCCATAGATTATCCCCTTCACTATCCTAGACCACCGAGAAATCTTACATTATATCCTTCACTATCCTAGACCACCAGGGATCTGTACATTATCCCCTTCACTATCCTAGACCACCAGGGATCTGTACATTATCCCCTTCACTAACCTAGACCACCAGGGATCTATTCATTATCCCCTTCACTAACCTAGACCACCAAAGATCTGTACATTATCCCCTTCACTACCCTAGACCACCAGGGATCTGTACATTATCCCCTTCACTATCCTAGACCACCAGGGATCTGTACATTATCCCCTTCACTAACCTAGACCACCAGGGATCTGTACATTATCCCCTTCACTAACCTAGACCACCAGGGATCTGTACATTATCCCCTTCACTATCCTAGACCACCAGGGATCTGTACATTATCCCCTTCACTACCCTAGACCACCAGGGATCTGTACATTATCCCCTTCACTAGCCTAGACCACCAGGGATCTGTACATTATCCCCTTCACTATCCTAGACCACCAGGGATCTGTACATTATCCCCTTCACTATCCTAGACCACCAGGGATCTGTACATTATCCCCTTCACTAACCTAGACCACCAGGGATCTGTACATTATCCCCTTCACTATCCTAGACCACCAGGGATCTGTACATTATCCCCTTCACTAACCTAGACCACCAGGGATCTGTACATTATCCCCTTCACTATCCTAGACCACCAGGGATCTGTACATTATCCCCTTCACTAACCTAGACCACCAGGGATCTGTACATTATCCCCTTCACTATCCTAGACCACCAGGGATCTGTACATTATCCCCTTCACTACCCTAGACCACCAGGGATCTGTACATTATCCCCTTCACTACCCTAGACCACCAGGGATCCTGACATTTCATTCTTAACTGGCAAGAGCTGAAATTCACACCTTTACTACATTGCCACCATCAGGGATTCTTTTCACTGCCATTGAGCTCCCGGGATGGTGACACAAACAACTTTATTGCCCCAAACCAACAGAACATAAAAATTAACCCCCACCACTACCCCAGCCCACCAGGGTCATAGACAGTAACATCAGTGGTGGGGGATGTATCACTGATCTGCGGTTCAGGGCGAGTGAAAAGTTCTCTTTGGGGCGAGATTAGCCGTCATCCGGCGTCTCAGATACCAACATTCGGTGTTTTTACCGATGTGACAGATAAGGACGACTCAAGGACAAGTTGCGCTACAATTACCATGGTCGTATTTCTCGTCGGTCTCTAGTAATAATACGAGACGAATTATAATGGAGATTATTAATTATAAATTACAAATGATTAGAACGGTCACGTGACCTCCTGTAATCACACCGGCTCCTCTCGGACCAGTTCACACTGAGGACTCTGGATTCGGATATGAGATTATCCAGAACATAAAACAAATGAAGCGTATAAAGCGCATTATAAAGGTCAGAGCCGCTGGAGGGGAACCAGGCGGAGGAATGGCGGACGCTCTCTGCGCTCCACTGACGTCGCAGCTCCGGCAGAAACAGCCATAAAATGACACATAAAATAAGTACCAGAAAAAGGGGCGAGAACGGGGCGAGAATGGAGGAGGTCACCGCTGAGAAAGTCAAAAGCTGTGTCCCGTATCAGAGCAACTTCTCTGCATTACAGGTTGTATTACCGCTGTTCACGGATATAAGGAGAATGGCCAAAAGCGGGACAGTCCACATATCAGTGACTCGCCCAGGTGGATATGGGGGACTCGGTACCCGGTCCTTTACCTTCTTGGGATGTCACGGCGGTCGGCTCCCGGGCCCGTACCCTGGGGTCACTCTTTAAACGGGAGTCTGCTACTCGAAGGGATGAATAACAGTTTTCTCTCGTGACTAGCGTTGAGCGATACCTTCCGATATCGGGAAATATCGGATCGGATTGGATCGGACCGATACCCAAAAAGTATCGGATATCGCCGATTCCGATACCGGAAACCAATGCAAGTCAATGGGACAGAAATATCGGCATAAAAATAAACCCTTTCTTTCCTTGTAGGTTAATTCTACATGAAGGAAAACAACTAAGAATAATGTAGAATGTATTACATGAAAAGACGGCAATTCAGCAGCGGCATACACCGGTACCCAACAATTTACAACAGAAAGAATAGAGCATCACACATAGATTAGATAGATAGAAACATGTCAGTCACATATATATGAAGTACAGTGACAGTGTTGCTTACTGTACTTGTCATTTAGTGTAAAGGATTTATCAAAAAAAATAATAGTGTTTTCATGCACCGTCTCTTTAAAAAAGCCGGCCGGCAATTCAGCAGCGGTACCCGACAATTTAGAATAGAAAGAATAGAGCATCACACATAGATTAGATACATAGAAACATGTCAGTCACATATATATGAAGCACAGTGATAGTGTTGATTACTGTACTTGTCATTTAGTGTTAAAATAAAGGATTTATTTAAAAAAAAATTAGCGTGGGGTTCCCCGTAATTTTAGGCTCTAGCGGAGGTTGATGTTTGAAGCCTGGGAAGAGGGTAATACCCACGAAGCTTCCCAGGCTACTAATATCAGCCCCCAGCTGAATACCTAGCCTTTACTAGCTATTAAAATGGGGGACGCCCAAAAAAAATGATGTGGGGTCCCCCCTATTTTAATAGCTAGCAAAGACTAGGCAGACAGCTGGGGGCTGATATTTATAGCCCAGGAAGGGTTCCATAAATATTGGCCCCCTCCCAGGCTAGAAACACCAGCCGTCAGCCGCCCCAGAAATGGCGCATCCATAGGATGCGCCAATTCTGGCACTTAGCCTCGCTCTTCCCACTGCCCTGTAGCGGTGGCAGTGGGGTAATAGGGCTGGGGTTGATGTCAGCTTATAATGCCAGCTGACATCACGCCCAGGTTAGTAATGGAGAGGCGTCTATAAGACACCCCCATTACTAACCCCATAGTCAAAGTTAAAAAAAAAACACAAACACCCAGAAAAAAGTCCTTTAATTGAAATAAACACACAATTCTTTATTGTTCTAAATTAAACCATACTTACCATCACGCCCATTCCAGCTGAAGCCAACGATCTCCTGCAATAAAAGTAAAATAATAAAGCAACCTCATCCTTACCTTTCCATGGTTCCCAGAACAGCTCCAGCTCTGCTACATTCACATGACAGGCTGGATCGCAGCCGAAATCTACCATCCAGCCTGTCATCCAGCAGCCACTGAGAAGCACAGGCATGCTTGCGCTCCTCAGTGTCTGGCTGTGACGGTATAAAGATGAGCCAAGGTCATGTCCAATGAACTCAGCTCACCTCATGTACGTCACTGACAGTGTGGGAAAATTCTCCTGCACTCAGCGCTTGAGCAGGAGAATTTTCCCACGCTGTCAGTGATGTGCATGAGGTGAGCTGAGTTGATTGGACATGAACTCGGCTCATCTGGATGCTGTCACAGCAAGACACTGAGGAGCACAAGCATGCCTGCGCTTCTCAGTGTCTGTGGCATGGCAAGCTGGATGGCAGCTTTCGGCTGCGGTCCAGCCTGTCATGTCAACCTAGCAGAGCTGAAGCTGTCGTGGGAACCATGGAAAGGTAAGGATGATGTTGCTTTATTATTTTACTTTTATTGCAGAAGACATTGGCTTCAGCTGGAATGGGCGTGATGGTAAGTATGGTTTAATTTAGAACATTAAAAAATTGTGTGTTTATTTCAATTAAAGGACTTTATTCTGGGCGTTTGTGTTTTTTTTTTTAACTTTGACTATGGGGTTAGTAATGGGGGTGTCTTATAGACGCCTCTCCATTACTAACCTGGGCTTGATGTCAGCTGGCATTATAAGCTGACATCAACCCCAGCCCTATTACCCCACTGCCACCGCTACAGGGCAGTGGGAAGAGCGAGGCTAAGTGCCAGAACTGGCGCATCCTATGAATGCGCCATTTCTGGGGCGGCTGACGGCTGGTGTTTCTAGCCTGGGAGGGGGCCAATATTCATGGCTCCCTTCCTGGGCTATAAATATCAGCCCCCAGCTGTCTGCCTAGCCTTTGCTAGCTATTAAAATAGGGGGGACCCCACGTCATTTTTTTGGGGGGTCCCCCATTTTAATAGCTAGTAAAGGCTAGGTATTCAGCTGGGGGCTGATATTAGTAGACTGGGAAGCTCCGTGGGTATTACCCCCTTCCCAGGCTTCAAACATCTGCCCCAGCCGTCTGCTTAACCTCCGCTAGAGACTAAAATTATGGGGAACCCCACGCCAATTTTTTTTTTAATAAATCCTTTATTTTAACACTAAATGACAAGTACAGTAATCAACACTATCACTGTACTTCATATATATGTGACTGACATGTTTCTATCTATCTAATCTATGTGTGATGCTCTATTCTTTCTGTTATAAATTGTCGGGTACCGCTGCTGAATTGCCGGCCGGCTTTTTTAAAGAGACGGTGCATGAAAACACTAATATTTTTTTTAATAAATCCTTTACACTAAATGACAAGTACAGTAACCAACACTGTCACTGTGCTTCTTATATGTGTGACTGACATGTTTCTATCTATCTAATCTATGTGTGATGCTTTATTCTTTCTGTTGTAAATTGTCGGGTACCGGTGTATGCCGCTGCTGAATTGCCGGCCGGCTTTTTTAAAGAGACAGTGCATGAAAACACTATTATTTTTTTTAATAAATCCTTTAACACTAAATGACAAGTACAGTAAGCTGAGCGCTGCCATCCAACTTGTCATCCTTCAGAGACACTGCAGAGCGCAGGCATTATGGGAACTTCCTATTCCGGTATTCGATATTCTAAAAGTATCGGAACTCAGTATCGGAACTCCGATACCACGAATATCGGTCGATACCCGATATTTCAGTATCGGAATGCTCAACACTACTCGTGACGCCACCTGTGGTTCCTGGTAATGGGTACTGCCGCTGCGGAGCAGTCCTCTGGAGCAGATGCTAGGGCAGCTGGGTTGGTGCGGCTCTCCACAGGCAGAGCTCAGCTCCAGGGCAGTGTAGATGTAAATGGTGATGCTGGGCGTTGTAGTGCAGGAGCGATGGCGCATCAGCAATAACTGACAGAGACAGTGGGGTGCAGTCGTCTGAGTTTACTCACAGTTGTTAAGTTCCTCAGGTTGCACTGCACAGGTGACAGCCTCCCACGTCGCGCTGCGTTCACCAGGCAGGGGTTCAGCACTCCTTCAGGTATCTCAAGAACACTTAACGGGACCCCTTTCTGTATTTTCCTTTCTTAGCCGACTTCCCGCACTGGGTCTCTCCCTCCTGCCCTGCTCCTCGCCAAGCAAAGTCCCGATCAGGTACCTTGGGATCCCTCTGGGCAACTTGGATTTCCCGGACCTTACTTGGTGCCCTTTTCAGCGACTTAGGTGCGGATGTGGCGACTGCACCTTGAAAGTGCAGAAGCCTCCGGTTTTCTAGCTGAGACCTAAAGTAACTCGGCTAGTCCAGGGACCAGTTCCCTTCTTGCGGCCTGATCCCTCCACCGCCTGGCAGATTCGGGCATACGGGTGCCGTCCTGCACTCACCGTACCCCCTGGGATCCCTTCTGTTCCTGGACCTTTTCTCCTGCTCCTACTCCTCTCTCAGTCCAGGGCCTGACAGGCCAAACCTGCCTCCCGAGCGGAGCTCCTGAAGAGCCTCTGCTCCTCTCGTCCTCTCACTCCCTTTCTCTTCTTGCTAAAAAGATGGCTTCCCTATATATACACCTCCTCTTTAAGTGCTCCCCTGGTCTGCGTCCTCCACCCACACCCACTACATGGTTCCCCCTCAGTTTGGTTTCCCTCACTCTAGCCAGGGATGGGGCCAGCAGAAAGCAGTGCATATTACCCTTCCAGCCGGTCTGGAGTAGTGTAGTGTTGGGTGCAGGTGTTGGGGTCCCGGGCAGAACTCCATCCTTACCTGAGAGAATGAGATGCCACACCTCTGGGTGAGGTGCAGTACCTCTCTGGCGACTGAACCCTCAGGGGCGCCACATACCCCCTTGGTAAAACACAGCACGTCCGCGGGCTGGAACAGAGTGAAAACGGTATTTTACAGACATGCAATTTTTAGATGCATCACATATAAGATTATAAACAAACGCTTTCTTCCCTTTATGGGAGGCACTTTTTCTTAAACGTTACTGGTTACTTTTATCAAAACATTATAAAACTTTCTTCAAGTGTATAAAAATTTTTTCATATAAGACATTCTTCTTAAAGTTACAGTGAGTCCCATAACCAGGTGTCTATCTCACTGGTGAAGGTGCAACATCAGTAGCATGAGGGACCCGTCCGAAAACCCTCAACGTAGGCCCTGGGCGTGGCTACAGGTGTATGACCACGTCTTCGGCCACGCCTAACGGGTTTTTGTTCTCATAATATAAAACCAATAGGGGGCACTTTAATAATTGCAACTATTTACAATGGACAGTTTTTGGCTGCTCACAGTCCTCAGCCTGCAAGTCATTATACCCTTTACGGGTAACTAAATGTACACATATAACTTTTTGCAGTTCACACACAAATTTTCTTCTGTACCCTTACGGGTAACTTTTTACACTGTTCAGTTCCACTTACTTTTGCTCAGTAGTGGTGTCCCCTCCGGGGGTATTCTTGGTTTTTGCCGACTGACCCAGCCGGGTCATCAGCCCTAGACTGCAGGGGCATGTCCTCTTCCTCCTCGACCACCCGGTGCACCTGGAGGGCATACCACCCGCGCTCCCTGTGGTGTCTGGTGTAAGTGACATGGTCACCGGGATAAAGGTTTCTGTTGGGATGGCCCTGTTCAAGGTGGGGCTCGACATCCCGCCGATTGCCGAAAATATCCCGGGCGAATTTTGGATCTAGTATAAAGCCCCATCCGGCTTCCAGGTCGAATTTCACTATGAGCCCTTCCACCCGAGGACTGGGCTTGACAGACTCGGCCTGGCGGACTTTAGCTTTGGCTGCCTTGTCCCGGGACTCCATCTGCTCCCAGCGCACCCGCCGGGTGCGCCGCTCTTTCTCCAACTGCAGGAGTTCTTGCCTGCAGAATTCCTCCCTCTGTAGAGCTTGGGCCTGGGTCTCCTGTGGGAACCCCATGAGGTCCCCCTCCCGGTTGTCTCACCTAAATTCTTCTTCTTTCTGGCAGGCAACCTGGGGTGCTGATGTAGGTGCTAGAGGGGGTCCCTGCTGGTCCTCGAATCTGGCGGACCAGTCATAGGAGGGGGTTCCGTACACCCACTTGGGGACGGGGGCTGGCGGTTCCGGAAGGGGGCCGAGCAGCAGGTCTGCAGAGTAGGCACCCAGGGTTAGAGGTTCCGGGCTCAGAAGCTGCTCTAGGGCGTGCACGCCCAGGGACAGAGGGTTCTGCAGGAGGCCCAGGAGCAGGTCAGCGCTTTCAGCACCCGGGATAGGGGAACTTCACCTACCTGCTCCCGCGGCCGCTCCTGTGCTGCACGCTGCCTCCTGGCACTCATCAGGCTCCGCCAGGGCTGGGACGCTGCTGGCGATACGTAGCGCTTGCTGTCGCCGGGCTGAAATCTTCTTTAGCAGCTCCTCCTTCCACCTCGCTACTGCTGCCTGCTGGGCCTCCTCCACTTTGCGGCTCAGCTCCTGCACCTCTGCTTGGAGGAACTTGGTATCCTCTGGGGACAACTTGGATATCTCTCCCTCCAGGGTGAGGGGGGTCTATTGTCGTTGCAGGCCAGGGGCAGAGACCCAGTCCTGACTTCCGTCCATGCTGGCTGCCGGGTGCGGTCAGTCTAGACTGGTCGAGACCACACCCTGTCTCCACTGCTTCTCTCCTCCTCCTCCTCTCCCCTTTCGGGGGCGGTTCCATGGCAGCCTGATGTCGGTCACTCCTAGGGGCGGCCCCCCCACTTTGATAGTCAAATCTACATACATGGCCATTGCTGCTTGGGGCGGGCCTCGCTTTTGGCGCCACTCTGGGACCCGGCCCACGATGGGAGGTGATTCCTTGTTGTCTTTGAGAATGCACATAATGGCGCCCGCTCTTCTGGGGCGGGCGCCACATTCAGTGAAGAAAAACTGTCTCTAGGAGCACAATACCCGGTGATAACGGGTTTGTTCGAATCCTGTTCGTGACGCCAGGAAGAGTATGACTCGCCCAGGGGGATATGGGGGACTCGGTACCCGGGTCTTTACCTTCTTGGGATGTCACGGCGGTCGGCTCCCGGGCCCGTACCCTGGGGTCACTCTTAAAAAGGGGTTGTTGCTTGAAGGCATGAATAACAGTTTAGTCTCGTGATGCCACCTGTGGCATGCGGCCAAAAAATGAGCCGCCGCTGTGGAGCAGGTCCTCTGGAGCAGATGTTAGGGCAGCTGGGTTGGTGCGGCTCTCCACAGGCAGAGCTCAGCTCCAGGGCAGTGTAGGTGTAAATGGTGATGCTGGGCGTTGTAGTGCAGGAGCGAAGGCGCAGCAGCAATAACTGACAGAAGCAATGGGGTGCAGTCGTCCGAGTTTACTCACAGTTGTTAAGTTCCTCAGGTTGCACTGTACAGGAGACAGCCTCCCAGGTCACGCTGCGTTCACCAGGCAGGGGTTCAGCAATCCCTCAAGTATCTCAAGAACACTTAACGGGACCCCTTTCTGTATGTTCCTTTCTTAGCCGACTTCCCGCGCTGGGTCTCTCCCTCCTGCCCTGGACCCCGCAAAACAAAGTCCCGATCTGGTACATTGGGATCCTTCTGGCAACTTGGATTTCCCGGACCTTACTTGGTGACCTTTTCGGCGACTTAGGTGCGGATGTGGCGACTGCACCTTGAAAGTGCAGAAGCCTCCGGTTTTCTAGCTGAGACCTAAAGTAACTCGGCTAGTCCAGGGACCGGTTACCTTCTTGCGGCCTGATCCCTTCACCGCCTGGCAGATTCGGGCGTACGGGTGCCGTCCTGCACTCACCGTACCCCCTGGGATCCTTTCTGTTCCTGGACCTTTTCTCCTGCTCCCACTCCTCTCTCAGTCCTGGGGCTGACAAGCTAAGCACGCCTCCCGAGCGGAGCTCCTGAAGAGCCTCTGCTCCTCTCGTCCTCTCACTCCCTTTCTCCTCTTGCTAAAAAGATGGCTTCCCTATATATACACCTCCTCTTGAAGTGCTCCCCTGGTTTGCGTCCTCCACTCACACCCACTACATGGTTCCCCCTCACTTTTGTTCCCCCCACTCTAGCCAGGGAGGGAGTGAGAAGAAAGCAGTGCATATTGCCCTTCCAGCCGGTCTGGAGTAGTGTAGTGTTGGGTGCAGGTGTTAGGGTCCCGGGCAACACTCCATCCTTACCTGAGAGAATGAGATGCCACACCTCTGGGTGAGGTGCAGTACCTCTCTGGCGACTGAACCCTCAGAGGCGCCACACCAGCAAGAGACACTTATTGCCAAAAGTGTTCTACCAATGTGCTGAAAAACAATGTCAGTGATCAGTAACCAGAGGCAGGAAGGGGCGCCCTCTACAGAGCGCGAGAGTGCAACACCACTGCAAGGACCAAGAGGATACACAGCGCACAACGGGGGTCATATATATTAATTCATAGATGACTGATCCTGTGCTGATCCTGAGTGACCTCCTGTATTATACTCCAGAGCTGCACTCACTATTCTGCTGGTGCAGTCACTGTACATACATTACATTACTGATCCTGAGTTACCTCCTGTATTATACTCCAGAGCTGCACTCACTATTCTGCTGGTGCAGTCACTGTGTACATACATTACATTACTGATCCTGAGTTACATCCTGTATTATACTGCAGAGCTGCACTCACTATTCTGCTGGTGCAGTCACTGTGTACATACATTACATTACTGATCCTGAGTTATATCCTGTATTATACTCCAGAGCTGCACTCACTATTCTGCTGGTGCAGTCACTGTACATACATTACATTACTGATCCTGAGTTACATCCTGTATTATACTGCAGAGCTGCACTCACTATTCTGCTGGTGCAGTCACTGTGTACATACATTACATTACTGATCCTGAGTTGCATCCTGTATTATACTCCAGAGCTGCACTCACTATTCTGCTGGAGCAGTCACTGTGTATATACATTACATCACTGATCCTGAGTTACATCCTGTATTATACTCCAGAGCTGCACTCACTATTCTGCTGGTGCAGTCACTGTGTACATACATTACATTACTGATCCTGAGTTACATCCTGTATTATACCCCAGAGCTGCACTCACTATTCTGCTGGTGCAGTCAATGTGTGCATACATTACATTACTGATCCTGAGTTACATCCTGTATTATACTCCAGAGCTGCACTCACTATTCTGCTGGAGCAATCACTGTGTACATACATTACATTACTGATCCTGAGTTATATCCTGTATTATACTCCAGAGCTGCACTCACTATTCTGCTGGTGCAGTCACTGTGTACATACATTACATTACTGATCCTGAGTTATATCCTGTATTATACTCCAGAGCTGCACTCACTATTCTGCTGGTGCAGTCACTGTACATACATTACATTACTGATCCTGAGTTACATCCTGTATTATACCCCAGAGCTGCACTCACTATTCTGCTGGTGCAGTCACTGTGTGCATACATTACATTACTGATCCTGAGTTACATCCTGTATTATACTCCAGAGCTGCACTCACTATTCTGCTGGAGCAATCACTGTGTACATACAGTACATTACTGATCCTAAGTTACATCCTGTATTATACTCCAGAGCTGCACTCACTATTCTGCTGGTGCAGTCACTGTGTACATACATTACATTACTGATCCTGAGTTACATCCTGTATTATACCCCAGAGCTGCACTCACTATTCTGCTGGTGCAGTCACTGTGTACATACATTACATTACTGATCCTGAGTTACATCCTGTATTATACTCCAGAGCTGCACTCACTTTTCTGCTGGTGCAGTCACTGTGTACATACATTACATTACTGATCCTGAGTTACCTCCTGTATTATACCCCAGAGCTGCACTCACTATTCTGCTGGTGCAGTCACTGTGTACATACATTACTGATCCTGAGTTACATCCTGTATTATACTTCAGAGAGGCACTCAATATTCTGCTGGTGCAGTCACTGTGTACATACATTACATTACTGATTCTGAGTTACCTCCTGTATTATACTCCAGAGCTGCACTCACTATTCTGCTGGTGCAGTCACTGTGTACATACATTACATTACTGATCCTGAGTTACATCCTGTATTATACTCCAGAGCTGCACTCACTATTCTGCTGGTGCAGTCACTGTGTACATACATTACATTACTGATCCTGAGTTACCTCCTGTATTATACTCCAGAGCTGCACTCACTATTCTGCTGGTGCAGTCACTGTGTACATACATTACATTACTGATCCTGAGTTACCTCCTGTATTATACTCCAGAGCTGCACTCATTATTCTGCTGGTGGAGTCACTGTGTACATACATTACATTACTGATCCTGAGTTACATCCTGTATTATACTCCAGAGCTGCACTCACTATTCTGCTGGTGCAGTCACTGTGTACATACATTACATTACTGATCCTGAGTTACATCCTGTATTATACTCCAGAGCTGCACTCACTATTCTGCTGGTGCAGTCACTGTGTACATACATTACACTACTGATCCTAAGTTACATCCTGTATTATACCCCATAGCTGCACTCACTGTTCTGCCGGTGAAGTCACTGTGTACATACATTACATTACTGATCCTGAGTTACATCCTGTATTATACTCCAGAGCCGCACTCACTATTCTGCTGGTGCAGTCACTGTGTACATACATTACATTACTGATCCTGAGTTACATCCTGTATTATACTCCAGAGCTGCACTCACTATTCTGCGGGTGCACTCACTGTGTACATACATTACATTACTGATCCTGTACTGATCCTGAGTTACATCCTGTATTATACTCCAGAGCTGCACTCACTATTCTGCTGGTGCAGTCACTGTGTACATACATTACATTACTGATCCTGTACTGATCCTGAGTTACATCCTGCATTATACTCGAGAGCTGCACTCACTATTCTGCCGGTGGAGTCACTGTGTACATACATTACATTACTGATCCTGAGTTACATCCTGTATTATACTCCAGAGCTGCACTCACTATTCTGCTGGTGCAGTCACTGTGTACATACATTACATTACTGATCCTGAGTTACATCCTGCATTATACTCGAGAGCTGCACTCACTATTCTGCCGGTGGAGTCACTGTGTATATACATTACATTACTGATCCTGAGTTATCTCCTGTATTATACTCCAGAGCTGCACTCACTATTCTGCTGGTGCAGTCACTGTGTACATACATGACATTACTGATCCTGAGTTACCTCCTGTATTATACTCCAGAGCTGCACTCACTATTCTGCTGGTGCAGTCACTGTGTACATACATTACATTACTGATCCTGGGTTAAATCCTGCATTATACTCGAGAGCTGCACTCACTATTCTGCCGGTGGAGTCACTGTGTACATACATTACATTACTGATCCTGAGTTACCTCCTGTATTATTCTCCAGAGCTGCACTCACTTTTCTGCTGGTGCAGTCACTGTGTACATACATTACATTACTGATAATGAGTTACCTCCTGTATTATACTCCAGAGCTGCACTCACTATTCTGCTGGTGCAGTCACTGTGTACATACATTACATTACTGATCCTGTACTGATCCTGAGTTACATCCTGTATTATACTCCAGAGCTGCCCTCACTATTCTGCTGGTGCAGTCACTGTGTACATACATTACATTACTGATTGTGAGTTACATCCTGTATTATACTCCAGAGCTGCACTCACTATTCTGCTGGTGCAGTCACTGTGTACACACATTTCATTACTGAACCTGTACTCATCCTGAGTTACATCCTGCATTATACTCGAGAGCTGCACTCACTATTCTGCCGGTGGAGTCACTGTGTACATACATTACATTACTGATCCTGAGTTACCTCCTGTATTATACTCCAGAGCTGCACTTACTATTCTGCTGGTGCAGTCACTGTGTACATACATTACATTACTGATCCTGTACTGATCCTGAGTTACATCCTGTATTATACTCCAGAGCTGCACTCACTCTTCCGCTGGTGCAGTCACTGTGTACATACATTACATTACTGATCCCGAGTTTCATCCTGTATTATTCTCCAAAGCTGCACTCACTATTCTGCTGGTGCAGTCACTGTGTACATACATTACACTACTGATCCTGAGTTACCTCCTGTATTATACTCCAGAGCTGCACTCACTATTCTGCTGGTGCAGTCACTGTGTACATACATTACCTTACTGATCCTGAGTTTCATCCTGTATTATACTCAAGAGCTGAACTCACTATTGTGCTGGTGCAGTCACTGTGTATATACATTACCTTACTGATCCTGAGTTACATCCTGTATTATACCCCAGAGCTGCACTCACTATTCTGCTGGTGGAGTCACTGTGCACATACATTACATTACTGATCCTGAGTTACCTCCTGTATTATCCTCCAGAGCTGCACTCACTATTCTGCTGGTGCAGTCACTGTGTACATACATTACATTACTGATCCTGAGTTACATCCTGTTTTATACTCCAGAGCTGCACTCACTATTCTGCTGGTGCAGTCACTGTGTACATACATTACATTACTGATCCTGAGTTACATCCTGTTTTATACTCCAGAGCTGCACTCACTATTCTGCTGGTGCAGTCACTGTGTACATACATTACCTTACTGATCCTGAGTTTCATCCTGTATTATACTCAAGAGCTGAACTCACTATTGTGCTGGTGCAGTCACTGTGTATATACATTACATTACTGATCCTGAGTTACATCCTGTATTATACTCCAGAGCTGCACTCACTATTCTGCTGGTGCAGTCACTGTGTACATACATTACATTACTGATGCTGTACTGATCCTGAGTTACATCCTGCATTATACTCGAGAGCTGCACTCACTATTCTGCCGGTGGAGTCACTGTGTACATACATTACATTACTGATCCTGAGTTACATCCTGTATTATACTCCAGAGCTGCACTCACTATTCTGCTGGTGCAGTCACTGTGTGCATACATTACATTACTGATCCTGAGTTACATCCTGCATTATACTCGAGAGCTGCACTCACTATTCTGCCGGTGGAGTCACTGTGTATATACATTACATTACTGATCCTGAGTTACCTCCTGTATTATACTCCAGAGCTGCACTCACTATTCTGCTGGTGCAGTCACTGTGTACATACATGACATTACTGATCCTGAGTTACCTCCTGTATTATACTCCAGAGCTGCACTCACTATTCTGCTGGTGCAGTCACTGTGTACATACATTACATTACTGATCCTGGGTTAAATCCTGCATTATACTCGAGAGCTGCACTCACTATTCTGCCGGTGGAGTCACTGTGTACATACATTACATTACTGATCCTGAGTTACCTCCTGTATTATTCTCCAGAGCTGCACTCACTTTTCTGCTGGTGCAGTCACTGTGTACATACATTACATTACTGATAATGAGTTACCTCCTGTATTATACTCCAGAGCTGCACTCACTATTCTGCTGGTGCAGTCACTGTGTACATACATTACATTACTGATCCTGTACTGATCCTGAGTTACATCCTGTATTATACTCCAGAGCTGCCCTCACTATTCTGCTGGTGCAGTCACTGTGTACATACATTACATTACTGATCCTGAGTTACATCCTGTATTATACTCCAGAGCTGCACTCACTATTCTGCTGGTGCAGTCACTGTGTACACACATTTCATTACTGAACCTGTACTCATCCTGAGTTACATCCTGCATTATACTCGAGAGCTGCACTCACTATTCTGCCGGTGGAGTCACTGTGTACATACATTACATTACTGATCCTGAGTTACCTCCTGTATTATACTCCAGAGCTGCACTCACTATTCTGCTGGTGCAGTCACTGTGTACATACATTACATTACTGATCCTGTACTGATCCTGAGTTACATCCTGTATTATACTCCAGAGCTGCACTCACTCTTCCGCTGGTGCAGTCACTGTGTACATACATTACATTACTGATCCCGAGTTTCATCCTGTATTATTCTCCAAAGCTGCACTCACTATTCTGCTGGTGCAGTCACTGTGTACATACATTACACTACTGATCCTGAGTTACATCCTGTATTATACTCCAGAGCTGCACTCACTATTCTGCTGGTGCAGTCACTGTGTACATACATTACCTTACTGATCCTGAGTTTCATCCTGTATTATACTCAAGAGCTGAACTCACTATTGTGCTGGTGCAGTCACTGTGTATATACATTACCTTACTGATCCTGAGTTACATCCTGTATTATACCCCAGAGCTGCACTCACTATTCTGCTGGTGGAGTCACTGTGCACATACATTACATTACTGATCCTGAGTTACCTCCTGTATTATCCTCCAGAGCTGCACTCACTATTCTGCTGGTGCAGTCACTGTGTACATACATTACATTACTGATCCTGAGTTACATCCTGTTTTATACTCCAGAGCTGCACTCACTATTCTGCTGGTGCAGTCACTGTGTACATACATTACATTACTGATCCTGAGTTACATCCTGTTTTATACTCCAGAGCTGCACTCACTATTCTGCTGGTGCAGTCACTGTGTACATACATTACCTTACTGATCCTGAGTTTCATCCTGTATTATACTCAAGAGCTGAACTCACTATTGTGCTGGTGCAGTCACTGTGTATATACATTACCTTACTGATCCTGAGTTACATCCTGTATTATACCCCAGAGCTGCACTCACTATTCTGCTGGTGGAGTCACTGTGCACATACATTACATTACTGATCCTGAGTTACCTCCTGTATTATCCTCCAGAGCTGCACTCACTATTCTGCTGGTGCAGTCACTGTGTACATACATTACATTACTGATCCTGAGTTACATCCTGTTTTATACTCCAGAGCTGCACTCACTATTCTGCTATGCTGGTTGCAGAGATGGCTTAGCTTAGCGGATGGAAGCAATCCGATTGAAAACATCAGTAAACGTGGATCATTCCTACCTTATATGTATCTTCCGACATTGAACACAGAATATAATTCGCCTTGTTCTTTTATCAACACCTAAGTTACACCCACACACCTTTCCTTGATGGCTCATAATGGGGCTGTTGATGGGATGTGGCTTCAGTTTCAGAAAATGATGATATTCCCAACATTCACAATATCTTCACTCCTGACGATCTCCGGAGTTCTATATCGCCGTCATATTTTTTATCAGGATTTTATCTTTTCATAGATAGGACACATGGCAAGGCTGTTGTCAGCGATCTGTTTACTATTGATTTGAGGCTTATTGGCACTTGTCAAAGTTATGGAAAAATATGCATATTCTTCCCCTATTAGTCCTGAAGTTGAAAATGTATGCCTTATCAATATCTGATCTATACAAACTCCAATATTCATAACTGCACATTGGGGACACAAAGTCTGGGGGAATTTCTTTCATAATAGCAACTCATCCTGGAGAAGAGCCTACTGCTCCTCCTTTAATCAAACAAACCCCAGACTTCATGTTCATTTCCACAATAAATATCCTGCCTTACTTATTTGGGTCACCGCAGGCAGAATGCTCTTTCTCCTACTGGAAATTCTGTGTGAGAGTTTCACAATTATTAGCAAGGAGATAATTTGTATATAATGGTGCAGGTCTATCGGCCAAGGAGAAATGAAGGATCCCTGGAGGAGCGGCTCATCTCTGCTGAGATATGTATATACACAGTCATCGCTGCCCGGCACAAGTGTCGGCTCTTATATGGTAATCCGCGGACGCGTGACAAGTAATGTACGGCAAAGGCTCAGGGTCGTGGAGACGCGGTGATCTGACCTTCAGGGCTCCTCTCCCCATAAATACTACATGTGTATTAGCGGCAGATTAATTCCTCCGGCAGGTCGTCCAATATAATAATAATATTCAATGCACAGTCATGAGCACGGCAGGACCTCCAACATGTGAGGGGGGTGTGTAAAATCCAACGTATTCCGGGGTCACATCATGTGACGAGGGCTGGGGTCCTCCAGAACCTGGGGGCAACAGAATAAATATCATTAGACCAAAAGAAAAGAGAAGAGTGATGTCCCAAAAATTTTTTTGTACTCAGAGACAAAAACAAAAAGTAAAATAAAACGTTTATTGAATTTAAAAAAAAGAATAAATAAATAACATAAATAGAAGAACCGAGTAATGGAGGAGCAGATGAAATGGAATTTAACCTTACTGCTGGTTGTTCCCTATGTTAGGAATGGGTTTGTTGCTCTAAAGTTCTAGATTCAAACTGACCCATGAACTTCACTAAGAAACTGTTTAACCATAATGGCAGAGCAAAAACATTGCAAACAAGTGCGGTGCTTACATTACCAAGAGCTAGTGCAACCTGTGCTCCTGTGTGCAACCTGTGCTCCTGTGTACAACCTGTGCTTCTGTGTCCTGTGCTCCTGTGTGCAACCTGTGCTTCTGTGTGTCCCAATGCACGTTTCACCCAAGCTTCATCTGACGAAAAACATTATATTTTATGAGAATATATATCATGCAGATCTTCTTATACAGTATATGTGTCCTACAATATCCAGTCCTGACCCTGTTATTACTGAGGTATAAGAAATATGACATTTGTATTATTTGTCTATCTATTATCTATCATCTATTATCTATCTATCTATCTATCTATCTATCTATCTATCTATTATCTACAGTATCTATTATCTATCTATCTATCATCTATCTATTATCTATCTATCTATCTATCTATCTATCTATCTATCTATCTATTATCTATCTATCTATTATCTATTATCTATCTATCTATCTATTATCTATCTATCTATTATCTATCTATCTATCTATTATCTATCTATTATCTATCTATCTATTATTTATCTATCTATTATCTATCTATCTATCTGTCTATCTATCTATTATCTATCTATTTATCTATCTATTATCTATCTATCTATATATCTATTATATATCTATTATCTATCTATTATCTATCTATTATCTATCTGTTATCTATCTATTATCTATCATCTATCTATTATCTATCTATCTATCTATTATCTATCTATCTATTATCTATCTATCTATTATTTATTATCTATCTATCTCTATATCTATCTATTATCTATCTATTATCTATCTATCTATCTATTTATCTATTATCTATTATCTATCTATCTATTATCTATCTATTATCTATATATTATCTATCTATTATCTATCATCTATCTATCTATTATCTATCTATCTATTATCTATCTATTATCTATCTATCTATCTATCATCTATCTATCTATTGTCTATCTATTATCTATCATCTATCTATCTATCTATTATCTATCTATTATCTATCTATTATCTATCTATCTATTATCTATCTATCTATTAGCTATCTATCTATTAGCTATCTATCTATTATCTATCTATTATCTATCTATTATCTATCTATCTATTAGCTATCTATCTATTATCTATCTGACTTTAAAGGGAATATGTCTTCATAAAATTCCATATTTTTAACATTTTGTTATCACTTATCAGTCATTGTACAGGAGGAGGAGGTGAGCTGTGATATCACCAACTGTGAATGGTGGATCCTTTATCTACTGTATATAGAGGTGTTATCAGTCATTGTACAGGAGGAGGAGGAGGTGAGCTGAGACATCACCTATTGTGAATGGTGGATCCTGTGTTACCTGCTGTATATAGAGGTGTTATCAGTCATTATACAGGAGGAGGAGGTGAGCTGTGATATCACCTATTGTGAATGGTGGATCCTGTGTTATCTACTGTACATAGAGATGTTATCAGTCATTGTACAGGAGGAGGAGGAGGTGAGCTGAGACATCACCTATTGTGAATGGTGGATCCTGTGTTACCTGCTGTATATAGAGGTGTTATCAGTCATTATACAGGAGGAGGAGGTGAGCTGTGATATCACCTATTGTGAATGGTGGATCCTGTGTTATCTACTGTACATAGAGATGTTATCAGTCATTGTACAGGAGGAGGAGGAGGTGAGCTGAGACATCACCTATTGTGAATGGTGGATCCTGTGTAATCTACTGTATATAGAGGTGTTATCAGTCATTGTACAGGAAGAGGAGGAGGTGAGCTATGATATCTCCTGTTGTGAATGGTAAATCCTTTGTGATCAGCTGGGCATAGAGGTGTATTTGCCATTGTATTCCCCAGTGCTCTGATGATCATGAGACTGCTGAAATCTCTTACTGAAAAGACACAAATTTTTATCATGATATGAAATGAATAAACATTGTCTGAATTTAAAATAAATAAATAAATATCAGACATAATCCTGATTTCACACCAGGTCTTATTCTTCTGCCATATTCCCTCTGACTGGCAGCTCCTGTCTCTGCTACGTCTTGTGACTTTTAGAAGTGTCTCCGCCCGGCGCGTTTCGCTTTCTTCTTTCTCCTTGTTGTCTTCAGATCTTGTAAATGTCAGGAATACAATTTCCCCGACGCGTCTTAGAAGAATCGCGCACTTCTTCCAATTGTACAATGATACAAAGAGCCTATAAATAGCCGGCGTTACTCATTGTTTCTGCGGCAGGAATTTACATACTACTTAAGCAATCGGCGCCGTTAACCTTCTCTCAAAGACTGGCAGAACAACCGCGGAGGTGACGGCGGCGGCGAGCAGACGAAATAAATATGTACAGAGGATGCATTCTCCCATCGTCTCTCCTCCCTGGAGCGTCCTCTGACCTTCACAATGTTGGGGATTCAGTAATTAAAGAGCTTTCACCCAAAACACCGGAGATCTTACAGATTTGTAATGTTTTACAGATGTAGCAGAGGCGAGTTTGTCATTTGGTACCACTCACTGAGCCGTGTGCTTGTGGTTTTCCATAGGACTGCAGATCAATCGTCTGCATGAACTATGACCTATGCGCCTCGGCTGCACTTGTATGTATGCAACAGGAGGCTCAGGATGAGCTGTTCTTTAAGATTTGAGAAACCACCACTAAGTCCTGATGCCCAATTGACCCATCCGGTAAATCTGCATTCTTGTCACATCGTTAAAGGTTTGACTTTAGGGGGACTTTACACCTTGAAGGGTGTTTGTGCTAAAAAAAAAAGGAAGCTTAAAGGGATTGTCCTACCTTAGGCTACAAGTCTGCAGTCACTTTATGTGACTGCAGATTTGAGAATCCTCACACCGCGCATGGCACGTGCTGTCAGCATTCTCCTGTGTCGGCGCCGGGAGCGGCAGGTGCGTTACTGCAAGTATGCAATTTTCATATTTGCAGTCACATGCCGACTAGACGTGCACAGCTTCGCTCAATACAAGTGCATAGAGTGAGGCTGGACACGTTAGAATGTGACGTGACCACAAGTATGCGATTTGTATACTTCCAGTCACATTCCGACTAGACGTGTCCAGCTTTGCATTATGCACTTGTATTGAGCAAAGCCGTGCACGTCTAGTCAGAATGTGACGTGACCAGAAGTATGCGATTTGTATACTTCCAGTCACATTCCAACTAGACGTGTCCAGCTTCGCTTTATGCACTTGTATTGAGCAAAGTCGTGCACGTCTAGTCGGAATGTGACGTGACCAGAAGTATGCGATTTGTATACTTCCAGTCACATTCCAACTAGACATGTATGGCTTCGCTCAATACAAGTGCACAGAGCGAAGCTGAACACGTCTAGTCGGAATGTGACTGGAAGTATACAAATCACATACTTGTGGTCACGTCACATTCCTACTAGACGTGTCCATGTTCGCTCTATGCATTTGTATTGAGTGAGGCTGCGCACGTCTAGTTGGAATGTGACGTGACCACAAGTATGTGATTTGTATACTTTCAGTCACATTCCAACTAGACGTGTCCAGCTTTGCTCTATGCACTTGTATTGAGCGAAGCCATACATGTCTAGTCGGAATGTGACTGGAAGAATGCAAATCACATACTTGCGGTCACGTCACATTCCTACTAGACATGTCCAGTTTCGCTCTATGCACTTGTATTGAGTGAGACCAGGCACGTCTAGTCGGAACGTGACTGAAAGTATACAAATTGCATACTTGTGGTCGCATGACAGCTCACTCCCGGCGCAGAGAGTGTGCGTGATTCGTGTATTCATATAGACTGGCTGCAGACTTGTAGCCTAAGGTCAGACAAGCCCTTTAAATGGTAATTTCCAAAAAATAAATAGTCTCTTATCTATGGGAAAGGGGATAATTTTGCTATCGTTTAGGGGTCTGACTGCTGGGGCCTCCCAGTGATCCCAATATGGCCGTCTGCAACAGGAAAAAACGTCAGGAAAAAAAGATTTTTGGCTGCTGATGTATTTCACTCACAGAGTTTAGTATCCGCTGGATACAAGTGGACCAAATCTCAGCTGTGAGAAGTAAAAGTTTTGTGCCATCTCTGGTTGAATACAACATTTCCATTAGGAACAGTGATGTAAGGAGGGTCCGATGCGTCCGCTGCAAAATCTGTACCTTGGTCCCTACCTGCATGTTGGTCAGATGTATCAGCCCTGGTAGCATTCTAGATCCTATAAAGACATAAGTGTTCACCCCCATTTAATAATATCCCCCATCCTTGCCCTTTCTGTATCAATGTCCACCATCCTGAGACCCTTCCTGGTATAATGTTCCCCATGATGTAATAATGTCCCCATCCTAGGTCCCTTACTATAATAATGTCCCCATCTGAGGCCCCTTCCTGTAATTATGTTCCTATCCTAGGCCCCTTCCTGTAATTATGTCCCTATCCTAGGCCCCTTCCAGTAATAACGTCCCCATCCTAGCCCCCTTCCTGTAATAATGTCCCCATCCTAGGCACCTTCCTGTAATAATTTCCCCATCCTAGGCCCCTTCTTGTAATAATGTCCCCATCCTAGCCCCTTCCTGTAAAAATGTCCCATCCTAGGCCCTTTCCTGTAATAATATCCTATATCCTAACCCCTTCTTGTAATAATGTCCCCCTTCCTGGGCAATTTCCAGTTATAATTTCTCCATCTTAGGCCCCTTCCTGTAATAATGTCCCCTATCCTGGGTAATCTCCAGTAATAATGTCCCATCCTGGCCAATGGCCAGTAATAATGCCCCCATCCTAAAACAAAGTCCTCCATCCTGGGCCTCTTCTTGTAAAATGTCCCCAGTCCTGGGCCCTTCCAGTAATAATGCCCCTATCCTATAACAATGTCCTCCATCCTGGGCCCTTTCCTGTAATAATGTCTACATCCTGGGCAATTTCCAGTAATAGTGTCCCATCCAGGGTCGTTGTAGTAATAATGCCCCCCATCCTATAACAAAGTCCAGCATCCTGGGCCCCTTCCTGTAATAATATCACCCATTCTGGGCAATAGCCAGAAATAATGTCCCACCCTGGCCCCTTCCAGTAATAATGTCCCCTTTCCTGGGACCTTTCTGTAATAATGCCCGCCATCCTATAACAATGTCCCCCATGCTGGGCCCCTTCCTGTAATAATGTCCCCTATCCTGGGCAACCTCCAGTAATAATGTCCCATCCTGGCCAATGGCCAGTAATAATTAGAGATGAGCGTTGTTCTACTCGAACTGTTCGCCAATCTCAAATTCGAGCTGTTTTGGGCGGTGTTCGAGCCGTTCGGCGAACACGAACAATTTGAGAAAAATTCGGCTGTTCGAGGTTATGTTCGATAACTGTTCGTGCACCAAAATCATAACTGGATTTTTTCTCAGTAATGATGAAAATTAATGTTAATACGCAGTTTGAGTGTACAGCGGGGCGGGGGGAGGGGCAGGGGATGGATCTCTGCAGGAACAATGAAGATCTCCATTTTTTTTTCTCTTTCCCGCATTTGCAGTGGGGAGGTGCAATCTGTCAGCCTATCAGCAGCGCACACACGGAGCGAAGTGCTTTTTTTCACACAAGCAAGGGCATGTGTGATTGGCAGTGTATGTCACATGTACTTGCCCTATAAGACCAAGCCATTTTCCCCGTCGCCACCATTTTCTCACTGCTGCAGCTGCGTGTTAGACGGCACCGCTGTTGCTGTGTGCGCTATACCTTGTTAATTTCAAGCCAATTTTCGCACAAATCTACAGATAGCTTGGGAGTAGGGAATAGTTGTGATTGCAGTCCTTTTAAGGACTAGGTTACAGCATTTCCTACGACTTTTATCAGGCAGGTCTGTGCTCTTAAATAGATAGATTGTGGGAGTAAAGACTAATTGTAATTGGAGTCCTTTTCAGGACTAGGTTACATCAGTTCCTATCAGTTTTTGCCAGGCAGGTCTGTGCCAGTGCTGTGCAAGTTTTTTTCACAGCATTTGGCTGAATCTAGCAAAGCTAATCCTTTTTGGCCTATTGCAGAGTGTGTTAGTCAGTGGAGTAGCCTATCTGTGTTGCAAGATATACCACCTGTGTATAGAATACCAATTTTTTTACTGCACCTAGTGAAGTAAAATCTTTTGGGCATAGCATCATTCTATTAGTCCATCTATACTGACCTCCATCAGGTTGCAAACTGAATATATTTTTTTCTGCATCTAACCCAGCCAATAGTTTTGGCCTAATACCACAGTTTGGCCACTCAGCTCTGCTCGGTTCCCATCCATTGTTTTTTTGTGCAAACAACTCCAGAGTTGTGAATTAGTTAACCACCAAAATGAGTGGAAAAAGGCCTGCTGCTGGTGGAAAGGGGAATAGGCGTGTTGGGAAGGGGAAAAAAGGTTGTGTCCGTGGGGTAGGTGTTAAAGCAACAGTAACATCTGCAGAAGAAAGACCATCTTCCAGCCAAACTAAAATGTCTACTTCTTTTAGCGGACAATGTGATAAGATCCCTTTCTTACGGCCACGCCAATCGCTACAAATTCCAGATGAGGCACAAAAGCAGCAGGTGCTTCAACGGATATCAAGTGCTCCTTTAAGTGGGCTCTCCTCCACATCAACTTCAACATCACAAATACTCCAGTCCTCAAAGGTGTCACCCAAATCGCACTTGCTTCCTCACAGCTCCCAAATCTCCAGCTGCCCGTCTGAGTATGAGGTAGAACAGATGGTTGAGTCTGCAGAGCTGTTTACTCATACTATAGCCTGGGAATCAGAGGTCGACTCCAGCGCTTCTGTGAATCCAGACGAGGAAATGATCTGCACTGATGCCCAGAATCTTTATGAGTCGGATCCAGGACCAGACGCAGAAGGTTCTGACCATAATGTAGACCCTCATTCCCAAACTGTAACTCCTGTTGGTGGAGACAATGAGGAAGACGATGATAAGACTCAAATACCTGATTGGAGCGACAACTTTAGTTTTTTGTCAGGGCAGGAACAGGTTGGCTCTGAGGACGACGGGTGTGATAACACACAGGGTGATGATGATGAGGTTGGAGATCCCACTTACTGTCAACCCACAGTCAGCCAAGAGATGAGGTCAGCAGAGGAGGTGGAGGAAGATGCTAGTGACGACGAGGTCAGGTTGCGCCTTCCTGGACAGAGACGTAGTACTGGAAGCACGTCAACAACTGCATCCTCAAACACAACTCTGCCTCTCACCACAAGTCGTGGTGGCTCTTCAGGTCGCATGGGTGCTAAGCCTTGCATAGCCTGGGCATTTTTTCAGATCGATAAAGATGACCCAACTCGCGTTATCTGTAACATTTGTCAGCAAAAGCTAAGTAGAGGCCAAAAAATACATAGTTTGAGTACTTCATGCATGAACCGGCACATGGACATGAAGCATAAGTTGCAGTGGGAAGCTCAGTGTGCTACAATGCGGCCTAGCCGGCCGGGCCAACCACCGTCTGCCATATCTTGTGCATCCGCGGCCTCTTCATCCTCTGTGACTGGGGGGACAGCAGTCACACCTGTTTTGGGGCGCAGACCTGCCACCTCTTTACCCGCAACAGCCAGCGTGATTGGCAGGTCATCATTTTCTTTGGAGGTGGTAACACCAGCTGGTCTTGAGCGCTGTCCGACATCGATAGCACCACCTTTGGATCAAGGCAACCTAACATGTCCGCCTGCATCTTCCTCACAGACCGGCAGTTTGCCGGGGACACCCTTATCAACCCCGTCTAAGCACAATAGCCAGCCCTCGGTCCCTCAGATGTGGACAAGTAAAAGACCATTTCCTCCTAGCCATGAGAAAGCTAAGAGGTTGAATTTCACCATCTGCAAGTTCTTGGCTACAGAAATGCTGCCTTTCCGCCTGGTGGACACAGAGGATTTTCGAGACCTTATGTCCGTCGCCGTGCCCCAGTACCAGATGCCCAGTCGGCACTACTTCTCAAAGAAAGGTGTGCCTGCGCTCCACCAGCATGTCGCACACAACATCACCGCTTCTTTGAGAAACTCTGTGTGTGACAGGGTGCATTTCACCACAGACAATTGGACGAGTAGGCATGGACAGGGGCGTTACATGTCGCTGACTGGGCACTGGGTAACTATGGTGACAGCAGGACAAGGGGCTGCTGTCCAAGTCTTGCCGTCCCCACGAGTTGTGCGTCAATCCTCTTTATGTCAAAGTTCCTCCACTGCTTCTGCCTCCTCAACCTCCTCTCGGTCTTCCACCTGCACCCAAAGCCTGTCTGGTCATGCCACAAGCTTTCTAACTGCGCAGAAGGGATCCTGCACACCTCCTTACTATGCTGGCAGTAGGGCTCAACGTCATCAGGCGGTTTTTACTTTGAAATGTCTGGGAAATGTGAGTCACACAGCTGAGGAGTTGTGGTCAGCTCTGGAGAACCAATTTCATGAATGGTTGTCTCCACTGGACCTGAAACCAGGGAAGGCCGTGTGCGACAATGCTGCAAACCTGGGTGCGGCCCTTCGCCGGGGCAATGTCACACACGTGCCTTGTATGGCTCACGTGTTGAACCTGGTTGTCCAGCAATTTTTAGCCCACTATCCCAGACTAGATGGCCTTCTGCAGAGGGCAGGGTCGCTGTGTGCTCACTTTCGCCGTTCGCATCCCGCAGCTCAGCGACTTACATCTCTACAGAAGTCGTTGGGCCTGCCACTTCACCGGCTAAAATGCGATGTGCCTACCCGGTGGAATTCAACTCTGCACATGTTGCAGCGACTGTGGCAGCACCGACAAGCCCTGGTGCAATACGTTCTGACGTATAGCCTGGGCCAACGAGATTCAGAGGTGGGGCAAATCACGCTGGAGGAGTGGTCTCAGATCAGGGACCTATGCACCCTTCTGCACAGTTTTGAAATGGCGACGAAGATGTTTAGTGCTGACGATGCCATTATCAGCATGACTATTCCGGTGATTTACATGCTGGAGCACATGTTAAACAGAATTCGGAGTCAGGTGGTGGCACAAGAGGAGGTGGAGGAAGTAGAGGAGGAGGAGTTGTATGCGGAAGGGCTAACATCTGCAAGGTCCAGACGGTCGGCAGCACCAAGGCGGCAGGCATGTGAGGGTGGGGGAGATGGTTTTACCAGGGCGCATGGTAGCAGCCAAACTAGTGAGGAAGGTGCAGGAGCCCAGGAAGAAGTGGAGGACGAACTGATGGAAGACTCATCAGATGAGGGAGACCTTGATCACATTTCTGTTGTGCGAGGTTGGGGGGAGAGGACAGAGGAAGGAAGCATGATTGTTACCTCGCCACCAACACAACAGGGACTTGGTGCTCCTGGATGCGCAACACACATGAGTGCCTTCTTGCTGCACTACCTGCAACATGACCCTCGAATTGTGAGAATTAGAAATAATCCTGACTACTGGGTTGCCACACTGTTAGATCCCCGGTACAAAAGTAAATTTGCAGAAATTATTCCTGCCATAGAAAGGGATGCACGCATGCAGGAGTATCAGCAGAGACTGTTGCAGAATCTTACATGTGCTTTTCCACAAAATACCAGTGGTGCACGTAGTGAATCTCACAGTTCCAACTTGCCAACCGTGGGACCGTCAAGTGTTCAGCACTCAAACCGTAACAGAACCACAGTATCTGCTGGTAACATCAATTTTGTGGAATCATTTCACCACTTTTTTAGCCCATCCTTTGCAAGGCCACAGGAGACAAGAAGTCTGACACATAGTCAACGCCTAGAGACGATGGTACAGGAGTATCTCCAAGTAAACATTGAAGCCACGACTGTGTCACTGGACCCTTGCTCTTTTTGGGCTTCCAATCTGGATAAATGGCCGGAGCTAGCCACTTACGCCTTGGAGATCTTGTCATGCCCCGCAGCCAGCGTTCTGTCTGAACGTGTGTTCAGCGCTGCTGGTGGTGTGCTGACAGATAAGCGCACGCGGCTCTCCACTGATAATGTAGACAGACTCACGTTCATAAAGATGAACAAATCATGGATCCGAAATGACTTTTCTACCCCTGTGTCATCCTGGGGAGAGTAAAAGCTTGATGATTGGTTAAAATCACCCTACCAACCGTTTTAAGCTTTCAAATTACTAATCATGTTTATCTGTATCTTGGCTGGAAAATAATTTGGGCTTTGTAGCAGTGTGCAGCACTGATTCTATTAGGCCATCTATAATAAGCTCCACCAGATTTAAAATTACTAATCATGTTTATCTGTATCTTGACTGGAAAATAATTTGGGCTTTGTAGCAGTGTGCAGCACTGATCCTATTAGGCCATCTATACTAAAGCTTCACCAGATTTAAAATTAATAATAATTTTTAGCTGCATCTAGCCCGGAAAATAATTTTGGGGCTCCGAGATGCGCAAGACACATAAGTGCCTTCTTGCTGCACTACCTGCCACATGACCCTCATATTGTCAGAATTCGAAGTAATCATGACTACTGGGTTGCCACACTCTTAGATCCCCCAAACTTTTCGATCAACCTTTTCATTTTAATAAAGACCAAAAAAATGGTGATTTTTGAAATTATAAGCATTAGCAGGTTGTTAGAAACTGAAATCAAACAGTTTTCAACTCAAAACTTTATTCTAGGTGATGTTACATTTTCACATAGGACCCCTTGTTCGAAAGGAGCTTCTGAACTCTCTCGTCCATTGAATTTGTCAGGTTTTGGATGGTTTCTGCTTCAATTGTTTTGCATGAGGACAGAATACCCTCCCAGAGCTGTTGCTTAGATGTGAACTGCCTCCCGCCATCATAGACACTCCTTTTAATGATGCTCCAAAGGTTCTGAATGGGGTAGAGGTCAGGGGAGCATGGGGGTCACACCATAAGTTTGTCCCCTTTTATGCCCATATCAGCCAGAGATGCAGATGTTTTATGTGCAGCATGAGATGGTGCATTATCATGCAGAAAAATGATCTTGCTGTGAAATACACGGTTCTTCTTCTTGAACCATGGCAGGAAGTGCTGTTTGAGAAAATCCACATACATTATGGAGTTCATCTTTAGCGCCTTCAGGGATCCTAAAGGGGCCGACAATCTCTCTCCCCATGATTCCAGCCCAAAACATTACTCCACCTCCTCCTTGTTGGCGCTGTAGCCGTGTTTGCGTGGGGTGTCCATCAACCAGCCATCCTCCACTCCATCCATCTGGACCATCGAGCGCTGCACGGCACTCATCCGTGAACAAAACAGTTTTGAAATCAGTCTTCATGTAATGTTTGGCCCACTGGAGCCGTTTCTGCTTGTGTGAAGTGGATAGAGGAGGTCGACAGGATGGCGTATGCACAGCTGCAAACCTCTGAAGGACCCTGCATCTTGTTGTTCGGGGGACGTTGGAGGCACAAGCAGCTTCAAAAACTTGTCTGCTGCTATGACAAGGCTTTTTTGCCGCTGCTCTTTCAACCTAACGTAATTGCCTGTAGGAAAGAGTCCTCAATTTGCCCTTATCAGCACGCACACGTGTGTACTGTGAATCAGCTACATACTTCTTGATTGCCAAGACACTTCATCCTGATCATCGCACAATGTTGATTGTAGTCATGCCTTGACCTAAACACTCCACAATTTGTTGCTTCTCAGCAGCCGACACATCCTTTTTCTTTCCCATTTTGGCAGAAAATGTAGGCTGCTGAATAATGTGAGAGAGCCTTCTTAAGTAGTCTTGCCTTTCATTGGACACACCTGCCAAACTAATTAGCACAGGTGTCTGCAATTGCTTACAGTGATATAAAGAGCCCTGACACACATCACCATCAATGAGTTTAACTGACAAACAAACAAATTCTTCCCTTATCACTCCTAAACACTTTTTGTATAATAATTTGGAACGCGGTGTACATGTGCTTTTCCACAAAACACCAGTGGTTCACGTAGTGAATCTTACAGTTCTAACTTGCCAACCGTGGTCTGTATGGAGTTGTTCAATAAAGGGCCCAAAATTAAGATAACATAGATGGGAGAGGTCTCTATGAATAGGAATTCCTAAGTATTTGATACCCTGTGAGGGCCAGGCAAAGGGAAAGTTGGACTGGATGGAATCCTATATGGATTTGGGGAGGGAGACATCGAGGGCCTCAGACTTCGCTGCATTGATTTTAAAATTTGACCATGTAACAAAGTGATCTATTTCAGCCATAACAGCATGGATGGATATATGTGATTGAGTGATATATACTAGGACATCATCAGCAAATAGAGAGCACTTGTACTCGGTGCCTCCCACCTCAATCCACCTAATATTGGGGTTATGGCGAATTGATGAGAGCAGGTGCTCCGTCACTAGGATGTATAAGAGAGGGGACAGAGGACATCCCTGCCTTGTCCCATTGGTGATTGTGAAAGGTGATGAAAATGTTCTGACGCGCCCCCTGGGCCTTGGGACACCCGGAGCCGGACCCTTTTTGGTGGATGCTGGTGGTTGTAGTCTTCGTGGCGGCGATCCGGTTCCGTGGCTCAGGGCGGTCAAACCAGTGGCGGAACTATTTATGTGGTTTTGATGTTTAAATGTCCGACTACGCCACCCGTGGATTGCGGTCAGAGTGAACCGCCGCTCCAGGGCAGACCACTGAGGCTGGTGTTGTGGGTGCAGCAGAGCGTAGTATAACTCCCCACCAGAGGAGTATAGCCTCAGGGCAGTGTATGCGGAGGATGGGGGTGATGGTGCAGGGCAGCAGCAGTAATGACACGGAGTCAGTGATGTAGTCCAGGGCCTTTACTCACAGTTCTTATTATCCAGACCACGTCTGCAGGTAGCGGCTGCCCAAGTCGTACTGTGCTCACCAGGTGAGGGGCTCAGACAACTCCCAGATAACTTTGGAGTGCTTCACAGGACCCCCTTTGTGTGTCCTTTGTCTGGCCTTTCTTACCAACCCTTCTGTCCGGCTGCCTCGGGCCTCCTCTTGGTAAACTTGGCGCCAGATTCCCTGACCCTATGTGGTGCCTTCCTAGCGGGTGTAGCGAGGGGCTGCGCCACATAAAATGTCACAGCCTCCTGTTTCTAGCTGAGGGTCGTTTCCTGCCTCCACTAGTTTCAGGGACCGGTCTCCCCCTTTGGCCTGACCCCTCCACGCAGGTGGATTCGGGCGTGCGGTGGCGACTCGCCCGTCCGCACCCCTGAGATCCCTTCGTTCCTCGTTCCTGGAGCCTTCTCCGCTCCTCTTCCTTCCTTCTCCCTCTTCCAGGCCTGGGCCTCTGTTACTAGGCCCGCCTCCGGAGCAGAGCTCATGCAGAGCCCCTGCTCCCTGCCACTTCTGCTCAGACTTCTCTGCACTGAACTAAGATGGTGCCCACCTTTTATACTCCCTTCTCAATGCACCCAGGAACTGCTTCCTCCCTGCTCCTGCACTGCAGGGTTCCCCTTCCTCAGTGTTCCCTCCCCCCACTCCAGCCAGGGACAGGGACTGTCGTGCCCATCTCAGGGGCATATTGGTCGCCCTGCCCCACGGCAATGTGGTGTAATGCATGCAGGTGTCGGGTCCTGATCCACACTACATCCTTACCTGAGAGTGAGATATCACACCTCTGGGTGAGGTGCAATACCTCTGTAGCAACCGAGCCCTCAGGGTGCTACAGTTCCATTTATCTTCAGCCTAGGTGACGTATTGCGATACAGGGCCGTGATTTTGGCTATAAAAGGGTCCCCTAGACCCCTACCCCAAGCTTTTTAAGAGAATCATATATGGCGTGCCAGGAGACTCTATGGAATGCTTTCTCAGCATCCAACGAGAGTATCTAATTACAAATTTTTAACTGCATCTAGCCCAGGAAATACTTTGTGCCTAGTAGCAGTGTCTGCTAGTCAGCGGATTATCCCGGCTGTTAAGCAAGCTACACCACCTGTAGTTTGGACACTTCATTTTTTCAAAGGAAATGCTTCGGGACCACGGGATACTCAGTGAAGAGCATCAGGAGGCACCCCAAGGCATAGGGGCTCGGACTGGCAGTAGGATGCCTTGCGGTGGACAGCCGAGCTCGATCCTTATAAAAGCTTTTTAACTGCAGCAGCTTTAGTGGACGCTACTGGAGCTGGAATTATGCGGCTGCTGGCATGAGACTTGCCCTCCAATAGATCCTTGTAAATGGATTTAAAGTGTATTTATTCAAATTAGAGAGACAATTTAAATTAAAAAGCTTAGAGCTGCCTCCACCACAGGGGGGCTCGCTCGACCCACCAGCGGACAGGCACCAGTATTGGGAGAGGGGGGCTGGCCGTCAGGGTTCACCGTGGCTCTGGCACAAACCCGGCGACACGGAGGTGGCACGGGCAGGAGCGGACTGAACGTGTCGGCTTCTCACTTTTTGGATTTTAGAAGGGCATGACATGCCTATATCTGTTTCTCCCCCTCCTTTTACTCCTCCACCTCTTTTCTTTTCGCATGACTATATGTGACGCACCCCCTGGGCCATGTTCAAGGGGATACCCGGAGCCGGATCTGTATGGGGGTAGTAGTCCTTGTGGCGGTGACCCGGTCCGTGCCCAGGGTGTCAAACTAAGTGGCAGTCTATGGCAGTAGATGTTGTTAAGTGTCGACTACGCCACCCGTTGAGTGCGGCTTTGAAGCCGCCGCTGCAGAGCAGTCCGCCGAGGCCGGTGATATATGTGCAGCAGTGATGGTATAACCCCCAACGGGAGGGGTATGGCCTCAGGGCAGCAGGTGTGGATGATGGGGGTTGTGATGATGCAGGAAGGAGAGGCAGAGTCAGGAGATGCAGTTTCAGGGTTTTTACTCACTGATGTTGCTTTTAGTCACTCTGGCCTTGAGTGACCACCCGAGCCGTGCTGCGTCCACCAGGTCCTGGACTCGGCTAACCCCCAGGCAATTCCGGAGCGTGGTCCTGAGCTCCTTTCTGACTCTCCCTTCCTCTGGCCGTTCCCACCAGGGATCCACTTTTGGCCGGCTCCCTCGGGTCTCTTGGTGGTCAAGCCTCCTCTGGGCTCCCTGACCCTATACTTGGTATGCCTTTCTAGTGGATTTGGTGAGGGTCGCGGTAGATCCTGACCACGACCTCCGGTTCCTGGCTAAGGTTTACTTCTGCCTCTGCCAGCTTGGGATCCGGTACCCTTGTCCGCCAACCCTTCACCCTTTTGTCCTTATTCTGGGATCTTGGGGTTCTTTCTGACTCGTTCTCTCTGGGTCCTTCTGACTCCTCTCTCTCTCTTCTGCTTCACTGCAGGCTCTGTTCTGGAGCTGGGCCCAGCCGGAGCCACGGCTCCCTGTCAGCCCTCCTGGCTGAGCTCCTCTGCTCTGCTTCTCCTCAGGCTGAACTCACTAAAGACCCTATTCTAAGATGGTGCCCACCTTATATACTCCCTCTATGTGTGAGCCCAGGTGACCAGCACCCAATGAGCTCCTAGCTTTACCCAGACTGCTCCCCCTATCTGCCCCTACACTACTGGGATGTTCCACCCCCCTCCCACTCCAGCCAGGGACAGACGCTGTCGTACCTGCACATATACTGGTGGGAGTACCGTAGTTCTGTCCCCCGGAAATGGGATGTATGTAGTGCATGCAGCCTACTAGCTCAGTTCCACACTCCATCCTTACCCGGGAGTGGAATACCACACCTCTGGGTTGAGGTGCAATACCCCTGTAGCAGCCGAATCCTCAGGGTGCTACATATGTACTTGTCACTTTTCCATGTGTTAGTTGTGTCTTCTGAGCAGTTTGTCAGCTTTTGGACACCTTTGAAGGTGTTTTCTATGTGTTTCTATGTGTTTTTGTTTGCCTGCCATTGGTTTTAACGGTGTTCGAAGGTGTTCGACGAACAGTTCGACGAACAGTTCGGCGAACACACGGGTGTTCGACGAACCGAACCGAACTCGAACACTACGGGGGTGGCTCAACACTAGTAATAATACCCCCATCCTAAAACAAAGTCCTCCATCCTTGGCCTCTTCTTGTAAAAATGTCCCCAGTCCTGGGCCCTTCCAGTAAGGCTATGTGCCCACGTTGCATTTATGAAGCAGAAAATTTCTGCTGCATAAATGCAAGTCCTCTCCCGGAAAAACGCATGCGGAATTCCGCACGCGTTTATCGCGCATTTTTCGCGCGTTTATCACGCGTTTTCCACATGCGGAATTGCCTTGCGTTTTTTATGCATTGGACTAAGGCAATTCCGCTTGCGGAAACGCAAAATTAAATGACATGCTGCGGATTTTTGAACGCGGCATAAACGCTGCGGAAAAATCCGCAGCATGTGCATAGAAGTTGCGGAATCCCATTGGGGACCATGGGGTGCGGATTACCATGCGTTTTTCAAGCGTTTACGCTGCGGAAATTCCGCAGCATATACGCTTGAAAAATGCTACGTGGGCACACAGCCTAATAATGCCCCCATCCTATAACAATGTCCTCCATCCTGGGCCCCTTCCTGTAATAATGTCCCCAGTCCTTTGCCCTTCCAGTAATAATGCCCCCATCCTATAACAATGTCCTCCATCCTGGGCCCCTTCTTTTCTTTTCCAGCACATTTTAAAAAGAAAAAAATGATTAATCTTACCTTTCCTCACTCCCACGATGTTCTGCATCCTCCCCTATAGCCGGCGGCTGACTTCACCATGCATGACGTCACTGCCATGCGCCGTCCGTCACAGGCAAGCTGACATCTGCTGCTGGCCTCTGATTGGCTGGCCGCGTGTATTGCTTTACAGGGAGCTGGGGGCTCTCTGTATCACAATGTATTTCAGGTCAATGTACATCCAAGGACGCAAATCCAGGTGAAATTGGTGCTGGCAGCGGCAGGTCCCCCCTCCTGCACGGAATCGGTTGCACCCTCTGCGACTGCGATCATTACTCCCCTGGACAGGAAACAGATACCTTAATACGGGTGAAGAATTGCAACACAAAGTATATTGGGAAGATGCAGAACTTTCTATGATGTAATAACTATAGGGATTGTCTTAGGCTGTGTGCCCACTATGCGTTTTTCAAGCGTTTTTTGCCGCAGAATCTCCGCAGCGAAAACGCTTAAAAAACGCTTGGTAATCCGTGCCCCATGGTCCCCAATGATAATCCGCCTGTGCTGTGCACATGCTGCGGAAATTTCCGCTGCGGATTATCATTGCGGAACAATCCGCAGCATGTCCATTAATTTTGTGGACATGCAGTGTAATCGCCGCCATTGACTTGCATTGGATCGCGTGACATCCACATCACTGCATCTGCGGATATCACACGGTTCAATATGCGGATGGTACCCAGGTCTGGAGGAGAGGAGACCTCCAGACCTGGGTACCATAGAAACTGTAAAAAAAGAATTTAAAATAAAAAGTAAAGATTATACTCACCTTCCGATGTCTCCCGGTGTTTTCTCCCCTCCGTCTGGTCTCTTGCATTGCTCGCGCTGTTGTGAAGGACCTGCCATGACGTCATTGAGTCATGTGACCTGACACATGACTCAATGACATCACCGCAGGTCCTTCACATCACCGCGAGCCGCCCAAGACACCGGACGCAGCAGAGAAAACACCGGGAGCACATCGGAAGGTGAGTATAATCTTTACTTTTTATTTTTTACCATTCTTATTCTTTTTTTTTTTTAACTAACTTGGTCACACTATATAAATCCATGCCGGTTGCCCATGCCGTTTGCATGGATTTATATAGTGTGACCAAGTTGTCAAGCACTTTCCAAGTGATGCTAAAAGCGCTTGATAACCCGCATGCGGAAATGCATGTGAAGAACACTAGACAAACGCTTCTACCTGGCGGGAAAAGCGCATTTTAAAACCACATCCGTTTTTCCTGCCAGTAGAAACGGAAAAAATCTGCAGCATTTCTGCATCGTGGGCACATAGCCTTACTTTCCCACCCTCCCACCTTCCTGCTGATGATTGACAGTTCGTACCAGAGGTTTCAAAGTGTCGCTGTCCTGAACTGTAATAATGTCCCTATCCTAGTCCCCTTCCTGTAATGATGTCCCCATCTAAAGCTCTTTCCTGTAATAATGTCCCCATCCTGGCCCCTTCCTGTAGTAATATCCTCCATCCTAGGCCCATTCCTGTAATGATGTCCCCACCTGAAGCCCCTTCCTATAATAATGTCCCCATCCTAGGCCCCTTCCTGTAGTAATATCCTCCATCCTAGGCCCCTTCCTGTAATGATGTCCCCATCTGAAACCCCTTCCTGTAATAATGTCCCCATCCTAGGCCCCCTCCTGTAGTAATATTCTCCATCCTAGGCCCCTTCCTGTAATAATGTCCCCATCCGAAGCCTCTTACTGTAATAATGTCTCCAACCTAGGCCCCTTCATGTAGTAATATCCTCCATCCTAGGCCCATTCCTGTAATGATGTCCCCATATGAAGCCCCTTCCTGTAATAATGTCCCCATTCTAGGCCCCTTCCTGTAGTAATATCCTCCATCCTAGGCCCCTTCCTGTAATGATGTCCCCATCTGAAGCCCCTTCCTGTAATAATGTCCCCATCCTAGGCCCCTTCCTGTAGTAATATCTTCCATCCTAGGCCCCTTCCTGTAATGATGTCCCCATCTGAAGCCCTTCCTGTAATAATGTCCCCATCGTAGGCCCCTTCCTTTAGTAGTATCCTCCATCCTAGGCCTCTTCCTGTAATAATGTATCCATCCTAGGCCCCTTCCTGTAGTAATATCCTCCATCTTAGGCCCCTTCCTATAATAATGTCCCCATCCGAAGCCCCTTCCTGTAATAATGTCCCTATCCTAGGCACTTTACTGTAATAATGTCCTCAGCGCAGTGATCCATTCAGCGTCAGAGCAAAGGGGTTGCAAGTGCTGAGCTCCTTAATTAGGAGACCCTCCACCTCTGATAGACTGCAAAGGTGGCCCGTCACTTAGGCAACGATCAATGAACGATAGAATGAAAAAATCTTGATAGCAGAGAGGATTTTTTTTAACAAAAGAAAAATTGCCAAATTGCTTCTTTTTACAACTTTATTTTCCAATTTATGATGTTGAGAGGCCCCTTTAAGCTTTATTAAAATATTAGAAGCCGTCGACCTTGAAGTTTTACTTTGCTGCAATTAATCAGTTTACCGCCCTGTTGTCCTCCGTCCGCTGCAGCCACAATATCTCCCGTTTGACGGTAACGAGGGCCGACTCCGTGTTGGTTCCTATTTAGCTTCCCGGCCGTGACTTGTAAGCAGCGGTCAGATGCAAAAAATTGCAAATCGGGAGGTTACAACGTAACGACCCGGAGTCCTTCGAGGGCTTGTCACAATGTAGCTGGAAAGCAAGAAGACACCAGATGATAAATTCATGGCGAAGTCAGGAGACGGCGCCGCGAGCGCCGCCAAATTGATATTGACATTATAGGGATATAGGCGATGTGGACCCGACCGTAACTGGTAGCGACTTTGACGCCGGCGAAACACTTGTCATTTACTATACCTCTGGATGTATCACTTTGAAGAAGTACCGAGCAGCTACGGCTTTTCCTGCCGACGTGTGGGACTGCGGATCCCAAGCCCCATAAATATGATTGTAGCTGCAGGGATGTAAAAGTCATTTCTCTTCAAGTGTTGCGGCGTTATCACCAGTCCGGCGTTGCGCGCCGTTAAGACGAGGAGCTTGTCCTTGGCATTTAAATCAATGTAATAAAACAACAAGATTTCACAGAAATTCTCCTGAGCAAAAAAAAATGTAATTCTGCATCTGCGGCTTTATGTTAGAGGGGGGCGCGGATGAGGGATATCTCAGGACCGCTCTGTGATCATCCAGAGCCTCCTGCTTCATGAATATAATTAGTTTATGTCCTATGAGACCGGGTATAGGTGCAGCAGAGCTTAAAATGTTATTCCTATAATTGAAAGGAAAGGTGATAACTTGCGGATGAATAAGGTTCCGGTTCCGTAAGGTTCGGTAAGGTTTCCGATTGCGACCGTTGGTGCCTCCAACAAGCCAAGAATGGGGCCACAGTCGACAGGACAGCCGGGAAGAAGCCGAGAGCTCTACTGCTGACCTCTAGGATGAACGGAGTGGGGGTGCACCTACCCGACCACCTCTCCATTCAAACAGGGCATTTCTGAGTCGGATCGGTGGGGTATGTATCCTTTGGATAGGTGATAACTTGCAGATCGGTGGGGGTCCGACCACTGGTGAGCAGCTGTGACCACCACCGCAATCCAAAGGGGCATCTTAGCGCCCCCCGTTTCTGGAATCGGTGGGGAAGGTGTCCTCTGGGTAGGTGATAATGATGGGAATAATTCACAAATAGTGCTCAATCTTCTAAAGTGATGATACATTGTTGGGAGATGCCACCACTTTATCAGCGGGGGCTCTGATCTCTGTTGGCTGGTTCTTTGCTCAACAAGTGTGTGCGTACTCTGTGTTCCAAGTCTTGTATTGTGATCTTTGTTGCTTGACCTTGGATTTGCCTTTGACCATCCATTTGCTTAGCCCTTTTGTCGTGATCCACTTCCTTCTTGGAATTCTGACCTCGGACTGTTTCCTGGCTACACTTTTGTCTCACCCCTCTGTCTATGATGTATCCTCCTGACTTTTGACCCCGGACCTTCTGACTACCCAGCCTCGTGGCTTTTTCCGTGAGTAGTGACTAGCGTCACATACTGAATGTGGAGCAGAAATTATGGGACCAGCGACTCCGTTGTGCTGACCATGACCGATGTCCGCCACGTCCATCGGCAAATAGAACCGGCCCTCTGCCCGGGACGACATAAAACATTGGGTGTAAAAAACATAAAAAGAGACAAGAAACATAATTGGATGATGTTGTAATCTACCAGAGGCGCGTAATAGTCGAATATAGACACCATCCATCAGACCTTCCATATAACATCTGACCAGACACTACATCCTCACCAGCATGGCCATCAATCCAGAGGAGCGCGTTGTCTGATCTTGCTCATTGTTATGCACACGCCCGGGCTAAGCGGCGTGTGCGTGTGATTGGTAGTGATTCCACTGGACCGTGCCGGAGAGTGAATGCCTGGAGGGGCGTGACTAAGTATTCACCCGATCCGACCAGGGTCGCACGACGGCATACGACGCCAGTGCACCAAGGAGGAACCGAGCAGAGGGACCAGGTGCTACTCCAGGACAGACCCCGGACACGGCTGTTGACCCACACAGGGGAATACAGGAACAGGCTGGTAGGCTGGCACACAGACTGGTGGGTATAGGCAGGCACGACTGGTATGCAGGCAGGCGGGTACGCAGGCAGGGGGGTAAAGACAAGCACAGCTAGAGTGCAGACAGGGAGGCACTAGCAGGTAGGAACACAGGCGGGATAGGACCCAGTACACACCGGGACTCAGGAACAATACAGGCAGAGGGTTACAGGCAAGCACAGCTAGAGTGCAGACAAGGCTGAGCAGGGAGGACAGGGCTCTGTTCACACGGAACAGACAGGAAGGGAAAGACAGAGCCAGATACTCACACAGTACTTGCAGAGACAACAAGCAGGAGTTAGGTACGAGTTCAGACTCTGCAGAAAAAGGAAGGGAACGGACATAGAGGCAAAACAGGTAAAGGACAGGAGAGAGTTCAGACTGGAACTGAGTGTACGGAGGAGACCGACACTGCAGAGGGATACAGGAGCGGGTCTGGGAATACGGCCCCCAGAGAGGCGGAACGAACAGGCAAGGAGCGTGTTCAGACAGGTCAGACAAGATACAGGAATGGGTCTAGGTAATCGGCCCCTAGAAGGCAGGAGGAACAGGCTAGGAGCGTGTTCAGACAGGTCAGACAAGATACAGGAACGGGTCTAGGTAATCGGCCCCTAGAAGGCAGGAGGAACAGGCTAGGAGCGTGTTCAGACAGGACAGACAAGAGAACACAGAAAGGACTCAGTTCAGACACGGGAACTAATACCGAAAAGCAGGAGACATACAGGACTCAGTTCAGACACGGGAGCTGATACCGCAAAGCAGGAGACATACAGGACACAGTTCAGACACGGGAGCTGATACCGCAAAGCAGGAGACATACAGGACTAAGTTCAGACAGGCCTGGAAATACAGCCTCCAGGAAAGGCAGACAAGGAAACAAAGACGGGACCTGGCACCTTCAGAATGCAAGCACACACTGAAGGAAACACTATGCTCAGGCAGGGATAGAAGGGAGCTGCTGAGCTATATACCAAGTGTCAGACAGCAATAGGCTGAGGACGCACAAGGGGTGTGACCCACAGCAGGTACAAAAAGCAGGAAGTGATCGGGCGCCGCCCTTAAGCAGCAGAGACAGACACAAACAGACAGCATGGAGGGAAGCCAGAGAGACATTCTGGACAGGAGATCAAGTGCGCCCTCTTGCACAGTGGGAGATGGACCACCATGCAAGGACGCCGCCAGGTATGTTACAGTACCTCCCCCCTTACGCCCCCTCTTCTTCAGGCCTGCCAGAATCTTCCGCAGGGAATTCGAGGACCAGTCGTTCACTGGGTTGGAGGGGGACAGAGACTTAAGGGTAATCTCTGCTTCGAGGTACATCTTGTCAAGCTCACAGGAAGAAATAGACGGGTTATCAGGTACATAATGAGGAAAAGTCACTGTCTCTTTGTTATCTGGTGGTATCCCGGAGGATTCAGGAAACAACTGGAGGTCCTCCGCCGGGTCAGAAGAGTGCAGAGGCTCAGAGAAAACAACTGCTTCAGAGTACACTAGGTCGGACTCACTGGAGGAAGCAGGCGAGGTATCGGGTACCGAGTATAGGAAAGTCTCTGTCCATTCACCACCAGGTGGCACCCCGAAGGGTTCTGAACACAACTGGAGGTCCTCCGCCTGGTCGGAGGGGTGTAGAGACTCGGGAGTAACCTCTGCTTCGGAGTACACTAGGTTGGACTCACTGGAGGAAGCAGGCGAGGTATCGGGTACCGAGTATAGGAAAGTCTCTGTCCATTCACCACCAGGTGGCACCCCGAAGGGTTCTGAACACAACTGGAGGTCCTCCGCCTGGTCGGAGGGGTGTAGAGACTCGGGAGTAACTTCTGCTTCGGAGTACCCATTGTCAGGCTCACAGGACGAAGCGGACGAGGTATCAGGTACAGAGTATAGGAGAGTCTCTGTCCTTTCGTTACCAGGTAGCACCCCGAAGGGTTCAGGAGACAACTGGAGATCCTCCGCCTGGTCGGAGGGGTGTAGAGACTCGGAGGTAACTACCACTTTGGGGTACCCATTGTCAGGCTCACAGGACGAAGCGGACAAAGTATTGAGTACCGGGTGTAGAGAAGTCTCTCTCCATTTGTCATCGAGTGGTATCCCGGAGGATTCAGGAGGCAACAGGGGATCCTCCGCCAGGTAGTAGAGGTGCACAGACTCAGAGGTAACCACAGCTTTGGAGCATCCTTGGACATGCACACCGGTTAAAGAGAGAGAAGCATCTGATGCCGGGTGCAGGAAGTTCTCCTGTGTGGAGTCTGGATGGGCAGAAGTCTCTTCGGGCAGGAGAACTGGTGCACTACCCACGCACATTACCCATTGGGGTTTCTCCGGGATACAGGGAGATGAAGCTTCAGTAGGGACTTCAAGGTTGGGGTCAGGAGGTCTCAGGGAGGACAGACCCTGGCGTGACGGCTTGCCTCTACGTCTAGCACGTCTGGACTGCCTCTTGAGGTTGAGAGAAGTATTCCGGAAAGCGTAGTCACCCTGTGAGGATTCTGGGTGGGCAGTAGTCTCATTGGGCTGGAGGACTATTGCGCTACCCACACACATTACCCATCGGGGCTGCTCCGGGATATTGGGAGGTGAAGCTTCAGCAGGAGCCTCCGGGTTAGGATCATCGAAGACCATTAGAAAGGCCACCAGGAAGGCCATTAGGTCCCGGAGGATCGGATCCTGTGTTTCATATAGGGGGTTGATCCATTCCAAGGCATCACCCGCCAGGTAAGACATCATAAAGGCCACTTTAGCCCAATCGGAAGGAAAGTAGAGAGGGTAGGCCTTAAAGTGTAGCATGCATTGCTCCACAAATGCACGACACTGTCTTGGATCCCCATAGTAACGTGGCGGATCCGCAGGAACGAGAGCTGATAGATCCATCTGGACGGTGCGTAATTTCGCCTGGAACTCAGCTAAGAGAAAAAAAAAATTATTTATTTATTTTAATGCATATATTCGCTGGAAAACTTCTCAGAGGGCGAAGGCCGTGGGGCTCAACGGGAACCATGGCCTGAGCATGCTGTTATGCACACGCCCGGGCTAAGCGGCGTGTGCGTGTGATTGGTAGTGATTCCACTGGACCGTGCCGGAGAGTGAATGCCTGGAGGGGCGTGACTAAGTATTCACCCGATCCGACCAGGGTCGCACGACGGCATACGACGCCAGTGCACCAAGGAGGAACCGAGCAGAGGGACCAGGTGCTACTCCAGGACAGACCCCGGACACGGCTGTTGACCCACACAGGGGAATACAGGAACAGGCTGGTAGGCTGGCACACAGACTGGTGGGTATAGGCAGGCACGACTGGTATGCAGGCAGGCGGGTACGCAGGCAGGGGGGTAAAGACAAGCACAGCTAGAGTGCAGACAGGGAGGCACTAGCAGGTAGGAACACAGGCGGGATAGGACCCAGTACACACCGGGACTCAGGAACAATACAGGCAGAGGGTTACAGGCAAGCACAGCTAGAGTGCAGACAAGGCTGAGCAGGGAGGACAGGGCTCTGTTCACACGGAACAGACAGGAAGGGAAAGACAGAGCCAGATACTCACACAGTACTTGCAGAGACAACAAGCAGGAGTTAGGTACGAGTTCAGACTCTGCAGAAAAAGGAAGGGAACGGACATAGAGGCAAAACAGGTAAAGGACAGGAGAGAGTTCAGACTGGAACTGAGTGTACGGAGGAGACCGACACTGCAGAGGGATACAGGAGCGGGTCTGGGAATACGGCCCCCAGAGAGGCGGAACGAACAGGCAAGGAGCGTGTTCAGACAGGTCAGACAAGATACAGGAATGGGTCTAGGTAATCGGCCCCTAGAAGGCAGGAGGAACAGGCTAGGAGCGTGTTCAGACAGGTCAGACAAGATACAGGAACGGGTCTAGGTAATCGGCCCCTAGAAGGCAGGAGGAACAGGCTAGGAGCGTGTTCAGACAGGACAGACAAGAGAACACAGAAAGGACTCAGTTCAGACACAGGAACTAATACCGAAAAGCAGGAGACATACAGGGCTCAGTTCAGACACGGGAGCTGATACCGCAAAGCAGGAGACATACAGGACACAGTTCAGACACGGGAGCTGATACCGCAAAGCAGGAGACATACAGGACTAAGTTCAGACAGGCCTGGAAATACAGCCTCCAGGAAAGGCAGACAAGGAAACAAAGACGGGACCTGGCACCTTCAGAATGCAAGCACACACTGAAGGAAACACTATGCTCAGGCAGGGATAGAAGGGAGCTGCTGAGCTATATACCAAGTGTCAGACAGCAATAGGCTGAGGACGCACAAGGGGTGTGACCCACAGCAGGTACAAAAAGCAGGAAGTGATCGGGCGCCGCCCTTAAGCAGCAGAGACAGACACAAACAGACAGCATGGAGGGAAGCCAGAGAGACATTCTGGACAGGAGATCAAGTGCGCCCTCTTGCACAGTGGGAGATGGACCACCATGCAAGGACGCCGCCAGGTATGTTACACTCATGTCACAGGAAATGCTGAGCCAAGACAAAAATCCAGAATGCATTACTATAGATGTAGCAGAGCTGAGTCATCTTTGCTATTTCTGAGACAGTGTCAGATGTAGCAGAGCTGAGTGTCAGATGTAGCAGAGCTGAGTGTCAGATGTAGGAGACATGAGTGTCAGATGTAGCAGACAAGAGTGTGCAGATATAGTAGAGGTGAGTGTCAGACGTAGCGTAGCTGAGTGTGTCATATGTAGCAGAGCTGAGTGTGTTAGATATAGCAGAGCTGAGTGTCTGATGTAGCTGACCTGAATGTATCAGATATAGTAGATATAGCAGAGCTGATTGTGCCAGATGTATCAGAGATAAGCATGTTAGATATAGCAGAGCTGAGTGTGTCAGAAGTAGCAGAGCCGAGTGTATCAGAAGTAGCAGAGCTGAGTGTCAGATGAAGTAGAGCTAAGCCTGTCAAATATAGCAGAGCTGAGTGTGTCAGATGTAGCAGAGCTGAGTGTGTCAGAAGTATCATAGTTGGCTGTGTCAGATGTAGCAGAGCTGAGTATATTAAATGTTTCAGAGTTGTATTTCTCACAGAATTATCTAGTTTTATATCTGGATTGTCATGGTTATACACTGTGTGCAGAATTATTAGGCAATGAGTATTTTGATCACATGATACTTTTTATACATGTTGTCCTACTCCAAGCGGCATAGGCTTGAGAGCCAACTATCAATGAAGTAAATCTGGTGATGTGCATCTCTGTAATGAGGAGGGGTGTTGACTAATGACATCAACACCCTATATAAGGTGGGCTTAATTATTAGGCAACTTCCTTTCCTTTGGCAAAATGGGTCAGAAGAGAGATCTGACGGGCTCTGAAAAGTCCAAAATTGTGAGATGTCTTGCAGAGGGAGGCAGCAGTCTTGAAATTTCCAAACTTTTGAAGCGTGATCACCGAACAATCAAGCGTTTCATGGCAAATAGCCAACAGGGTCGCAAGAAGCGCGTTGGCCAAAAAAGGCGCAAAATAACTGCCCATGAATTGAGGAAAATCAAGCGTGAAGCTGCCAAGATGCCATTCGCCACCAGTTTTGCCATATTTCAGAGCTGCAACGTTACTGTAGTATCAAAAAGCACAATGTGTGCGATACTCAGGGACATGGCCACGGTAAGGAAGGCTGAAAAACCACCACCTTTGAACAACAAAACATAAGATAAAACATCAAGAATGGGCCAAGAAATATCTTATGACTGATTTTTCAAAGGTTTTATGGACTGATGAAATGAGAGTGACTCTTGATGGGCCAGATGGATGGGCCAGAGGCTGGATCAGTAAAGGGCAGAGAGCTCCACTCCGACTCAGACGCCAGCAAGGTGGAGGTGGGGTACTGGTATGGGCTGGTATCATCAAAGATGAACTTGTGGGACCTTTTCGGGTTGAGGATGGAGTGAAGCTCAACTCCCAGACCTACTGCCAGTTTCTGGAAGACAACTTCTTCAAGCAGTGGTACAGGAAGAAGTCGGTATCGTTCAAGAAAAACATGATTTTCATGCAGGACAATGCTCCATCACATGCATCCAACTACTCCACAGCGTGGCTGGCCAGTAAAGGTCTAAAAGAAGAAAAAATAATGACATGAACCCCTTGTTCACCTGATCTGAACCCCATAGAGAACCTGTGGTCCATCATAAAATGTGAGATCTACAGGGAGGGAAAACAGTACACCTCTAGGAGCAGTGTCTGGGAGGCTGTGGTGAGATCTACAGGGAGGGAAAACAGTACACCTCTGGGAACAGTGTCTGGGAGGCTGTGGTGAGATCTACAGGGAGGGAAAACAGTACACCTCTGGGAGCAGTGTCTGGGAGGCTGTGGTGGCTGCTGCACGCAATGTTGATCGAAAACAGATCAAGCAACTGACAGAATCTATGCATGGAGGCTGCTGAGCGTCATCATAAAGAAAGGTGGCTATACTGATCACTAATTGCTTGGGTTTTTGTTTTTGCATGTCAGAAATGTTTATTTCTAAATTTTGTGCACTGATATTGGTTTACCTGGTGAAAATAAACCAGTGAGATGGGATTATATTTGTTTTTTATTAAGTTGCCTAATAATTCTGCACAGTAATAGTTACCTGCACAAACAGATATCCTCCTAAGATAGCCAAATCTAAAAAAAAAACACTCCAACTTCCAAAAATATTAAGCTTGGATATTTATGAGTCTTTTGGGTTGATTGAGAACATAGTTGTTGATCAATAATAAAAATAATCCTCTAAAGTACAACTTGCCTAATAATTCTGCACACAGTGTAGGCTAGAAGGTTAGCATTCTGAAGCGGGTTGGACTCTGCTACATCTGTCTGGGCACGATTATCCATAAATATGCTTGCCAGTGATGCACAGATTTGTATTTAAGGTCTTAAAGGGTCCAGTGGAACCAGCAAAACTCTTATTTGTGGCGAAGAGTGACCCGCTCTCTCTGCAACACTTGGCAGCTCAACATGTGGCCCTTGGGGCCCCTCATACTGCTATATGACTGCACGTCCCTGCCTTACAGCACCCTATGTTTCAGAGAATGTGGAGCCAGTAGGGCGGAGTATGGAGATGCAGATGTAGCAGAGCTGAGTGTGATAGATGTAATAGTGCTGAATGTCTCAGATATAGCAGAGCTGAGTGAGATAGGTGTAATAGTGCTGAATGTCTCAGATGTAGCAGAGCTGAGTGTGATAGATGTAATAGTGCTGAATGTCTCAGATGTAGCAGAGCTGAGTCTGATAGATGTAATAGTGCTGAATGTCTCAGCTATAGCAGAGCTGAGTGTGATAGATGTAATAGTGCTGAACGTCTCAAATGTAGCAGAGCTGAGTGTGATAGATGTAATAGTGCTGAACGTCTCAGATATAGCAGAGCTGAGTGTGATAGACGTAAAAGTGCTGAATGTCTCAAATATAGCAGAGCTGAGCGTGATAGACGTAATAGTGCTGAATGTCTCAGATATAGCAGAGCTGAGCGTGATAGATGTAATAGTGCTGAATGTCTCAGATATAGCAGAGCTGAGTGTGATAGATGTAATAGTGCTGAATGTCTCAGATATAGCAGAGCTGAGTGTGATAGATGTAATAGTGCGGAATGTCTCAGATATAGCAGAGCTGAGTGTGATAGATGTAATAGTGCTGAATGTCTCAGATATAGCAGAGCTGAGTGTGATAGATGTAATAGTGCTGAATGTCTCAGATATAGCAGAGCTGAGTGTGATAGATGTAATAGTGCTGAATGTCTCAGATATAGCAGAGCTGAGTGTGATAGATGTAATAGTGCTGAATGTCTCAGATATAGCAGAGCTGAGTGTGATAGATGTAATAGTGCTGAATGTCTCAGACATAGCAGAGCTGAGTGTGATAGATGTAATAGTGCTGAATGTCTCAGATACAGGAGAGCTGAGTGTGATAGATGTAATAGTGCTGAATGTCTCAGATACAGGAGAGCTGAGTGTGATAGATGTAATAGTGCTGAATGTCTCAGATAAAGGAGAGCTGAGTGTGATAGATGTAATAGTGCTGAATGTCTCAGATTTAGCAGAGCTGAGTGTGATAGATGTAAAAGTGCTGAATGTCTCAGATATAGCAGAGCTGAGTGTGATAGATGTAAAAGTGCTGATTGTCTCAGATATAGCAGAGCTGAGTGTGATAGATGTAATAGTGCTGAATGTCTCAGATATAGCAGAGCTGAGTGTGATAGATGTAATAGTGCTGAATGTCTCAGATATAGCAGAGCTGAGTGTGATAGATGTAATAGTGCTGAATGTCTCAGATACAGCAGAGCTGAGTGTGATAGATGTAATAGTGCTGAATGTCTCAGATATAGCAGAGCTGAGTGTGATAGATGTAATAGTGCTGAATGTCTCAGATATAGCAGAGCTGAGTGTGATAGATGTAATAGTGCTGAATGTCTCAGATATAGCAGAGCTGAGTGTGATAGATGTAATAGTGCTGAATGTCTCAGATATAGCAGAGCTGAGTGTGATAGATGTAATAGTGCTGAATGTCTCAGATATAGCAGAGCTGAGTGTGATAGATGTAATAGTGCTGAATGTCTCAGATACAGCAGAGCTGAGTGTGATAGATGTAATAGTGCTGAATGTCTCAGATATAGCAGAGCTGAGTGTGATTGATGTATTAGTGCTGAATGTCTCAGATATAGCAGAGCTGAGTGTGATAGATGTAATAGTGCTGAATGTCTCAGATGTAGCAGAGCTGAGTGTGATAGATGTAATAGTGCTAAATGTCTCAGATATAGCAGAGCTGAGTGTGATTGATGTAATAGTGCTGAATATCTCAGATATAGCAGAGCTTCTGCTCCATGTGACAATCTCGGCTCTGCTGCGTTCTTCGCCCTGGGACCAGCTATAGATCGTCTGCTTGTAGATACATCACGTCAGTTACAGCGATTTGAGTTTCACCTGTTTCCTTTGAAAACAAAGTCAGATTATTCCTCTTACGTAAGTGAACGGCTTCAGGGCGACGCCGGCAGATTCCTATTTCTAACTTCAGATTAGTGAAGAAAAAAAAAAATAAATCAGAAAGTAACCAATTAGAATGAAAGAATCCAAAACCATTTCATCAGCCGATAAATATCTCTGTAATTTTGTGCTTGTGTGGGAAGCAATAGGATTAATCCAGTGTGAGCCAGTTTCTTTTAATAATAACTTTCCAGTAGCTTTGCATCTTTAATTAAGTACCTACTCGCCGGAGAGTCCAGGGATTTACATACTTATTCACCAGAAGAGAAGAAAGTTTCTTTATCTGAACTTTACAACCCGGCAGTGTAATTTGTTCTAGGATTTGGCAGTTTTGGGTTGTTCAGGTAAATTTATATTATTTTCTCTGTTCTGCTGCAGAATTTATTACATTAAATTACACTTATTACTCATTTCATTTACACAAAGTAAACCTATTAATCTGTCAGTTACATACTACCTGCAACTACAAAAATAGTTCCCTCTATGTACAAAAATGTAACTACTATAATACTGCCCCTATATACAAGAATATAATTACTATAATACTGCCCCTATATACAAGAATATAACTACTATAATACTGCCCCCTATGTGCAAGAATATAACTACTATAATACTGCTCCTATGTATGAGAATATAACTACTATAATACTGCTCCTATGTACAAGAATATAACTACTATAATACTGCTCTTATGTACAAGAATATAACTACTATAATACTGCTCCTATGTACAAGAATATAACTACTATAATACTGCCCCCTATGTACAAGAATATAACTACTATAATACTGCCCCCTATGTACAAGAACATAACTACTATAATACTGCCCCCTATGTACAAGAATATAACTACTATAATACTGCCTCTATGTACAAGAATATAACTACTATAATACTGCCCCCTATGTACAAGAATATAACTACTATAATACTGCCCCTATGTACAAGAATATAACTACTATAATACTGCACCCTATATACAAGAATATAACTACTATAATAATGCCCCTATGTACAAGAATATAACTACTATAATACTGCACCCTATATACAAGAATATAACTACTATAATACTGTCCCTATGTACAAGAATATAACTACTATAATACTGCACCCTATATACAAGAATATAACTACTATAATACTGTCCCTATGTACAAGAATATAACTACTATAATACTGCTCCTATGTACAAGAATATAACTAATATAATACTGCTCCTATGCACAAGAATATAACTACTATAATACTGCTCCTATGTACAAGAATATAACTACTATAATACTGTCCCTATGTACAAGAATATAACTAATATAATACTGCCCCTATGTACAAGAATATAACTACTATAATACTGCCCCCTATGTTCAAGAATATAACTACTATAATACTGTCCCTATGTACAAGAATATAACTAATATAATACTGCTCCTATGCACAAGAATATAACTACTATAATACTGCCCCTATCTACAAGAATATAACTACTATAATCCTGCTCCTATGTACAAGAATATAACTACTATAATACTGTCCCTATGTACAAGAATATAACTACTATAATACTGCTCCTATGTACAAGAATATAACTACTATAATACTGTTCCTATGTACAAGAATATAACTACTATAATACTGCTCCTATGTACAAGAATATAACTAATACAATACTGCCCCCTATGTACAAGAATATAACTACTATAATATTGCTCCTAAGTACAAGAATATAACTACTATAATACTGCTGTAACATACCTGGCGGCATCCTTTCATAGTGGTCCATCTCCCACTGTGCAAGAGCGCGCACTTGATCTCCTGTCCAGTCTGCTAGCCTGGCTTCCCTCCATGCTGTATGCTTGCCTCTGTGTCTGCTGCTTAAGGGCGGCGCCCGATCACTTCCTGTTTCTTGTACCTGCTGCGGGCACACCCCTTGTGCATCCTCAGCCTATTGCTGTCTGTCATCTGGTATTTAACCCAGCTGCTCCAATGAATCCCTGCCTGAGCATTGTGTTTCATTCAGTGTGGTCTTTCACTCTGAATGTGCCAGGTCCCCTTCTGTGTTCTCTTGTCTGCCTTTCCTGGAGGCTGTATTTCCAGGCCTGTCTGAACACGCTCCTTGCCTGTTCCTCCCGCCTTCTAGGGGCTGCATTCCTAGACCCGCTCCTGTATCTAGTCTGTCCTGTCTGAACACGCTCCTGGCTTGTTCCTCCCACCTTCTAGGGGCTGCATTCCTAAACCCGCTCCTGTATCTTGCTACTGTGTCTGTTCTTGTCTGTATACTCTTCTACCTGTTTTCCCGTGTTTCTCTATGTCCGTACCTTTCCTTTTTCTGCAGAGTCTGAACTCGTACCTAACTCCTGCTCGTTGTCTCTGTACTCACGTTTGTGCGTTTGTGGTCCACTCGCTACTTCACTGCAAGTACCCTGTGGGTATCTGGTTCTGCCTTTCCCTTCCTGTCTGTTCCGTGTGAACAGAGCCCTGTCCCCCCTGCTCTGCCTTGCTCACCGCTCCGCCGGTTCTAGCCTGCTCTGCCTTTGCTCACCGCTCCGGCGGTTCTAGCCTGCTCTGCCTTTGCTCACCGCTCCGGCGGTTCTAGCCTGCTCTGCCTTTGCTCACCGCTCCGGCGGTTCTAGCCTGCTCTGCCTTTGCTCACCGCTCCGGCGGTTCTAGCCTGCTCTGCCTTTGCTCACCGCTCCGGCGGTTCTAGCCTGCTCTGCCTTTGCTCACCGCTCCGGCGGTACTAGCCTGCTCTGCCTTTGCTCACCGCTCCGGCGGCTCTAGCCTGCTATGCCTTTGCTCACCACTCCGGCGGCTCTAGCCTGCTCTGCCTTTGCTCACCGCTCCGGCGGTTCTAGCCTGCTCTGCCTTTGCTCACCGCTCCGGCGGTTCTAGCCTGCTCTGCCTTTGCTCACCGCTCCGGCGGTTCTAGCCTGCTCTGCCTTTGCTCACCGCACCGGCGGCTCTAGCCTGCTCTGCCTTTGCTCACCGATCCGGCGGCTCTAGCCTGCTCTGCCTTTGCTCACCGCTCCGGCGGTTCTAGCCTGCTCTGCCTTTGCTCACCGCTCCGGCGGTTCTAGCCTGCTCTGCCTTTGCTCACCGCTCCGGCGGCTCTAGCCTGCTCTGCCTTTGCTCACCACTCCGGCGGCTCTAGCCTGCTCTGCCTTTGCTCACCGCTCCGGCGGTTCTAGCCTGCTCTGCCTTTGCTCACCGCTCCGGCGGCTCTAGCCTGCTCTGCCTTTGCTCACCGCTCCGGCGGTTCTAGCCTGCTCTGCCTTTGCTCACCGCTCTGGCGGTCTTGTCCTGCTCTACTCTTGCTCACCGCTCCAGGCGGCCTTGTCCTGCTCTACTCTTGCTCACCGCTCCAGACTCCCTTGTCCTGCTCTACTCTTGCTCACCGTGCCAGACGGCCTCGTCCTGCTCTACTCTTGCTCACCGCTCCAGGCGGCCTCGTCCTGCTTTACTCTTGCTCACCGCTCCAGGCGGCCTCGTCCTGCTTTACTCTTGCTCACCGCTCCAGGCGGCCTCGTCCTGCTTTACTCTTGCTCACCACTCCAGGCGGCCTCGTCCTGCTCTACTCTCACTCACCGCTCTAGGCGGCCTCACTCTGCAGTGTTTGTCCGCCACATCTGTGGTTCTGTTCCTGAGTCCCAGTGTGTACTGGGTCCTATCCCGCCTGTGTTCCTACCTGCTAGTGCCTCCCTGACTGCACTCTAGCCGTGCTTGCCTGTACCCCCTGCCTGCATACCCGCCTGCCTGCATACCAGTCGTGCCTGCCTATACCCACCAGTCTGTGTGCCAGCCTAACCAGTCTGTTCCTGTATTCCCCTGTGTGGGTCAACAGCCGTGTCCGGGGTCTGTCCTGGAGTAGCACCTGGTCCCTCTGCTCGGTTCCTCCTTGGTGCACTGGCGTCGTATGTCGTCGTGCGACCCTGGTCGGATCGGGTGAATACCTAGTTACGCCCCTCCAGGCATTCACTCTCCGGCACAGTGGAATCACACGCACACGCCGCTCAGCCCGGGCGTGTGCATTACAACTGCTCCTATGTACAAGAATATAACTATCATAATACTGCCCCTATGTACAAGAATATAACTACTATAATACTGCTCCTATGTACAAGAATATAACTACTATAATACTGCCCCCTATGTACAAGAATATATCTTCTATAATACTGCTCCTATATATGAGAATATACCTATCATAATACTGCCCCTATGTACAAGAATATAACACTATAATACTGCTCCTATGTACAAGAATATAACTACTATAATACTGCCCCCTATGTACAAGAATATAACTACAATAATACTGCTCCTATGTACAGGAATATAACTACTATAATACTGCTCCCTATATACAAGAATATAACTACTATAATACTGCCCCTATGTACAAGAATATAACTACTATAATACTGCTCCTATGTACAAGAATATAACTACTATAATACTGCTCCTATGTACAAGAATATAACTACTATAATACTGCTCCTATGTGCAAGAATATAACTACTATAATACTGCCCCTATGTGCAAGAATATAACTACTATAATACTGCTCCCTATGTACAAGAATATAACTACTATAATACTGCCCCTATGTACATGAATATAACTACTATAATACTGCTCCTATGTACAAGAATATAGCTACTTTAATACTGCCCCTATGTACAAGAATATAACTACTATAATACTGCCCCCCATGTGTAAGAATATAACTACTATAATACTGCCCCCCATGTGCAAGAATATAACTACTATAATAGTGCTCCTATGTACAAGAATATACAGAGGGTACAGAAAGTATTCAGACCCCTTTAAATTTTTCACTCTTTGTTTCATTGCAGCCATTTTGGTAAATTCTAAAAAGTTCATTTTTTTTCTCATTAAAGTCCACTCTGCACCCCATCTTGACTGAAAAAAAAACAGAAATATAGAAATTTTTGCAAATTTATTAAAAAAGAAAAACTGAAATATCACATGATCATAAGAATTCAGACCCTTTGCTCAGTGTTGAGTAGAAGCCCCCTTTTGAGCTAGTACAGCCATGAGCCTTCTTGGGAATGATGCAACAAGTTTTTCACACCTGGATTTGGGGATCCTCTGCCATTCTTCCTTACAGATCCTCTCCAGTTCCGTCAGGTTGGATGGTGAATGTTGGTGGACAGCCATTTTCAGGTCTCTCCAGAGATGCTCAATTGGGTTTAGGTCAGGGCTCTGGCTGGGCCAGTCAAGAATGGTCACAGAGTTGTTCTGAAGCCACTCCTTTGTTATTTTAGCTGTGTGCTTAGGGTCATTGTCTTGTTAGAAGGTGAACCTTCGGTCAAGTCTGGAAGAGGTTTTCATCCAGGATATCTCTGTACTTGGCCGCATTCATGTTTCCTTCAATTGTAACCAGTTGTTCTGTCCCTGCAGCTGAAAAACACCCCCATAGCATGATGCTGCCACCACCATGTTTCACTGTTGGGATTGTACTGGGCAGGTGATGAGCAGTGCATGGTTTTCTTCACACATACCACTTAGAATTATCACCAAAAAGTTCTATCTTCATCTCATCAGACCAGAGAATCTTATTTCTCATAGTCTGGGTGTCCTTCATGTGTTTTTGAACAAACTATATGCCGGCTTTCATATGTCTTGCACTGAGGAGAGGCTTCCGTTGGGGCACTCTGCCATAAAGGCCCGACTGGTGGAGGGCTGCAGTGATAGTTGACTTTGTGAAACTTTCTCCTATCTCCCTACTGCATCTCTGGAGCTCAGCCACAGTGATCTTGGGGTTCTTCTTTACCTCTCTCACCAAGGCTCTTCTCCCATGATTGCTCAGTTTGACTGGACGGTCAGGTCTAGGAAGACTTCTGGTGGTCCCAAACTTCTTCCATTTAAGGATTATGGAGGCCACTGTGCTCTTAGGAACCTTGAGTAATGCAGAAATTATTTTATAACCTTGGCCATATCTGTGCCTTGCCACAATTCTGTCTCTGAGCTCCTTGGGCAGTTCCTTTGAGCTCATGATTCTCATTTGGTCTGACATGCACTGTGAACTGTAAGGTCTTATTTAGACAGGTGTGTGCCTTTCCAAATCAAGTCCTATCAGTTTAATTAAACACAGCTGGACTCCAATGAAGGAGTAGAACCATCTCAAGGAGGATCACAAGGAAATGGACAGCATGTGACTTAAATATGAGTGTCTGAGAAAAGGGTCTGAATACTTATGACCATGTGATATTTCAGATTTTCTTTTTTAATAAATTTGCAAAGTTTCTACATTTCTGTTTTTTTTTCAGTCAAGTTGGGGTGCAGAGTGTACTTTAATGAGAAAAAAAAAATGAACTTTTTAGAATTTACCAAATTGCTGCAATGAAACAAAGCGTGAAAAATTTAAAGGGGTCTGAATACTTTCCATACCCACTGTAACTACTGTAATACTGCCCCTATGTACAAGAATATAACCACTATAATACTGCCCCCTATGTTAAAGAATATAACCACTATAATACTGCCCCCTATGTTAAAGAATATAACTACTATAATACTTCCCCTATGTACAAGAATATAACTACTATAATACTGCCCCCATGTGCAAGAATATAACTACTATAATACTGTTCCCTATGTGCAAGAATATAACTACTATAATACTGCCCCTATGTACAAGAATATAACCACTATAATACTGCCCCCTATGTTAAATAATATAACTACTAAAATATTGCCCCTATGTACAAGAATATAACTACTATAATACTGCCCCCATGTGAAAGAATATAACTACTATAATACTGCCCCCCATGTGCAAGAATATAACCACTATAATACTGCCCCCTATGTTAAAGAATATAACTACTATAATACTGCCCCTATGCACAAGAATATAACTACTATAATACTGCCCCCCGTGTGCAAGAATGTAACTACTATAATGCTGCTCCTATGTACAAGAATATAACCACTATAACACTGCCCCCTATGTACAAGAATAGAACTACTATAATACTGCCCCTGTCAGGCAAAATGTATTTTTGTCCTAGTTTGAAAAATGAGAGAGGTCTTAAATCTACACCCCCCCCCGGTCCATTTGTAAGAGTTTTACATAGAACTCACTGTTGCCTTCCCCCAAACCTCAGGAATTTTTATGAACGCCATAAAGCCTCAGCCCAGAGCAAGTCTTCTAATACACTGGATTTTTCCCTCCAATCCTATTGTTTAAGTGTACAAACGTTTAATGTCGATTTTAATAATGCACATGACGGTCACAAACACAGGGACCACATTTTTGGAATGCTCACCTTTTTCCAATTATAATAGTATATCTTGCATAACTGAGAAACCACCGGAAGCCCGGGAAATGGATTCTGAGCTTCTGAGCATCATAGAGATATCATATTTAATATCCATCTTCATGAATATTGATGACGGCAAACATGATGTCTCCATCTTGGATGTGGGACCCCCCCCACCAAGATATGAAATCTGAAGGATTTCTATGTCCTATGCAGCTGGGTGGGTTCACAAAACCGAGCCCCCATGTGAGGTAAACACCATGGGTGTCTCCTAATGTTTTGGCCCCGTACTAAAAACCAGAACGGCCATTTTTTAAGTTATTCTTACCCCGGGACGTCAGACGCATGCTCATCGCTGTGTGGAAGAATCACATCTAATCTCCGGGGAGCCGTCCCCCCCACAGAATCTGAGACCATCACCTCGTGGCGCAGGTTTTGCTATTACTTACCCCTTTTATTTTAATAACTGTTTTATGCATATATGTACATTGTCTCTTTTATAATATCTTGTATATCTTTTGTAAACACTGCCAACTTTCGGGAGTAAATCATTATTATTTACCAGCTTCGTTCTTCTTGTCCTATGTCGAGCAAACACGTTCCTCACCAGCTAATTCACGTTACCTAACGGGTACCCGATCCACCTGTTAAGCGATCGGTGGTGGCAGTATACCAGTATTTATGTGATATTGTGGTTTGAGGGTGGCTGGTCGGAGGTATATATACGTTCCTGGAAGGAACTGGTGGTATATATACGTCCTGTCACATCACGTGCCGCAATAGTCGACATAAATTAGAGCAGCTGCACCCGTGCTTATCCTCGGTCAATACCGTGTTTGACCAGCAGGATAAGGGGGCGCCAGAGAGCTGCAAGGTCTGACCAAGTGTCGTTTTCGTGACAGCCCCTATGTACAAGAATATAACTACTATAATAATTCTCCCACAATACAGACCAAAAGTTTGGACACATCTTCTCATTTAAAGATTTTTCTGTATTTTCATGAGTATGAAAATTGTACATTCACACTGAAGGCATCAAAACTATGAATTACCACATGTGGAATTATATACTTAACAAAAAAGTGTGAAACAACTGAAAATATGTCTTATATTCTAGGTTCTTCAAAGTAGCCACCTTTTGCTCTGATGACTGCTTTGCACACTCTTGGCATTCTCTTGATGAGCTTCAAGAGGTAGTCACCGGAAATGGTTTGGAAATGGTTTTCACTTCACTGCCCCCCTATGTAGAAGAATGTAACTACTATAATACTGCTCCTATGTACAAGAATATAACAACTCTAATACTGCTCCTATGTACAAGAATATAACTACTATAATACTGCCCCCTATGTACAAGAATATAACTACTATAATACTGCTCCTATGTACAAGAATATAACTACTATAATACTGCCCCTCTATGTAGAAGAATGTAACTACTATAATACTGCTCCTATGTACAAGAATATAACTACTCTAATACTGCTCCTATGTACAAGAATATAACTACTATAATACTGCCCCTCTATGTAGAAGAATGTAACTACTATAATACTGCTCCTATGTACAAGAATATAACTACTATAATACTGCCCCTCTATGTAGAAGAATGTAACTACTATAATACTGCTCCTATGTACAAGAATATAACTACTCTAATACTGCTCCTATGTACAAGAATATAACTACTATAATACTGCCCCTATGTACAAGAATATAACTACTATAATACTGCTCCTATGCACAAGAATATAGCTACTATAATACTGCCCCCTATGTAGAAGAATGTATCTACTATAATACTGCTCCTATGTACAAGAATATAACTACTATAATACTGCTCCTATGTACAAGAATATAACTACTATAATACTGCCCCTATGTGCAAGAATATAGCTACTATAATACTGCTCCTATGCACAAGAATATAACTACTATAATACTGCCCCCCTAGGTAGAAGAATATAACTACTATAATACTGCCCCCCTATGAAGAAGAATATAACTACTCTAATACTGCTCCTATGTACAAGAATATAACTACTATAATACTGCCCCCTATGTAAAAGAATAACTACTATAATACTGCTCCTATGTACTAGAATATAACTACTATAATACTGCTCCTATGTACAAGAATATAACTACTATAATACTGCCCCCTATGTACAAGAATATAACTACTATAATACTGCCCCTATGTACAAGAATATAACTACTATAATACTGCCCCCTATGTGCAAGAATATAACTACTATAATACTGCTCCTATATACAAGAATATAACTACTATAATACTGGTCCCTATGTACAAGAATATAACTACTATAATACTGCTCCTATGTACAAGAATATAACTACTATAATACTGCTCCTATGTACAAGAATATAACTACTATAATACTGCTCCTATGTACAAGAATATAACTACTATAATACTGCTCCTATGTACAAGAATATAAATACTATAATACTGCCCCCCTATGTACAAGAATATAACTACTATAATGCAGCTCTTATGTACAAGAATATAACTACTATAATACTGCTGCTATGTACAAGAATATAACTACTATAATACTGCTCCTATGTACAAGAATATAACTACTATAATACTGCCCCCCTATGTACAAGAATATAACTACTATAATACTGCTCCTATGTACAAGAATATAACTACTATAATACTGCCCCCCCTATGTACAAGAATATAACTACTATAATGCTGCTCTTATGTACAAGAATATAACTACTATAATACTGCTCCTATGTACAAGAATATAACTACTATAATACTGCCCTCTATGTACAAGAATATAACTACTATAATACTGCTGCCATGTACAAGAATATAACTACTATAATACTGCCCCTATGTACAAGAATATAACTACTATAATACTGCCCCTATGTACAAGAATATAACTACTATAATACTGCTCCTATGTACAGGAATATAACTACTATAATACTGACCCCTATGTACAAGAATATAACTACTATAATACTGCCCCCTATGTACAAGAATATAACTACTATAATACTGCCCCTATGTACAAGAATATAACTACTATAATACTGCCCCTATATACAAGAATATAACTACTATAATACTGCTCCCTATGTACAAGAATATAACCACTATAATACTGCTCCTATGTACAAGAATATAACTACTATAATACTGCTCCTATGTACAAGAATATAACTACTATAATACTGCTCCTATGTACAAGAATATAACTACTATAATACTGCCCCTATATACAAGAATATAACTACTATAATACTGCTCCCTATGTACAAGAATATAACCACTATAATACTGCTCCTATGTACAAGAATATAACTACTATAATACTGCTCCCTATATACAAGAATATAACTACTATAATACTGCCCCCTATGTACAAGAATATAACTACTATAATACTGCCCCTATGTACAAGAATATAACTACTATAATACTGCCCCTATATACAAGAATATAACTACTATAATACTGCTCCTATGTACAAGAATATAACTACTATAATACTGCTGCCATGTACAGTAACATAACTGTGTTGTGCTATAATAATACTTTCTTCTCTATAGATTGTTCCAAATAAAGTGCAAAATAAGTTTATACAAATCATTCATGAAGTCTTCAGAAATGACAGGATATCAGTAATCTCAGGTTTCCATTACAATCACTACGGTATAAAAACACAAAGAAATAACACATATAAATCCTCCGCAGTTATTGCCCTTTTTAACTTTGAAAGTTTGTAGGAAAGAGCCATTATGCAAACTTTAAATGACAGTAATAGTCTGCAGAAAATAATAAGCGATGGCATTTTGCTTAAGGGTAGTCAATAAATCATCACAATACAAAGCCGGATGTTTGTACGGAGCTGGGAATGCTAATATTAGAGAGCAGATGTGTGCGTCTTGTGTATTCATAATTATACCTGCAAAGGGCCGCATTCCAGAGAGACCGAACTACAACACCATCGCCTGGTCTCGATTATATTCATATACTAATAGTGCGCACAAAGCTGGACGTACTACAAGGTCCAGAAATACCAAACTGAAAACAGAAGGCAACTGTGCATAAATAATTCCCAGGTTATACCAACTGTACATATGTAATTATATACAGGAGATACCCAGGTTATACCAGCTGTACATATATAATTATATACAGAAGATACCCAGGTTATACCAGCTGTACATATATAATTATATACAGAAGATACCCAGGTTATACCAGCTGTACATATATCATTATATATAGGAGATGCCCAGGTTATACCAGCTGTACATATATAATTATATACAGAAGATACCCAGGTTATACCAGCTGTACATATATAATTATATACAGAAGATACCCAGGTTATACCAGCTGTACATATATAATTATATACAGGAGATACCCAGGTTATACCAGCTGTACATATATAATTATATACAGGAGATACCCAGGTTATACCAGCTGTACATATATAATTATACACAGGAGATACCCAGGTTATACCAGCTGTACATATATAATTATACACAGGAGATACCCAGGTTATACCAGCTGTACATATATAATTATACACAGGAGATGCCCAGGTTATACCAGCTGTACATATATAATTATATACAGGAGATACCCAGGTTATACCAGCTGTACATATATAATTATATACAGAAGATACCCAGGTTATACCAGCTGTACATATATAATTATATACAGAAGATACCCAGGTTATACCAGCTGTACATATATAATTATATACAGAAGATACCCAGGTTATACCAGCTGTACATATATAATTATATACAGAAGATACCCAGGTTATACCAGCTGTACATATATAATTATATACAGGAGATACCCAGGTTATACCAGCTGTACATATATAATTATATACAGGAGATACCCAGGTTATACCAGCTGTACATATATAATTATATACAGGAGATGTCCAGGTTATACCAGCTGTACATATATAATTATACACAGGAGATACCCAGGTTATACCAGCTGTACATATATAATTATACACAGGAGATGCCCAGGTTATACCAGCTGTACATATATAATTATACACAGGAGATGCCCAGGTTATACCAGCTGTACATATATAATTATATACAGGAGATACCCAGGTTATACCAGCTGTACATATATAATTATACACAGGAGATGCCCAGGTTATACCAGCTGTACATATATAATTATATACAGGAGATGCCCAGGTTATACCAGCTGTACATATATAATTATACATAGGAGATACCCAGGTTATACCAGCTGTACATATATAATTATACACAGGAGATGCCCAGGTTATACCAGCTGTACATATATAATTATATACAGGAGATACCCAGGTTATACCAGCTGTACATATATAATTATACACAGGAGATGCCCAGGTTATACCAGCATGCTCCATATCACTAAAGACAAGAAGAGACATAACTTTTTACCAGCGATACTCAGGTAATTGTATATCAAACGTTGCCTGGTATTAAGGGTAGAATTCCTAATAGTCAAAAAAGGTTAATGTCCTGGTATAACATAGGCGTTAATGACTGTTTTTATGTTTTGCTTATGATATGATTATACTATTTGTGCTGCCACCTTTCAGCATCATTGGTCCTATACTTATAAACCCGTGTAACCTGTAATCATTCCTCCGGACCCGCGGCTTCTACACGATGTTCACTTTATTATGTGGAGAGAACAATTTGTGTTTTTCATATATAATGATTATTTTGGTCATTAGATGCAGAGCTGATGGCGAGAGAACAGCAGACCGGATTTCATATGTTGTTACATTGTTTGTTTGTCCTGTTGTTACTTTACTATCTCTGAGAGGTCACAAAGGAGAAATCAGGAGAATGTTACATTGTGATTCCCAACAACACTTAGTCATTAGTGTTGAGCGAGCACTAAAATGCTCGGGTGCTCGAAGCTCGGGCCGAGCTCGCCGTGATACTCGGGCAACGAGCCCAGTGTTAGTCTATGGGAGACCCGAGCATTTTTGCGGAGGCACCCCCGGCAGTCTGTAGAAAGCCTAAAAAGTGACCAAAACGATAGTGACAGTGCTCAAATGACATGGGGACAGCATGGGGAAGACCCCTGGAAGCATTTCTGACTCCCAGGTCACTGCTGTCAACAACGTGGTCAGAGGTATTAAGCCACTTTTACAGGCTCACAATAAAACGTTCAAAAACGAAACTGAAACTGTTTTCCTGTGAAATATGTTAAGGAAGTTCCTTTCCAGGGTAAAGACTTGTGTATAAGGTAAAATAAATAACCAAAAACAAAAATACTCCTCCACACCTTCGGCTATGTTCACAAGTAGCATGTTTTATGCGTTTTTGCACTTTTGTATTGCTTTCAACCGTGACAAATGCATTCACCAGGAAATGTCATTTTAACATTTTACAACCTTATCTGGCCATGTGCTGTGTGACACATGCATACAGTGCTGAAAAGACATGGGAACAGCATGGGGAAGACCCCTGGAAGCATCTCTGACACCCAGGTCACTGCCTAAAAGTGTGCCCATCAGAAGTGATCCTTGCCGCATCAGAGACTTGCAACTATCCCCGTGCAAGTCCTTGTACCAGGGCAGTGTTCAATTGTACCTCCCCCATTCCTTGCAATGCAAGCGCAAGTATGCAGCCTGCCACCCACCCACCCACAGGCTGCAATACCATACTGCTTGCTTGCACTTGAAATGGGGACTTTTAGTTTGGAGGAGGCCGAAGCTGGCCACTACCTCATGGCTGCGTCAGCGGCGAGGTCTCCATACTCAGTCCCCAGTCGCCACTATTTGTCCAGGAAACCTTCCCCACACTTTTCTTAGCCTTGCCTGCTTTAGGGCAGCATTGGACGAGCCCACCAGACAACCAGAGACTCCTCTGGTGGGCTCTGGCTTCTCCATCAGGGGAGTTGAGATTGCCAAGGTGAGGAGCATGATGATGATGATAGAAGTTAGCATCTGCTTTGTTTTCTTGGAATGCAAGCGTAAGTGTGCAGCTTGCCACCCACCCACCCCCAGGCTGCAATACCATACTGCTAGCTTGCTTGCACTTGAAATGAGGCCTTATAGGCTTGTGGAGGTGGACGCTGGCCACTATGTCATGGCTGCGTCGGCGGCCTGGTATCCATACTAAGTCCCCAGCCGCCCCGTGGCCGGGTGTCCACGCTTGGTCCCCAGCCGCCAGGGGGCAGTCGGGTGTCCATACTCGGTCCCCAGCCGCCCCTATTTGTCCCGGTAACCTTCCCCACACTTTTCTTAGCCTGGCCTGCTTTAGGGCAGCATTGGCCGATCCCACCAGACAACCAGAGACTCCTCTGGTGGGCTCTGGCTTCTCCATCAGGGGAGTTGAGAGTGCCAAGGTGAGGAGCATGATGATGATGATAGAAGTTAGCATCTGCTTTGTTTTCGTGGAATGCAAGCGTAAGTGTGCAGCCTCCACCCACCCACCCCCAGGCTGCAATACCATACTGCTAGCTTGCTTGCACTTGAAATGAGGCCTTATAGGCTTGTGGAGGTGGACGCCGGCCACCATGTCATGGCTGCGTCGGCGGCCTGGTATCCATACTCAGTCCCCTGCCGCCCGGTGGCCGGGTGTCCACGCTTGGTCCCCAGCCGCCAGGGGGCAGCCGGGTGTCCATACTGGGTCCCCAGCCACCCCTATTTGTCCCGGTGTGCCTTATACACAAGCGCGCATACCAAAACATTACCTCTGCCCTCCCCAGTGCATTTAGTGGGAAGGACAGTCTAACCACAAACACGTGGACAAGTGAATGTGGCCAGGGATGGTCCATCTCACTGACGCCTTCACACTGGGTTAATATTGCGGAAGCCGGGACACAGTTGGACACCGGGATGCAACACGACATCCAGACATAGAGGATTGCAGGTCCTGGGTCAATCAGGCTTCAACACAAAGTTCAGAAGGTAGACAGCAGCAGTGGTCGACCTGCTGCACAATGAGTAAATTATTCATGATCATGAGGCCATCCACCTCCTTACCTTTCTGTTCCTTGGAATACAAGTGCATGTATGTAGTAGTGGCTAGGCCTGAGGTGGTCAGCGTTTTGGCGCATATCCTACCTTCTCCGAGGATTGCTGGATGTTTTCCTGCTACTATCCCAGTTCTATGACTCTCGTTAAAACAAAGCTTCAGGTGATGAATGATGGATGAGGTGGTGGCAAAGGAGAAAGAGCAGGAGGAACAGGGACCATTCACATCAATATCAGGCCAGTCAACCACACATGTCTTGTAGGATATGTTTCTGTACCAAAAGGAGCGGTTCGGCTACACAGTTATGGGGCATACAGTGAGTGCAATGCCTACCAAAAATTTCGAAGCACTCCAATGCCCCTTGGAAATGACATGGAGGTCAGAGCAGGGCCTTAACTAAACCGTTTTTTCCATTTATAGCAACTGGGTCTCCTGTGCACTGTTAGCCTAAGCAGGGAATGGAAGGCTTTCCAAAAATTATGAGGAACTGCAATGCCCCTTGAAACAGACATGGATTACAGCGTACTAAAAACCTTCTACCCATTATTGGGGAGTGGGTCTCCCTTAGTGTTCGCCTATACATTGAAAAGAAAAAGCTGACTAAAATTAGGAGGAAATGCAATGCCCATTGGAAGAGTCGTGGAGGTTAGAGGTAATTAAAAACAACATTTCATTGCCCCTTGGAAGAGCTGTGAAGTTCAGAGTGGTTTAACAAGATGGTTTTAATGCCCCTTGGAAGAGACGTGGAGGTCACAGTAGCTTAACAAGACGGTTTTAATGCCCCTTGGAAGAGTGGTGGAGGTCACAGTGGAATAAAAAGACAATATCAATGCCCCGTGGAAGAGACGTGGAGGTCACAGTAGCTTAACAAGATGATTTTAATGCCACTTACAAGAGCCATGCAGTACAGCATATTAAAAACATTATTTCCATTATTGGGGAGTGGGTCTCCCATAGTCTTTGCCTATGCCTTCCAAGCAAAAGCTGCCAAAAATTAGGACGGAGGAATTTGCAATGCTGGCAACACGGACCACGGTCACCCTGATGGTATAGTGGTGGTGGAGGCTGAGGATAAGGAGAAGAGCAAAAAACAGCCGAAATGAGGAAGCGTATACCCATGTGTGGGTGTGAAGCGGTGCATGGGAATACACCTCCCGAAATAACACAGTGGATTTGACTTTATGTTACTCTGCTGTCATTTGGTGGTGATGAGAAGTCTGGCCCAATCCAGACCTTGTTCATTTTGATAAGGATCAGTTATAATTCCCCCAGCGGCACTAAAAACACGCTCCGATAGCACGCTAGCGGCAGGGCAGGCCAGGACCTCCAAGGTGTACAGAGCGAGTTCATTCCAAGTGTCCAGCTTGGATACCCAATAATTAAAAGACACAGAGGAATCATGGAGGACGCTGGTACGGTCGGCAAGGTGCTCCCTCACCATCTTTTGAAACTTTCCACTCTTTGTGAGAGTACCCTGCGACTCAGGGCCTGTAAGCTGGGCGGGTCTCAGAAAACTGTCCCAGAACGTTGACAGTGTTCCCCTGCCTCTGCTGGATTGGAGTTGCGTCTCTCTCGCCTGTACGCCTTGGTTGGTCAACGAACTGTGACCTCTGCCGCTAGCGTGTTCAGATGGGAATTTTTTTAACAGTTCTGTGTAGCATCGGCGTCTCTGCCCTGTTCTAGGCAGAGACGCCGTCCCTCTCACCTCCCCGCTCCTGGCGCGGCGTCCTCCAGCGCTGCTCTCCCCGCTGCTTCCGGCACGCGCTCCTTCCCCGGCAGCGTGCTTAGGGCGCGCGCGCGCGCGCGCTCCCCCTCTCTTAAAGGGACCGCGCGCTCCGTCCTAAGGAGTCCCCGGCCAATTGCCGGAGGACCTCCCATATAATAGGCACCTCCTCCAAAATGGAGGTGCCCGAGCAATGTTGTAGCACTGTTCACTACTCTGCTTCAGCCCTCAGGTCCCGTTGCCAGTTACCTGCCAGATTCCTGCCAGTCTGCTGTCTAATTCCTGCCTGATATCCTGCTACCTGCCTGCTAGCCTGAGGTCCGACGGTCTGCCTTACTACTCCTGTCAGTCTATCTAAGGACCAGCTTGCCCGCTCACCTGGGAGCGCACATCTGCTACCTGCCTGCTAGCCTGAGGTTCGACGGTCTGCCTTACTACTCCTGTCAGTCTGTCTAAGGACCAGCTTGCCCGCTCACCTGGGAGCGCTCATCTGCTACCTGCCTGCTTGCCTACTTGGAGGCTCCGCCGTCACGTGCTGTGACCACCTGCCTGTCCAGTGACTCCTGCCCGCTCACCTGGGAGCGCTCATCTGCTGCCTGTCTGCTAGCCTACCTGGAGGCTCCGCCGTCACATGCTGTGACCACCCGCCTGTCCAGAGACTTCTGCCCGCTCACCTGGGAGCTCACGTCTACCATCAGCCGCCACAGGTCGTTCCAACCCGTTCACCCAGAGACTGCCCCGGTCACTAGCCGTGACCATCTGCCCGTTCACCCAGAGACTGCCCCGGTCACTTGCCGTGACCATCTGCCCGTTCACCCAGAGACTGCCCCAGTCACTTGCCGTGACCCTCTGCCCGTTCATCCAGAGACTGCCCCGGTCACTTGCCGTGACCTCCTGCCCGTTCTTCTAGAGACTGTTCCGGTCACCTGCTGTGACTGCCTGCCTGGTCGCCACCCGCTCCCTTACAAGGACCGCCCCCTTGTATAGTAGCTCAGAGGTTCCGCCTCCCAGACCCGTTACAGTTTGCTCGGGCCATGGAACCCGGTGGCACCCAAGCTCCCTTGCTCTCTGACCTATACCATGAACTCTCCCGTCAGAGATCCCAGCAGGAGTCCATCCTGAACCACCTGCGGAATGTCAACTCCCGCCTGGACACACTGTCTGCTCCACCAGCAACCACCGCTAGTGTCACGACTCGCACCCCGGCAGCACCGTTGCCCACCAATACCATGGCATCCTGTCTCGGACCCCGGCTGTCTGCACCTCCTCGCTTCGGAGGGGACCCCGCTCAAGCTCGGGGCTTCATAAACCAGTGCACCCTGCACTTTGAACTCTTGACTCACCAGTTTATCTCCGACTGGGCCAAAGTGGCATTCATCATGTCCCATCTCACTGGGGAGGCACTGGCATGGCTTAACCCCCTGTGGGAGAGAGGGGATCCCCTGGTGTCCGACCTGTCGTCTTTCCTCGTTGCTTTCCGGAGAGTCTTCGATGAACCGGGACGAAAGACCTCATCTGCCTCCTCTTTGCTACGTCTCCGTCAAGGGAGTCTCACCGTGGGCCAATATGCCATACGGTTCCGCACCCTCGCTTCTGAGCTTGCCTGGGATAATGAGGCCCTGGTGTCCGTCTTCTGGGAGGGCCTTTCCGGTCGGATTAAAGATGAGCTCGCCGGTCGGGATATTCCTACCACCCTGGATGACCTGGTGTCGTTGGCTACCCGGATAGACATCTGGTTTCAAGAACGCACCAAAGAGACCACCCGAGAGAGAAGGGTTCCCCGCCTAGCTCCTACTTTCCAGAAACCTGTCTCCTCTTCTGTCACTCCCCGGGCACACTCACCCGAGCCCATGCAGGTCGACCAGACCAAGATGGTCAAATCTCGCCAGGAGTCTCGCCAAGCCGAGGGAGCTGCTTCTATTGTGGCAGTAAGGAGCACTTGATTCGTTCCTGCCCGGAGAGGCCGGGAAACTCCAGTGTCTAGGACCGCTCGGAGAGGTCGCCCTAGACAAAAATAAATCCTCTCCAACCCTGACTTTGTCTGTATCTATCTCCTGGGGAGAGACCCGTCACTTTGAACTCGCCCACCTGGATTCTGGATCCGCTGGAAACCTCATCTCCCAGTCCCTGGTTGAGAAATACCGTATTCCCACCAAGTCTCTGGCTGAACCCTTGTCGGTCGCCTCAGTGGATGGAAGACTCCTTCCGGTGACCATCCTGCTCGCCACGGAACCCATAACCCTGCAGGTGGGAATGCTGCACTCTGAGGTAATCTCCTTCCATGTGTTGCCCGGACTCTCCCACTCCCTATTGCTAGGTCTACCTTGGCTCCAAACACACAAACCCGTGTTGAACTGGCATTCCGGTGAAGTACTCCGGTGGGGGCCGGACTGCCATAAGACCTGCCTGGTTCCGGTTCGTCCGGTTCGTCCTCCACCTACCCCAGCTAACTTACCCGGTCTTCCGGCTCCTTACTGGACCTATGCTGATGTCTTTGGTAAGAAGGAAGCAGAGACATTGCCACCTCATAGGCCATATGATTGCCCGATTGACCTGGTTCCTGGCGCCACTCCACCCCGTGGGCGTATTTATCCGTTGTCTGCGGCCGAAACCCGGGCCATGTCTGAGTACATAGAAGAGAATCTGGCCAGGGGATTCATCCGGAAGTCTACTTCCCCGGCTGGAGCCGGATTCTTCTTTGTCAAAAAAAAGGATGGCTCGCTACGCCCCTGTATTGACTATAGAGGACTCAATCAGATCACGGTTAAAAATAAATATCCCCTTCCGCTCATCTCCGAGTTATTTGATCGCCTTAAAGGCGCCAGGATCTTTTCCAAGCTGGATCTACGTGGAGCGTATAACCTGGTCCGTATCCGTCAGGGAGACGAGTGGAAAACGGCATTTAATACCCGTGACGGACACTATGAGTACCGTGTGATGCCCTTCGGTCTCTGCAATGCTCCCGCCGTCTTCCAAGAACTGGTCAACGACATCTTCCGTGACCTTCTTTACTCCTGCGTGGTGGTATACCTGGACGACATCTTGGTCTTCTCTCCGGATCTTCCCTCACACCGGAGGGATGTTCGTCAGGTCCTGCTGAGGCTCAGGCAGAACCACCTCTATGCTAAATACGAGAAGTGCCTTTTTGAGCAGACCTCTCTTCCATTTCTGGGCTACGTTATCTCCCAGACGGGTTTGCGAATGGATCCCGAGAAGCTCTCTGCTGTCCTAAAGTGGCCCCGGCCGGAGGGCTTGAAGGCAATACAGCGATTCCTGGGCTTCGCTAATTACTATCGTCTCTTCATTCCTCACTTCTCGTCTCGGACTGCGCCCATATCTGCGCTCACCCGTAAGGGAGCAAATCCCAAGGTATGGCCACCCGAAGCTGAGGAGGCCTTCCTTTCCCTGAAGCAAGCCTTCTCCTCTGCCCCTGTGCTGCACCGTCCGGACTGCAACAAATAGTTCTACCTGGAGGTTGATGCTTCCTCCTCTGGTGCTCACCCAAAAGTCTTCTTCCGGGAGAATGGTAACCTGCGGCTTCTTCTCTAAAATCTTCTCCTCCTCTGAGCGCAATTACTCCATTGGAGACCGAGAACTGTTAGCCGTTAAATTGGCGCTGGAGGAGTGGCGCTACCTGCTTGAAGGGGCTCTATACCCGGTGATCATCTACACGGATCACAAAAACCTGGCATATCTCCAAAATGCCCAGAGACTTAATCCACGTCAGGCCCGGTGGTCTTTGTTTTTTGCCCGCTTCGATTTCATCCTTCATTTCCGCCCGGCGGACAAGAATGTCAAAGCTGATGCCTTGTCCCGATCCTTCCTGTCCTCCGACCAAGAGGAGGAGCCTATGCACATTATCGACCCCTCCAAGGTGATGAATGTGGCCCCCCTGGATTTGACTCGTCTTCCACCCGGCAAGACGTTCGTGGCGCCTCCTGACCGTGAGAAGGTTCTTCACTGGGGTCATTCTTCTAAACTTGCTGGCCATGCCGGCCAAAAAAAGACCTTCCTACTCATTTCCCGGCATTACTGGTGGCCTACCCTGCGTAAGGATGTGGTAGACTTCGTCTCTGCATGTTCATCTTGTGGCCGCAACAAGGTTCCCAGACACTTACCAGCTGGTCATCTCCTGCCGCTTCCCATACCTGTTGCCCCGTGGCAACACATCGCTATGGACTTCATTACCGATCTTCCTGTCTCTGCAGGGTGTACTGTCATTTGGGTGGTCGCTGACCGCTTTTCTAAAATGGCCCACTTCATTCCCCTGCCTGGTCTTCCATGTGCACCTGAGCTGGCTAAGGACTTTATCCGCCATATCTTCCGTCTTCATGGCCTACCCCTCCACATCGTGTCGGATCGAGGAGTTCAGTTCACCTCGCGCTTCTGGAGAGCCACATGTAAACTGCTGGACGTCACCCTGGACTTCTCCTCCGCTTACCACCCTCAGTCCAATGGTCAAGTGGAGCGGATCAATCAGATCCTTACCAGCTATCTCCGGCACTTTGTTAATGCCCACCATTCTGATTGGGTGGACCTCCTCCCTTGGGCCGAGTTCTCCTACAATAACCACGAGAGCGAGTCTTCTTCCAAATCCCCGTTCTTTGTTCTCTTTGGCCAGCACCCCCGGATTCCGTTTCCCGTCTCCGCCTCTGTGGACAACCCTGCCGCGCAGTCTCTTGTCAGCGAGTTTTCTACCATTTGGGAGAGTACTAGATCCGCACTTCTTCTGTCCTCCGAGCGGATGAAGAGATATGCTGATAAGAGACGTCTGGATCCGCCTCAATTCCGTCCGGGAGACAAGGTTTGGCTCTCCTCCAAACATGTACGGCTCAAGATACCCTCCTACAAGTTAGGTCCTCGCTTCATCGGCCCATTCGAAATCCTCAGGCAAATAAATCCGGTGGCCTACAAACTAAAACTCCCGGCCACCTTACGGATTCCTAACTCCTTCCATGTGTCTCTCCTCAAACCCGTTGTCTTTAACTCTTTTTCCAATAATCCAGGTGCCCCTCCTGCTCCGGTTTCCGCTGATGACGTCTTTGAGGTAGAGAGTATTCTGGCCTCCAAGAGGGTAAGAGGAAAGACCTTTTTTCTGGTAGATTGGAGGGGGTTTGGTCCTGAGGAGAGAACTTGGGAACCCAGGGAGAACATCAACGCCCCGCTTCTCCTTGAGAAATTTCTTTCTGGCCAAAAAAAAGAGGGGGCCTAAAGGGGGGGGTACTGTAGCATCGGCGTCTCTGCCCCGTTCTAGGCAGAGACGCCGTCCCTCTCACCTCCCCGCTCCTGGCGCGGCGTCCTCCAGCGCTGCTCTCCCCGCTGCTTCCGGCACGCGCTCCTTCTCCGGCAGTGTGCTTAGGGCGCGCGCGCGCGCGCTCTCCCCCTCTCTTAAAGGGACCACGCGCGCCGTCCTAAGGAGTCCCCGGCCAATTGCCGGAGGACCTCCCATATAATAGGCACCTCCTCCAAAATGGAGGTGCCCGAGCAATGTTGTAGCACTGTTCACTACTCTGCTTCAGCCCTCAGGTCCCGTTGTCAGTTACCTGCCAGATTCCTGCCAGTCTGCTGTCTAATTCCTGCCTGATATCCTGCTACCTGCCTGCTAGCCTGAGGTCCGACGGTCTGCCTTACTACTCCTGTCAGTCTGTCTAAGGACCAGCTTGCCCGCTCACCTGGGAGCGCACATCTGCTACCTGCCTGCTAGCCTGAGGTCCGACGGTCTGCCTTACTACTCCTGTCAGTCTGTCTAAGGACCAGCTTGCCCGCTCACCTGGGAGCGCTCATCTGCTACCTGCCTGCTTGCCTACCTGGAGGCTCCGCCGTCACGTGCTGTGACCACCTGCCTGTCCAGTGACTCCTGCCCGCTCACCTGGGAGCGCTCATCTGCTGCCTGTCTGCTAGCCTACCTGGAGGCTCCGCCGTCACATGCTGTGACCACCCGCCTGTCCAGAGACTTCTGCCCGCTCACCTGGGAGCTCACGTCTACCATCAGCCGCCACAGGTCGTACCAACCCGTTCACCCAGAGACTGCCCCGGTCACTTCCCGTGACCATCTGCCCGTTCACCCAGAGACTGCCCCGGTCACTTGCCGTGACCATCTGCCCGTTCACCCAGAGACTGCCCCAGTCACTTGCCGTGACCCTCTGCCCGTTCATCCAGAGACTGCCCCGGTCACTTGCCGTGACCTCCTGCCCGTTCTTCTAGAGACTGTTCCGGTCACCTGCTGTGACTGCCTGCCTGGTCGCCACCCGCTCCCTTACAAGGACCGCCCCCTTGTATAGTAGCTCAGAGGTTCCGCCTCCCAGACCCGTTACATTCTGCAGCAAGGGCCTTCTGGTACTGCCCCATTTTTGTAGACCTCTCCACCTCAGGAATAAGAGAGTGAAAGTTCTCCTTGTAGCGGGGGTCTAAAAGTGTCACCAACCAGTAATGACTGTCACACAACATTTTGACAACACGAGGGTCATGGTTAAGGCAGCGTAACATAATCGTAATCACCCGCTACGGCTTCTTGATCCAGCTCATCATACTCTGGCTGCAATGCCTCCTCTTTAATTCTCTGCAGAGAGCGTTGCAAAAGGCAGACAAGCGGGATGCTGACGCTAATGACGGCGTCATCGCCACTCACCATCTTGGTGGACTCCTCAAAGTTTTTCAGGATGGTACATATGTTAGACATCCAGGTCCACTCCTGAGGTCTTATGTGTGGAGTCTGACCTGAATATCAACGGCCTTGTTGCTGCTGGTACTCCACAACTGCTCTCTTCTGCTCACAAATCCTTTGCAACATGTGGAGGGTAGAGTTCCAACGTGTGGGGACATCACACACCAGTCGGTGTGACGGAAGCTGCAAAAGGTGCTGCAACACAGCAAGGGCGGCGGAAGCTGTAGCCGACTTCCGAAAATGAGCTGACAGGCGGTGTACTTTGACGAGCAGATCTGGCAACTCGGGGTACGATTTAAGAAACAGCTGAACCACGAGGTTAAGCACATGAGCCAGGCATGTTACATGTGTGATCTCGCCTCACCTCAGAGCTGTCACTAGGTTACTGCCATAGTCAAACATGACCATGCCTGGACGTAGGTTCAGCGGTCTCAGGCACAGATCTGCCTGCTCTTTCACAGCTGTCCACAACTCACAAGCAGTGTGAGGTTTATCACCTAAGATTATGAGTTTCAGCACAGCCTGTTGCCGCTTGGCTGAGGCAGTACTGCAGTGCTTCCAGCTTGTAACTTGATGTGGTGATATCTGAGATGGAGGCTAAACATGAGGAGGAGGAGGATGATGCGCAGGAGCTGTACACTGTGGGGGCAACTCTGACTGACATAGGGCCCGCAATCCTCGGTGTGGAGAGGATGTGTTCCATCCCAAGGTCTGACTGGGTCCTGGCTTCCACTATGTTTACCCAGTGTGCCGTCAGGGAGATGTACCGTCCCTGGCCACAAGCAATTGTCCATGTGTCCGTTGTCAGGTGAACTCTCCCAGTAACTGCGTTGTTGAGGGCATGGCAGATGTTTTGGGACACGTGCTTGTGTAGTGCGGGGATGGCACACCGGGCAAAATAGTGTCGGCTGGGGACTGAGTACAGAAGGACGGCCACCACCATAAGGTTGCGGAAGGATTCCGTCTCCACCAGCCTAAAAGGCAGCATTTCCAACGCAAGCAGTTGTGAAATGTGCAAATTTAGGACTGTGGCCTGTGGGGCATTGGCTGCGAATTTGCGCTTTCGTTCAAAGGTCTGGGATATGGACAATTGAACGCTGCGGTGGGACGTGGACGTTGATGCTGTTTCTTGAGAAACTGCCATTACAAGTGAAGACTGAGTGGAGGGGGCATCTTTGCATGCAGTATGGACAGGGTGTAACATCCCTGGCGGCGTACTTGCATAGTGCACCACCCCCCACTATGCAAGACCGCAATCTTACCTGTCTGTCCAGTCTGCTATTCCTGCTACTGTGCATGCTGTTTGCATGTCCCTTGACTGACAGCTTAGGGCGGCGGCCCGGTTACTTCCTGATTCTTATGGCTGCTGTGGGCGCACCCCTAATGCATCTCCAGCCTATTGCTGTGAGTCACTGGATATTTAAACCCCCTCCACCCAGTAGGAGGTGCCTGAGCAACTCTTTCCCTCAGAGAGCTACTGGCCTCTGATGTGCCAGGTCCCGTTCTGTTTTTCCTGCCTCTCCGCCTTCCTGGAGGCTGTATTCCCAGACCTGTCTGAACATGCTCCTAGCCTGTTTGTCCCGCCTTCTGGGGGCCGCATACCCTGACCTGTTATCTGTGTCTTCTAGCCTGTTTTTCCGCCATTCTGGGGGCCGCATACCCAGACTCGCTCCTGTATCTCGCTGCAGTGTCAGTTCCTGTCTGAACACTCAGTTCCTGTCTGAACACTCTCCTAGCCTGTTACCTGTTTTTCTCTATGTCCATACCTTCCCTTTTTCTGCAGAGTCTGAACCTGCACCTAACTCCTACTCATTGTCGCTGTACTTCCGTTTGTGAGTTTAGAGTCCACTCGCTACTTCATTGCAAGTATCTTGTGTGTATCTGGTTCTGCCTTTCCCTTACAGTCTGTTCCGTGTGAACAGAGCCCTGTCCCCTCTGCTCTGCCTTTGCTCACCACTCCGGCGGTTTATCTCTGCTCTGCCTTGTTCACCGCTCCGGCGGTTCCTGCCCGCTCTGCCTTGTTGACCGCTCCGGCGGTTCCTCTCTGCTCTGCCTTGCTCACCGCTCCGGCGGTTCCTCTCTGCTCTGCCTTGCTCACCGCTCCGGCGGTTCCTCTCTGCTCTGCCTTGCTCACCGGTCCGGCGGTTCCTCTCTGCTCTGCCTTGCTCACCGCTCCTGCAGTTTCGCCCTGCTCTGCTTGTTCACCGCTCCGGCGGTATCTCTCTGCTCTGTCTTGCCCACCGCTCCAGCGGTTCCTCTCTGCTCTGTTTGTCTACCGCATCTGCGGTTCTGTTCCTGAGTCTCAGTCTGTACTGGACCCTATCCAGTCTGCACGCCAGCCGTGCTTGTCAGTACCCCCTGTCTGCATACCAGCCGTGCTTGCCAGTACCTCCCCGTGTGTACGCCAGCCGCGCCTAACTATACCCACCAGTTTGTGTGCCAGCCTAACCTGCCTGTTCCTGTATTCCCCGGTGTGGGTCAACAGCCGTGTCCAGGGTCTGACCTGGAGTAGCACCTGGTCCCTCAGCTCGGCTCCTTCCAGGTGCACGGAGTCGTTAGCCGTCGTGCAACCTTGGTCGGATCGGGTGGATAATTAGTTACGCCCCTCCAGGCACTCTCCGGTTCATGGCACAGTGGAATCACTAAATCACGCACACGCCAGTCAGTCTGGGCGTGTGCATAACACAGGGGATTGCCTTGCATGCACAACAGGGGGTTCTCTTACATGCACAACAGCGGAAGAAGCAGTGGTGACACCCGCTGACACTGGTCGTGGACCCTGGGGTTCGCCCCATAAAGTCGGGTGCTTTGCTGACATGTGCCTGATCATGCTGGTGGAGGTCAAGCTGGTAGTTTTGTCACCCCTGCTAATGCTGGTCTGGCAGGTGGTACAAATGGCCTTTTTGGGGTTATCAGTAGAGTCTTTAAAAAAAATTCCAGACTCTGGAAGACCTACCGGTTGTTCTGGCAACGTCCCTCGTGTTAGTGTTACGGGGAACGGTTGCCCGCCTTCTGTCTGCGGCCACCACACTGCTTCTTCCTGCCTGTTGGGGTACTCTGCCTCCCTCCCCCTGTGTGCTGATGGCCTCGCTCTGTGTGTCCTCCTGCCATGTTGGGTCAGTTACTAGATCATCCACCACCTCCTCCTCTTCCACTTGCGCACCACGATCCTCCTCCTCACTTTGTGGCAATTGTGTCTCGTCATCGTCCACCTCTTGTGACAAATTGCCAGTGTCGCCTTCCTGTGGCCGTGGCTGTTCAAATATTTGGGCATCGCTACATGGGATCTCCTCTTCACCACTTCAAGCGGAGCAGGCGAGGGGCCCAAATATGGAAATGGACCCCGTGAACAGCTCTTCAGAGTGTCCAACTGTGGGATCAGTTGCTGTCTGATGACTCTCGGCATGGTGGGAGGAAGGATCATCAGGGTGAGGAGGAGTATGCGGTCGAGACTCATGGCTACTAACACTTGACCGTGTGGAAGACAGACCGGAGGTGGTGGTGCCCAGGTAACTGGAAGTATTATCTGCTATCCAATTAATAACCTGTTCACACTGATCAGTTCGCAATAGTGGTGTTGTTGTTGTGTGCTTCCCTAGTAATTCGGTCAAGAAGTGGGAGCGAGAAGATGTGGCTGTTGGTTGTGGCACATTTTCACCTTGGCCACGGCCCCGTCCTCTGCACGCACCATCACCAGAACGTCCAGTTCCACGTCCCTTGCCACGCGCCTTGCCCATTGTAAATGAAGTAAAATGGCTTACACTCTCACTATCAATGGAAAAAGGGTAATGAAAAGGAGCTTAGAACTGTGGAATAGGAAAACCACAGTTCTATTTCTCTGGCCTACACCCGACTCTTTTAAACAGATATATTTGTGTCTGAACAGTCAGCGAAACACTCAAACTGTTTTTTTTTATGGAAAAAAGGCAAAAAAGTGGATAATACAGAGATTTGAACCGTGGAACTGCAAAACCACAGTTCTAGTTCTCGGGCCTACACCAGACTCTTTTAAACAGATATATTTGTGTCTGAACACTCACAGACACACTAAATTTTTTTTTTTTTGGGGGGGGGGGGGGGGGGATACCAAAAGGTTAATAAGACGCGTATTTGTACAGTCTGACTGAGGAAAAACAAAACAGGATTTAGATGAAAAAAAAAGGATTTTTCCTGGCCCCTGAGACCTGGGGATAAGTCTAGCAATTTGACCAGCAGGAGCACACAGGACTGTAATGCAGTGTTTGCTGGTATAACCACTGCGTCTCCTATACAGCCTGCCTGCCTGCCTGATATCTGGGATGGATATTAGTCCTGAGAAGGACTGTTTGTTTGATCTGGCAGCCTTTACAGACCCTACACTAACTATTTCGGAGTATAAATCTCTCCCTAGCTCAGCAGCGCTGTCCCTACACTGTCTGATCTCGGGCGACTGTGTGCAAGATGGTGGCGCCCGGTTTTAAATACTCGAGGTGACGCTGTGCGGCCAGCCAATCACTGTAATGCCCACAAACAACATGACTGCGGCATTACAGTGACTGGCTGGCAATCCCTGCATGTTCATTGGCTCTGTAAAGTGCGCCAAACATGCAGGGCGGAGACCCGAGCTCCCGCCCGAGTAACCCGGAAATGCTCGGTGCTCGCCGAACATCCCGAGTAGTGAGATGCTCGGCCGAGTACTGAGCAGTGTCGAGCATGCTCGCTCAACACTATTAGTCATTAATGTTTATACCAGTTGTTGCATATTCTTCTCAACCTGTAATTTCTATCACTGAAAACAACTTTATCTCTTTAAATAAGACGTCCTGAATGTATGAAAGGGGTTCTCCTCTTCTTAAAGGGGTAAAATTGCAGAGTGCTTGTAAAAGTAAGAAAGTGCAATTTGCCTCTTAATAAAAAAACTGGCCAGTAACTTAGGTGAGGACCACTCCCTTGTAAGCTGTTTGCTATACGGCTAACAAGTGCTACTCTGAAGCTAGACCTTGATAGATTCAGAGTCCCTACACTTCTATAGTAGCTATTTTTTTGTACATAGGAGCAGTATTTTAGTAGTTATATTCTTGAACATAGGAGCAGTATTATAGTAGTTATATTCTTGTACATAGGGGGCAGTATTATAGTAGTTATATTCTTGTACATAGGGGGCAGTATTATAGTAGTTATATTCTTGTACATAGGGAGCAGTATTATAGTAGTTATATTCTTGTACATAGGAGCAGTATTATAGTAGTTATATTCTTGCACATAGGGGGCAGTATTATAGTAGTTATATTCTTGTACATAGGGAGCAGTATTATAGTAGTTATATTCTTGTACATAGGAGCAGTATTATAGTAGTTATATTCTTGTACATAGGGGGCAGTATTATAGTAGTTATATTCTTGTACATAGGAGCAGTATTATAGTAGTTATATTCTTGTACATAGGAGCAGTATTATAGTAGTTATATTCTTGCACATAGGGGGCAGTATTATAGTAGTTATATTCTTGTACATAGGGAGCAGTATTATAGTAGTTATATTCTTGTACATAGGAGCAGTATTATAGTAGTTATATTCTTGTACATAGGAGCAGTATTATAGTAGTTATATTCTTGTACATAGGAGCAGTATTATAGTAGTTATATTCTTGTACATAGGAGCAGTATTATAGTAGTTATATTCTTGCACATAGGGGGCAGTATTATAATAGTTATATTCTTGTACATAGAGGCAGCATTACAATAGTTATATTCTTGTACATAGGGGGCAGTACTATAGTAGTTATATTCTTGTACATAGGAGCAGTATTATAGTAGTTATATTCTTGTATATAGGGGGCAGTATTATAGTAGTTATATTCTTGTACATAGGAGCAGTATTATAGTAGTTATATTCATGTACATAGGGGGCAGTATTATAGTAGTTATATTCTTATACATAGGGGCAGTATTATAGTAGTTATATTCTTGTACAGAGGGGCAGTATTATAGTAGTTATATTCTTATACATGGGGGCAGTATTATAGTAGTTATATTCTTGTACATAGGAGCAGTATTATAGTAGTTATATTCTTGTATATAGGGGGCAGTATTATAGTAGTTATATTCTTGTACATAGGAGCAGTATTATAGTAGTTATATTCATGTACATAGGGGGCAGTATTATAGTAGTTATATTCTTGTACATAGGGGCAGTAATATAGTAGTTATATTCTTGTACATAGGGGGCAGTATTATAGTAGTTATATTCTTATACATAGGGGCAGTATTATAGTAGTTATATTCTTGTACATAGGGGCAGTATTATAGTATTTATATTCTTATACATAGGGGCAGTATTATAGTAGTTATATTCTTGTATATAGGAGCTGTATTATAGTAGTTATATTCTTGTATATAGGAGCAGTAATATAGCAGTTATATTCCTGTACATAGGAGCAGTATTATAGTAGTTATATACTTGTACATAGGAGCAGTATTAGAGATGTTATATTCTTGTACACAGGAGCAGTATAATAGTAGTTATATTCTTATACATAGGGGCAGTATTATAGTAGTTATATTCTTATACATAGGGGCAGTATTATAGTAGTTATATTCTTGTACATAGGGGACTGCATTATAATAGTTATATTCTTGTACATAGAGGCAGTATTACAGTAGTTATGTTCTTACACATAGGGGGCAGTATTATAGTAGTTATATTTTTGTACATAGGAGCAGTATTATAGTAGTTATATTCTTGTACATAGGAGCAGTGTTATAGTAGTTATATTCTTGAACATAGGGGGCAGTATTATAGTAGTTATATTCTAGTACATAGCAGCAGTATTATAGCAGTTATATTCTTGTACATAGGAGCAGTATTATAGTAGTTATATTCTTGTACATAGGGGGCAGTTTTATAGTAGTTACATTCTTGTACATAGGAGCAGTATTATAGTAGTTGTATTGTTTACATAGGGGCAGATATTATAGTAGTTATATTCTTGTACATAGGAGCAGTATTATAGTAGTTATATTCTTGTATATAGGGGGCAGTGTTATAGTAGTTATATTCTTGTACATAGGAGAAGTATTATAGTAGTTATATTCTTGTATGTTGGAGCAGTATTATAGCAGTTATAATCCTGTACATAGGAGCAGTATTATAGTAGTTATATTCTTGTACTTAGGGGGCAGTATTATAGTAGTTATATTCTTGTACAAAGGGGGCAGTATTATAGTAATTATATTCTTGTATATAGGGGGCAGTATTAAAGTAGTTATATTTTTGTACATAGGGGGCAGTATTATAGTAGTTATATTCTTGTACATAGGAGCAGTATTATGGTAGTTATATTCTTGTACATAGGAGCAGTATTATAGTAGTTATATTCTTGTACATGGAAGCAGTATTATAGTAGTTATATTCTTGTATATAGGAGCAGTATTATAGTAGTTATATTCTTGTACATAGGAGCAGTATTATAGTAGTTATATTCTTGTACATTGGGGCAGTATTATAGTAGTTATATTCTTGTGCATAGGGGCAGTATTATAGTAGTTATATTCTTGTACATAGGAGCAGTATTATAGTAGTTATATTCTTGTACATAGGAGCAGTATTATAGTAGTTATATTCTTTTACATAGGGACAGTATTATAGTAGTTATATTCTTATACATAGGGGGCAGTATTATAGTAGTTATATTCTTGTACATAGGAGCAGTATTATAGTAGTTATTTTCTTGTACATAAAAGCAGTATTATAGTAGTTATATTCTTGTACATAGTGGGCAGTATTATAGTAGTTATATTCTTATACATATGGGGCAGTATTATAGTAGTTATATTCACTGTACATAGGAGCAGTATTATAGTAGTTATTTTCTTGTACATAGGAGCAGTATTATAGTAGTTATATTCTTGTACATAGTGGGCAGTATTATAGTAGTTATATTCTTGTACATAGGGGGCAGTATTATAGTAGTTATATTCTTGTACATAGGTGCAGTATTATAGTAGTTATATTCTTGTACATAGGAGCAGTATTATAGTAGTTTCATTCTTGTACATAGGGGGCAGTATTATAGTAGTTATATTCTTGTACATAGGTGCAGTATTATAGTAGTTATATTCTTGTACATAGGAGCAGTGTTATAGTAGTTATATTCTTGTACATAGGAGCAGTATTATAGTAGTTACATTCTTGTACATAGGGGGCAGTATTATAGCAGTTATATTCTTGTACATAGGTGCAGTATTATAGTAGCTATATTCTTGTACATAGGAGCAGTATTATAGCAGTTATATTCTTGTACTTAGGGGTCAGTATTATTGTAGTTATATTCTTGTACATAGGGGCAGTATTATAGTACTTATATTCTTGTACATAGGAGCAGTATTATAGTAGTTATATTCTTGTACATAGAAGCAGTATTATAGTAGTTATATTATTGTACATAGGAGCAGTATTATAGTAGTTATATTCTAGTACATAGGAGCAGTATTATAGTAGTTATATTCTTGTACATAGGAGCAGTATGATAGTAGTTATATTCTTGTACATAGGAGCAGTATTATAGTAGTTATATTCTTGTACATAGGAGCAGTATTTTAGTAGTTATATTCTTGTACATAGGAGCAGTATTATAGTAGTTATATTCTTGTACATAGGGGGCAGTATTATAGTAGTTATATTCTTGTACATAGGGGGCAGTATTATAGTAGTTATATTCTTGTACATAGGGAGCAGTATTATAGTAGTTATATTCTTGTACATAGGAGCAGTATTATAGTAGTTATATTCTTGCACATAGGGGGCAGTATTATAGTAGTTATATTCTTGTACATAGGAAGCAGTATTATAGTAGTTATATTCTTGTACATAGGAGCAGTATTATAGTAGTTATATTCTTGTACATAGGGGGCAGTATTATAGTAGTTATATTCTTGTACATAGGAGCAGTATTATAGTAGTTATATTCTTGTACATAGGAGCAGTATTATAGTAGTTATATTCTTGCACATAGGGGGCAGTATTATAGTAGTTATATTCTTGTACATAGGGAGCAGTATTATAGTAGTTATATTCTTGTACATAGGAGCAGTATTATAGTAGTTATATTCTTGTACATAGGAGCAGTATTATAGTAGTTATATTCTTGTACATAGGAGCAGTATTATAGTAGTTATATTCTTGTACATAGGAGCAGTATTATAGTAGTTATATTCTTGCACATAGGGGGCAGTATTATAATAGTTATATTCTTGTACATAGAGGCAGCATTACAATAGTTATATTCTTGTACATAGGGGGCAGTACTATAGTAGTTATATTCTTGTACATAGGAGCAGTATTATAGTAGTTATATTCTTGTATATAGGGGGCAGTATTATAGTAGTTATATTCTTGTACATAGGAGCAGTATTATAGTAGTTATATTCATGTACATAGGGGGCAGTATTATAGTAGTTATATTCTTATACATAGGGGCAGTATTATAGTAGTTATATTCTTGTACAGAGGGGCAGTATTATAGTAGTTATATTCTTATACATGGGGGCAGTATTATAGTAGTTATATTCTTGTACATAGGAGCAGTATTATAGTAGTTATATTCTTGTATATAGGGGGCAGTATTATAGTAGTTATATTCTTGTACATAGGAGCAGTATTATAGTAGTTATATTCATGTACATAGGGGGCAGTATTATAGTAGTTATATTCTTGTACATAGGGGCAGTAATATAGTAGTTATATTCTTGTACATAGGGGGCAGTATTATAGTAGTTATATTCTTATACATAGGGGCAGTATTATAGTAGTTATATTCTTGTACATAGGGGCAGTATTATAGTATTTATATTCTTATACATAGGGGCAGTATTATAGTAGTTATATTCTTGTATATAGGAGCTGTATTATAGTAGTTATATTCTTGTATATAGGAGCAGTAATATAGCAGTTATATTCCTGTACATAGGAGCAGTATTATAGTAGTTATATACTTGTACATAGGAGCAGTATTAGAGATGTTATATTCTTGTACACAGGAGCAGTATAATAGTAGTTATATTCTTATACATAGGGGCAGTATTATAGTAGTTATATTCTTATACATAGGGGCAGTATTATAGTAGTTATATTCTTGTACATAGGGGACTGCATTATAATAGTTATATTCTTGTACATAGAGGCAGTATTACAGTAGTTATGTTCTTACACATAGGGGGCAGTATTATAGTAGTTATATTTTTGTACATAGGAGCAGTATTATAGTAGTTATATTCTTGTACATAGGGGCAGTGTTATAGTAGTTATATTCTTGAACATAGGGGGCAGTATTATAGTAGTTATATTCTAGTACATAGCAGCAGTATTATAGCAGTTATATTCTTGTACATAGGAGCAGTATTATAGTAGTTATATTCTTGTACATAGGGGGCAGTTTTATAGTAGTTACATTCTTGTACATAGGAGCAGTATTATAGTAGTTGTATTGTTTACATAGGGGCAGATATTATAGTAGTTATATTCTTGTACATAGGAGCAGTATTATAGTAGTTATATTCTTGTATATAGGGGGCAGTGTTATAGTAGGTATATTCTTGTACATAGGAGAAGTATTATAGTAGTTATATTCTTGTATGTTGGAGCAGTATTATAGCAGTTATAATCCTGTACATAGGAGCAGTATTATAGTAGTTATATTCTTGTACTTAGGGGGCAGTATTATAGTAGTTATATTCTTGTACAAAGGGGGCAGTATTATAGTAATTATATTCTTGTATATAGGGGGCAGTATTAAAGTAGTTATATTTTTGTACATAGGGGGCAGTATTATAGTAGTTATATTCTTGTACATAGGAGCAGTATTATGGTAGTTATATTCTTGTACATAGGAGCAGTATTATAGTAGTTATATTCTTGTACATGGAAGCAGTATTATAGTAGTTATATTCTTGTATATAGGAGCAGTATTATAGTAATTATATTCTTGTACATAGGAGCAGTATTATAGTAGTTATATTCTTGTACATTGGGGCAGTATTATAGTAGTTATATTCTTGTGCATAGGGGCAGTATTATAGTAGTTATATTCTTGTACATAGGAGCAGTATTATAGTAGTTATATTCTTGTACATAGGAGCAGTATTATAGTAGTTATATTCTTTTACATAGGGACAGTATTATAGTAGTTATATTCTTATACATAGGGGGCAGTATTATAGTAGTTATATTCTTGTACATAGGAGCAGTATTATAGTAGTTATTTTCTTGTACATAAAAGCAGTATTATAGTAGTTATATTCTTGTACATAGTGGGCAGTATTATAGTAGTTATATTCTTATACATATGGGGCAGTATTATAGTAGTTATATTCACTGTACATAGGAGCAGTATTATAGTAGTTATTTTCTTGTACATAGGAGCAGTATTATAGTAGTTATATTCTTGTACATAGTGGGCAGTATTATAGTAGTTATATTCTTGTACATAGGGGGCAGTATTATAGTAGTTATATTCTTGTACATAGGTGCAGTATTATAGTAGTTATATTCTTGTACATAGGAGCAGTATTATAGTAGTTTCATTCTTGTACATAGGGGGCAGTATTATAGTAGTTATATTCTTGTACATAGGTGCAGTATTATAGTAGTTATATTCTTGTACATAGGAGCAGTGTTATAGTAGTTATATTCTTGTACATAGGAGCAGTATTATAGTAGTTACATTCTTGTACATAGGGGGCAGTATTATAGCAGTTATATTCTTGTACATAGGTGCAGTATTATAGTAGCTATATTCTTGTACATAGGAGCAGTATTATAGCAGTTATATTCTTGTACTTAGGGGTCAGTATTATTGTAGTTATATTCTTGTACATAGGGGCAGTATTATAGTACTTATATTCTTGTACATAGGAGCAGTATTATAGTAGTTATATTCTTGTACATAGAAGCAGTATTATAGTAGTTATATTATTGTACATAGGAGCAGTATTATAGTAGTTATATTCTAGTACATAGGAGCAGTATTATAGTAGTTATATTCTTGTACATAGGAGCAGTATGATAGTAGTTATATTCTTGTACATAGGAGCAGTATTATAGTAGTTATATTCTTGTACGTAGGGGGCAGTATTATAGTAGTTATATACTTGTACATAGGAGCAGTATTATAGTAGTTATATTCTTGTACATAGGAGCAGTATAATAGTAGTTATATTCTTGTACATAGGAGCAGTATTATAGTAGTTATATTCTTGTACATAGGAGCAGTATTATAGTAGTTATATTCTTGTACATAGGTGCAGTATTATAGTAGTTATATTCTTGTACATAGGAGCAGTGTTATAGTAGTTATATTCTTGTACATAGGAGCAGTATTATGGTAGTTATATTCTTGTACATAGGAGCAGTATTATAGTAGTTATATTCTTGTACATGGAAGCAGTATTATAGTAGTTATATTCTTGTATATAGGAGCAGTATTATAGTAGTTATATTCTTGTACATAGGAGCAGTATTATAGTAGTTATATTCTTGTACATTGGGGCAGTATTATAGTAGTTATATTCTTGTGCATAGGGGCAGTATTATAGTAGTTATATTCTTGTACATAGGAGCAGTATTATAGTAGTTATATTCTTGTACATAGGAGCAGTATTATAGTAGTTATATTCTTTTACATAGGGACAGTATTATAGTAGTTATATTCTTATACATAGGGGGCAGTATTATAGTAGTTATATTCTTGTACATAGGAGCAGTATTATAGTAGTTATTTTCTTGTACATAAAAGCAGTATTATAGTAGTTATATTCTTGTACATAGTGGGCAGTATTATAGTAGTTATATTCTTATACATATGGGGCAGTATTATAGTAGTTATATTCACTGTACATAGGAGCAGTATTATAGTAGTTATTTTCTTGTACATAGGAGCAGTATTATAGTAGTTATATTCTTGTACATAGTGGGCAGTATTATAGTAGTTATATTCTTGTACATAGGGGGCAGTATTATAGTAGTTATATTCTTGTACATAGGTGCAGTATTATAGTAGTTATATTCTTGTACATAGGAGCAGTATTATAGTAGTTTCATTCTTGTACATAGGGGGCAGTATTATAGTAGTTATATTCTTGTACATAGGTGCAGTATTATAGTAGTTATATTCTTGTACATAGGAGCAGTGTTATAGTAGTTATATTCTTGTACATAGGAGCAGTATTATAGTAGTTACATTCTTGTACATAGGGGGCAGTATTATAGCAGTTATATTCTTGTACATAGGTGCAGTATTATAGTAGCTATATTCTTGTACATAGGAGCAGTATTATAGCAGTTATATTCTTGTACTTAGGGGTCAGTATTATTGTAGTTATATTCTTGTACATAGGGGCAGTATTATAGTACTTATATTCTTGTACATAGGAGCAGTATTATAGTAGTTATATTCTTGTACATAGAAGCAGTATTATAGTAGTTATATTATTGTACATAGGAGCAGTATTATAGTAGTTATATTCTAGTACATAGGAGCAGTATTATAGTAGTTATATTCTTGTACATAGGAGCAGTATGATAGTAGTTATATTCTTGTACATAGGAGCAGTATTATAGTAGTTATATTCTTGTACGTAGGGGGCAGTATTATAGTAGTTATATACTTGTACATAGGAGCAGTATTATAGTAGTTATATTCTTGTACATAGGAGCAGTATAATAGTAGTTATATTCTTGTACATAGGAGCAGTATTATAGTAGTTATATTCTTGTACATAGGAGCAGTATTATAGTAGTTATATTCTTGTACATAGGTGCAGTATTATAGTAGTTATATTCTTGTACATAGGAGCAGTGTTATAGTAGTTATATTCTTGTACATAGGAGCAGTATTATAGAAGTTACATTCTTGTACATAGGGGTCAGTATTATAGCAGTTATATTCTTTTACATAGGTGCAGTATTATAGAAGCTATATTCTTGTACATAGGAGCAGTATTATAGCAGTTATATTCTTGTACTTAGGGGGCAGTATTATAGTAGTTATATTCTTGTACATAGGGGCAGTATTATAGTATTTATATTCTTGTACATAGGAGCAGTATTATAGTAGTTATATTCTTGTACGTAGAAGCAGTATTATAGTAGTTATATTCTTGTACATAGGAGCAGTATTATAGCAGTTATATTCTAGCACATAGGAGCAGTATTATAGTAGTTATATTCTTGTACATAGGAGCAGTATGATAGTAGTTATATTCTTGTACATAGGAGCAGTATTATAGTAGTTATATTCTTGTACGTAGGGGGCAGTATTATAGTAGTTATATTCTTGTACATAGGAGCAGTATTATAGTAGTTATATTATTGTACATGGGAGCAGTATAATAGTAGTTATATTCTTGTCCATAGGAGCAGTATTATAGTAGTTATATTCTTGTACATAGGAGCAGTATTATAGTAGTTATATTCTTGTACATAGGGGGCAGTATTATAGTAGTTATATTCTTGTACATAGGAGCAGTATTATAGTAGTTATATTCTTGTACATAGGAGCAGTATTATAGTAGTTATATTCTTTTACATAGGGGCAGTATTATAGTAGTTTTATTCTTTACATAGTGGCAGTATTATAGTAGTTATATTCTTGTACATAGGAGCAGTATTATAGTAGTTATATTCTTGTACATAGAAGCAGTATTATAGTAGTTATATTCTTGTATATAGGAGCAGTATTATAGTAGTTATATTCTAGTACATTGCAGCAGTATTATAGTAGTTATATTATTGTACATAGGAGCAGTATGATAGTAGTTATATTCTTGTACATAGGAGCAGTATTATAGTAGTTATATTCTTGTACGTAGGGGGCAGTATTATAGTAGTTATATTCTTGTACATAGGTGCAGTATTATAGTAGTTATATTCTTGTACATAGGAGCAGTGTTATAGTAGTTATATTCTTGTACATAGGAGCAGTATTATAGTAGTTACATTCTTGTACATAGGGGGCAGTATTATAGCAGTTATATTCTTTTACATAGGTGCAGTATTATAGAAGCTATATTCTTGTACATAGGAGCAGTATTATAGCAGTTATATTCTTGTACTTAGGGGGCAGTATTATAGTAGTTATATTCTTGTACATAGGGGCAGTATTATAGTATTTATATTCTTGTACATAGGAGCAGTATTATAGTAGTTATATTCTTGTACGTAGAAGCAGTATTATAGTAGTTATATTCTTGTACATAGGAGCAGTATTATAGTAGTTATATTCTAGTACATAGGAGCAGTATTATAGTAGTTATATTCTTGTACATAGGAGCAGTATGATAGTAGTTATATTCTTGTACATAGGAGCAGTATTATAGTAGTTATATTCTTGTACGTAGGGGGCAGTATTATAGTAGTTATATTCTTGTACATAGGAGCAGTATTATAGTAGTTATATTCTTGTACATGGGAGCAGTATAATAGTAGTTATATTCTTGTACATAGGAGCAGTATTATAGTAGTTATATTCTTGTACATAGGAGCAGTATTATAGTAGTTATATTCTTGTACATAGGAGCAGTATTATAGCAGTTATATTCTTTACATAGGGGCAGTATTATAGTACTTATATTCTTGTACATAGGAGCAGTATTATAGTAGTTATATTCTTGTACATAGGAGCAGTATTATAGTAGTTATATTCTTGTACATAGGGAGCAGTATTATAGTAGTTATATTCTTGTATATAGGAGCAGTATTATAGTAGTATATTCTTGTAGATAGGAGTAGTATTATAGTAGTTATATTCTTGTACATAGGGGGCAGTATTATAGTAGTTATATTCTTGTACATAGGAGCAGTATTATAGTAGTTATATTCTTGTACATAGGAGCAGTAATATAGTAGTTATATTCTTGTACATAGGGGCAGTATTATAGTAGTTTTATTCTTTACATAGTGGCAGTATTATAGTAGTTATATTCTTGTACATAGGAGCAGTATTATAGTAGTTATATTCTTGTACATAGAAGCAGTATTATAGTAGTTATATTCTTGTACATAGGAGCAGTATTATAGTAGTTATATTCTAGTACATAGCAGCAGTATTATAGTAGTTATATTATTGTACATAGGAGCAGTATGATAGTAGTTATATTCTTGTACATAGGAGCAGTATTATAGTAGTTATATTCTTATACGTAGGGGGCAGTATTATTGTAATTATATTCTTGTACACAGCAGCAGTATTATAGTAGTTATATTCTTGTACATAGGAGCAGTATAATAGTAGTTATATTCTTGTACATAGGAGCAGTATTATAGTAGTTATATTCTTGTACATAGGAGCAGTATTATAGTAGTTATATTCTCGTACATAGGAGCAGTATTATAGCAGTTATATTCTTTACATAGGTGCTGTATTATAGTACTTATATTCTTGTACATAGGAGCAGTATTATAGAAGTTATATTCTTGTACATAGGGAGCAGTATTATAGTAGTTATATTCTTGTATATAGGAGCAGTATTATAGTAGTATATTCTTGTACATAGGAGCAGTATTATAGTAGTTATATTCTTGTACATAGGGGGCAGTATTATAGTAGTTATATTCTTGTACATAGGAGCAGTATTATAGTAGTTATATTCTTGTACATAGGAGCAGTATTATAGTAGTTATATTCTTGTACATAGGGGCAGTATTATAGTAGTTATATTCTTTACATAGTGGCAGTATTATAGTAGTTATATTCTTGTACATAGGGGCAGTATTATAGTAGTTATATTCTTTACATAGTGGCAGTATTATAGTAGTTATATTCTTGTACATAGGGGCAGTATTATAGTAGTTATATTCTTTGCACAGTGGCAGTATTATAGTAGTTATATTCTTTACATAGGGGCAGTATTATAGTACTTATATTCTTGTACATAGGGGCAGTATTATAGTAGTTATATTCTTGTACATAGGGGCAGTATTATAGTACTTATATTCTTGTACATAGGAGCAGTATTATAGTAGTTAGATTCTTGTACATAGGAGCAGTATTATAGTAGTTATATTCTTGTACATAGGAGCAGTATTATAGTAGTTATATTCTTGTACCTAGGGGCAGTATTATGGTAGTTATATTCCTGTACATAGGAGCAGTATTATAGTAGTTATATTCTTGTACATAGGGGGCAGTATTATAGTAGTTATATTCCTGTACATAGGAGCAGTATTATTGTAGTTATATTCTTGTAAATAGGAGCAGTATTATAGTAGTTATATTCTTGCACATAGGGGGCAGTATTATAGTAGTTAAATTCTTGTACATAGGAGCAGTATTATAGTAGTTATATTCTTGCACATAGGGGGCAGTATAATAGTAGTTATATTCTTGTACATAGGAGCAGTGTTATAGCAGTTATATTCTTGTACATAGGTGTAGTATTATAGAAGCTATATTCTTGTACATAGGAGCAGTATTATAGCAGTTATATTCTTGTACTTAGGGGGCAGTATTATAGTAGTTATATTCTTGTACATAGGGGCAGTATTATAGTACTTATATTCTTGTACATAGGAGCAGTATTATAGTTGTTATATTTTTGTACATAGAAGCAGTATTATAGTAGTTATATTCTTGTACATAGGAGCAGTATTATAGTAGTTATATTCTAGTACATAGGAGCTGTATTATAGTAGTTATATTCTTGTGCATAGGAGCAGTATGATAGTAGTTATATTCTTGTACATAGGAGCAGTATTGTAGTAGTTATATTCTTGTACGTAGGGGGCAGTATTATAGCAGTTATATTCTTGTACATAGGAGCAGTATTATAGTAGTTATATTCTTGTACATAGGAGCAGTATAATAGTAGTTATATTCTTGTACATAGGAGCAGTATTATAGTAGTTATATTCTTGTACATAGGAGCAGTATAATAGTAGTTATATTCTTGTACATAGGAGGAGTATAATAGTAGTTATATTCTTGTACATAGGAGCAGTATTATAGTTGTTATATTCTTGTACATAGGAGCAGTATTATAGTAGTTATATTCTTGTACATAGGAGCAGTATTATAGTAGTTATATTCTTGTACATAGGAGCAGTATAATAGTAATTATATTCTTGTACATAGGAGCAGTATTATAGTAGTTATATTCTTGTACATAGGAGCAGTATTATCGTAGTTATATTCTTGTACATAGGAGCAGTATTATAGTAGTTATATTCTTGTACATAGGAGCAGTATTATAGTAGTTATATTCTTGTACATAGGGAGCAGTATTATAGTAGTTATATTCTTGTATATAGGAGCAGTATTATAGTAGTATATTCTTGTACATAGGAGCAGTATTATAGTAGTTATATTCTTGTACATAGGGGCAGTATTATAGTAGTTTTATTCTTTACATAGTGGCAGTATTATAGTAGTTATATTCTTGTACATAGGAGCAGTATTATAGTAGTTATATTCTTGTACATAGAAGCAGTATTATAGTAGTTATATTCTTGTACATAGGAGCAGTATTATAGTAGTTATATTCTTGTACATAGGATCAGTATTATAGTAGTTATATTCTTGTACATAGGAGCAGTATTATAGTAGTTATATTCTTGTACATAGGAGCAGTATTATAGCAGTTATATTCTTTACATAGGGGCAGTATTATAGTACTTATATTCTTGTACATAGGAGCAGTATTATAGTAGTTATATTCTTGTACATAGAAGCAGTATTATAGTAGTTATATTCTTGTACATAGAAGCAGTATTATAGTAGTTATATTCTTGTACATAGGATCAGTATTATAGTAGTTTTATTCTTGTATATAGGAGCAGTATTATAGTAGTATATTCTTGTACATAGGAGCAGTATTATAGTAGTTATATTCTTGTACATAGGGGACAGTATTATAGTAGTTATATTCTTGAACATAGGAGCAGTATTATAGTAGTTATATTCTTGTACATAAGAGCAGTATTATAGTAGTTATATTCTTGTACATAGGGGCAGTATTATAGTAGTTATATTCTTTACATAGTGGCAGTATTATAGTAGTTATATTCTTGTACATAGGAGCAGTATTATAGTAGTTATATTCTAGTACATAGGGGGCAGTATTATAGTAGTTATATTCTTGTACATAGGGGCAGTATTATAGTAGTTATATTCTTTACATAGTGGCAGTATTATAGTAGTTATATTCTTTACATAGGGGCAGTATTATAGTACTTATATTCTTGTACATAGGGGCAGTATTATAGTAGTTATATTCTTGTACATAGGGGTAGTATTATAGTACTTATATTCTTGTACATAGGGGCAGTATTATAGTAGTTATATTCTTGTACATAGGAGCAGTATTATAGTAGTTATATTCTTGTACATAGGAGCAGTATTATAGTAGTTATATTCTTGTACCTAGGGGCAGTATTATAGTAGTTATATTCCTGTACATAGGAGCAGTATTATAGTAGTTATATTCTTGTACGTAGGGGGCAGTATTATAGTAGTTATATTCTTGTACATAGGAGCAGTATTATAGTAGTTATATTCTTGTACATAGGAGCAGTATTATAGTAGTTATATTCTTGTACATAGAAGCAGTATTATAGCAGTTATATTCTTTACATAGGGGCAGTATTATAGTACTTATATTCTTGTACATAGGAGCAGTATTATAGTAGTTATATTCTTGTACATAGGAGCAGTATTATAGTAGTTATATTCTTGTACATAGGGAGCAGTATTATAGTAGTTATATTCTTGTATATAGGAGCAGTATTATAGTAGTATATTCTTGTACATAGGGGGCAGTATTATAGTAGTTATATTCTTGTACATAGGAGCAGTATTATAGTAGTTATATTCTTGTACATAGGAGCAGTATTATAGTAGTTATATTCTTGTACACAGGAGTAGAGATGAGCGTTGTTCTACTCGAACTGTTCGCCAATCTCAAATTCGAGCTGTTTTGGGCGGTGTTCGAGCCGGTCGGCGAACACGAACAATTTGAGAAAAATTCGGCTGTTCGAGGTTATGTTCGATAACTGTTCGTGCACCAAAATCATAACTGGATTTTTTCTCAGTAATGATGAAAATTAATGTTAATATGCAGTTTGAGTGTACAGCGGGGCGGGGGGAGGGGCAGGGGATGGATCTCTGCAGGAACAATGAAGATCTCCATTTTTTTTTCTCTTTCCCGCATTTGCAGTGGGGAGGTGCAATCTGTCAGCCTATCAGCAGCGCACACACGGAGCGAAGTGCTTTTTTTCACACAAGCAAGGGCATGTGTGATTGGCAGTGTATGTCACATGTCCTTGCCCTATAAGACCAAGCCATTTTCCCCGTCGCCACCATTTTCTCACTGCTGCAGCTGCGTGTTAGACGGCACCGCTGTTGCTGTGTGCGCTATACCTTGTTAATTTCAAGCCAATTTTCGCACAAATATACAGATAGCTTGGGAGTAGGGAATAGTTGTGATTGCAGTCCTTTTAAGGACTAGGTTACAGCATTTCCTACGACTTTTATCAGGGAGGTCTGTGCTCTTAAATAGATAGATTGTGGGAGTAAAGACTAATTGTAATTGGAGTCCTTTTCAGGACTAGGTTACATCAGTTCCTATCAGTTTTTGCCAGGCAGGTCTGTGCCAGTGCTGTGCAAGTTTTTTTCACAGCATTTGGCTGAATCTAGCAAAGCTAATCCTTTTTGGCCTATTGCAGAGTGTGTTAGTCAGTGGAGTAGCCTATCTGTGTTGCAAGATATACCACCTGTGTATAGAATACCAATTTTTTTACTGCACCTAGTGAAGTAAAATCTTTTGGGCATAGCATCATTCTATTAGTCCATCTATACTGACCTCCATCAGGTTGCAAACTGAATATAATTTTTTTCTGCATCTAGCTCTTAAAAAATATTTGGGCTTCTAGCAGTGTGTGGGACTTGGTCTATTAGTCCATCTATACTGACCTCCATCAGATTGCAAATTAAAAATAATTTTTTTCTGCATCTAGCTCTGAAAAAATATTTGGGCTTCTAGCTGTGTGTGGGACTTGGTCTATTAGTCCATCTATACTGACCTCCATCAGGTTGCAAATTGAATAAAAAAATTTTCTGCATCTAGCTCTGAAAAAATATTTGGGCTTCTAGCGGTGTGTGGGACTTGGTCTATTAGTCCATCTATACTGACCTCCATCAGGTTGCAAATTAAAAATAATTTTTTTCTGCATCTAGCTCTGAAAAAATATTTGGGCTTCTAGCAGTGTGTGGGACTTGGTCTATTAGTCCATCTATACTGACCTCCATCAGGTTGCAAATTGAATAAAAAAATTTTCTGCATCTAGCTCTGAAAAAATATTTGGGCTTCTAGCGGTGTGTGGGACTTGGTCTATTAGTCCATCTATACTGACCTCCATCAGGTTGCAAATTAAAAATAATTTTTTTCTGCATCTAGCTCTGAAAAAATATTTGGGCTTCTAGCAGTGTGTGGGACTTGGTCTATTAGTCCATCTATACTGACCTCCATCAGGTTGCAAATTAAAAATAATTTTTTTCTTCATTTAGCTCTGAAAAAATATTTGGGCTTCTAGCAGTGTGTGGGACTTGTTCTATTAGTCCTTCTATACTGACGTCCAGCAGGTTGCAAATTGAATATAATTTTTTTCTGCATCTAGCTCTGAAAAAATATTTGGGCTTCTAGCGGTGTGTGGGACTTGGTCTATTAGTCCATCTATACTGACCTCCATCAGGTTGCAAATTAAAAATAATTTTTTTCTGCATCTAGCTCTGAAAAAATATTTGGGCTTCTAGCAGTGTGTGGGACTTGGTCTATTAGTCCATCTATACTGACCTCCATCAGGTTGCAAATTAAAAATAATTTTTTTCTGCATCTAGCTCTGAAAAAATATTTGGGCTTCTAGCAGTGTGTGGGACTTGGTCTATTAGTCCATCTATACTGACCTCCATCAGGTTGCAAATTGAATAAAAAAAATTTCTGCATCTAGCTCTGAAAAAATATTTGGGCTTCTAACTGTGTGTGGGACTTGGTCTATTAGTCCATCTATACTGACCTCCATCAGGTTGCAAATTAAAAATAATTTTTTTCTTCATTTAGCTCTGAAAAAATATTTGGGCTTCTAGCAGTGTGTGGGACTTGTTCTATTAGTCCTTCTATACTGACGTCCAGCAGGTTGCAAATTGAATATAATTTTTTTCTGCATCTAGCTCTGAAAAAATATTTGGGCTTCTAGCGGTGTGTGGGACTTGGTCTATTAGTCCATCTATACTGACCTCCATCAGGTTGCAAATTAAAAATAATTTTTTTCTGCATCTAGCTCTGAAAAAATATTTGGGCTTCTAGCAGTGTGTGGGACTTGGTCTATTAGTCCATCTATACTGACCTCCATCAGGTTGCAAATTAAAAATAATTTTTTTCTGCATCTAGCTCTGAAAAAATATTTGGGCTTCTAGCGGTGTGTGGGACTTGGTCTATTAGTCCATCTATACTGACCTCCATCAGGTTGCAAATTAAAAATAATTTTTTTCTGCATCTAACCCAGCCAATAGTTTTGGCCTAATACCACAGTTTGGCCACTCAGCTCTGCTCGGTTACCATCCATTGTTTTTTTGTGCAAACAACTCCAGAGTTGTGAATTAGTTAACCACCAAAATGAGTGGAAAAAGGCCTGCTGCTGGTGGAAAGGGGAATAGGCGTGTTGGGAAGGGGAAAAAAGGTTGTGTCCGTGGGGTAGGTGCAGAAGAAAGACCATCTTCCAGCCAAACTAAAATGTCTACTTCTTTTAGCGGACAATGTGATAAGATCCCTTTCTTACGGCCACGCCAATCGCTACAAATTCCAGATGAGGCACAAAAACAGCAGGTGCTTCAACGGATATCAAGTGCTCCTTTAAGTGGGCTCTCCTCCACATCAACTTCAACATCACAAATACTCCAGTCCTCAAAGGTGTCACCCAAATCGCACTTGCTTCCTCACTGCTCCCAAATCTCCAGCTGCCCGTCTGAGTATGAGGTAGAACAGATGGTTGAGTCTGCAGAGCTGTTTACTCATACTATAGCCTGGGAATCAGAGGTCGACTCCAGCGCTTCTGTGAATCCAGACGAGGAAATGATCTGCACTGATGCCCAGAATCTTTATGAGTCGGATCCAGGACCAGACGCAGAAGGTTCTGACCATAATGTAGACCCTCATTCCCAAACTGTAACTCCTGTTGGTGGAGACAATGAGGAAGACGATGATAAGACTCAAATACCTGATTGGAGCGACAACTTTAGTTTTTTGTCAGGGCAGGAACAGGTTGGCTCTGAGGACGACGGGTGTGATAACGCACAGGGTGATGATGATGAGGTCGGAGATCCCACTTACTGTCAACCCACAGTCAGCCAAGAGATGAGGTCAGCAGAGGAGGTTGAGGAAGATGCTAGTGACGACGAGGTCAGGTTGCGCCTTCCTGGACAGAGACGTAGTACTGGAAGCACGTCAACAACTGCATCCTCAAACACAACTCTGCCTCTCACCACAAGTCGTGGTGGCTCTTCAGGTCGCATGGGTGCTAAGCCTTGCATAGCCTGGGCATTTTTTCAGATCGATAAAGATGACCCAACTCGTGTTATCTGTAACATTTGTCAGCAAAAGCTAAGTAGAGGCCAAAAAATACATAGTTTGAGTACTTCATGCATGAACCGGCACATGGACATGAAGCATAAGTTGCAGTGGGAAGCTCAGTGTGCTACAATGCGGTCTAGCCGGCCGGGCCAACCACCGTCTGCCATATCTTGTGCATCCGCGGCCTCTTCATCCTCTGTGACTGGGGGGACAGCAGTCACACCTGTTTTGGGGCGCAGACCTGCCACCACTTTACCCGCAACAGCCAGCGTGATTGGCAGGTCATCATTTTCTTTGGAGGTGGTAACACCAGCTGGTCTTGAGCGCTGTCCGACATCGATAGCACCACCTTTGGATCAAGGCAACCTAACATGTCCGCCTGCATCTTCCTCACAGACCGGCAGTTTGCCGGGGACACCCTTAACAACCCCGTCTAAGCACAATAGCCAGCCCTCGGTCCCTCAGATGTGGACAAGTAAAAGACCATTTCCTCCTAGCCATGAGAAAGCTAAGAGGTTGAATTTCACCATCTGCAAGCTCTTGGCTACAGAAATGCTGCCTTTCCGCCTGGTGGACACAGAGGATTTTCGAGACCTTATGTCCGTCGCAGTGCCCCAGTACCAGATGCCCAGTCGGCACTACTTCTCAAAGAAAGGTGTGCCTGCGCTCCACCAGCATGTCGCACACAACATCACCGCTTCTTTGAGAAACTCTGTGTGTGACAGGGTGCATTTCACCACAGACACTTAGACGAGTAGGCATGGACAGGGGCGTTACATGTCGCTGACTGGGCACTGGGTAACTATGGTGACAGCAGGACAAGGGGCTGCTGTCCAAGTCTTGCCGTCCCCACGAGTTGTGCGTCAATCCTCTTTATGTCAAAGTTCCTCCACTGCTTCTGCCTCCTCAACCTCCTCTCGGTCTTCCACCTGCACCCAAAGCCTGTCTGGTCATGCCACAAGCTTTCTAACTGCGCAGAAGGGATCCTGCACACCTCCTTACTATGCTGGCAGTAGGGCTCAACGTCATCAGGCGGTTTTTACATTGAAATGTCTGGGAAATGTGAGTCACACAGCTGAGGAGTTGTGGTCAGCTCTGGAGAACTAATTTCATGAATGGTTGTCTCCACTGGACCTGAAACCAGGGAAGGCCGTGTGCGACAATGCTGCAAACCTGGGTGCGGCCCTTCGCCGGGGCAATGTCACACACGTGCCTTGTATGGCTCACGTGTTGAACCTGGTTGTCCAGCAATTTTTAGCCCACTATCCCAGACTAGATGGCCTTCTGCAGAGGGCACGGTCGCTGTGTGCTCACTTCCGCCGTTCGCATCCCGCAGCTCAGCGACTTACATCTCTACAGAAGTCGTTGGGCCTGCCACTTCACCGGCTAAAATGCGATGTGCCTACCCGGTGGAATTCAACTCTGCACATGTTGCAGCGACTGTGGCAGCACCGACAAGCCCTGGTGCAATACGTTCTGACGTATAGCCTGGGCCAACGAGATTCAGAGGTGGGGCAAATCACGCTGGAGGAGTGGTCTCAGATCAGGGACCTATGCACCCTTCTGCACAGTTTTGAAATGGCGACGAAGATAATTAGTGCTGACGATGCCATTATCAGCATGACTATTCCGGTGATTTACATGCTGGAGCACATGTTAAACAGAATTCGGAGTCAGGTGGTGGCACAAGAGGAGGTGGAGGAAGTAGAGGAGGAGGAGTTGTATGCGGAAGGGCTAACATCTGCAAGGTCCAGACGGTCGGCAGCACCAAGGCGGCAGGCATGTGAGGGTGGGGGAGATGATTTTACCAGGGCGCATGGTAGCAGCCAAACTAGTGAGGAAGGTGCAGGAGCCCAGGAAGAAGTGGAGGACGAACTGATGGAAGACTCATCAGATGAGGGAGACCTTGATCACATTTCTGTTGTGCGAGGTTGGGGGGAGAGGACAGAGGAAGGAAGCATGATTGTTACCTCGCCACCAACACAACAGGGACTTGGTGCTCCTGGATGCGCAACACACATGAGTGCCTTCTTGCTGCACTACCTGCAACATGACCCTCGAATTGTGAGAATTAGAAATAATCCTGACTACTGGGTTGCCACACTGTTAGATCCCCGGTACAAAAGTAAATTTGCAGAAATTATTCCTGCCATAGAAAGGGATGCACGCATGCAGGAGTATCAGCAGAGACTGTTGCAGAATCTTACATGTGCTTTTCCACAAAATACCAGTGGTGCACGTAGTGAATCTCACAGTTCCAACTTGCCAACCGTGGGACCGTCAAGTGTTCAGCACTCAAACCGTAACAGAACCACAGTATCTGCTGGTAACATCAATTTTGCGGAATCATTTCACCACTTTTTTAGCCCATCCTTTGCAAGGCCACAGGAGACAAGAAGTCTGACACATAGTCAACGCCTAGAGACGATGGTACAGGAGTATCTCCAAGTAAACATTGAAGCCACGACTGTGTCACTGGACCCTTGCTCTTTTTGGGCTTCCAATCTGGATAAATGGCCGGAGCTAGCCACTTACGCCTTGGAGATCTTGTCATGCCCCGCAGCCAGCGTTCTGTCTGAACGTGTGTTCAGCGCTGCTGGTGGTGTGCTGACAGATAAGCGCACGCGGCTCTCCACTGATAATGTAGACAGACTCACGTTCATAAAGATGAACAAATCATGGATCCGAAATGACTTTTCTACCCCTGTGTCATCCTGGGGAGAGTAAAAGCTTGATGATTGGTTAAAATCACCCTACCAACCGTTTTAAGCTTTCAAATTACTAATCATGTTTATCTGTATCTTGACTGGAAAATAATTTGGGCTTTGTAGCAGTGTGCAGCACTGATCCTATTAGGCCATCTATACTAAGCTTCACCAGATTTAAAATTAAAAATAATTTTTAGCTGCATCTAGCCCGGAAAATAATTTTGGGGCTCCGAGATGCGCAAGACACATAAGTGCCTTCTTGCTGCACTACCTGCAGCATGACCCTCATATTGTCAGAATTCGAAGTAATCATGACTACTGGGTTGCCACACTCTTAGATCCCCCAAACTTTTCGATCAACCTTTTCATTTTAATAAAGACCAAAAAAATGGTCATTTTTGAAATTATAAGCATTAGCAGGTTGTTAGAAACTGAAATCAAACAGTTTTCAACTCAAAACTTTATTCTAGGTGATGTTACATTTTCACATAGGACCCCTTGTTCGAAAGGAGCTTCTGAACTCTCTCGTCCATTGAATTTGTCAGGTTTTGGATGGTTTCTGCTTCAATTGTTTTGCATGAGGACAGAATACCCTCCCAGAGCTGTTGCTTAGATGTGAACTGCCTCCCGCCATCATAGACACTCCTTTTAATGATGCTCCAAAGGTTCTGAATGGGGTAGAGGTCAGGGGAGCATGGGGGTCACACCATAAGTTTGTCCCCTTTTATGCCCATATCAGCCAGAGATGCAGATGTTTTATGTGCAGCATGAGATGGTGCATTATCATGCAGAAAAATGATCTTGCTGTGAAATACACGGTTCTTCTTCTTGAACCATGGCAGGAAGTGCTGTTTGAGAAAATCCACATACATTATGGAGTTCATCTTTAGCGCCTTCAGGGATCCTAAAGGGGCCGACAATCTCTCTCCCCATGATTCCAGCCCAAAACATTACTCCACCTCCTCCTTGTTGGCGCTGTAGCCGTGTTTGCGTGGGGTGTCCATCAACCAGCCATCCTCCACTCCATTCATCTGGACCATCGAGCGCTGCACGGCACTCATCCGTGAACAAAACAGTTTTGAAATCAGTCTTCATGTAATGTTTGGCCCACTGGAGCCGTTTCTGCTTGTGTGAAGTGGATAGAGGAGGTCGACAGGATGGCGTATGCACAGCTGAAAACCTCTGAAGGACCCTGCATCTTGTTGTTCGGGGGACGTTGGAGGCAGAAGCAGCTTCAAAAACTTGTCTGCTGCTATGACAAGGCTTTTTTGCCGCTGCTCTTTCAACCTGACGTAATTGCCTGTAGGAAAGAGTCCTCAATTTGCCCTTATCAGCACGCACACGTGTGTACTGTGAATCAGCTACATACTTCTTGATTGCCAAGACACTTCATCCTGATCATCGCACAATGTTGATTGTAGTCATGCCTTGACCTAAACACTCCACAGTTTGTTGCTTCTCAGCAGCCGACACATCCTTTTTCTTTCCCATTTTGGCAGAAAATGTAGGCTGCTTAATAATGTGAGAGAGCCTTCTTAAGTAGTCTTGCCTTTCATTGAACACACCTGCCAAACTAATTAGCACAGGTGTCTGCAATTGCTTACAGTGATATAAAGAGCCCTGACACACATCACCATCAATGAGTTTAACTGACAAACAAACAAATTCTTCCCTTATCACTCCTAAACACTTTTTGCATAATAATTTGGAACGCGGTGTACATGTGCTTTTCCACAAAACACCAGTGGTTCACGTAGTGAATCTTACAGTTCTAACTTGCCAACCGTGGTCTGTATGGAATTGTTCAATAAAGGGCCCAAAATTAAGATAACATAGATGGGAGAGGTCTCTATGAATAGGAATTCCTAAGTATTTGATACCCTGTGAGGGCCAGGCAAAGGGAAAGTTGGACTGGATGGAATCCTATATGGATTTAGGGAGGGAGACATCGAGGGCCTCAGACTTCGCTGCATTGATTTTAAAATTTGACCATGTAACAAAGTGATCTATTTCAGCCATAACAGCATGGATGGATATATGTGATTGAGTGATATATACTAGGACATCATCAGCAAATAGAGAGCACTTGTACTCGGTGCCTCCCACCTCAATCCACCTAATATTGGGGTTATGGCGAATTGATGAGAGCAGGTGCTCCGTCACTAGGATGTATAAGAGAGGGGACAGAGGACATCCCTGCCTTGTCCCATTGGTGATTGTGAAAGGTGATGAAAATGTTCTGACGCACCCCCTGGGCCTTGGGACACCCGGAGCCGGACCCTTTTTGGTGGATGCTGGTGGTTGTAGTCTTCGTGGCGGCGATCCGGTTCCGTGGCTCAGGGCGGTCAAACCAGTGGCGGAACTATTTATGTGGTTTTGATGTTTAAATGTCCGACTACGCCACCCGTGGATTGCGGTCAGAGTGAACCGCCGCTACAGGGCAGACCGCTAAGGCTGGTGTTGTGGGTGCAGCAGAGCGTAGCATAACTCCCCACGGGAGGAGTATAGCCTCAGGGCAGTGTATGCGGAGGATGGGGGTGATGGTGCAGGGCAGCAGCAGTAACGACACGGAGTCAGTGATGCAGTTCAGGGCCTTTACTCACAGTTCTTATTATCCAGACCACGTCTGCAGGTAACGGCTGCCCACGTCGTACTGTGCTCACCAGGTGAGGGGCTCAGACAACTCCCAGATAACTTTGGAGCGCTTCACAGGACCCCCTTTGTGTGTCCTTTGTCTGGCCTTTCTTACCAACACTTCTGTCCGGCTGCCTCGGGCCTCCTCTTGGTAAACTTGGCGCCAGTTTCCCTGACCCTATGTGGTGCCTTCCTAGCGGGTGGAGCAAGGGGCTGCGCCACATAAAATGTCAGAGCCTCCGGTTTCTAGCTGAGGGTCGTTTCCTGCCTCCACTAGTTCGGGGACCGGTCTCCCCCTTTGGCCTGACCCCTCCACGCAGGTGGATTCGGGCGTGCGGTGGCGACTCGCCCGTCCGCACCCCTGGGATCCCTTCATTCCTCGTTCCTGGAGCCTTCTCCGCTCCTCTTCCTTCCTTCTCCCTCTTGCAGGCCTGGGCCTCTGTTACTAGGCCCGCCTCCGGAGCAGAGCTCATGCAGAGCCCCTGCTCCCTGCCACTTCTGCTCAGACTTCTCTGCACTGAACTAAGATGGTGCCCACCTTTTATACTCCCTTCTCAATGCACCCAGGAACTGCTTCCTCCCTGCTCCTGCACTGCAGGGTTCCCCTTCCTCAGTGTTCCCTCCCCCCACTCCAGCCAGGGACAGGGACTGTCGTGCCCATCTCAGGGGCATATTGGTCACCCTGCCCCACGGCAATGTGGTGTAATGCATGCAGGTGTCGGGTCCTGATCCACACTCCATCCTTATCTGAGAGTGAGATATCACACCTCTGGGTGAGGTGCAATACGTCTGTAGCAACCGAGCCCTCGGTGCTACAGTTCCATTTATCTTCAGCCTAGGTGACGTATTGTGATACAGGGCCGTGATTTTGGCTATAAAAGGGTCCCCTAGACCCCTACCCCAAGCTTTTTAAGAGAATCATATATGGCGTGCCAGGAGACTCTATGGAATGCTTTCTCAGCATCCAACGAGAGTATCTACTTACAAATTTTTAACTGCATCTAGCCCAGGAAATACTTTGTGCCTAGTAGCAGTGTCTGCTAGTCAGCGGATTATCCCGGCTGTTAAGCAAGCTACACCACCTGTAGTTTGGACACTTAATTTTTTCAAAGGAAATGCTTCGGGACCACGGGATACTTAGTGAAGAGCATCAGGAGGCACCCCAAGGCATAGGGGCTGGGACTGGCACTAGGATGCCTTGCGGTGGACAGCCGAGCTCGATCCTTATAAAAGCTTTTTAACTGCAGCAGCTTTAGTGGATGCTACTGGAGCTGGAATTACGCGGCTGCTGGCATGAGACTTGCCCTCCAATAGATCCTTGTAAATGGATTTAAAGTGTATTCATTCAAATTAGAGGGACAATTTAAATTAAAAAGCTTAGAGCTGCCTCCACCACAGGGGGGCTCTCTCGACCCACCAGCGGACAGGCACCAGTATTGGGAGAGGGGGGCTGGCCGTCAGGGTTCACCGCGGCTCTGGCACAAACCCGGCGACACGGAGGTGGCACGGGCAGGAGCGGACTGGCCGTCTCGGCTTCTCACTTTTTGGATTTTAGAAGGGCATGACATGCCTATATCTGTGTCTCCCCCTCCTTTTACTCCTCCACCTCTTTTCTTTTCGCATGACTATATGTACTTGTCACTTTTCCATGTGTTAGTTGTGTCTTCTGAGCAGTTTGTCAGCTTTTGGACACCTTTGAAGGTGTTTTCTATGTCTTTCTATGTGTTTTTGTTTGCCTGCCATTGGTTTTAACGGTGTTCGAAGGTGTTCGACGAACAGTTCGACGAACAGTTCGGCGAACACACGGGTGTTCGACAAACCGAATCGAACTCGAACACTACGGGGGTGGCTCAACACTACATAGGAGCAGTATTATAGTAGTTATATTCTTGTACATAGGGGGCAGTATTATAGTAGTTATATTCTTGTACATAGGGGCAGTATTATAGTAGTTATATTCTTGTACATAGGGGCAGTATTATAGTAGTTATATTCTTTACATAGTGGCAGTATTATAGTAGTTATATTCTTTACATATGGGCAGTATTATAGTAGTTATATTCCTGTACATAGGAGCAGTATTATAGTAGTTATATTCTTGTACATAGGGGGCAGTATTATAGTAGTTATATTCCTGTACATAGGAGCAGTATTATTGTAGTTATATTCTTGTAAATAGGAGCAGTATTATAGTAGTTATATTCTTGTACATAGGGGGCAGTATTATAGTAGTTATATTCTTGTACATAGGGGCAGTATTATAGTAGTTATATTCTTGCACATAGGGGGCAGTATTATAGTAGTTATATTCTTGTACATAGGGCGCAGTATTATAGTTGTTAAATTCTTGTACATAGGAGCAGTATTATAGTAGTTATATTCTTGCACATAGGGGGCAGTATTATAGTAGTTATATTCTTGTACATAGGGGGCAGTATTATAGTAGTTATATTCTTGTACATAACGGCAGTATTATAGTAGTTATATTCTTGTACATAGGGGCAGTTTTATAGTAGTTATATTCTTGTACATAGGAGCAGTATTATAGTAGTTATATTCTTGTACATAGGAACAGTATTATAGTAGTTATATTCTTGTACATAGGAGCAGTATTATAGTAGTTATGTTCTTGTACATAGGAGCAGTATTATAGTAGTTATATTCTTGTACATCGGGGCAGTATTATAGTAGTTATATTCCTGTACATAGGAGCAGTATTATTGTAGTTATATTCTTGTAAATAGGAGCAGTATTATAGTAGTTATATTCTTGTACATAGGGGGCAGTATTATAGTAGTTATATTCTTGTACATAGGGGCAGTATTATAGTAGTTATATTCTTGCACATAGGGGGCAGTATTATAGTAGTTATATTCTTGTACATAGGGCGCAGTATTATAGTTGTTAAATTCTTGTACATAGGAGCAGTATTATAGTAGTTATATTCTTGCACATAGGGGGCAGTATTATAGTAGTTATATTCTTGTACATAGGGGGCAGTATTATAGTAGTTATATTCTTGTACATAGCGGCAGTATTATAGTAGCTATATTCTTGTACATAGGGGCAGTTTTATAGTAGCTATATTCTTGTACATAGGGGCAGTATTATAGTAGTTATATTCTTCTACATAGGGGGCAGTATTATAGTAGTTATGTTCTTGTACATAGGAGCAGTATTATAGTAGTTATATTCTTGTACATAGGAGCAGTATTATAGTAGTTATGTTCTTGTACATAGGAGCAGTATTATAGTAGTTATATTCTTGTACGTAGGAGCAGTATTATAGTAGTTATATTCTTGTACCTAAGCGGCAGTATTATAATAGTTATATTCTTGTACATAGGGGGCAGTATTATAGTAGTTATATTCTTGTACATCGGGGCAGTATTATAGTAGTTATATTCTTGCACATAGGGGGCAGTATTATAGTAGTTATGTTCTTGTACATAGGGGCAGTATTATAGTAGTTATATTCTTGTACGTAGGAGCAGTATTATAGTAGTTATATTCTTGTACATAGGGGGCAGTATTATAGTAGTTATATTCTTGTACATAGGGGCAGTATTATAGTAGTTATATTCTTGTACATAGGGGCAGTTTTATAGTAGTTATATTCTTGTACATAGGAGCAGTATTATAGTAGTCATATTCTTGTACATAGGAGCAGTATTATAGTAGTTATATTCTTGCACATAGGAGCAGTATTATAGTAGTTATATTCTTGTACATAGGAGCCGTATTATAGTAGTTATATTCTTGTACGTAGGAGCAGTATTATAGTAGTTATATTCTTGTACCTAAGCGGCAGTATTATAATAGTTATATTCTTGTACATAGGGGGCAGTATTATAATAGTTATATTCTTGTACATAGGGGCAGTATTATAGTAGTTATATTCTTGTATATAGGGGGCAGTATTATAGTAGTTATATTCTAGTACATAAGAGCAGTATTATAGTAGTTATATTCTTGTACATAGGAGCAGTATTATAGTAGTTATATTCTTGTACATAGGAGCAGTATTATAGCAGTTATATTCTTGTACATAGGAGCAGTATTATAGTAGTTATATTCTTGTACATAGGAGCAGTATTATAGTAGTTATATTCTTGTACATAGGAGCAGTATTATAGTAGTTATATTCTTGTACATAGGAGCAGTATTATAGTAGGTATATTCTTGTACATAGGGGCAGTATTATAGTAGTTATATTCTTTACATAGTGGCAGTATTATAGTAGTTATATTCTTGTACATAGGAGCAGTATTATAGTAGTTATATTCTTGTACATAGGGGGCAGTATTATAGTAGTTATATTCTTGTACATAGGGGCAGTATTATAGTAGTTATATTCTTTACATAGTGGCAGTATTATAGTAGTTATATTCTTTACATAGGGGCAGTATTATAGTACTTATATTCTTGTTCATAGGAGCAGTATTATAGTAGTTATATTCTTGTACATAGGAGCAGTATTATAGTAGTTAAATTCTTGTACATAGGAGCAGTATTATAGTAGTTATATTCTTGCACATAGGGGGCTGTATTATAGTAGTTATATTCTTGTACATAGGGGGCAGTATTATAGTAGTTATATTCTGGTACATACGGGGCAGTATTATAGTAGTTATATTCTTGTACATAGGGGCAGTATTATATTAGTTATATTCTTGTACATAGGGGCAGTTTTATAGTAGTTATATTCTTGTACATAGGAGCAGTATTATAGTAGTTATATTCTTGTACATAGGAGCAGTATTATAGTAGTTATATTCTAGTACATAAGAGTAGTATTATAGTAGTTATATTCTTGTACATAGGAGCAGTATTATAGTAGTTATTTTCTTGTACATAGGAGCAGTATTATAGCAGTTATATTCTTGTACATAGGAGCAGTATTATAGTAGTTATATTCTTGTACATAGGAGCAGTATTATAGTAGTTATATTCTTGTACATAGGGGCAGTATTATAGTAGTTATATTCTTGTACATAGGAGCAGTATTATAGTAGTTATATTCTTGTACATAGGAGCAGTATTATAGTAGGTATATTCTTGTACATAGGGGCAGTATTATAGTAGTTATATTCTTTACATAGTGGCAGTATTATAGTAGTTATATTCTTGTACATAGGAGCAGTATTATAGTAGTTATATTTTTGTACATAAGGGGCAGTATTATAGTAGTTATATTCTTGTAGATAGGGGCTGTATTATATTAGTTATATTCTTTACATAGTGGCAGTATTATAGTAGTTATATTCTTTACATAGGGGCAGTATTATAGTACTAATATTCTTGTTCATAGGAGCAGTATTATAGTAGTTATATTCTTGTACATAGGAGCAGTATTATAGTAGTTATATTCTTGTACATAGGAGCAGTATTATTGTAGTTATATTCTTGTACATAGGAGCAGTATTATAGTAGTTATATTCTTGTACATAGGGGGCAGTATTATAGTAGTTATATTCTTGTACATAGGAGCAGTATTATAGTAGTTAAATTCTTGTACATAGGAGCAGTATTATAGTAGTTATATTCTTGCACATAGGGGGCAGTATTATAGTAGTTATATTCTTGTACATAGGGGGCAGTATTATAGTAGTTATATTCTGGTACATACGGGGCAGTATTATAGTAGTTATATTCTTGTACATAGGGGCAGTATTATAGTAGTTATATTCTTGTACATAGGGGCAGTTTTATAGTAGTTATATTCTTGTACATAGGAGCAGTATTATAGTAGTTATATTCTTGTACATAGGAGCAGTATTATAGTAGTTATATTCTAGTACATAAGAGCAGTATTATAGTAGTTATATTCTTGTACATAGGAGCAGTATTATAGTAGTTATATTCCTGCACATAGGAGCAGTATTATAGTAGTTATATTCTAGTACATAAGAGCAGTATTATAGTAGTTATATTCCTGCACATAGGAGCAGTATTATAGTAGTTATATTCTTGTACATAGGAGCAGTATTATAGTAGTTATATTCTTGTACATAGGAGCAGTATTATAGTAGTTATATTCTTGTACATAGGAGCAGTATTATAGCAGTTATATTCTTGTACATAGGAGCAGTATTATAGTAGTTATATTCTTGTACATAGGGGCAGTATTATAGTAGTTATATTCTTGTACATAGGGGCAGTATTATAGTAGTTATATTCTTGTACATAGGAGCAGTATTATAATAGTTATATTCTTGTACATAGGGGGCAGTATTGTAGTAGTTATATTCTTGTACATAGGGGCAGTATTATAGTAGTTATATTCTTGTACATAGGAGCAGTATTATAGTAGTTATATTCTTGTACATAGGAGCAGTATTATAGTAGTTATATTCTTGTACATAGGGGCAGTATTGTAGTAGTTATATTCTTGTACATAGGGACTGTATTATAGTAGTTATATTCTTGTACATAGGAGCAGTATTATAGTAGTTATATTCTTGTACATAGGGGGCAGTATTATAGTAGTTATATTCTTGTTCATAGGAGCAGTATTATAGTAGTTATATTCTTGTACATAGGGGACAGTATTATAGTAGTTATATTCTTGTACATAGGAGCAGTATTATAGTAGTTATATTCTTGTACATAGGGGCAGTATTATAGTAGTTATATTCTTGTACATAGGAGCAGTATTATAGTAGTTATATTCTTGCACATAGGGGGCAGTATTATAGTAGTTATATTCTTGTACATAGGGGGCAGTATTATAGTAGTTATATTCTTGTACATAGGGGCAGTATTATAGTAGTTATATTCTTGTGCATAGTAGCAGTATTATAGTAGTTATATTCTTGTACATAGGAGCAGTATTATAGTAGTTATATTCTTGTACATAGGGGGCAGTATTATAGTAGTTATATTCTTGTACATAGGAGCAGTATTATAGTAGTTATATTCTTGTACATAGGAGCAGTATTACAGTAGTTATATTCTTGTACATAGGGGTCAGTATTATAGTAGTTATATTCTTGTACATATGGGCAGTATTATAGTAGTTATATTCTTGTGCATTGGAGCAGTATTATAGTAGTTATATTCTTGTAAATAGGAGCAGTATTATAGTAGTTATATTCTTTTACATATGGGCAGTATTATAGTAGTTATATTCTTTTACATATGGGCAGTATTATAGTAGCTATATTCTTGTAAATAGGAGCAGTATTATAGTAGCTATATTCTTGTACATAGGAGGAGTATTGTAGTAGTTATATTCTTGTGCATAGGGGGCAGTATTATAGTAGTTATTTTCTTGTACATAGGGGCAGTATTATAGTAGTTATATTTTTGTACATAGGAGCAGTATTATAGTAGTTATATTCTTGTACATAGGAGCAGTATTATAGTAGTTATAGTCTTATATATAGGGGCAGTATTATAGCAGTTATATTCTTGTACATAGGGGACAGTATTATAGTAGTTATATTCTTGTACATAGGGGGCAGTATTATAGTAGTTATATTCTTGTACATAGGAGCAGTATTATAGTAGTTATATTCTTGTACATAGGAGCAGTATTATAGTAGTTATAGTCTTATATATAGGGGCAGTATTATAGCAGTTATATTCTTGTACATAGGGGACAGTATTATAGTAGTTATATTCTTGTACATAGGGGGCAGTATTATAGTAGTTATATTCTTGTACATAGGGAGCAGTATTATAGTAGTTATATTCTTGTACATAGGGGGCAGTATTATAGTAGTTATATGCTTGTACATAGGGGCAGTATTATAGTAGTTATATTCTTGTACATAGGATCAGTATTATAGTAGTTATATTCTTGTGCATAGTGGAAGTATCATAGTAGTTAGATTTTTATACATAGTAGCTGTATGATTGTTCCATTTCTCGTTATCCTTTGTTTTAGAATAGTTGACAAAACAATGATTTGGCGACATATTAATTAGATTTACATTGTGTGATAACAATATTGTGAACTGCTATTAAGCTCTTTGCTTATGGTGTGGTATTTATACATAATACTGTATTAGTTTTACAGATGGAGAATGTGCTGTATATTTATCGGCTTCATCCTGCCAAGCTCTTATGGATATTTGGCTGACTGTCCTCAGTGCAGTAAATTCTGCAGTCTGCGGCTGTCAGTCACATTCCCTGCTGTTTCTATAATTGTATGGCCATTCATGAATTAAATCTTTGTGTATTTAATGGCAGTGTGGGTGTGTGTATATGACGTGGCTTTGGATAGCCTAAAATATGCATCAGATATATTATTAGCGTGCACCAGTTTTTATAGATCAATGACCTAAAGTAAACCATCAAGGAGTTGGTTCATTAAAAGACTGTGTCAAAATTTTGCCAACATTCGCCAAATATATCCAAAGCATGCACCACTGTGATAAATATGGCGCACTGGCGGATTGCTTGGTCTGAGGGTAGGCTATCGAACTATAGGTATCAATAGTAAATATGCGCCAATGTCTATATTAAAAAGCTGAAGAAGAAAGCAAGATTACTGAAGACAAATGTGAAGAGACAAGTAAAAGACAAGGATGAAAAATACAGATGAAAATGAAGGTGATAATGTCACTCAAGATGTGGGAAAGACTAAGTGCAACACAAAGGGAAGAGGGGGAGGAAGCCCAAACACAGGGGGGAGTGGAGACCCCTAGGCAGATCTAATATCACCCTGCCTACACTACCGTCCCAATATTGGTTCCACACCTATCGCCGAGCAGGACCCTAAGCCCTGGATGTCCCTAGAGCTAGGCCCTAGATAGGGAGGGGGAGGGTGAGCAGTGGTCAGGCCCCACTACAAACTAAAGACAACAAGTTAGGCAAACAAAGGGGATTAATTTAGCTTGAGCAGACACCAGAGGAGTAATGCCAACTGTCCTCCAAGGGCACCAGAGAAGAAGTCAGCTGACTGCTAGTGCTCCAAGCCTGCACAAAGGTACATAGAAGTATCACTGGTGATTGCCTGGACAAAACTGAGGGTTTTTAACTCCCATGCAAGGGTGTGTCAATCAGCAGCAGGAGGGAGGTCGCCACTGGGTCTTAAAGGAAGAAGGATTAAGAAGGTGTCTGCAATGCCAAGCACAGTGACTTTCTACAGCCAGATCCAGAGCGACTGTCTATTACACCTGACACACCCATGACAGATGTAGATGATAAAAAAGAATTAGAGAAAGAAGAAGATGAAGAGTAAATAACAGGTGATAAAGTGAAAAAGGCAGGTAAAATGTAAAAGTCTGAAGAAGATGATGAAAATAGTGAAAAAGATGAAGAATAACATGAAAAAGAAGTGAATAAGGAAGTAAAATGTAATAAAGATAAAGAAGAAGATGAAGAAGGGCAAAGGGAAGTTTAAGGAGATGAACAAGTAGAAGAAGGTGAGAAGATGAAGAAGATTTTAAAAAAAGTGTAGAAGTAGGTCAAAAAGATAAAGACGATGAAAAAGTAGAAGATGAAGAGGACGAGGAAGGCATTAAAGAAAAAGTCCTTCTAAAGGCAAAGAATAAGAATTTGACCAACATGAAGGAGAACAAATGTGATGAGGTATTTAAAGAACGTGAAGAACAAAGAGAGAGTGAAGTAAAAGGCATAGAAGGTGGTGAAAAAGTAGAAAGAAAAGGTAAGGATGAACATGAAGGTAATGAAGATGATAAAGAAGAAATAGAAAAAAGTAGAAGGTATTGCTGCGCTTTTGTTTTTTTTCTGTGTTTTTTCTGTGTTTTTTGGGTGTGGATTATATGCGTCATTTGCATATAGTACATCTTTAATAAAATTTGTTTTATTAGCCAAAAATGCCAGAAAGATGCTGAAATGCTGGTTTTTTTTTGCAACATTTTTGCACTTTCTTATTGATTTCTATGGGTGAAAAATACGCAGCAAAAACGCAAAAAGAATTGACTTTCTGCAGATTGAAAAAAAACGTAGCAGTTCTTAAATTTAGTCATTGTGAAAAAAAAAAGCACCGGCCAGAGATTTATGAAATATCGTAGCTTTTGCTGGTAGAGTACAAAGCAGCTTGTTCCCTGCTTCAAAAAAGCTGTGTGTGAAGATAGCCTGAGAGTGAAGAAGATGACGAAAATAGTGAAAACATTTAAGAAGGAGGAACGTGAAAAAGAACTAAATGACACAAGGTGAGGTTTTGACGCTAGAGGATAGGGCCATCCCAATTGGGGTACACCTTGTCGCGGAGGGATGACTTTTATGCTTTTTTTAATTAAAACAGTGTTTACTAAGTATCCTATGTTATAGCTACAGGTGCTTCTCATTAAATTAGAATATAATCAAAAAGTTAATTTATTTCAGTTTTTCAATACAAAAAGTGAAACTCCTATATTATATAGAGTCATTACACACAGAGGGATCTATTTCACGTGTTTATTTCTGTTAATGTTGGTGATTATGGCTTAAAGCCAATGAAAACACAAAAGTCACTATCTCAGTAAATTAGAATAATTAGCAAAAAACAAGAAAAAGATGAAGAAGAGCAAAGGGAAGTTGACAAAGAAGATGACCAAGTAGAAGAAGGTGAAAAAGTAGCAGGTCAGAAGGTGAAGAAGATGAAAAAAAGAAAGTGAAGAAGTAGTGGATCAAAAAGATAAAGACGATGAAGAAGAAGAGGATGAGGACGGTTAAAAAGAAAAAGTCGTTGTAAAGAATGAGAATTTGACCAACATGAAAGAGAACATGAGAAATAATTAAGGAGGTAAGAAGGAAGAATGTGAAAAATAAATAAATTAGGAAGTTAAAGAGGAAAGTAAAGAAATGGTAAAAAAAAAGATAAACAAGAAGAAGGTGAAGAAGAGCAAACGGAAGTTGACTGTAATGCACACGCCCGGGCTGAGCGGCGTGTGCGTGTGATTCCACTGGACCGTGCCGGAGAGTGAATGCCTGGAGGGGCGTAACTAGGTATTCACCCGATCCGACCAGGGTCGCACGATGGCATACGACGCCAGTGCACCAAGGAGGAACCGAGCAGAGGGACCAGGTGCTACTCCAGGACAGACCCCGGACACGGCTGTTGACCCACACAGGGGAATACAGGAACAGACAGGTTAGGCTGGCACACAGACTGGTGGGTATAGGCAGGCACGACTGGTATGCAGGCAGGCGGGTATGCAGGCAGGGGGGTACAGGCAAGTACGGCTAGAGTGCAGTCAGGGAGGCACTAGCAGGTTGGAACACAGGCGGGATAGGACCCAGTACACACTGGGACTCAGGAACAGAACCACAGATGTGGCGGACAAACACAGCAGAGTGAGGCCGCCCAGAGAGGTGAGCGAGAGCAGGGCAAGACGAGACCGCCTAGAGCGGTGAGCGAGAGTAGAGCAGGACGAGGCCGCCTGGAGCAGTGAGCAAGAGTAGAGCAGGACGAGGCCGCCTGGAGCGGTGAGCAAGAGTAGAGCAGGACGAGGCCGTCTGGAGCGGTGAGCAAGAGTAGAGCAGGACGAGGCCGCCTGGAGCGGTGAGCAAGAGTAGAGCAGGACAAGGCCGCCTGGAGCGGTGAGCAAGAGTAGAGCAGGACAAGGCCGCCTGGAGCGGTGAGCAAGAGTAGAGCAGGACAAGGCCGCCTGGAGCGGTGAGCAAGAGTAGAGCAGGACAAGGCCGCCTGGAGCGGTGAGCAAGAGTAGAGCAGGACAAGGCCGCCTGGAGCGGTGAGCAAAGGGTCAGAGCTGAGCGAGACTGCCAGAGCAGTGAGCAAGGAGTCAGAGCAGAACGAGACTGCCGGGGCAGTGAGCAAAGGGTCAGAGCGGAGCGAGACTGCCGGAGCAGTGGGCAAAGGGTCAGAGCGGAGCGAGACTGCCGGAGCAGTGGGCAAAGGGTCAGAGCGGAGCGAGACTGCCGGAGCAGTGAGCAAAGGGTCAGAGCGGAGCGAGACTGCCGGAGCAGTGAGCAAAGGGTCAGAGCGGAGCGAGACTGCCGGAGCAGTGAGCAAAGGGTCAGAGTGGAGAAAGACTGCCGGAGCAGTGAGCAAAGGGTCAGAGCAGGCCAGAACCGCCGGAGCGGTGAGCAAAGGCAGAGCAGGCGAGAACCGCCGGAGCGGTGAGCAAGGCAGAGCAGGCTAGAACCGCCGGAGCGGTGAGCAAGGCAGAGCAGGCTAGAACCGCCGGAGTGGTGAGCAAGGCAGAGCAGGGGCGACAGGGCTCTGTACACACGGAACAGGCAGGAAGGGAAAAGCAGAACCAGATACCCACGGGGTACTTACAGTGAAGTATCGAGTGGACCACTAACTCACAAACGGAAGTACAGTGACAACGAGCAGGAGTTAGGTACGAGTTCAGACTCTGCAGAAAAAGGAAAGGTACGGACATAGAGAAACACAGGAAACAGGCTAGAAGAGTATACAGACAAGAACAGACACAGTAGCAAGATACAGGAGCGGGTCTAGGTATGCGGCCCCTAGAAGGCGGAAAGAACAGGCAAGGAGCGTGTTCAGACAGGTCTGAAAATACAGCCTCCAGGAAGGGCAGGCAAGCAAACACAGAAGGGGACCTGGCACATTCAGAGTGAGAGAGCACACTGAATGAAACACAATGCTCAGGCCTGGGTTAATTGGAGCAGCTGGTTTAAATACCAGGTGACAGACAGCAATAGGCTGAGGACGCACAAGGGGTGTGCCTGAAGCAGGTACAAAAAGCAGGAAGTGATCGGGCGCCGCCCTTAGGCAACAGAAACAGAAGCAAACAGACAGCATGGAGGGAAGCCAGAGAGACATTCTGGATAGGAGATCAATTGCGCACTCTTGCATAGTGGGAGATGGACCACTATGCAAGGATGCTGCCAGGTATGTTACAGTACCCCCCCTTTACGCCCCCTCTTCTTCAGGCCTGCCAGAATGTTCCGCAGGGAATTCGAGGGCAAATCCTTCACTTCAAGGAGATCACTTCCACTGTCCACCAGAAAAACTGGTCTCCTCTGGGTAGCTAGGATGCTACCTCCTATCCAGCCATCCTCAGCAACAGACGAAACAGATGGAGTACCAGGAACAGCACAGAAGGAAGTCTCTCTCCACTTATTATCAGGTAGCACCCCAGAGGGTTCAGGAGACAACTGGAAGCCCTCCGCTGGGTTGGAGGGGTGCAGAGACTCGGGGGTAACCTCTGCTTCGGGGTACATCTTGTCAAGCTCACAGGATGAAATGGGCGAGGTATCAGGTACAAGGTGTAGAAAAGTCACTGTCTCTTTGTTATCAGGTGGTACCCCGGAGGATTCAGGAAACAACTGAGGGTCCTCCGCCGGGTTGGAAGTGTGCAGAGACTCGGGGGTAACCTCTGCTTCGGAGTACACTAGGTCGGACTCACTGGAAGAAGCGGGCGAGGTATCAGGTACCGAGTATAGGAGAGTCTCTGTCCATTCGCTATCAGGTAGCACCCCGAAGGGTTCAGGAGACAACTGGAGGTCCTCCACCTGGTCGGAGGGGTGTAGAGACTCGGGGATAACCTCTGCTTCGGAGTACACTAGGTCGGACTCACTGGACGAAGCGGGCGAGGTATCAGGTACAGAGTATAGGGAAGACTCTGTCCATTTGCTACCAGGTAGCACCCCGAAAGGTTCTGGAGACAACTGGAGGTCCTCCGCCTGGTCGGAGGGGTGTAGAGACTTGGGGTTAACTACCACTTTGAGGTACCCATTGTCAGGCTCACAGGACGGAGCAGATGAAGTATCGGGTACCGGGTGTAGGGAAGTCTCTCTCCATTTGTCATCAGGTGGTATCCCGGAGGATTCTAGGTGGGCAGAAGTCTCTTCGGGCAGGAGAACAGGTGCTCTTGTAAGGTGCCCCAGCGAGGTAGTCGTGGGCGAGCTGTAGCCCCCTCTCGCTATGGCACCCTACAGACAATACGTGTCCTCCCTCTGAAGTGTGGCTGTGTATGTAGTGCTCTTCACTTACTTCAAGCCATCCAATCGCGGCTGTCTCCAGGCAATTTTCTTCTGGGACCAGGGCAGCAATAATTTCAGAGGACACGAGGTTCTTAACCAGAACTTGGACTTTACTTGGGGAAGAGGAATATATACAATATTTACAGTCAGATATAATGGATAAGGCCCAACAGGCAATCATCTCTCTCACAGGCGCTGTTAACTGCTTCAGCCCTGGTTTCCTCTTTAAGCGGAGCATCTCTGTGGCTATAATCCCTGGCCCAAGAGACTCCTCTGTATTGACAGTGACCTGGATCCGATATCTCTCCCCCACGTCTTAGCCTGGAGTCCTATTTAGCTTCCTCTGCTTCCTGCAGACTAGAAGTGCCCCGTGTCCTCACTACGCTTTGATGAGTTTCTCCGGCGGGCTGACAGGACTCGTGCTCTTGTGTGGGGAGACTTGCACTCTGGGATCCCACAGTCGGAGGGTACGGAGCTCCCGTCTACCCTAGCAGCCACTATAATCAGGCTGTCTGAACAACTTGAGGTCTCAACTCGTACTGAAGAATCACTTCCTGATTCTGGAAACTAAACAGAGATTTTCCTAATGTGCCCACCCTCAGTGAGCTATCATTACACAGCATTAACTCATCCCTGTCTGTAACACTGCTAGCAAACTCAACCTGACATCTGCACCCAGGACAGTGGCATCTTGTGGCTGTTTACAGGTACTGCAGCCCACTATGAATTATGCCAGGAACAAGCTCTATATCACTCAAGGCTTGATCCGGGCACTAAGTTCCCCCTCTACTCTACTTACTGGACCACTGAAGCAAACCCCTTAGCTTGGCCTACCACAGTTCAGAGAGGATTAACTAAGGGAACATTTTCCTTAACTACTTCAGTGCCTAGGGAAGGCTACATCCTTCCCCACTATTACACTCTACCCACGCATATTACCCGTAGGGGCTGCTCCGGGATACAGGGAAATGAAGCTTCAGCAGGGACTTCAAGGTTGGGATCAGGAGGTCTTTGGGAGGACAGACCCAGGCGTGATGGCTTGCCTCTACGCCTAGCACGTCTGGACTGCCTCTTGAGGTTGGGAGAAGTATTCCGAAGAGCGTAGTCATCCTGTGTGGATTCTAGATGGGCAGTAGTCTCTTCGGGCAGGAGGACTAGTGCGCTACCCACACACATTACTCGTCGGGGCTGCTCCGGGATATTGGGAAGTGAAGCTTCAGCAGGAGCCTCCGGGTTAGGATCATCGAAGACCATTAGAAAGGCCACCAGGAAGGCCATTATGTCCAGGATGATAGGATCCTGTGCGTCCCATAGGGGGATGATCCATTTCAAGGCATCACCCGCTAGGTAAGACATCATGAATCCCACCTTAGCCCGATCGTGGGAACACAAAGAGGGTAGAACTTGAAGTGTAGCATGCATTGCTCCACAAATGCACGACTCTGTCTTGGATCCCCATAGTACCGTGGCGCATCCGCTGGAACGAGTGCAGAAAGATCCATCTGGACGGGTGCGTAATTCGCCTGGAACTCAGCTAAAGAAAAAAATATATATATATTTTTTTTTATTTATTTTTAATGCACGTCTTCGCTGGAAAACGTCTCAGAGAGCGAAGGCCGTGGGGCTCAACGGGAACCATGGCCTGAGCATGCTGTAATGCACACGCCCGGGCTGAGCGGCGTGTGCGTGTGATTCCACTGGACCGTGCCGGAGAGTGAATGCCTGGAGGAGCGTAACTAGGTATTCACCCGATCCGACCAGGGTCGCACGACGGCATACGACGCCAGTGCACCAAGGAGGAACCGAGCAGAGGGACCAGGTGCTACTCCAGGACAGACCCCGGACATGGCTGTTGACCCACACAGGGGAATACAGGAACAGACAGGTTAGGCTGGCACACAGACTGGTGGGTATAGGCAGGCACGACTGGTATGCAGGCAGGCGGGTATGCAGGCAGGGGGGTACAGGCAAGCACGGCTAGAGTGCAGACAGGGAGGCACTAGCAGGTTGGAACACAGGCGGGATAGGACCCAGTACACACTAGGACTCAGGAACAGAACCACCGATGTGGCGGACAAACACATCAGAGTGAGGCCGCCCAGAGAGGTGAGCGAGAGCAGGGCAAGACGAGACCGCCTAGAGCGGTGAGCGAGAGTAGAGCAGGACGAGGCCGCCTGGAGCGGTGAGCAAGAGTAGAGCAGGACGAGGCCGCCTGGAGCTGTGAGCAAGAGTAGAGCAGGACGAGGCCGCCTGGAGCGGTGAGCAAGAGTAGAGCAGGACAAGGCTGCCTGGAGCGGTGAGCAAGAGTAGAACAGGACAAGGCTGCCTGTAGCGGTGAGCAAGAGTAGAGCAGGACAAGGCCGCCTGGAGCGGTGAGCAAGAGTAGAGCAGGACAAGGCCGCCTGGAGCGGTGAGCAAAGGGTCAGAGCTGAGCGAGACTGCCGGAGCAGTGAGCAAGGAGTCAGAGCAGAGCGAGACTGCCGAAGCAGTAAGAAAAGGAGTCAGAGCAGAGCGAGACTGCCGGAGCAGTGAGCAAAGGAGTCAGAGCAGAGCGAGACTGCCGGAGCAGTGAGCAAAGGAGTCAGAGCAGAGCGAGACTGACGGAGCAGTGAGCAAAGGGTCAGAGTGGAGCAAGACTGCCGGAGCAGTGAGCAAAGGGTCAGAGTGGAGCGAGACTGCCAGAGCAGTGAGCAAAGGGTCAGAGCGGAGCAAGACTGCCGGAGCAGTGAGCAAAGGGTCAGAGCGGAGCAAGACTGCCGGAGCAGTGAGCAAAGGGTCAGAGCGGAGCAAGACTGCCGGAGCAGTGAGCAAAGGGTCAGAGCGGAGCAAGACTGCCGGAGCAGTGAGCAAAGGGTCAGAGCGGAGCAAGACTGCCGGAGCAGTGAGCAAAGGGTCAGAGCGGAGCAAGACTGCCGGAGCAGTGAGCAAAGGGTCAGAGCAGGCCAGAACCGCCGGAGCGGTGAGCAAAGGCAGAGCAGGCTGGAACCGCCGGAGCGGTGAGCAAGGCAGAGCAGGCTAGAACCGCCGGAGCGGTGAGCAAGGCAGAGCAGGCTAGAACTGCCGGAGCGGTGAGCAAGGCAGAGCAGGGGGGACAGGGCTCTGTACACACGGAACAGGCAGGAAGGGAAAAGCAGAACCAGATACTCACGGGGTACTTACAGTGAAGTAGCGAGCGGACCACTAACTCACAAACGGAAGTACAGTGACAACGAGCAGGAGTTAGGTACGAGTTCAGACTCTGCAGAAAAAGGAAAGGTACGGACATAGAGAAACACAGGAAACAGGCTAGAAGAGTATACAGACAAGAACAGACACAGTAGCAAGATACAGGAGCGGGTCTAGGTATGCAGCCCCTAGAAGGCAGGAGGAACAGGCTATGAGCGTGTTCAGACAGGACAGACAAGATACAGGAGCAGGTCTAGGTATGCGGCCCCTAGAAGGCGGAACGAACAGGCAAGGAGCGAGTTCAGACAGGCCTGGAAATACAGCCTCCAGGAAGGGCAGGCAAGCAAACACAGAAGGGGACCTGGCACATTCAGAGTGAGAGAGCACACTGAATGAAACACAATGCTCAGGCCTGGGTTAATTGGAGCAGCTGGTTTAAATACCAGGCGACAGACAGCAATAGGCTGAGGACGCACAAGGGGTGTGCCTGCAGCAGGTACAAGAAACAGGAAGTGATCGGACGCCGCCCTTAAGCAGCAGAAACAGAAGCAAACAGACAGCATGGAGGGAAGCCAGAGAGACATTCTGGATAGGAGATCAAGTGCGCGCTCTTGCACAGTGGGAGATGGACCACTATGCAAGGACGCCGCCAGGTATGTTACATTGACTAAGACTCTGACCAAGTAGAAGAAGGTGAAAAAGTAGCATGTGAGAAGGTGAAGAAGATGAAAATAGAAAGTGAAGAAGTAGTGGGTCAAAAAGATAAAGACGATGAAGAAGAAGAAGATGAGGAAGACTTCAAAGAAAAAGTCGTAAAGACAAAGAATGAGAATTTGACAAACATCAAGGAGAACGTGAGAAATAAGGAGGTGAAGAAAGGGAAATAAGATAGAGGAAAAAGTGAAGAATGGAAATAAAATGAAGTTGATGGTTAAAGTAGAGAATTCACGTATGGTACGGGCAAGGATGTTTATCCAAAAAGTGACTTCTACCTCGATCAGGAAGATGTATATCATCTATAAATCATATAAGTCCATCCATGAATTAATTGGAAGACCTGGTCTACGAGATGCCCCCCATTATAGAGCCGGCGCAGCTCCCAACCGTTATTTTCGACACCACTGTCTAAAGTTCTGACATTGACAGAAGGACCACGCGACACGCTGATCCCTCCTGTACATTACAGGATATTAAGGAGGATTCCGCGTTAATGAGACAGAGATGGTGGGGACTGACCTCGTATAGACCCGGTGTCCTCCTCCACACAAGATGAAATCTTGTATTTGTCTATGTTTATCTGGCTAAATAATCAGCATAAATGTTAACATTTATCGATTCCTCGTACGTCAATGGCCGCCCGAGACGAGGAGCCCGCACACAAGAACACTTGGCATGAAGAAAAAGATATATTGATTGAAGTAAAGCGAGGTGTGAATTTCAGCGTCCGCGTTCAATACATATTATATAGCTTCTTAGTCAGAAACAAAACCTCTGCGGGCCTTCACATCCAGTCAGGCACTTCTAGAAATGTCAAATCGTGATCTTGGCTTGATGAACACTTGTCTCTCTCATTTCTTTCATTTAGCCAAAGACTTAAGGGAATCCTGGAAGCAAAATGAAAAACTGGGGAAAAAAAAATAAAAAATTGTCCTCGCTTCTCGGATCCGCCAATGGGTTCTTGTGTCCGACGCTAAACAAAGACGAAGGACGTGGGGAATCTAATCAGAAGGAAACATGTAATTGGGAATTTCATGTTTGAAACTTTGTTACCAGTCGCTTCATTAGATGGTTTGTAGTCAGATCTCTTGGTGAAAAACTGGGATTTTAGCGGCAGAAGATGCTGTAATGATCAAGGATTCAAGAGTTAAGGAGTGGTGGCATGCACCAATTTGGTTTTGAGTTGTACTGAAAAACATGTCTGACACTTTTCTCTTCTCCTTACACACTAATCTTACTCACGGCTGTGATGTCACACATTATCTACGGTTTCTTCAGTATTTTATGCTTATTTTGGCTTTTTTTTTGGCTGAGGTGTGAGATGTGACGTCCTATCACTATCCAGATTCACCACAATGCAGCCACTGCAATCCCTGCCTCGGCTTTTATTCTGGCTGTGGTAGCCCCTACTGATTGGCTGTGCTATACCAATAGCAATGCATTATGGGGAAGCTTGCCAGAGGTCATGTGATTCTTCCTCTGCCTGATGCAATCTTCTTAAAAGTCATTTTTGACAATTCATGCAAAGTCGGTCACAAAATTATATAAAATCATTGAGTTCAGTGAATTTTTAAAAATTTCAAATTTGAATTGATTTTCTCATCTCTATTGGCTACTAAAAGTATCAACTATAGAACCTGTGACAAATGAAACCGATACTATACAGCCCAAGTTGAGAAGTTTCCCCACCGCACTTTTCCTCATCTCTATGTCAGTGAGACCTTAAGGATATTTCGAAAAAATCCTAAGAGGAGAAGTCTTCTTTTCTGTCCACCAGGGTTGATATTGTTTTGAATATCCTCAGAAGGCACAGAAGTGCGACTGGTTGACCAAAGATGGTTCTCCTTCATCTCCAAGATGGTCGACTTTGGTTGCAACTTCCTGACCTCAAACTTTGCTCCAACAAGAGGAACATGCAGAAGCATTCCTATGATCATATGTATATCCAGCAACATGAATAAAGAGGTATTCATATGCCTCTTTACATTCACCTCTGCACCTCAAAGTACCCAACTTAGGTTAGGTCCAAGAAGCTTTCAAGAATTCCCTCCATAAGCAGAGAGTATATTATTGTCTGGCTGCCTTAAAGAAATTATCTCAACTTCCTTTCTTCAGGAGCACACCGCTCCCTGGCCCCGTGTTTCCTGCTTTGCCGGTGGGCAGATCTCTCCTGTAGATTGACAGTTCGGACCAGCGTCATGGTCTCATCACTGGTTCGGACTGTACTCTCTCCCAAGCTGCTAGTAGGGGCAGCTTTCCTCTGAAGCATGGCAGAAGCACTGGAGGACTGAGGCTAGTCAGAGCTAGCAATCCGGGAGGCTTAAGTGAGGCATGAGCAGCCTCTAAAGCTTAGAGCTCCATACTTAAGTAACCGCCCCCCTCTGATAGACTTCAGGATGGCCAGTAACCTTGGCAATGAGCAAATTCTTAAGAACGGAGAGAATTTTTTGACAGTGAGGAAATTGCAAAATTTCTTGCTTTATAAGCACTTTACAATTTTAACTACATAAGAACTTGAGACGACTCCTGTTAAAGAGGTTATTCCATAATAAACAGTTAGGTCAAAATCTTGGACCATTAGTTACTGAGAATAGGTTCTTGAGTCCCTTTATGAATGAAGTGGTAGTGCGCATGCTTAACCACCGCTCCATTCACTTCCATAAGTCTGGTAGTGCTTATGTGTGACCATAAATAGTGATCAAGCATACGCATTAACACAACATTTGCACCCACATGTTTATGATTGATGGTGGTCCCAGCGATCAGACCACCCCAGACCTATGAACAGCGATGTTTTAATGGAATAAACCTTTTGTTACGGGTGTGTCAGAAGTGACAGACAGTCGCCCTGCAGTTGGTTGCAGGAGATTTCTTTGTTTGCCATTACAGACACCTTCTTATAAGCTGTCTCTCTAGGATCCAGCAGCTACCTTCTTTTTTCAAATTAACACCCTGGCTTGGGTGTATAAATACCTACTGTTTGCTAGAGGGATGTGCCGGTGATACTTACATGACCCCTTGTGAAGGCTTGAGCATGAGCAGTACTTCTTCCTCTCTGGAGCTAAGAGGGCGTGTGTTCATCTCTCTGAAGTCGACTAAAGCTAAGCTATCTCCCCTTGTTTGTTTTTAGTTGTCAGTGGGGATCGACTAGTGCTCATCCCCTCCCTTCCTTAGCCAGGACCAAATGCCAGGGAAAGACAGGGTGAGGTTCCTGTGCGGCGATTGGTGCGGAACCAATCTAGGGAGGTTAGGGGAGACAGGGTGATATAAGGTCAGCCTAGGAGGTCTCCACTACCCCCTTTCCCTAGAGTCTGGGCTCCCTTTTCCCCCTTCTCTTCGTGTTGCACTTAGTCTTTCCTATACCTTGAGTGACACCTTTAGTGCCCAACTATAACAGATAACAACAAGGTCTCGTTATTTACCAATTGTGGTAGGTTCCCAGCGGTGACGTTATCGAGAAGGGCTCTGGGATCTGCCTGCTTACCCGATTCTTCTAGAAGTCGAGCAGATAACGTTACGCTGTGGATTCGTACCACCCTCCTCTCTGGCATGACTTCTACATTTGTCATAACGCAGTAACTTTAATACACGTTTGCAGCGGCCATAAAGCGTCATCAGCCCTCGCTCCGCAGCCGTTCCCATCGTCTTCCTTTTAATGTTCGCACTTTAAATCTTTTTTTTTTTTTTTTCCTTATTTCACAAACTAATTGGTATTAAAATAAAAAAACAAAACCTGCTTTTGTAGACGGGGTTTTACGACGCCTGACACAAAACTTTCACTCTTCGAGACATTTTGGCGACACGGCGATAAAAATAAATTGAATCTTTAAATATCGCAATAAAGTATATTTACGAATGGTTAAAAAATGTCCAATAAAACAAGCCACATATCGCCATTCCCCCAAGTCTATGGTATTAATAGAACTCCTAGTAAAAGTTTTTATTCCTGTGCGGATCATTGAGAATTCCAGTAGATGTAGCAGAGCCGAGTGTGCGGGCAGACCGTATCTTCTGTGCACCGTGATGGGCTTCCCCAAATGAGGACTCAGGGGCGATCAGCTGATTCTTAAAAATGTGATACACTTGTCCAAGGGATTTAAGACTTTCGTTGAGCTCTTTGCGCCATACAAGTCTGATATCTATGGGTCCCACCCGTATCTAGAATGGTGGTCCCTCAGCTACCTCCCCACCTTACGAGGAGGCCAATCGTGGTGGAGATTGATAGGAGAGGTCATCTACCCCAACTCCTGCTCCACCTGGTGAGACGGCCGCCGTGCATTGATGGCGAGGTGGCCGCAGATCTCTCCATTTACCCCTATGGGATGTAGATCTTATCTAAGACCCCTTTGTGTTCATCGTCTCATCAGGAGACTGGATGGTGGTCAGGGATATGTTATTATTATCTAAGGTGGGAATACCCCTTTAATAAAATCAACGTGCCCCCATAGAAGCCAATAGACAGGGGCTATCCAATTATAATCCCATTACGATAATCCAGACCCCCCACATAAGAAAACACATGGAAATAAGATCCTGATCCCATAGCACCCTTAAGGTATCACACCTGCTGCAAAGGAAAATTGGAGTAGTTGTCCATAGCAATCTATTGGATCTCTGTCCGTCGGGGATAATATTAGAGGATGTTGGTGCAAGCTCAGGACCCGGGACCACCAACATTGTCCTAAAATGAGCAGGGACTATTCTTAGTTTCATCTGCAGAGAACTGAGTGGTCAGAACACCCCGGATATTGCAGCTGTAAATGTCAGCCATGAATCAGCCGTCCGCCAGGCTGAGCGCAATCCGATGGGGAATAACATTAACCACATACATTAAAGTGCACTTCTTCATTGTATATCGATTCCAGCAAGAAATCATTTTTTTTTTTCTTCCCGTCCTCTCCCCCCCTCGTCCTATATCAATAGTTACACATCTAGAGCCATTTATTATCTTGGGAAACACATGCATCTTCTGCTACGTTGTATCGGGCGACCTGCAACTTGTAGAACGTGATACAATGAAACAATAGCAAAACCTTTTGGTAAATATTTGCAACATGTTTAATCTGATGCATCTAATATAAAGCACAAGCCAGCTTTGTCAGCAGTTTAGGAAAAAAAAGAAACTTACTGTCTTGCATAGGCTGCCGGTATGAATCGATAGAGACGCATAATTATGAATAGGAGCTGCATACAAAAAAGTGAAAAATGTTTAAATGTAGTTGAAGCTGAACATAAAGAAATATGACAACTCGTGGCATATACAGTCATGAACAGGTGTGAGCAATATGAAAATCACACCTGAAACCAGATAAAAAGGGGAGAAGTTGACTCAATCTTTGCACTGTGTATCTGTGTGTGCCACACTAAGCATGGAGAACAGAAAGAGGAGAAGAGAACTGTCTGAGGACTTGAGAACCAAAATTGTTGAACAATATCAACAATCTCAAGGTTACAAAAGTCCATCTCCAGAGATCTTGATGTTCCTTTGTGCACGGTGCAACATAATCAATAAGTTTCCAACCCATGGCACTGTAGCTAATCTCCCTGGACGTGGACGGCAGAGAAAATTTGATGAAAGGTTGCAACGCAGGATAGTCCGGGTGGTGAAAAAGCAGCCGCAATCAAATTCCAAAGGAATTCAAGCGGTCCTGCAGGCTCAGGGTGCATGAGTGTCAGTATGAACTATAAGGCTATGTGCACACAAAGCGTTTTTGATGCGTTTTCGGGGCTGTTTTCCCGCCGCAGAAATGCTGCGAAAATGCTTGTTAATAGGTCTGCCAGGTATAGCAATGCGAATCTGGATGTGCTGTGCACATGACGCCGAAATTTCCGCTCCGGATTCGCATTGCGGTAAAAAACGCAGCATGACCATTGTTCGGGCGTTTCTGCCACAAATTTGCGCCCATTGACTTGCATTGAATTGCAGCAAACCCGCAGGTATAATATCTATATCTGAGGATATGCTGCGTTTCAATGAAAGCCAATGGGCGTGAAATGGCGCCGGAAACGCGGTGCGGGTTTTACCTGGGTCGGGAGAGGGGGACTACATCTCATCTCATCTGACCGCCGCTCCTGCTGATAACAGCGAGAGCGGCGTGGATGGGAGGAGCAGTAGTCTGCTCTGCCGAGTTGGCGTGCCCGCAGTCAAAAAAAGTAAAAATAAAAAAATAAACCTTATACTCACCTGTTGGGCGGCCCCTGGTGTCATCCTGGTCCCTGGCGATGCCGTCTCCCCGCAGTGTACTGAGCTGCCAGGACCTGCACTAACGTCACTGACGCAGCTGTCTAGTTTAGCCTTTGCTGGTTAGATTTTGTAGGGGGATCCCACGTCAATTTTTTTCTGGGGTCCCCCTGTAATTTAGCCAGTAAAGGCTGAACAAACAGCTGTGGGCCGATATTAATCGCTAGGGAATATTGTTGGCTAATGGCCCCTTCCCCGGCTACTAATATCAACCCCCAGCGGTCGGCTTTCCCTCTGCTGGTTATAAAAATGATGCTGGAGCCCACACCATTTTATTTTTAATTTTAGGCTCTGTGCCCACGATCCGGACGTAGCAGCACTTTGGAAGCATATTTTTTGCTGCGTCCAAAACGTTGCATTCTATTGAGCGCAGATAAATCCACAAGTGTTCACTGAACCAGACATATTTACTGCATTCTATACTTTCTAGTGGTCAAATTTCTGTTGCGGAGACTAGCGACTCTGCAAGAGAATTTGACATGCTGCGGTCCTGAATGACGCACTGCATGTCAGTGTCCACGGGTGATCCGCAGCCTCTGATGCACGCATAGTGGACATGGGATTTTTAGAGATCCCATCCACTATACCGTAACATCTGGACACTGCGGCTTTGACGCTGTATAAACACGCAGCGTCAAACTTGCAGCGGCTCCTGATCGTGGCCACGTACCCAAACTCACCCGCAGCATGTCAATTTCTGTTACAGACACGCTAATCTCCGCTGTAGATTTTGACCGACTGAAGTGTCATTATATGCGGTGGATTCACATGTACCGACAACAAAAGTGCGTCATTAGAACACCACGTTTTGGACGCAACAAAAATGCACTGTGTCCAAAGCGCTGCTGAGTGCTGATCGGTGGGACATAGTGGCTAACAAACCAGCTGTGAGATGTTATTTAAAGGCCAGAGACCATGTTTGCAAACAGCACCTTCCCAGGCTAAAAATAGCAGCTCACAGCAGCCGCATAAATTACATCAATAGAAATGCTAATGAAGATTGGGTGAATGGGACTTCTTACCCCGAAACATAAAAAAGCCAGGTTGGAGTTTGCCAAAACTTACCTGAGAAAGCCGAAAACGTTTTGGAAGAATGTTCTCTGGTCAGATGAGACAAAAGTAGAGCTTTTTGGCAAAAAGCATCAACATAGCATGTACAGGAAAAAAAAAGAGGCATTCAAAGAAAAGAACACTGTCCCTACAGTCAAACATGGCGGAGGTTCCCTGATGTTTTGGGGTTGCTTTGCTGCCTCTGGCACTGGACCGCTTGACCGTGTGCATGGCATTATGAAGTCTGAAGACTACCAATAAATTTTGCAGCATAATGTAGGGCCCAGTGTGAGAAAGCTGGGTCTCCCTCAGAGGTCATGGGTCTTCCAGCAGGACAATGACCCAAAACACACTTCCAAAAGCACTATAAAATGGTTTGAGAGAAAGCACTGGAGACTTCTAAGGTGGCCAGCAATGAGTCCAGACCTGAATCCCATAGAACACCTGTGGAGAGATCTCAAAATGGCAGTTTGGAGAAGGCACCCTTCAAATATCAGGGACCTGGAGCAGTTTGCCAAAGAAGAATGGTCTACAATTCCAGCAGAGCATTGTAAGACACTCATTGATGGTTACGGGAAGCGGTTGTTCGCAGTTATTTTGGCTAATGGTTGTGCAACCAAGTATTAGGCTGAGGGTGCCAATACTTTTATCTGGCCCATTTTTGGAGTTTTGTGTAAAATGATCAATGATTTGATTTTTGCTTCATTCTCTTTTGTGTTTTTTCCTTGCAAGCAAATTAAATGAAGATAATAAGACCAAAGAATTTGTGATTGCAATCATTTTCAGGAAGAAACGGAGTATTATCTGACAGAATTGCAGGGGTGCCAATACTTTTGGCCACCACTGTAGCTCTTTTGTTTGGTGATGACAAGGTGTCAATCAGACCCTTTCATCACCAAACCTAATTAAAGTAAAGTAAAGAGTTAAATAAACACAAAGACACAGAGCAAACACTTTATTTGACATACAACAAACACATTCTTTAATCATTTAAATTAATCAATATACTCACCCCAGTTCTGATGGTAATCCAAGGGTTTAAGCAAAAATAACTTAGCTCAAAAAAGCATTCATTTATGTACAAAAATGCTTCAAAACCGCATCAAAAACGCATAAAAAATGCCCAGCATTTTTCCTGCCAAGGAAATGCAGAATCCAAATATTAAGTTGAGGGTGCCAACAATTTTTTTCTGGTCCATTTTGCGGGTTTTGTGTCAAATTATGTCCAATTTGCCTTTTTCTCTATCTTTTTTTTGTGTTACTCCAATAAACACAAAGGAGATAAACCTGTGTATAACAAAACGTGTGGAATTACAATCATTTTCAGGGAGAAATACTTCATTGTCTGAAGCAATTTCAAGGGTGGGAACACTTTTGGCCATGACTTTATGTATGCTCTTATTTTAGAGGGAAATGGTTCTTAAAGGGATACTAAAACCATTAAAATATATTGTATCAAGGCATAATGTAATTAAAGGAAGTTTTGTGAAGGTGTACTTACTTATTCTGTACCAACTTTTGCTTTGCTCTCCCCATTTCTGACCCCATTGTTTACACTATGGGACCCAGTTGTGTGATTGACAGTTGCTTTGAAATTACACGCATGGCCTCCTTAAAGGGGTACAATTAATTGGACATTCTCTTTTTGTCTTCAGATGATGAGTTGGTTGTCCACTCTGCTGAGATTCTGAGCAAAAAAAAACATCGACACTGTGGGACTGATGGAGAACGATATAGTTCCCATTGTACATAATGGGTGCTCTCCAGGGTAAGAGATTCTTGTTGTACCCCTAAATGATGGACCCCATCCCCCACTCCATTTCACTAATAGGATATTCAAGAAAAGATTCTCTCTACCAGACAACTCTTTTATGCTTCGGAAGACGGCGGTGAAGAGCGGAGGTGGACCGGCCGTGGACTTTATTTCTCCTCTAGGACTTCAATTTTAATTAAGAACAGGCTCTCGGCCAAGAACGGTCCTAGAAGAGTCACCAGGGGGCAACAAAGAAAGTTGATCATTCTAGTATACGGGAAGCCTGATCTACATTTTCTTCTTCTTACAGGGAGATTCATTTGCACAGACCCCCTCCTGGGCATCGCCGTTGATTATGATCATTTGTATTCTTGTCACTTTGGAGGCGCAGAACCCAGATTCAATTAGCCGGTTCATGTTTACACAAAAATTACTGCAAAAGGAAGAAGAAACAACACGTCTTCTATTTTATCTATGGATCAAGTTTGCAGCGTCTATTTCCGTGGTGTCATGCGGCCGATCAGTGATGTCTGGACACAGGAGGATCACCACCAGCCCTGAAATACTTTGTAACTTGTTTTTGTTACATGTAACTTTTTCCAAACAATTTCACAACTTTTCAAAACAAGCAGGAAATGCACCGGATCGCTGATAACTTCTAGATCGCTGCTGGGAAACAGACGTGAAAAACGTCAAGACTGGGCCAAGAAATATCTGAAGACGGATCAGATTGTTCTCGGGTTTTATGGACAGATATGATGAGATGACACTGCACGGAGCAGATGGATGGGCCATGGCTGGATCAGTAATGAGCAAAGACTTCCACACTTCCACTCAGTCACCAGTGAGGTTGAGGTGGACACTGCTATGGGCTGGGATTATTATACAGGAACTCGTTGGACCTTTTTGAGTTAAGGATGGACTCAAAATCACATCCCGAACCTCCTCAAGTCTTTAGATCGGTGGTACAGAAAAAAAAAAATCTGCAATCTTCCAAGAAAACCAGGATTTTTTCTGCATCGCAGCATTGAAGTCTTCACTCCTCGAGGCCAGAATAAACCTTTAAAGATGAAGAATAATGACCGGCATCATCCTCACTGGACCTAAACCCTAGTGAGGAGGACTCCTACACGGGAGATGAAGGGTGAAGGAGAACAATCCTTTCTCCTAATAATTCTGCACACATTGTGGACAGAAAACGAAAAAAGCACAAACTTTTACAAAACCGGATCAATGATATTTGCAATAATTAGACGATCGATCGCGTTTCTGCCCATTTTCGCTAACCATTTCAGGCGCATTGTCATTCCATCGATGACATCCTATCAGATGCAGGAAGCGGTGTAAGCGATGGGAGAGAACGGCCTCCTCCTCCTCCTCCTCCATCATCTGCGCCTCATCGTATCACTAATTCTTCAGCTGCGGCGGCGTGGTGGTGGTGGTATACGTCCTGGTAATGTTCCCCGCGCTCAGACATCACCAATCAATGATCATTGAGTCGTTTTCATTTGACAGTTATTTAACAATATCGAAGCCTCAAATAATTACATTGCATTAAATAAAAGAGCGGCCGCGTCGGTAGAATTATGGGAAAATTTAAATCCCGGCTCTTTTTTTTTTCTTTCTTTCTTTCCTTGCAGTTAACGTCGTCTGGTTATTTATGAGATTCTTATTTCGATTAAAACAATACATCATGAAGTGCGCCTGGGAGAGTAATTAAATTGTGGCTGCATTGTTAGCCAGGGAGAACATCCGAACATGTTATTGAGCGATCCGGTCCGAGGGGGAACGTGGCAGAGCCGGAGCCCCGAGCGCTGATTTCTGCAGAGAATATCACCGCCATTGGGAAAGGAATAAAAGAAGAGAGGGTTAGAAAAAGGCAGAGGATGAACCCGGCCTGCCCTGGATCTCCGTTACCCGAGCTCGCACTTCAGCTACAAGATGAAAACTGAGACATCTGATTCAATATTCCACTAACCGCAGTTACATACACTATAATGGAGCATAGGGTATAATACACCATAGAATACAATGGAGCATGGGGGTATAAAACACCATAGAATACAATGGAGCACGGGGTATAATACACCATAGACTACAATGGAGCATGGGGTATAATACACCATAGAATACAATGGAGCATAGGGTATAATACACCATAGAATACAATGGAGCATAGGATATAATACACCATAGAATACAATGGAGCATAGGGTATAATACACCATAGAATACATTGGAGCATAGGATATAATACACCATAGAATACAATGGAGCAGGGGGTATAATACACCATAGAATACAATGGAGCATGGGGTATAATACACCATAGAATACAATGGAGCATAGAGTATAATACACCATAGAATAAAATGGAGCATGGGGTATAATACACCATAGAATACATTGGAGCATAGGGTATAATACACCAAAGAATACAATGGAGCATAGGGTATAATACACCATATAATACAATGGAGTATAAGATATAATACACCATAGACTACAATGGAGCATAGGGTATAATACACCATAAAATACAATGGTTCATATGGTATAATGCACCACAGAATACAATGAAGCATAGGGTATAATACACCATAGAATACATTGGAACATAGGGTATAATACACCATAGAATACAATGGAGCATGGGGTATAATACACCATAGAATACAATGGAGCATAGAGTATAATACACCATAGAATACAATGGAGCATAGAGTATAATAGACCATAGAATACAATGGAGCATAGAGTATAATACACCATAGAATACAATGGAGCATGGGGTATAATACACCATAGAATACAATGGAGCATAGCGTATAATACACCATAGAATACATTGGAGCATAGGATATAATACACCATAGAATACATTGGAGCATAGGGTATAATACACCATAGAATACATTGGAACATGGGGTATAATACACCATAGAATACATTGAAGCATAGGGTATAATACACCATAGACTACTATGGAGCATAGGGTATAATACACCAAAGAATACAATGGAGCATAGGGTATAATACACCATAGAATACAATGGAGCATAGGGTATAATACACTATAGAATACAATGGAGTATAAGATATAATACACCATAGACTACAATGGAGCATAGGGTATAATACACCATAAAATACAATGGAGCATAGGGTATAATACACTATAGAATACAATGGAGCATAGGGTATAATACACTATAGAATACAATGGAGCATAGGGTATAATACACCATATAATACAATGGAGTATAAGATATAATACACCATAGACTACAATGGAGCATAGGGTATAATACACCATAAAATACAATGGTTCATATGGTATAATGCACCACAGAATACAATGGAGCATAGGGTATAATACACCATAGAATACAATGGAGCATGGGGTATAATACACCATAGAATACAATGAAGCATAGAGTATAATACAGCATAGAGTACAATGGAGCATAGAGTATAATAGACCATAGAATACAATGGAGCATAGAGTATAATACACCATAGAATACAATGGAGCATGGGGTATAATACACCATAGAATACAATGGAGCATAGGGTATAATATACCATAGAATACAATGGAGCATAGGGTATAATACACTATAGAATACAATGGAGCATAGGGTATAATACACCATATAATACAATGGAGTATAAGATATAATACACCATAGACTACAATGGAGCATAGGGTATAATACACCATAAAATACAATGGTTCATATGGTATAATGCACCACAGAATACAGTGGAGCATAGGGTATAATACACCATAGAATACATTGGAACATAGGGTATAATACACCATAGAATACAATGGAGCATAGAGTATAATACACCATAGAATACAATGGAGCATAGAGTATAATACACCATAGAATACAATGGAGCATAGAGTATAATAGACCATGGAATACAATGGAGCATAGAGTATAATACACCATAGAATACAATGGAGCATGGGGTATAATACACCATAGAATACAATGGAGCATAGGGTATAATACACCATAGAATACATTGGAGCATAGGGTATAATACACCATAGAATACATTGGAGCATAGGGTATAATACACCATAGACTACTATGGAGCATAGGGTATAATACACCAAAGAATACAATGGAGCATAGGGTATAATACACCATAGAATACAATGGAGCATAGGGTATAATACACTATAGAATACAATGGAGCATAGGGTATAATACACCATATAATACAATGGAGTGTAAGATATAATACACCATAGACTACAATGGAGCATAGGGTATAATACACCATAAAGTAGAATGGTTCATATGGTATAATGCACCATAGAATACAATGGAGCATAGGGTATAATACACCATAGAATACAATGGACCATAGGGTATAATACACCATAGAATACAATGGAGCATAGGGTATAATACATCATAGAATACAATGGAGCATAGGGTATAATACACCATGGAATACAATAGAGCATAGGGTATACTACACCATATAATGCAATGGAGAATAAGATATAATACACCATAGACTACAATGGAGCATAGGGTACAATACACCATAAAATACAATGGTTCATATGGTATAATACACCATGGAATACAATGGAGCTTAGGGTATAATATACCATAGACTACAATGGAGCATAGAGCCTAATACACTATAGACTACAATGGAGCATAGGGTATAATACACCATAGAATACAATAGAGCATAGAGTATAATACACCATAGACTATAATAGAGCATAGGGTATAATACACCATAGAATACAATGGAGCATAAAGTATAATACACCATAGACTACAATAGAGCATAGGGTATAATACACCATAGAATACAATGGAGCATAGAGTAACAAGTGTCAGTGCAGCAAAGTGGATCTTACAGTACCATAGTCCATAGAGTACAATAATTCTTATAATACAATGGGCCATGATGAACAATGAGTAAAAATCTCCAATGGAGTCTTATTGGTCATAGGCTACAAAAAACCTTAGAGTACAATAGTCAGTGGAGTACAGTGAATTATCTACTATATAATTGTCTTATCCCATCTGTCTGTCTGTCCTGGAAATCCCGCATCGCTCATTGGTCCGGCAGCGGCCAATCAGCGCCGCGGGATTTTTGAAAAAAGATGGCGGCCGTTAGCGGCTCATCTGCAGGACGGAGCTCAGCGGCGATGCAGCCGGGAGATGAGCGGCGGAAGGACCGCCGGCGTCGCTGACCTCCATGCGGAAGGGAGGACCGGGGAGCGGCGCTGCGGGTCGGGATACTTCTGCTGCGAGCGCCCGCTCATGTCCCGGGTTCTCGCTGCGGAAGTAGCCGCACAGGCAGCGGCGCTCCCCGGTCCTCACCAAGACGATTCGATGATTGATCGCGGTCTTCGGACCCGACCAATCACTGATCTTACCGCAAAAGTTAAACACTACTGTGCTGATTGGTCGCGGACGCTGCCCGCGGCGACCAATCACCGATTTGGGCGCCAAATTTAAATATCGGTCGCGACCAATCACTGATCTTGGCTCCACATTTAAACACCGCTGTGCTGATTGGTTGCCGACGCTGGGCGCGACCAATCACCGATTTTGTCGCCACATTTAAATAGCGTCCGCGACCAATCAGCACAGCGGTGTTTAAATGTGGAGCCAAGATCGGTGATTGATCGCGGCCGATATTTAAATTTGGCGCCCAAATCGGTGATTGGTCGCCGCGGCAGCGTCTGCGACCAATCAGCACAGTAGTGTTTAACTTTTGCGGCAAGATCAGTGATTGGACCGCGACCAATCACCGATTTGTGCGGCACATTTAAATAGCGGCCGCGACCAATTGGATGTCAGCGCCGCTCCCCGGTCCTCCCTTCACACCCTAGCCGCATGGATGTCAGCGGCGCTTCTTGTGCGGCTACTTCTGCAGCGAGAACCCGGGACATGAGCGGGCGCTCGCAGCAGAAGTATCCCGACCTGCAGCGCCACTCCCCGGTCCTCCCTTCACACCCTAGCCGCTGATCTCCCGACAGTAGCCGCATGGTGTTACAAAGGTCCGGACATTTGTGTTAAAAATCGCTGATTGGTCGCCGACGCTATTTAAATGTGGCGCCAAAATCGGTGATTGGTCGCGCCCAGCGTCGGCGACCAATCAGCGATTTTTAACACAAATGTCCGGACCTTTGTAACACCATGCGGATACTGTGGGGACATCAGCGGCTAGGGTGTGAAGGGAGGACCGGGGAGCGGCGCTGCGGGTCGGGATACTTCTGTTGCGAGCGCCCGCTCATGTCCCGGGTTCTCGCAGCGGAAGTATCCGCACAGGCAGCGCCGCTGACATCCATGCGGCTAGGGTGTGAAGGGAGGACCGGGGAGCGGCGCTGACATCCAATTGGTCGCGGCCGCTATTTAAATGTGCCGCACAAATCGGTGATTGGTCGCGGTCTTGGCCCACGACCAATCACTGATCTTGCCGCAAAAGTTAAACACTACTGTGCTGATTGGTCGCGGACGCTGTCCGCGACCAATCACCGATTTGGGCGACAAATTTAAATATCGGCCGCGACCAATCACCGATCTTGGCTCCACATTTAAACACCGCTGTACTGATTGGTCGCAGACGCTATTTAAATGTGGCGCCAAAATCGGTGATTGGTCACGCCCAGCATCGGCGACCAATCAGCACAGCGGTGTTTAAATGTGGAGCCAAGATCACTGATTGGTCGCGGCCGATATTTAAATTTGGCGCCCAAATCGGTGATTGGTCGCGGGCAGCACCAGCGACCAATCAGCGATTTTTAACACAAATGTCCGGACCTTTGTAACACCATGCGGATACTGTGGGGACATCAGCGGCTAGGGTGTGAAGGGAGGACCGGGGAGCGGCGCTGCGGGTCGGGATACTTCTGCTGCGAGCTGTCGCTCATGTCCCGGCTTCTCGCAGTGGAAGTAGCCGCACAGGCAGTGGCGCTCCCCGGTCCTCACCAATACGATTCGCTGATTGGTCGCGCTCTCCGCACGCGACCAATCAGTGATCTTGGCGCTAAAGTTAAACACCGCTCTGCTGATTGGTCGCGGCCGCTGCCGGCGACCAATCACCGATTTGGGCGCCACATTTAAATAGCGGCCGCGACCAATCACCGATCTTGCCGCCACATTTAAACACTGCTGTGCTGATTGGTCGCGGACGCCAGACGCGACCAATCAGCGATTTTGGCGCCAAATTTAAATCCTGCTCTGCTAATTGGTCGCGGATGCCGGCCGCGACTAGTCAGCATTATTGGCGCCAAATTTAAACACCGCTCTGTTGATTGATCGCGGTCGCTGGCCGAGATCAATCAGCAGTATTGGCGCTAAATTTAAACACCGCTCTGCTGATTGGTCGCGGTCGCCGTCCGCGACCAATCAGCAGTATTGGCGCCAAATTTAAACCCCGCTCTGCTGATTGGTCGCGGTTGCCGGCCGCGACCAATCATCAGTATTGGCGCCAAATTTAAACACCGCTCTGCTGATTGGTCGTGGTGGCCAACCGTGACCAATCAGCGATTTTGGCGCCAAATTTACACACCGCTCTGCTGATTCGTCGCGGTTGCCGGTCGCGACTAATCAGCATTGTTGGCGCCAAATTGCCGGCCACGACTAATCAGCATTATTGCCGCCAAATTTAAACACCGCTCTGCTGAATGGTCGTGGCTGTGACCAATCACCATTATTGGCGCCAAATTTAAACACCGCTTTGCTGATTGGTCGCGACCGCCGGCCGCAACCAATCAGCATTATTGGCGCAAAATTTAAACCCCGCTCTGCTGATTGGTCACGTTCGCTGGCCGCGACCAATCAGCATTATTGGCGCAAAATTTAAACCCCGCTCTGCTGATTAGTCTCGACCGCCGGCCGTGACCAATCAGCGATATAGTTGCCAAATTTCAACACCGCTTTGCTGATTGGTCGCGGTTGCCGGCCGCGACCAATCAGCGATTTTGGCGCCAAATTTAAACACCGCTCTGCTGATTGCGCCCGGTCTGCCGCATACATATTCTAGAATACCCGATGCGTTAGAATCGGGCCACCATCTAGTGGAGTATAATGGTTCATAAAATACAAATGGTCAAAAAGTACAATAGTCCATAGAGAGCGATGGGTAATAGAACACAATGGGTCATAGAACTGAACAGACCGTAGAGTACACTGGAGCATCGGGGCTGGGGGTCATAAAGTACAAAGTGCCATAGAATACAATAAGTCTTTAAAGTTTACTGGTCTATAGAATTAAATATGCCGTAGAGTGCACCGGGCCGTAGAGTGCACCGGGCCGTAGAGTACACCGGGCCGTAGAGTACACCGGGCCGTAGAGTACACCGGGCCGTAGAGTGCACCGGGCCGTAGAGTACACCGTGCCGTAGAGTGCATCGGGCCGTAGAGTACACCGGGCCGTAGAGTGCACCGGGCTGTAGAGTACACCGTGCCGTATAGTACACTGTGCCGTAGAGTGTCCCGGGCCATAGAGTGCACCTGGCCGTAGAGTGCACTGGGCCGTGGAGTACACCGTGCCGTAGCGTGCACCGGGCCGTAGAGTGCACCGGGCCATAGAGTGCACCGGGCCATAGAGTGCACCATGCCATAGAGTGCATCGGGCCGCAGAGTGCACTGTGCCGTAGAGTGCACCGGACTGTAGAGTACACCGGGCCGTAGAGGGCACCGGGATGTAGAGGGCACCTGGCCATAGAGTGCACAGGGCCGTAGAGTGCACCGGGCCGTAGAGTGCACCGGGCCGTAGAGTGTACTGGGCCGTAGAGTGCACTGGGCCGTAGTGTGCACCGGGCCGTAGAGTGCAATGAGTCATACAATTCAGTTGTTCACACAGTATAAAGGGACGATCAATTTGTTAAATATTGTTTTCGATCCACCACAAGCAAATTGCAAAAACTTTAAAGTGATTGACCTAATGGGCAACTGAGCAGAAGGATCTAACAAGACCTCCACAAGTAGGAGCCACCCAGACCTCCACATGTAGGAGCCACCCAGACTTCCACATTCAAGAACCACCCAGACCTCCACATTCAGGAACCACCCAGGCCTCCACATTCAAGAACCACCCAGACCTCCACATTCAAGGGCCACTCAGACCTCCACATTCAATAGCAACCTAGACCTCCACATTCAAGGGCCACCCAGACCTCCACATTCAGGAACCACCCAGATCTCCACATTCAAGAACTACCCAGATCTCCACATTCAGGAACCACCCACACCACCACATTCAGGAACCACCCACAACCACCTAAATCTCCACATTCATGAACCACCCAGACCTCCACATTTAGGGACCACCCAGACCTACACATTCAGGAACCACCCAGACCTCCACATTCAGGAACCACCCACACCTCCACATTCAGGAACCACCCACACCTCCACATTCAGGAACCATCCACAACCACCTAAATCTCCACATTCAGGAACCACCCAGACCTCCACATTCAGGGACCACCGAGACCTCCACATTCAGGGACCACCCAGACCTCCACATTCAGGGACCACCCAGACCTCCACATTCAGGAACCACCCAGACCTCCACATTCAGGGACCACCCAGACCTCCACATTTAGGAACCACCTAGTCCTCCACAATCAGAAACCACCCACATTCGGGGACCACCCAGACCAGCACATTCAGAAACCACCTAGACTCCCCCCCACAGTAAATCCCCCCCCAGCCCAGTTACAATAAATCTTCCACATGCAGTATATACCGGCCCCACACACATTATATACACCCCCACAGTATATACTCCGCACAGTAAATAACCCCCCCACACACAGTATATACACCCCCACAGTATATACCCCCACAGTAAATACCCCCCCACACACACACACACACAGCGTATATACCCCCCCACACACTTGGGGTGTCTCCACTGGAGCACTTACCACCCATGTTCTTCGTGCTTCTGGGCGCCGGCGTGTGATATCAGCAGTGTGATCACATGACCTGATTGCGCTGCTGGCGTCGCTTTGACCCGGAAGTAAGAGCTTCAATTGTACTGGTGTCTGAGCCCCGCCTGCCCACCCCCCCCCCCCCCCAAATACGCCTCTGATCCAGTCCTCCACATTCAGCAAGCACCCAGTCCTCCACCTGACAGTGAACATATGGTCCCTGCAGGTTTAGTTTGGTCCCTAATTCTAGGTATGAATAGGGTTCTAGCTGGTGAGATAATAACAAAAAATAATCCTAGGAGAATAGTGATATACTGTATACGGGGTTAGATAATGATATTTCCTAACTAGTGTTGAGCAAGCACTAAAATGCTCGGGTGCTCGAAGCTCGGGCCGAGCTCGCCGTGATACTCGGGTGCTCGACCCGAGCAACGAGCCCAATGTTAGTCTATGGGAGACCCGAGCATTTTTGCGGCGGCACCCCTGGCAGTCTGTAGAAAGCCTAACAAGTGCCCAAAACGATAGTGACAGTGCTCAAATGACATGGGGACAGCATGGGGATCGCCCCAGGAAGCATTTCTGACCCCCAGGTCACTGCTGTCAACAACATGGTCAGAGGTATTAAGCCACTTTACAGGCTCACAATAAAACGTTCAAAAACGAAACTGAAACTGCTTTCCTGTGAAATATGTTAAGGAACATCCTTTCCAGGGTAAAGACTTGTGTATAAGGTAAAATAAATATCCAAAAACAAAAATGCTCCTCCACACCTTGGGCTATGTTCACAAGTAGCATTTTTTATGCGTTTTTGCACTTTTGTATTGCTTTCAACCGTGACAAATGCATTCACCGGAAAATGTCATTTTAACATTTTACAACCTTATCTGGCCATGTGCTGTGTGACACATGCATACAGTGCTGAAAAGACATGGGAACAGCTCGGGGAAGACCCCTGGAAGCATCTCTGACACCCAGGTCACTGCCTAAATGTGTGCCCATCAGAAGTCATCCTTGCCGCATCAGAAGATGCAGACTTGCAACTATCCCCGAGCAAGTTCTTGTCCCAGGGCAATGTTCAATTGTACCTCCACCATTCCTTGCAATGCAAGCACAAGTATGCAGCCTGCCACCCAGCCACCCACCCGCAGCCTGCAATACCACACTGCTAGCTTGCTTGCACTTGAAATTGGGCCTGTGGAGGCGGAATCTGGCCACCACGTCATGGCTGCGTTGGCGGCCTGGTATCCATACTCAGACCCCAGCCGCCCGGCGGCCGGGTGTCCACACTCGGTCCCCAGCCGCCAGGGGGCGGCCGGGTGTCCATACTCGGTCCCCAGCCGCTCCGCGGCCGGGTGTCCACACACGGTCCACAGCCGCCCCTATTTCTCCTTGGAACATCCCCCCACACACTTTTCTTAGCCCGGCCTGCTTTAGGGCAGCATTGGACGAGCCCACCAGAGAACCAGACTCCTCCGGTGCGGTGGGCCCTGGCTTATCCATCATGGGAGTTGAGAGTGCCAAGGTGAGGAGCATGATGATGATAGAAGTTAGCATCCGCTTTGTTTTCTTGGAATGCAAGCGCATGTAGGTAGTAGCGGCTAAGCCTGAGGTGGTCAGCATTTTGGCACATATCCTACCTCCTCCGAGGATTGCTGGATGTTTTCCTGCTACTATCCCAGTTCTATGACTCCCGTTAAAACAAAGCTTCAGGTGATAAATGATGGATGAGGCAGCGGCAAAGGAGAAAGAGCAGGAGGAACAGGGACCATTCACATCAATATCAGGCCAGTCAACCACATATATCTTGTAGGATATGTTTCTGTAACAAAAGGAGCGGTTCGGCTACACAGTTATAGGGCATACAGTGAGTGCAATGCCTACCAAGAATTTTGAGGCACTCCAATGCCCCTTGGAAATGACATGGAGGTCAGAGGGCCTTAACTAAACCGTTTTTTCCATTTATAGCAACTGGGTTTCCTGTACACTGTTGCCCTAAGCAGTGAATGGAAGGCTTTCCAAAAATTATGAGGAACTGCAATGCCCCTTGAAGCAGACGTGGATTACAGCGTACTAAAAAACCTTCTACCCATTATTGGGGAGTGGGTCTCCCTTAGTTTTCGCCTTTGCATTGAAAAGCAAAAGCTGACTAAAATTAGGAGGAAATGCAATGCCCGTTGGAAGAGTCGTGGAGGTTAGAGGTAATTAAAAACAACATTTCAATGCCCCTTGGAAGAGCTGTGGAGATCAGAGTGGCTTAAGAAGACGCTTTTAATGCCCCTTTGAAGAGACGTGGAGGTCACAGTAGCTTAACAAGATGGTTTTAATGCCCCTCGGAAAAGTGGTGGAGGCCGCAGTAGCTTAACAAGACGGTTTTAATGCCCCTTACAAGAGCCATACAGTACAGCATCTTAAAAACATTAGTCCCATTATTGGGGAGTGGGTCTCCCATAGTATTTGCTTATGCCTTCCAAGCAAAAGCTGCCAAAAATTAGGACGGAGGAACTTGCAATGCCCCTTATAAGAGCCATGCAGTACAGCATATTACAAACATGATTCCCATTATTGGGGAGTTTGTCTCCCATAGTCTTTGCTTATGCCTTCCAAGCAAAAGCTGCCAAAAATTAGGACGGAAGAAGTGGTGGAGGTCACAGTATCTTAACAAGATGCTTTTAATGCCCCTCAGAGGAGACGTGGAGGTCCCAGTAGCTTAACAAGACGGTTTTAATGCCCCTCGGAAAAGTGGTGGAGGTCCCAGTAGCTTAACAATACGGTTTTAATGCCCTTCGGAAAAGTGGTGGAGGTCCCAGTAGCTTAACAAGATGCTTTTAATGCCCCTCAGAAAAGTGGTGGAGGTCACAGTAGCTTAACAAGACGCTTTTAATGCCCCTCAGAAGAGACGTGGAGGTCCCAGTAGCTTAACAAGACGGTTTTAATGCCCCTCGGAAAAGTGGTGGAGGTCGCAGTAGCTTAACAAGACGCTTTTAAAGCCCTTTGCAAAAGCCATACAGTACAGCATCTTAAAAATATTATTCCCATTATTGGGGAGTGGGTCTCCCACAGTCTTTGCTTATGCCTTCCAAGCAAAAGCTGACAAAAATAAGGGCGGAGGAACTTTCAATAATGGCAACACGGACCACGGTCACCCTGGTGGTATAGTGGTGGTGGAGGCTGAGGATAAAGAACATAAAACAGCCGAAATGAGGAAGCGTTTACACATGTGTGGGTGTGAAGCGGTGCATGAGAATACACCTCCCGAAATAACACAGTGGATTTGACTTTATGTTACTCTACTGTCATTTGGTGGTGATGAGAAGTCTGGCTCAATCCAGCCCTTGTACATTTTGAAAAGGGTCAGCTTGTCAGCATTGTCAGTTGACAGGCGAGTGCGCTTATCAGTTATAATTCCCCCAGCGGCACTAAAAACACGCTCCGATAACACGCTAGCGGCAGGGCAGGCCAGGACCTCCAAGGCGTACAGAGCGAGTTCATTCCAAGTGTCCAGCTTGGATACCCAATAATTAAAAGGCACAGAGGAATCACGGAGGATGCTGGTACAGTCGGCAAGGTACTCCCTCACCATCTTTTGAAACTTTCCACTCCTTGTGAGAGTACCCCGTACCTCAGGGCCTGTAAGCTGGGCGGGTCTCAGAAAACTGTCCCAGAACGTTGACAGTGTTCCCCTGCCTCTGCTGGATTGGAGTTGCCTCTCTCTCGCTTGTTCGCCTTGGTTAGTCAACGAACTGTGACCTCTGCCGCTAGCGTATTCAGATGGGAATTTTTTTAACAGTTCTGCAGCAAGGGCCTTCTGGTACTGCCCAATTTTTGTAGACCTCTCCACCTCAGGAATAAGAGAGTGAAAGTTCTCCTTGTAGCGGGGGTCTAAAAATGTCACCAACCAGTAATGACTGTCACCCAACATTTTGACAACACGAGGGTCACGGTTAAGGCAGCATAACATAAAGTCAGCCATGCGTGCCAGACTGGTAATGGGCAAGACTTCCGTGTCCTCACCAAGATGACGACTAACCATGCTCTCCTCCTCCTCATCCCCCCTGTCCTCAGACCACCCACGCTGAACCAACGGTATGACAGTTGTACAGGTACTACCGTCTACAGCGCATGATACAAGCTCCTGTTCTTCCTCCTCCTCCTCTCCCTCATTGTCCCCCAATGCACGTTGGGATGAGATGAGGCTGGGCTGTGTGTAATTGACCGCTACGGCTTCTTGATCCATCTCATCATACTCTGGCTGCAATGCCTCCTCTTTAATTCTCTGCAGAGAGCATTGCAAAAGACAGACAAGTGGAATGCTGACGCTAATGATGGCTTCATCGCCGCTCACCATCTTGGTGGACTCCTCAAAGTTTGTCAAGATGGTACAGATGTCAGAGATCCAGGTCCACTCCTGAGGTCTTATGTGTGGAGTCTGACCTGAATATCGATGGCCTTGTTGCAGCTGGTACTCCACAAATGCTGTCTTCTGCTCACAAATCCTTTGCAACATGTGGAGGGTAGATTTCCAACGTGTGGGGACATCACACACCAGTCGGTGTGCCGGAAGCTGCAAACGCTTCTGCAACACAGCAAAGGCGGCGGAAGCTGTAGCCGACATGTGAAAATGAGCTGACAGGCGGCGTACTTTGATAAGCAGATCTGGCAACTCGGGGTACGATTTAAGAAACCGCTGAACCACGAGGTTAAGCACATGAGCCAGGCATGGTACGTGTGTGATCTCGCCTCGCCTCAGAGCCGCCACCAGGTTACGGCCATTGTCACACACACCATGCCTGGATATAGGTTCAGCGGTCTCAGCCACAGATCTGCCTGCTCTTTCACAGCTGTCCACAACTCACAAGCAGTGTGAGGTTTCTCACCTAAGCTTATGAGTTTCAGCACAGCCTGTTGCCGCTTGGCGGAGGCAGTACTGCAGTGCTTCCAGCTTGTAACTGATGTGGTGATATCTGAGATGAAGGCTGAACATGAGGAGGAGGAGGAGAATGATGCGCAGGAGCTGTACACTGTGGGGGCAACTCTGACTGACATAGGGCCCGCAATCCTCGGTGTGGGGAGGATGTGTTCCATCCCAAGGTCCGACTGGGTCACGGCTTCCACTATGTTTACCCAGTGTGCCGTCAGGGAGATGTACCGTCCCTGGTCACAAGCACTTGTCCACGAGTCCGATGTCGGGTGGACTCTCCCAGTAACTGCATTGTTGAGGGCACGGCAGATGTTTTGGGACACGTGCTTGTGTAGTGCGGGGATGGCACACCGGGCAAAATAGTGTCAGTTGGGGACCGAGTACCGAGGGACGGCCACTGGCATAAGGTTGCGGAAGGATTCCGTCTCCACCAGCCTAAAAGGCAGCATTTCCAATGCAAGCAGTCGTGAAATGTGCGAATTTAGGACTGTGGCCTGTGGGGCGTTAGCTGCGAATTTCCGCTTTTGTTCAAAGGTCTGGGATATGGACAATTGAACGCTGTGGTGGGACGTGGACGTTGATGCTGTTTCTTGAGAAACTGCCATAACAAGTGAAGACTGAGAGGAGGGGGCATCTTTGCATGCAGTAAGGACAGGGGATTGCCTTGCACACACAACAGGGGGTTCTATTGCACGCACAACAGCGGAAGAAGCAGTGGTGACACCCTCTGACACTGGTCGTGGACCCTGGGGTTCGCCCCACAAAGTCGGGTGCTTTGCTGCCATGTGCCTGATCATGCTGGTGGTGGTCAGGCTGGTAGTTTTGTCACCCCTGCTGATGCTGGTATGGCAGGTGGTACAAATGGCCTTTTTGGGGTTATCAGCAGAGTCTTTAAAAAAATTCCAGACTCTGGAAGACCTACAGGTTGTACTGGCAACGTCCCTCGTGTTGGTGTTACGGGGAATGGTTGCCCGCCTTCTGTCTGTGGCCACCACACTGCTTCTTCCTGCCTGTTGGGGTACTCTGCCTCCCTCCCCCTGTGTGCTGCTTGCCTCGCATGTCATCCTGCCACGTTGGGTCAGTTACTAGATCATCCACCACCTCCTCCTCTTCCACTTGCGCACCACGATTCTCCTCCTCACTTCCTGGCAATTGTGTCTCGTCATCGTCCACCTCTTGTGACAAATTGCCAGCGTCGACTTCCTGTGGCTGTGGCTGTTCAAATATTTGGCCATCGCTACATGGGATCTCCTCTTCCACCATTTCAAGCGGAGCAGGCGAGGGGCACAAATCTGGAAATGGACCAGTGAACAGCTCTTCAGAGTGTCCAAGTGTGGGATCAGTTGTTGTCTGACGACACTCGGCATGGTGGGAGGAAGGAGCATCAGGGTGAGGAGGAGTATGCAGTCGAGACTCACAGCTACGTAGAGTTGACCGTGTGGAAGACAGACCGGAGGTGGTGGTGCCCAGGTAAGTGGAAGTATTATCTGCTATCCAATTAATAACCTGTTCACACTGATCAGTTCGCAATACTCGTGTTGTTTTGTGCTTCCCTAGTAATTCGGTCAAGAAGTGGGAGCGAGAAGATGTGGCTGTTGGTTGTGGTACATTTTCACCTTGGCCACGGCTCCGTCCTCTGCACGAACCATCACCAGAACGTCCAGTTCCATGTCCCTTGCCACGTGCCTTGCACATTGTAAAGGAAGTAAAATAGCTTACACTCGCACTATCAATGGCAAAAGGGTAATAAAAAGGAGATTAGAACCGTGGAAGAGGAAAACCACAGTTCTATTTCTCTGGCCTACACCCGACTCTTTGAAACAATCTGAACAATCAGGGAGAAACTATTACTGTTTTTCTTTACGGAAAAAATACCAAAAGCTGAATAATAGAGATTTTTTACCGTGGAATGGCAAAACCACAGTTATTGTTTACTGGGGTTTACCAGAAAATTTTAAATAGATATATTTGCGCTTGAACAGTCAGCGACACACTCAAACTGTTTTTTGTTATGTAAAAATGGCCCAAAAGTGGATAATACAGAGATTTGACCCGTGGAACTGCAAAACCACACTTGTATTTCTCGGGCCTACACCAGACTATTTTCAACAGATATATTTGTGTCTGAAAAATCAGGGAGACACTATTAGTTTTTTTTTACGGCAAAAAATGCCAAAAGCAGGATAATAGAGATTTTTTACCGTGGAACAGCAAAACCACAGTTATAATTTACTGGTGTATACCAGACTTTTTTAAATATATATATTTGCGGCTGAACAGTGAGCGACACACTCAAACTGTTTTTTTTAGATACAAATGGCCCAAAACTGGATAATACAGAGGTTTGAACCGTGGAACTGCAAAACAACACTTCTATTTCTCTGGCCTACACCAGACTATTTTCAACAGATATATTTGTGTCTGAAAAATCAGGGAGACACTATTAGTTTTTTTTTACGGCAAAAAAATGCCAAAAGCAGGATAATAGAGATTTTTTACCGTGGAACAGCAAAACCACAGTTATAATTTACTGATGTATACCAGACTTTTTAAAATATATATATTTGCGGCTGAACAGTGAGCGACACACTCAAACTGTTTTTTTTAGATACAAATGGCCCAAAACTGGATAATACAGAGGTTTGAACCGTGGAACTGCAAAACAACACTTCTGTTTCTCTAGCCTACACCAGACTATTTTCAACAGTTATATTTGTGTCTGAAAAATCAGAGACACACTTTTTTTTGGGGGGGGGGAGGGAGGGGACACCAAAAAGTTAATTAGACGGGTATTTGTACAGTGTGAAGGAGGAAAAAAAAAAGAGGATTTTGATGAAAAAAAAAGGATTTTTCCTGGCCCCCGAGACCTGGAGCTAAGTCCAGCAATTTCAGCAACAGGAGCACACAGGACTGTAATGCAGCGTTTGTTGGTATAACCACTGTGTCTCCTATACAGCCTGCCTGCCTGATATCTGGGATGGATATTAGTCCTCAGAAGGACTGTTTGTTTGATCTGGCAGGCTTTACAGACCCTACACTAACTATTTCGCAGTATATATCTTTACCTTAATCAGCAGCGCTGTCCCTACACTGTCTGATCCGGAGCGACTGTGTCCAAGATGGCGGCGCCCGGTTTTAAATACTCGAGGTGACGCTGTGCGGCCAGCCAATCACTGTAATGCCCACAAACAACATGGCTGCGGCATTACAGTGACTGGCTGGCAATCCCTGCATGTTCATTGGCTCTGTAAAGAAAGCCAAACATGCAGGGCGGAGACCCGAGCTCCCGCCCGAGTAACCCGGAAATGCTCGGTGCTCGCCGAACATCCCGAGTAGCGTGATGCTCGGGCGAGTACTGAGCAGTGTTGAGCATGCTCGCTCAAGACTATTCCTAACCCATAGTCCATAGCACGTGGGGAGCAGATTTAAAATTCCCTTCACCCAATAATCTATAATGGATATATCACCTGTAATATCTTTATACAGAAACTTTCCCAGACAAACACTTCACAGAGGCTGAAATACAAATAATCCGGAGCGGGGAAGACGCTGTAATGACAGATTAAGTGAATTAAGAGGTAATTCATCTTCTTAATGTAATTACAAAGAAACAATATCTGATTATCTGGCGACTTCACTAGATGATGTGGATAAGATTATCAGCCATGTACTTTACAGCGGGATTACTGGGTCAATGTTTGCATTGATCGGAGACGAGACGCAGCAGAATTTTAAAGACTTCGAGTTCTTTTGGGATTAAACCTGTCTGGAGTGAGCGGGCGGCTGGTGGAGTGGGATCCATGTCACCATCATTTACCTTATGAACGGAAGAATTTAGTAGTAAGAAATGAAAAGATATATTTATTTATTGTATATTTTCTGCACATGTAGAGAATCTGCAGCTTCATCTCCCTCCTCCCCTCCCTCTCAAATTACTGCAAAGGAGGGCAAGGAACAAGTCACTTTTTTACAAAATCATATTCACCTGAACTAGTGATTTATACACATATTGTATATAACTATAGGGGTGGTCCAACTTTAAGGGGGGGGGGATATTTCTTTACTTAGATACATGAAATCATTTTTTGCAATTGTATTTCATTAAAAGTTTTGCCCCGTTTGCCCTCTGTAGTCTCTGTGTTGTACTATCTAGTGCTGGCTGCATAATGAGTTAACTGAGAATCTGCCAGTGAGCTCGCTATGATGGTCTGACTTCGAGATTGTGAAGGTAAAGATCTCAAATTCCAAAAAATGTGTTGTTGTTTTTTTTTTTGCAGACCTATGTATCATCATGGTTACAGACTACAAACAAGCCCAGTGCGTAGTCTGATCCCGCAGTCATCTGCTCTTTCCCTCTTTATTTAGTCTGCAGCATTTTATGTGCAGATCTGAAATGGTAAATCCTGTAGAAAAATAATCTCCTGCAAACATTTCCATCTTCTTCGTTGCCTTAAAAAATGTTTGGTCCTGCTGAAGCTTAATGTTTCGCCAAAAACAACATTTTCAATATTTTGACCTCTTGTTGCTTCTGTTACAGTTATTCAGCACAAATATGGAACTTTTTTTTTTTTAAAGCGGATTTGTTGCCAGTTTTGACAACACAAACTGCATACCTATTAAATCTATTTCTTATACCTGATGGAGTTGGTGTACTTACTTTGAAAATCAATGTCAGAAAGGATGTTTAATTCATTTATTAAGGTGAGTATTTTATGAGTCCAACTAAAGAGTGAGAGAGCTCATAAGTTCAAGTATATTCATTCCAGTCTAGCCAGGATGAATGACAGCTGCAGCTTGTACTGAGCAGCGTGAGCTCTAAACAGCAGAAAAATGGAGGGACACTGAGAAGCTGTCAATTAGTCTAGATAAAAAGTGATTCTGCAGCATGGAAGAGTGACACTGAGAAGCTGTCAATTAGGCTATGTAAGAAGAGTTTCTGCCACAGGGAGGAGAAACACTGAGAAGGTCTCAATTAGGCTAGGTAAAAAGAGATTCTGCCACAGGGAGGAAGGACCCTGAGAAGCTGTCAATTAGGGTAGGTAAGAAGAGATTCTGCTGCAGGGAGGAGAGACACTGAGGATAGGAAGGAACATATTCTGTAGTAGTGAGAAGGGACACTGAGGATAGGAAGGAAGATATTCTGCAGCATGGAAGAGGGACACTGAGGAGCTGTCAATTAGGTTATGTAAGAAGATATTCTGCCGCAGGGAGGAGAAACACTGAGAAGCTGTCAATTAGGCTAGGTAAGAAGAGATTCTGCTGCAGGTAGGAGGGACACTGAGAAGTTGTCAATTAGGCTAGGTAAGAAGAGATTCTGCTGCAGGGAGCAGAGGCACTGAGGATAGGAAGGAACATATTCTGCAGCAGGGAGGAGGGACACTGAGGATAGGAAGGAAGATATTTTGAAGCAGGGAGGGGGGACATTGAGAAGCTGTCAATTAGTCTAGATAAAAAGTGATTCTGCCACAGGGAGGAGGGATACTGAGAAGCTGTCAATTAGGCTAGGTAAGAAGAGATTCTGCTGCAGGGAGGAGGGACACTGAGAAGTTGTCAATTAGGCTAGGTAAGAAGAGATTCTGCTGCAGGGAGCAGAGACACTGAGGATAGGAAGGAACATATTCTGCTGCAGGGAGGAGGGACACTGAGGATAGGAAGGAAGATATTCTGAAGCAGGGAGGGGGGACATTGAGAAGCTGTCAATTAGTCTAGATAAGAAGTGATTCTGCCGCAGGGAGGAGGGATACTTAGAAGTTGTCAATTAGGCTAGATAAGAAGAGATTCTGCTGCAGGGAGCAGAGACACAGAGGATAGGAAGGAACATATTCTGCAGCAGGGAGGAGGGACACTGAGGATAGGAAGGAAGATATTCTGCAGCATGGAAGAGGGACACTAAGGAGTTGTCAATTAGGTTATGTAAGAAGAAATTCTGCCACAGGGAGGAGGGACACTGAGAAGCTGTCAATTAGGCTAGGTAAGAAGAGATTCTGCTGCAGGGAGGAGAAACACTGAGAAGTTGTCAATTACGCTAGGTAAGAAGAGATTCTGCTGCAGGGAGCAGAGACACTGAGGATAGGAAGGAACATATTCTGCTGCAGGGAGGAGGGACACTGAGGATAGGAAGGAAGATATTCTGAAGCAGGGAGGGGGGATATTGAGAAGCTGTCAATTAGTCTAGATAAGAAGTGATTTTCCCGTAGGGAGGAGGGATACTGAGAAGCTGTCAATTAGGCTAGGTAAGAGGAGATTCTGCTGCAGGGAGCAGAAACACTGAGGATAGGAAGGAACATATTCTGCAGCAGGGAGGAGGGACACTGAGGACAGGAAGGAAGATATTCTGCAGCATGGAAGAGGGACACTAAGGAGTTGTCAGTTAGGTTATGTAAGAAGAAATTCTGCCACAGGGAGGAGGGACACTGAGAAGCTGTCAATTAGGCTAGGTAAGAAGAGATTCTGCTGCAGGGAGGAGAAACACTGAGAAGTTGTCAATTACGCTAGGTAAGAAGAGATTCTGCTGCAGGGAGCAGAGACACTGAGGATAGGAAGGAACATATTCTGCTGCAGGGAGGAGAGACACTGAGGATAGGTATTCTGAAGCAGGGAGGGGGGATATTGAGAAGCTGTCAATTAGTCTAGATAAGAAGTGATTTTGCCGCAGGGTGGAGGGATACTGAGAAGCTGTCAATTAGGCTAGGTAAGAGGAGATTCTGCTGCAGGGAGCAGAAACACTGAGGATAGGAAGGAACATATTCTGCAGCAGGGAGGAGGGACACTGAGGACAGGAAGGAAGATATTCTGCAGCATGGAAGAGGGACACTAAAGAGTTGTCAATTAGGTTATGTAAGAAGAAATTCTGCCACAGGGAGGAGGGACACTGAGAAGCTGTCAATTAGGCTAGGTAAGAAGAGATTCTGCTGCAGGGAGGAGAGACACTGAGGATAGGAAGGAAGATTTTCTGCAGCATGGAAGAGGGACACTGAGGAGTTCTCATTTAGGTTATGTAAGAAGAATTTCTGCCACAGGGAGGATGGCCCATGAGAAGTCATCAATTGGGCTAGGAAAGAAGAGATTCTGCTGCAGGTAGGAGGGACACTGAGAAGCTGTCAATTGGGCTAGGTAAGAAGAGATTCTGCTGCAGGGAGGAGAGACACTGAGGATAGGAAGGAAGATATTCTGCAGCAGGGAGGAGGGAAACTGAGGATAGGAAGGAAGATATTCTGAAGGAGGGAGGGGGGACATTGAGAAGCTGTCAATTAGTCTAGATAAGAAGTGATTCTGCCGCAGGGAGGAGGGATACTAAGAAACGGTCAATTAGGCAAGGTAAGAACAGATTCTGCTGCAGGGAGCAGAGACACTGAGGATAGGAAGGAAAATATTCTGCAGCAGGGAGGAGGGACACTGAGGATAGGAAGGAAGATAATCTGCAGCATGGAAGAGGGACACTGAGGAGTTGTCAATTAGGTTATGTAAGAAGAAATTCTGCCACAGGGAGAAGGGACACTGAGAAGCTGTCAATTAAGCTAGGTAAGAAGAGGTTCTGCCACAGGAAGGAGGGACCATGAGAAGTCGTCAATTGGGCTAGGTAAGAAGAGATTCTGCTGCAGGGAGGAGAGACACTGAGGATAGCAAGGAAGATATTCTGCAGCAGGGAGCAGAGACACTGAGGATAGGAAGGAACATATTCTGCAGCAGGGAGGAGGGACACTGAGGATAGGAAGAAAGATATTCTGAAGCAGCGAGGGGGGACATTGAGAAGCTGTCAATTAGTCTAGATAAGAAGTGATTCTGCCGCAGGGAGAAGGGATACTGAGAAGCTGTCAATTAGGCTAGGTAAGAAGAGATTCTGCTGCAAGGAGCAGAGACACTGAGGATAGGAAGAAACATATTCTGCAGCAGGGAGGAGGGACACTGAGGATAGGAAGGAAGATATTCTGCAGCATGGAAGAGGGACACTGAGGAGTTGTCAATTAGGTTATGTAAGAAGAAATTCTGCCACAGGGAGGAGGGACACTGAGAAGCTGTCAATTAGGCTAGGTAAGAAGAGATTCTGCTGCAGGGAGGAGAGACACTGAGGATAGGAAGGAAGATATTCTGCAGCATGGAAGAGGGACACTGAGGACTTCTCATTTAGGTTATGTAAGAAGAAATTCTGCCACAGGGAGGATGGCCCATGAGAAGTCATCAATTGGGCTAGGAAAGAAGAGATTCTGCTGCAGGTAGGAGGGACACTGAGAAGCTGTCAATTGGGCTAGGCAAGAAGAGATTCTGCTGCAGGGAGGAGAGACACTGAGGATAGGAAGGAAGATTTTCTGCAGCAGGGAGGAGGGACACTGAGGAGTTGTCAATTAGGTTATGTAAGATGAAATTCTGCCACAGGGAGGAGGGACACTGAGAAGCTGTCAATTAAGCTAGGTAAGAAGAGATTCTGCCACAGGGAGGAGCGACCGTGAGAAGTTGTCAATTGGGCTTGGTAAGAAGAGATTCTGCTGCAGGTAGGAGGGACACTGAGAAGCTGTCAATTAGGCTAGGTAAAAAGAGATTCTGCCACAGGGAGGAGGGACCATGAGAAGTCATCAATTGGGCTAGGTAAGTAGAGATTCTGCTGCAGGTAGCAGGGACTCTGAGAAGCTGTCAATTAGGCTAGGTAAAAAGAGATTCTGCCACAGGGAGGAGTGACCATGAGAAGTCATCAATTGGGCTAGGTAAGTAGAGATTCTGCTGCAGGTAGGAGGTACACTGAGAAGCTGTCAATTGGGCTAGGTAAGAAGAGATTCTGCTGCATGGAGGAGAGACACAGGATAGGAAGGAACATATTCAGCTGCAGGGAGGAGGGACACTGAGGATAGGAAGGAAGATAATCTGCTGCAAGGAAGCGGGACACTGAGGAGTTGTCAATTAGGTTATGTAAGAAGAAATTCTGCCACGGGGAGAATGAACACTGAGAATCTGTCAATTAAGCTAGGTAAGAAGAGGTTCTGCCACAGGGAGGAGGGACCATGAGAAGTCGTCAATTGGGCTAGGTAAGAAGAGATTCTGCTGCAGGTAGGAGGGACAATGAGAAGCTGTCAATTAGGCTAGGTAAGAAGAGATTCTGCCACAGGGAGGAGGAACCATGAGAAGTCACCAATTGGGCTAGGTAAGAAGAGATTCTGCTGCAGGTAGGAGGGACACTGAGAAGCTGTCAATTGGGCTAGGTAAGAAGAGATTCTGCTGCAGAGAGGAAAGACACTGAGGATAGGAAGGAAGATATTCTGCAGCAGGGAGGAGGGACACTGAGGATAGGAAGGAAGATATTCTGAAGCAGGGAGGGGGGACAATGAGAAGCTGTCAATTAGTCTAGATAAGAAGTGATTCTGCCGCAGGGAGGAGGGATACTGAGAAGCTGTCAATTGGGCTAGGTAAGAAGAGATTCTGCTGCAGGGAGACGAGACACTGAGGATAGGAAGGAAGATATTCTGCAGCAGGGAGCAGAGACACTGAGGATAGGAAGGAACATATTCTGCAGCAGGGAGGAGGGACACTGAGGATAGGAAGGAAGATATTCTGCAGCATGGAAGAGGGACACTGAGGAGTTGTCAATTAGGTTATGTAAGAAGAAATTCTGCCAAAGGGAGGAGGGACACTGAGAAGCTGTTAATTAGGGTAGGTAAGAAGAGATTCTCCTGCAGGGAGGAGAGACACTGAGGATAGGAAGGAAGATATTCTGCAGCAGGGAGGAGGAACACTGAGGATAGGAAGAAAGATATTCTGAAGCAGCGAGGTGGGACATTGAGAAGCTGTCAATTAGTCTAGATATGAAGTGATTCTGCCGCAGGAAGAAGGGATACTGAGAAGCTGTCAATTAGGCTAGGTAAGAAAAGATTCTGCTGCAAGTAGCAGAGACACTGAGGATAGGAAGAAACATATTCTGCAGCAGGGAGGAGGGACACTGAGGATAGGAAGGAAGATATTCTGCAGCATGCAAGAGGGACACTGAGGAGTTGTCAATTAGGTTATGTAAGAAGAAATTCTGCCTCAGGGAGGAGGTACACTGAGAAGCTGTCAATTAGGCTATTTAAGAAGAGATTCTGCTGCAGGGAGGAGAGACACTGAGGATAGGAAGGAAGATATTCTGCAGCATGGAATTAGGTTATGTAAGTTGTCAATTAGGTTATGTAAGATGAAATTCTGCCACAGGGAGGAGGGACACTGAGAAGCTGTCAATTAAGCTAGGTAAGAAGAGATTCTGCCACAGGGAGGAGCGACCGTGAGAAGTCGTCAATCGGGCCAGTTAAGAAGAGATTCTGCTGCAGGTAGGAGGGACACTGAGAAGCTGTCAATTAGGCTAGGTAAAAAGAGATTATGCCACAGGGAGGAGGGACCATGAGAAGTCATCAATTGAGCTAGGTAAGTAGAGATTCTGCTGCAGGTAGGATGGACACTGAGAAGCTGTCAATTAGGCTAGGTAAAAAGAGATTCTGCCACAGGGAGGAGGGACCATGAGAAGTCATCAATTGGGCTAGGTAAGTAGAGATTCTGCTGCAGGTAGGAGGGACACTGAGAAGCTGTCAATTGGGCTAGGTAAGAAGAGATTCTGCTGCAGGGAGGAGAGACACTGAGGATAGGAAGGAACATATTCTGCTGCAGGGAGGAGGGACACTGAGGATAGGAAGCAATATATTCTGAAGCAGGGAGGGGGGATACTGAGAAGCTGTCAATTAGGCTAGGTAAGAAGAGATTCTGCTGCAGGGAGCAGAGATACTGAGGATAGGAAGGAACATATTCTGCAGCAGGGAGGAGGGACACTGAGGATAGAAAGGAAGATATTCTGCAGCATGGAAGAGAGACACTAAGGAGTTGTCAATTAGGTTATGTAAGAAGAAATTCTGCCACAGGGAGGAGGGACACTGAGAAGCTGGCAATTAGGCTAGGTAAGAAGAGATTCTGCTGCAGTGAGGAGAGACACTGAGGATAGGAAGGAATATATTCTGCAGCAGGGAGGAGGGACACTGAGGATAGGAAGGAAGATATTCTGAATCAGGGAGTGGGACATTGAGAAGCTGTCAATTAGTCTAGATAAGAAGTGATTCTGCCTCAGGGAGGAGGGATACTGAGAAGCTGTCAATTAGGCTAGGTAAGAAGAGATTCTGCTGCAGGGAGGAGAGACACTGAGGATAGGAAGGAAGATATTCTGCAGCAGGGAGGAGGGACACTGAAGATAGGAAGGAAGATATTCTGAAGCAGGGAGGGGGGACATTGAGAAGCTGTCAATTAGTCTAGATAAGAAGTGATTCTGCCGCAGGGAGGAGGAATACTGAGAAGCTGTCAATTAGGCTAGGTAAGAAGAGATTCTGCTGCAGGGAGCAGAGACACTGAGGACAGGAAGGAACATATTCTGCAGCAGGGAGGAGGGACACTGAGGATAGGAAGGAAGATATTCTGCAGCATGAAAGAGGGACACTGAGGATAGGAAGGAAGATATTCTGAAGCAGGGAGGGGGGACATTGGGAAGCTGTCAATTAGTCTAGATAAGAAGTGATTCTGCCGCAGGGAGGAGGGATACTGAGAAGCTGTCAATTAGGCTAGGTAAGAAGAGATTCTGCCACAGGGAGGAGGGATCATGAGAAGTCATCAATTGGACTAGGTAAGAAGAGATTTTGCTGCAGGTAGGAGGGATACTGAGAAGCTGTCAATTAGGCTAGGTAAGAAGAGATTCTGCTGCAGGGAGGATAGACACTGAGGATAGGAAGGAAGATATTCTGCAGCAGGGAGGAGGTACACTGAGGATAGGAAGGAAGATATTCTGAAGCAGGGAGGGGGGACATTGAGAAGCTGTCAATTAGTCTACATAAGAAGTGATTCTGCCACAGAGAGGAGGAATACTGAGAAGCTGTCAATTAGGCTAGGTAAGAAGAGATTCTGCTGCAGGGAGCAGAGACACTGAGGACAGGAAGGAACATATTCTGCAGCAGGGAGGAGGGACACTGAGGATAGGAAGGAAGATATTCTGCAGCATGGAAGAGGGACACTGAGGATAGGAAGGAAGATATTCTGAAGCAGGGAGGGGGGACATTGAGAAGTTGTCAATTAGTCTAGATAAGAAGTGATTCTGCCGCAGGGAGGAGGGATACTGAGAAGCTGTCAATTAGGCTAGGTAAGAAGAGATTCTGCCACAGGGAGGAGGGACCATGAGAAGTCATCAATTGAACTAGGTAAGAAGAGATTCTGCTGCAGGTAGGAGTGTCACTGAGAAGCTGTCAATTGGGCTAGGTAAGAAGAGATTCTGCTGCAGGGAGGACAGACACTGAGGATAGGAAGGAAGATATTCTGCAGTAGGGAGGAGGGACACTGAGGATAGGAAGGAAGATATTCTGAAGCATGGAGGGGGGACATTGAGAAGCTGTCAATTAGTCTAGATAAGAAGTGATTTTGCCGCAGGGAGGAGGGATACTGAGAAGCTGTCAATTAGGCTAGGAAAGAAGAGATTCTGCTGCAGGGAGCAAAGACACTGAGGATAGGAAGGAACATATTCTGCAGCAGGGAGGAGGGACACTGAGGATAGGAAGGAAGATATTCTGCAGCATGGAAGAGGGACCCTGAGGAGTTGTCAATTAGGTTATGTAAGAAGAAATTCTGCTACAGGGAGGATGGACACTGAGAAGCTGTCAATTAGGCTAGGTAAGAAGAGATTCTGCTGCAGGGAGGAGAGACACTGAGGGTAGGAAGGAAGATATTCTGCAGCAAGGAGGGGGACATTGAGAAGCTATCAATTAGTCTTGATAAGAAGTGATTCTGCCTCAGGGAGGAGGGATACTGAGAAGCTGTTAATTAGGCTAGGTAAGAAGAGATTCTGCTGCAGGGAGGAGAGACACTGAGGATAGGAAGTAAGATATGCTGTAGCAGGGAGGAGGGACACTGAGGATAGGAAGGAAGATATTCTGAAGCAGGGAGGGGGGACATTGAGAAGCTGTCAATTAGTCTAGATAAGAAGTGATTCTGCCGCAGGGAGGAGGGATACTGAGAAGCTGTCAATTAGTCTAGATAAGAAGTGATTCTGCCGCAGGGAGGAGGGATACTGAGAAGCTGTCAATTAGGCTAGGAAAGAAGAGATTCTGCTGCAGGGAGCAAAGACACTGAGGATAGGAAGGAACATATTCTGCAGCACGGAGGAGGGACACTGAGGATAGGAAGGAAGATATTCTGCAGCATGGAAGAGGGACACTGAGGAGTTGTCAATTAGGTTATGTAAGAAGAAATTCTGCTACAGGGAGGATGGACACTGAGAAGCTGTCAATTAGGCTAGGTAAGAAGAGATTCTGCTGCAGGGAGGAGAGACACTGAGGGTAGGAAGGAAGATATTCTGCAGCAGGGAGGGGGACATTGAGAAGCTGTCAATTAGTCTTGATAAGAAGTGATTCTGCCTCAGGGAGGAGGGATACTGAGAAGCTGTTAATTAGGCTAGGTAAGAAGAGATTCTGCTGCAGGGAGGAGAGACACTGAGGATAGGAAGTAAGATATTCTGCAGCAGGGAGGAGGGACACTGAGGATAGGAAGGAAGATATTCTGAAGCAGGGAGGGGGGACATTGAGAAGCTGTCAATTAGTCTAGATAAGAAGTGATTCTGCCGCAGGGAGGAGGGATACTGAGAAGCTGTCAATTAGGCTAGGTAAGAAGAGATTCTGCTGCAGGGAGGAGAGACACTGAGGATAGGAAGGAACGCATTCTGCAGCAGGGAGGAGGGACACTGAGGATAGGAAGGAAGATATTCTGAAGCATGGAAGAGGGACACTGAGGAGTTGTCAATTAGATTATGTAAGAAGAAATTCTGCCACAGGGAGGATGGACACTGAGAAGCTGTCAATTAGGCTAGGTAAGAAGAGATTCTGCTGCAGAGAGGAGAGATACTGAGGATAGGAAGGAAGATATTCTGCAGCAGGGAGGAGGGCCACTGAGGATAGGAAGGTAGATATCCTGAAGCAGGGAGGGGGGCCATTGAGAAGCTGTCAATTATTCTAGATAAGACGTGATTCTGCCGCAGGGAGGAGGGATATTGAGAAGCTGTCAATTAGGCTAGGTAAGAAGAGATTCTGCTGCAGGGAGCAGAGACACTGAGGATAGGAAGGGAGATATTCTGCAGCATGGAAGAGGGACACTGAGGAGTTGTCAATTAGGTTAGGTAAGAAGAAATTCTGCCACAGGGAGGAGGGACACTGAGAAGCTGTCAATTAGGCTAGGTAAGAAGAGATTCTGCTGCAGGGAGGAGAGACACTGAGTATAGGAAGGAAGATATTCTGAAGCAGGGAGGAGGGACGTTGAGAATCTGTCAATTAGTCTATATAAGAAATAATTCTGCCGCAGGGAGGAGGAATACTGAGGAGCTGTCAATTAGGCTAGATAAAAAGACATTTTACAACAGGGAAGAGGGACACTAAGGAGCTGTCAATTAGGTTACCTAAGAAGAGATTCTGCAACAGGGAGGAGGGACACTGAGGAGCTGTCAATTAGGCTAAGTAAGAAGTGATTCTGCAGCAGGGAGGAGGGATGCTGAGGGGCTATGAATTAGGTTAGGTAGGAATAGATTCTGAAACAGCGAGGAGTGACACTTAGGAAATGTCAATCAGCCTAGGTGGGTGAAGATTATTTTGAATGTTTCATAAAGGATCATAGAATCCTTCTGACAGATTTTCACTGTATGTACTACAGCCTCATCAGGTCTAAGAGGTTTAATTACTTAAGTTTACAATTTGTATTGTGAAATGTGGTGACAGATCTGCTGTATGTACAGTATCTCCCCTTCATACATGGCTGCATTCTCCCAACCTGTTCTACCAGCCATACAATACAAAGTAACAATAAAACCAGTAAACAAGAAAACAAAAGAATGAACTTAGATGAAGGGAGAAGTTTTGTTAAAGTAATTTTCTGAAAATATAAAACAAAAAACTAATAATTAACTGTGCATCTCCAATTCCTGCAACTTAAAAGCAATCCCACTAATTACTATCATAAGTACATTCTGTATTTTAGCGCTTAATTTCACTTTTTTTTTTTTGGCATGATTGATTTGCTTTCATTGTACTCGTTCAGCGCGGGCAATCTCCACACATAAAAGTAGGGCTGCCAACTGTGTTAATTAAAATGAATGAACGCACGGAGCGAGCACTTGTATGTGATATATCCGCGTTCGGTTCCGAAAATGAAATAAAACAATAAAACCAATTACAGAATGAGAAGAAATGCCGTGATTGCTAATTTCATATCAAATGTATTGCTTTTTTATAATTGCACCTTGTTGGCACGTCGAATACGTGGAGAAAAAAAATGTTCCCAACTTATTATAACTTTACTCTAAAGAATGGTTTGTAAATGTTTATCCGATGGAGGGAGAAGTTTCCGAGAGCACAAAAAACGAGCTGTAGAATGGACACATGGGCCGAGTGTTACATTTGTATCAGGGAATCGCTTATACAATTCCATCATTTCTAACTAGTTTTGCATCTGCTCCTATAATAAGCAGGAATATCCTTAATATTGAGAGCTCCAAAACTCCAAAAGTTGAGTTTTGATGTTCCCTTTTGGCTTTCCTACTGTCCCTATTATCATACATTCACCATTTGTTAAAAAACCCAATGTCAATAATACGCAAAATATTCAAAACGGGTCTGGGATCAAAGATTAGGGAATGTTAGAAAATAAAGAAATAACCATTACTTATCTCCTGAACCCCATTTTGCTGACCGATAATGACCTCCTATCCATAATTCACGTGACCACTGCAGCCAATCACTAGTCTCAGTGATGATTATTTGCATACACTTCATGCAACTTCTAGCTGCAAATAGTTGGTTGAAGTGGAAGGGAGTTTAAGGGATAGGTAAAACTTTTTTTCTCAACTTTGTAACATTTGGCCAATTTGGAAAAAAAAAATCCCCCAAGCTCTTCCAGAAGCAGAACGGAGTCCTATTTTAATCTTGGTTATGAGGACACTTTATTTTTAAGTTACTAGTAATAGTTTCTACTTGTGGATTTTTCAATTTTCTTTTTTTTACATTTTTTATGACTTTTGTTCCATCCTGATCCTCCACGATATTGGATCCCTTGTTGGAGGAGCCTCAATCCGAGCAGGTCGTGTCCATCAAAACTATCACAACCCTTTTCCAGATTTTACCTACAGTGGTGTGAAAAAGTGATTGCCCCCTAAACCTAATAACTGGTTGGACCCTTAGCAGCAACAACTGCAATCAAGCGTTTGCGATAACTGGCAATGGGTCTTTACAACGCTCTGGAGGAATTTTGGCCACTCTTCTTTGCAAAATTGTTGTAATTCAGCCACATTGGAGGGTTTCCGAGCATGAACTGCCTTTAAGGTCATGCCGCAGCATCTCAATCGGATTAAGGTCAGGACTTTGACTAGGCCACTCCAAAGTCTTAATTTTGTTTTCCTTAAGCCATTCACAGGTGGACTTGCTGGTGTGTTTTGGATCATAGTCCTGCTGCTTAACCCAAGTGTGGTTCAGCTTGAGGTCACGAACATAGGGTGGAGTCATGAACACTGACCTTAACTGAGGCAAGTGAGGCCTGCAGTTGTTTGGATGTTGTTGTGTGGTCTTTCGTGACCTCCATGGGTAATTTTGGTTGGCTGGCCACTCCTGGGAAGGTTCACCACTGCTCCATATTTTCATCATTTGTGGATAATGGCTCTCACTGTGGTTTGCTGGAGTCCCAAAGCTTTAGAAATTGCTTTATAACCTTTTCCAGACTGATAGATCTCAATTACTTTGTTTCTCATTTGTTCCTGAATTTCTTTGGATCGCAGCATGATGTCTAGCTTTTGAGGATCTTTTGGTCTACTTCATTTTGTCAGGCAGGTATTATTTAAGTGATTTCTTGATTGAGAACAGGTGTGGCAGTAATCAGGCCTGTGTGTGGCTAGGGAAATTGTACTCAGCTTCCCAAAGATGTGATAAACCACAGTTAATTTATGTTTTAAGGTTGGGGGGAGGGCAATCACTTTTTCACACAGGGCCCTGTAGGTTTGGATTTCTTTTTGCCTTAATAATAAAGACCTTAATTTAAAAACTGCATTTTGTGTTCACTTGTGCTATCTTTGTGTAATATTTACATTTATTTTGTGATCTGAAACATCTAAGTGTGACAAACATGCAAAAGAATAAGAAATCAGGAAGGGGGCAAACACTTTTCACCCCACTGTATATGTGAATATAATGTCAAAGAGTAGGGTAGGGGGACCCTGGCCCTGGACCCCTGCAAAATACGGCTCAACTCCATTCTTTTCAGGACTTTTAAGGGACTGTTTTTGGCTCGGGTCACACAATTGTATTTTCTCTCATCCGAGAGAACTAGGTCAATTATGCTGATCACACTCTGACCAGAGTGTGAAACGATTTTCTTGGATGTGGAGCAGAAAAAACTATCTCCATCTTCACCGTTCTGTGAGTCAGTGAAAATGGCACTGCACTCAGATGTCATCCAAGTGCAGTCCGAATGTTTTCCATGGACTCATCGACTTGCTCATTGAGTGTGATCCGAATATTGGATGCAAATGGTACATGTTGCAATTTTTTTCCACGGACAGACTCAGTCCGAGCAAACAATCGGATATGTGAACGGTAGTGTTGAGCGAGCACTAAAATGCTTGGGTGCTCGAAGCTCGGGCCGAGCTCACAGTGATACTTGGGTGCTCGACCCAAGCAACGAGCCCAATGTTAGTCTATGGGAGACCTGAGCATTTTTGCGTCGGCACCCCAGGCAGTCTTTTAAAAGCCTAACAAGTGCCCAAAACGATAGTGACAGTGCTCAAATGACATGGGGACAGCATGGGGATCGCCCCAGGAAGCATTTCTGACCCCCAGGTCACTGCTGTCAACAACGTGGTCAGAGGTATTAAGCCACTTTTACGGGCTCACAAGAAAACGTTCAAAAACGAAACTGAAACTGTTTTCCTGTGAAATATGTTAAGGAACATCCTTTCCAGGGTAAAGACTTGTGTATAAGGTAAAATAAATAACCAAAAACAAAAATACTCCTCCACACCTTGGGCTATGTTCACAAGTAGCATTTTTTATGCGTTTTTGCACTTTTGTATTGCTTTCAACCGTGACAAATGCATTCACCGGGAAATGTCATTTTAACATTTTACAACCTTATCTGGCCATGTGCTGTGTGACACATGCATACAGTGCTGAAAAGACATGGGAACAGCATGGGGAAGACCCCTGGAAGCATCTCTGACTCCCAGGTCACTATCTAAAAGTGTGCCCATCAGAAGTGATCCTTGCCGCATCAGAAGATGCAGACTTGCAACTATCCCCGTGCAAGTTATTGTCCCAGGGCAAGGTTCAATTGTACCTCCCCCATTCCTTGCAATGCAAGCGCAAGTATGCAGCCTGCCACCCACCCACCCCCAGACTGCAATACCATACTGCTAGCTTGCACTTGAAATGGAGCCTTTTAGTTTGGAGGAGGCCGAAGCTGGCCACTAGCTCATGGCTGCTTCAGCAGCAAGGTATCCATACTCAGTCCCCAGCCGCCCGCGGCCGGGTGTCCACACACGGTCCCCAGCCACATGGGGGCGGCCGGGTGTCCATAAACGGACCCCAGCTGCCCCTATTTCTCCTTGGAACATCCCCCCACAGACTTTTCTTAGCCCGGCCTACTTTAGGGCAGCATTGAACGAGCCCACCAGAGAACCAGACTCCTCCGATGGGCCCTGGCTTCTCCATCAGGGGAGTTGAGAGTGCCAAGGTGAGGAGCATGATGATGATAGAAGTTAGAATCTGCTTTGTTTTCTTGGAATGCAAGTGCATGTATGTAGTAGCGGCTAGGCCTGAGGTGGTCAGCGTTTTGGCGCATATCCTACCTCCTCCGAGGATTGCTGGATGCTTTCCTGATACTATCCCAGTTCTATGACTCCCGTTAAAACAAAGCTTCAGGTGATAAATGATGGATGAGGTGGTGGCAAAGGAGAAAGAGCAGAAGGAACAGGGACCATTCACATCAATATCAGGCCAGTCAACTACATATGTCTTGTACGATATATTTCTGAAACAAAAGGAGCGGTTTGGCTACACAGTTATAGGGCATACAATGAGTGCAATGCCTACCAAAAATTTCGAGGCACTCCAATGCCCCTTGGAAGTGACATGGAGGTCAGAGGGCCTTAACTAAACCGTTTTTTCCATTTATAGCCACTGGGTCTCCTGTACACTGCTGGCGTAAGCAGTGAATGGAAGGCTTTCCAAAAATTATGAGGAACTGCAATGCCCCTTGAAACAGACGTGGATTACAGCATACTAAAAACCTTCTACCCATTATTGGGGAGTGGGTCTCCGTTAGTTTTCGCCTATGCATTGAAAAGCAAAAGCTGACTAAAATTAGGAGGAAATGCAATGCCCGTTGGAAGAGTCGTGGAGGTTAGAGGTAATTAAAAACAACACTTCAATGCCCCTTGGAAGAGACGTGGAGGTCGCAGTAGCATAACAAGACGGTTTTAATGCTCCTTTGAGAAGTGGTGGAGGTCGCAGTAGCTTAACAAGACGGTTTGAATGCCCCTTGGAAAAGTGGTGGAGTTCGCAGTAGCTTAACAAGACGGTTTTAATGCCCCTCGGAAGAGACGTGGAAGTCAGAGTGGTATAACAACACGCTTTTAATGCCCCTCAGAAGAGACGTGGGGGTCAGAGTGGTATAACAAGTTGCTTTTAATGCCCCTCAGAAGAGACGTGGAGGTCGCAGTAGCTTAACAAGATGGTTTTAATGCCCCTTACAAGAGCCATACAGTACAGCATATTACAAACATTATTCCCATTATTGGGAAGTGGGTCTCCCATAGTCTTTGCTTATGCCTTCCAAGCAAACGGTGCCAAAAATTAGGATGTAGGAACTTGCAATACCCTTACAAGAGCCATGCAGTACAGCATATTACAAACATTATTCCCATTATTGGGAAGTGGGTCTCCCATAGTCTTTGCTTATGCCTTCCAAGCAAAAGCTGCCAAAAATTAGGACGGAAGAACTTGCAATGCCCCATGCAAGAGCCATGCAGTACAGTATATTACAAACATTATTCCCATTATTGGGGAGTGAGTCTCCCATAGTATTTGCTTATGCCTTCCAAGCAAAAGCTGCCAAAAATTATGAGGAAATGCAATGCCCGTTTGAAGAGTCTTGGAGCTCCCAGTATCTTAGCAAGACCGTTTTAATGCCCCTCAGAAGAGACGTGGAGGTCAGAGTGGTATAACAAGACGCTTTTAATGCCCCTCGGAAGAGATATGGAGATCGCAGTAGCTTAACAAGACGCTTTTAATGCCCCTCAGAAGAGACGTGGAGGTCAGAGAGGTATAACAACAAGCTTTTAATGCCCCTCAGAAGAGACGTGTAGGTCAGAGTGGTATAACAAGACGGTTTTAATGCCCCTCAGAAGAGACGGGGAGGTCAGAGTGGTATAACAAGACGCTTTTAATGCCCCTCAGAAGAGACGTGGAGGTCAAAGTGGTATAACAAGACACTTTTAATGCCCCTCAGAAAAGACGTGGAGGTCCCAGTAGCTTAACAAGATGCTTTTAATGCCCCTCGGAAAAGTGTTGGAGGTCCCAGTAGCTTAACAAGATGCTTTTAATGCCCCTCAGAAAAGACGTGGAGGTCAGAGAGGTATAACAACACGCTTTTAATGCTCCTCAGAAGAGACGTGTAGGTCAGAGTGGTATAACAAGACGGTTTTAATGTCCCTCAGAAGAGACGTGGAGGTCAGAGTGGTATAACAAAAAGCTTTTAATGCCCCTCAGAAGAGACGTGGAGGTCAGAGTGGTATAACAAGATGGTTTTAATGCCCCTCAGAAGAGACGTGGAGGTCGCAGTAGCTTAACAACACGCTTTCAATGCCCCTCGGAAAAGTGGTGGAGGTCCCAGTAACTTAACAAGACGCTTTTAATGCCCCTCAGAAGAGACGTGGAGGTCAGAGTGGTATAACAAGACGCTTTTAATGCCCCTCAGAAGAGACGTGGAGGTCAGAGAGGTATAACAAGATGCTTTTAATGCCCCTCAGAAGAGACATGGAGGTCAGAGTGGTATAACAACACGCTTTTAATGCCCCTCAGAAGAGACGTGTAGGTCAGAGTGGTATAACAAGACGGTTTTAATGCCCCTCAGAAGAGACGTGGAGGTCAGAGTGGTATAACAAGACGCTTTTAATACCCCTCAGAAGAGACGTGTAGGTCAGAGTGGTATAACAAGACGGTTTTAATGCCCCTCAGAAGAGACGTGGAGGTTGCAGTAGCTTAACAAGACGCTTTTAATGCCCCTCAGAAGAAACGTGGAGGTCAGAGTGGTATAACAAGACGCTTTAATGCCCCTCAGAAGAGACGTGGAGGTCCCAGTAGCTTAACAAGGCAATTTTAATGCCCCTCGGAAAAGTGGTGGAGGTCCCAGTAGCTTAACAAGATGGTTTTAATGCCCTTCAGAAGAGACGTGGAGGTCCCAGTAGCTTAACAAGACATTTTTAATGCCCCTTACAAGAGCCATGCAGTACAGCATATTACAAACATTATTCCCATTATTGGGGAGTGTGTCTCCCATAGTCTTTGATTAAGCCTTCCAAGCAAAAGCTGCCAAAAATTAGGACGGAGGAACTTGCAATGCCCCATACAAGAGCCATGCAGTACAGCATATTACAAACATTATTCCCATTATTGGGGAGTGTGTCTCCCATAGTCTTTGCTTATGCCTTCCAAGCGAAAGCGGGCAAAAATTGGGATGGAGGAACTTGCAATGCCCCATACAAGAGCCATGCAGTACAGCATATTACAAACTGTTACGGGTCCTGGAGGTGGAACCTCTGTACTACAGTGCAAGGAGGGACCCAGAGGGGCGTAACTAAGTATCAACTCGGACCGACCCTGGTCGTACGGCGGCTAACGACTACGTGACCAGGGAGGGACCGAACCGAGGGACCAGGTGCCTCTCTGGGGACGACCTTGTAAGGGAGCAGGTGACTCCCACGGTACAGATGGCAGGGACTGACCGGAATAGCAGGTAGGCACAGCAGGCAGGCTGGTGAGCAGAAGCCTCCAGGTAGGCTATCAGGTAGACACGGCAAGTGACGGCAGGAGTCTCTAGGTGGGCAGGCAGGTGGTCACGGCAAGTGATGGCAGGAGTCTCTAGGTGGGCTGGCAGGTGGTCACGGCAAGTGACGGCAGGAGCCTCCGGGTAGGCACGGCAGGTAACAAGCAGGTAACAGGCAGGTCACAGGCAAATGCTCCCAGGTGAGCGGGCTAGCAGGCACGGCAGGTAACAGGCAGGCAACAGGCAAGTGCTCCCAGGTGAGCGGACTGGCAGGCACGGCAGGTAACAGGCAGGCAACAGGCAAGTGCTCCCAGGTGAGCGGGCTGGCAGGCACAGCAGGTAACAGGCAGCCAACGGGAAGTGCTCCCAGGTGAGCGAGCTTGCAGGCACGGCAGGTAACAGGCAGGTAACAGGCTGGCGGGCAAGACTGGTAGTCAGGCTAGCAGCGGGACCTGAGGGCTGAAGCAGAGGTCAGAAACGCTGTGCGACAACTTTTGCTCGGGCACCTCCATTTTGGAGGAGGTGCCTTATATATGGGAGGATCCTCGGCTATTGGCCGGGGACTCCTTAGGACGGCGCGCTGCCCCTTTAAGAGTGAGGGAGCGCGCGCACGCGCGCCCTAAGCACAGTGCCCGGGGAGCTACGCGCACCGGCAGCAGGAAGAGGAGCGCTGGAGAACGCAGAGCGGGAAGCGAGGAGGTGAGTGGGACGGCGTCTCTGCCTAGCAGGGGGCAGAGACGCCGATGCTACAGTACCCCCCACTTTACACCCCCTCTTTTTTTAGGCCAGAAAGGAATTTTTCAAGGAGAAGCGGGGCATGAATGTCCTCCCTGGGTTCCCAAGTTCTCTCCTCTGGGCCAAACCCCTTCCAATCCACCATAAAAAAGTTTTTTCCTCTTACCCTCTTAGTGGCCAGAATGTTCTCTACCTCAAAAACGTCCTCAGTGGAAACCGGAGCAGGAGGAGTACCTGGATTGTTGGAAAAAGAGTTAAACACAACTGGTTTGAGGAGAGATACATGGAAGGAGTTGGGAATCCGTAAGGTGGCCGGGAGTTTTAACTTGTAGGCCACTGGGTTGATTTGTCTGAGAACTTCAAATGGACCGATGAACCGAGGACCCAACTTATAGGAGGGTATTTTGAGTCGGACATGCTTGGAAGAGAGCCAGACTTTATCTCCCGGGCGGAATTGAGGCGGATCCAGACGTCTCTTGTCTGCATGTTTCTTCATCCGCTCGGAGGACTGAAGAAGTGAGGACCTAGTATTTTCCCAAATGGTGGAAAATTCGTTGACAAGAGCCTCCGCGGCAGGGTTGTCCACCGAGGCAGAGATGGGAAATGGAATCCGAGGAAGTTGACCGCAGAACGGGGATTTAGAAGCAGATTCGCTCTCATGGTTGTTTTAGGAGAATTCGGCCCATGGTAGGAGCTCCACCCAATCGGTAGGGTGAGCGTTAACAAAGTGCCGGAGGTAGCTGGTAAGGATTTGGTTGATACGCTCCACTTGGCCACTGGACTGTGGATGGTAGGCAGGGGAGAAATCCAGGGTGACCTCCAGTAGCTTACAGGTAGCTCTCCAGAAATGTGAGGTGAACTGAACCCCTCGATCCGACACAATATGGAGGGGTAGGCCATGGAGACGGAAGATATGATGGAAGAAATCCTTGGCCAGCTCCAATGCAGATGGGAGACCAGGTAGAGGGATGAAGTGGGCCATCTTAGAGAAGCGGTCGGCGACCACCCAAATGACTGTACAACCGGCAGAAACAGGGAGATCAGTAAGAAAGTCCATGGCAATATGCTGCCATGGGGCAGCAGGTACGAGAAGAGGCAGGAGGCGACCTGCTGGAAGATGTCTGGAAACTTTGTTGCGGGCACAGGACGAACAGGCCGAGACGAAGTCTACCACATCCTTGCGCAGGGTAGGCCATCAGTAATGCTGGGTAATGAGTAGGAAGGTCTTCTTTTGGCCAGCATGGCCGGCTAGTTTAGATGAATGACCCCAGTGAAGAATGCTCTCACGATCTGGTACCGCTACAAACGTCTTACCGGGTGGAAGACGAGTCAGATCCTAGGGGGCCACATTCATCACCTTGGAGGGGTCGATGATGTGCATAGGCTCCTCCTCTTGATCGGAGGACAGGAAGGATCGGGACAAGGCGTCGGCTTTGACATTCTTGTCCGCCGGGCGGAAATGTAGGATGAAGTCGAAGCGGGCGAAGAACAAAGACCATCGGGCCTGACGCGGATTGAGTCTTTGGGCATTTTGGAGATATGCCAGGTTTTTGTGATCCGTATAGATGATCACCGGGTATAGAGTCCCTTCAAGCAGGTAACGCCACTCCCCCAGCGCCAATTTAACGGCTAACAGTTCTCAGTCTCCTATGGAGTAGTTGCGCTCAGACGAGGAGAAGAGTTTGGAGAAGAAGCCGCAGGTTACCATTCTCCCGGATGAAGACTTTTGGGTGAGCACCGCTCCGGTTCCGGAGGAGGAAGCATCAACCTCCAGGTAGAACTGTTTGTTGCAGTCCGGACGGTGCAGCACTGGGGCAGAGGAGAAGGCTTGCTTTAAGGAAAGGAAGGCCTCCTCAGCTTCGGGCGATCATTCCTTGGGATTTGCTCCCTTACGGGTGAGCGCAGATATGGGAGCAGTCCGGGAAGAGAAGTGCGAGATGAAGAGACGATAGTAGTTGGCGAAGCCCAGTAATCGCTGAATTGCCTTCAACCCCTTTGGACGGGACCACTTTAGGACAGCAGAGAGCTTCTTGGGATCCATCCGTAGGCCTGTCTGGGAGATAACATAGCCCAGGAATGGAAGAGAGGTCTGCTCAAAGAGGCACTTCTCGAATTTTGCATAGAGGTGATTCTGCCTGAGCCTAAGCAGGACCTGACGAACATCCCTCCGGTGTGTGGGAAGATCCAGAGAGAAGACCAAGATATCGTCCAGGTACACCACCATGCAAGAGTAAAGAAGATCACGGAAGATGTCGTTGACCAATTCTTGGAAGACGGCAGGAGCATTGCTGAGACCGAAGGGCATCACACGGTATTCATAGTGACCGTCCCAGGTATTGAATGCCGTCTTCCACTCGTCTCCTTGACGGATTCGGACCAGATTATACGCCCCACGTAGATCTAGCTTGGTAAAGATTCTAGCTCCCTTAAGACGGTCAAACAACTCAGAGATGAGCGGCAGGGGGTATTTGTTTTTTACCGTGATTTGGTTGAGACCTCTATAGTCAATACAGGGGCGTAATGAACCATCTTTCTTCTTAACGAAGAAGAATCCGGCTCCAGCGGGGATGTAGATTTCCAGATGAATCCCCTGGCCAGATTCTCCTTGATGTACTCCGACATGGCCCGGGTTTCGGCCGACGACAACGGGTAAATACGCTCACGGGGTGGAATGGCGCCGGGTACCAGGTCGATCGGACAGTCATATGGCCTATGAGGTGGCAGTGTCGCTGCTTCCTTTTTACTGAAGACATCTGCATAGGACCAGTAAGGTGCCGGTAGACCGGGTAAATTAGCCGGGGTAGGTGGAGGACGAGCCGGGCGAACCGGAACCAGGCAGGTCCTATGGCAATCCTGCCCCCACCAGAGTACTTCACCGGATTGCCAGTTCAGCACGGGTTCATGTGTCTGGAGCCAGGGTAGACCTAGCAATAGGGAGTGAGAGAGTTCGGACAGCACATGGAAGGAGATCTTCTCAGAGTGCAGCATTCCCACCTGCAGGGTTATGGGTTCAGTGACGAGCAGGATGGTCACCGGAAGGAGTCTTCCATCCACAGAGGCGACTGACAATGGTTCAGCCAGAGGTTGGGTGGGAATCCGGTATCTCTCTACCAGCGACTGGGAAATGAGGTTTCCAGTAGCTCCAGAATCCAGATGAGCAATTTCAAAGTGACGGTTCTCTCCCCAGGAGATAGAGACAGACAAAGTCAGGGAAGGAGAGGGTTTACTTTTGCCTAGGACGACCTCTCTGAGTGGTCCTAGACACTGGAGTTTCCCGGCTTCTCCGGGCAGGAACGGATGAAGTGCTCTTTACTGCCACAATGCAAACAGCTCCCCTCGGCTCGGCGTGACTCTTGGCGAGATTTGACCATCTTGGTCTGGTCGATCTGCATAGGTTCGGGCGAGTGCGCCCGGGGAGTGACTGGTTGAGAGGCAGGTCTCTGGAAGGTAGGAGCAAGGCGAGGAAACTTTCTCTCCTGGGTAGTGTCTTTGGTACGTTCTTGGAAACAGATGTCAATCCGGGTAGCTAGTGACACCAGGTGATCCAGGGTGGTAGGAATGTCCCGACCGGCTAACTCGTCCTTAATCCGACCGGAAAGACTCTCCCAGAAGACGAACACCAGAGCCTCGTTGTCCCAGGCAAGCTCAGAAGTGAGGGTACGGAACCGTATGGCATATTGGCCCACGGTGAGACTCTCTTGGCGGAGACATAGCAGAGAGGAGGCTGAAGAGGATTTTCGTCCTGGTTCATCGAAGACTCTCCGGAAAGCAGTGAGGAAAGATGATAGGTCGGACACCAGGGGATCCCCTCTCTCCCACAGGGGATTTAGCCATGCCAGTGCTTCCCCAGTGAGATGGGACATGATGAATGCCACCTTGGCCCGGTCGGAGATGAACTGATGTGCCAAGAGTTCAAAGTGCAGCGTGCATTGGTTCAGAAAGCCCCGACATGAGACGGGGTCACCTCCAAAACGAGGAGGCGCAGAAAGCCGGGGAGCTGGGCTGGATGCCGTTGTATTGGTGGGCAGCGGTGCTGCCGGAGCGGAAGTCACACAACTCGAGGAGGATACAGGTGGGACAGACAGCGTGTCCAGACGGGAGTTGACATTCCGCAGGTAGTTCAGAATGGTTTCCTGTTGGGATCTCTGACTAGAAACCTCCTGGTACAGGTCCGTAAGCGAGGGGGCTTGGGGGCCACCGGGTTCCATGGCCCGAGCAAACTGTTATGGGTCCGGGAGGTGGAACCTCTGTGCTACGGTGCAAGGAGGGACCCAGAGGGGCGTAACTAAGTATCAACTCGGACCAACCCTGGTCATACGGCGGCTAACGACTCCGTGACCAGGGAGGGACCGAGTCGAGGGACCAGATGCTACTCTGGGAACGAACTTGTAAGGGAGCAGGTGACTCCCATGGTACAGATGGCAGGGGCTGACCGGAATAGCAGGTAGGCACAGCAGGCAGGCTGCCGAGCAGAAGCCTCCAGGTAGGCTATCAGGTAGACACGGCAAGTGACGGCAGGAGTCTCTAGGTGGGCTGGCTTGTGGTCACAGCAAGTGACGGCAGGAGCCTCCGGGTAGGCACGGCAGGTAACAAACAGGTAACAGGCAGGTCACAGGCAAATGCTCCCAGGTGAGCGGGCTGGCAGGCATGGCAGGTAACAGGCAGGCAACAGGCAAGTGCTCCCAGGTGAGCGGGCTGGCAGGTACGGCAGGTAACAGGCAGGCAACAGGCAAGTGCTCCCAGGTGAACAGACTGGCAGGCACGGCAGGTAACAGGCAGGCAACAGGCAAGTGCTCCCAGGTGAGCGGGCTGGCAGGCCTGTGAGGCGTTGGCTGCGAATTTGCGCTTTCGTTCAAAGGTCTGGGATATGGACAATTGAACGCTGTGGTGGGACGTGGACGTGGACGCTGATGCTGCTTCTTGAGAAACTTCCATAACAAGTGAAGACTGAGAGGAGGGGTCATCTTTGCATGCAGTATGGACAGGGGATTGCCTTGCACACACAACAGGGGGTTCTATTGCACGCACAACAGTGGAAGAAGCAGTGGTGACACCCGCTGACACTGGTCGTGGACCCTGGGGTTCGCCCCACAAAGTCAGGTGCTTTGCTGCCATGTGCCTGATCATGCTGGTGATGGTCAGGCTGGTAGTTTTGTCACCCCTGCTGATGCTGGCATGACAGGTGGTACAAATGGCCTTTTTGGGGTTATCAGCAGAGTCTTTAAAAAAATTCCAGACTCTGGAAGACCTACCAGTTGTACTGGCAACGTCCCTCGTGTTCGTGTTACGGGGAACGGTTGCCTGCCTTCTGTGTGCGGCCACCACACTGCTTCTTCCTGCCTGTTCGGGTACTGTGCCTCCCTCACCCTGTGTGCTGCTGGCCTTGCTCTGCGTGTCCTCCTGCCACGTTGGGTCAGTTACTAGATCATCCACCACCTCCTCCTCTTCCACTTCCGCACCACGATCCTCCTCCTCACTTCCTGGCAATTGTGTCTCGTCATGGTGCACCTCTTGTGACAAATTGTCAGCGTCGCCTTCCTGTGGTGTGGCTGTTCAAATATTTGTGCATCGCTACATGGGATCTCCTCTTCCACCACTTCAAGCGTATCAGGCGAGGGGCACAAATCTGGAAATGGACCAGTGAACAGCTCTTCAGAGTGTCCAAGTGTGGGATCAGCTGATGTCTGACGACACTCGGCATGGTGGGAGGAAGGAGCATCAGGGTGAGGAGGAGTATGCGGTCGAGACTCACGGCTACTAAGAGTCGACCGTGTGGAAGACAGGCCGGAGGTGGTGGTGCCCACGTAACTGGAAGTATTATCTGCTTTCCAATTAATAACCTGTTCACACTGATCAGTTCTCAATACTGGTGTTGTTCTGTGCTTCCCTAGTAATTCGGTCAAGAAGTGGGAGCGAGAAGATGTGGCTGTTGGTTGTGGCACATTTTCACCTTGGCCACGGCCCCGTCCTCTGCACGCACCATCACCAGAACGTCCAGTTCCATGTCCCTTGCCACGCGCCTAGCCCATTGTAAATGAAGTAAAATGGCTTACACTCTCACTATCAATGGAAAAAGGGTAATGAAAAGGAGCTTAGAACTGTGGAATAGGAAAACCACAGTTCTATTTCTCTGGCCTACACCCGACTCTTTTAAACAATCTGAACAATCAGGGAGAAACTATTACTGTTTTTCTTTACGGAAAAAATACCAAAAGCTGAATAATAGAGATTTTTTACCGTGGAACAGCAAAACCACAGTTATAATTTTCTGGTGTATGTATACCAGACTTTTTTAAATATATATATATTTGCGGCTGAACAGTGAGCGACACACTCAAACTGTTTTTTTAGATACAAATGGCCCAAAAATGGATAATACAGAGGTTTGAACCGTGGAACTGCAAAACCACACTTGTATTTCTCGGGCCTACACCAGACTATTTTCAACAGATATATTTGTGTCTGAACAATCAGGAGACACTATTATTTATTTTTTACGGCAAAAAATGCCAAAAGCAGGATAATAGAGATTTTTTACCGTGGAACAGCAAAACCACAGTTAAAATTTACTGGTGTATACCAGACTATTTTCAACAGATATATTTGTGTCTGAACAATCAGGAGACACTATTATTTATTTTTTACGGCCAAAAATTGCGAAAAGCAGGATAATACAGAGATTTGACCCAAGGAACTGCAAAACCACATTTGTATTTCTCGGGCCTACACCAGACTATTTTCAACAGATATATTTGTGTCTGAACAATCAGGAGACACTATTATTTATTTTTTAAGGCAAAAAATGCCAAAAGCAGGATAATAGAGATTTTTTACCGCGGAACAGCAAAACCACAGTTATAATTTACTGGTGTATACCAGACTTTTTTAAATATATATATATTTGCGGCTGAACAGTGAGCGACACACTCAAACTGTTTTTTTTAGATACAAAAGGCACAAAACTGGATAATACAGAGATTTCACCCGTGGAACTGCAAAGCCTATACCAGACTATTTTCAACAGATATATTTGTGTCTGAAAAATCAGAGACACACTTTTTTTTGGGGGGGGACACCAAAACGTTAATAAGACGGGTATTTGTACAGTGTGAAGGAGGAAAAAAAAAAAGAGGATTTAGATGAAAAAAAAATATTTTTCCTGGCCCCAGAGACCTGGAGCTAAGTCCAGCAATTTCAGCAACAGGAGCAGCACACAGGACTGTAATGCAGCGTTTGCTGGTATAACCACTGCGTCTCCTATACAGCCTGCCTGCCTGCCTGATATCTGGGATGGATATTAGTCCTCAGAAGGACTGTTTGTTTGATCTGGCAGCCTTTACAGACCCTACACTAACTATTTCGCAGTGTAAATCTCTCCCTAGCTCAGCAGCGCTGTCCCTACACTGTTTGATCCAAAGCGACTGTGTCCAAGATGGCGGCGCCCCGTTTTAAATACTCGAGGTGACGCTGTGCGGCCAGCGAATCACTGTAATGCCCACAAACAACATGGCTGCGGCATTACAGTGACTGGCTGGCAATCCCTGCATGTTCATTGGCTCTGTAAAGAAAGCCAAACATGCAGGGCGGAGACCCGAGCTCCCGCCCGAGTAACCCAGAAATGCTCGGTGCTCGCCGAACATCCCGAGTAGCGTGATGCTCGGGCGAGTACTGAGCAGTGTCGAGCATGCTCGCTCAACACTAGTGAACGGTCCCCATAAAATAACATTAGCCCGAGTGTGATACAATATTTTGTTGGAGTGAAAATACGGCTGTATGCAAAAGTAACAGTTTAATTCTTCATGCGTATAGAGAAACATGAGCCTGAAACGGCAGATAACAGGGAACAGTTCAACTTTGTAGCTGGGCGCCTTACTGCAGCTTGTCTATAAATGGATTTTGCAGCTTTTCCGGTTGATAGAAAAGAATAATACTAAGGAAAATGCCAGTTTAATGATTGTAAGCCCAGAAGATCCAACGCTGAGATGAATCAGAGGGCAGACCTCCCTGGTAATTATCACTAATAGGAACAATTCCCCCTTCTTCCTTCCAGCCTCTTATTTCCCCTGTGACCTCACCAACGGACTGTAGTGATTGACAGATGGATACATTATATATGACACCATCACTTCTTTCTTTGCTCCTAGTAAAACTGCTGGCTGTCACCAGAATAATGGATTATAGTCACTTCTGAAAACCTGAAATTACCTATGTGGTATTATGGAATTGCTTTTTTCTGCATACACGGGTGTAATTGTCAAGGTAGGTAAGAAGCGTGGTGCGGTAATTGATTATGGTGGGAATGGAGAAATTCGAGACCAAAATAGTCATTAACTTTTTGTGTCCTGACTCCTGATAAATTGGAGCCCTAGTCTAAGCTTCGCCCAGAACTTCTGAACCTGCAGTGATACATTGTAGCACATCAGTGCAAGAGAGATACATTGTGTGTGTTACTTATGGCACAGATACTTTTCTCTGCTGGATACAATAGTCACAAGGTGAACGCACAAGTTTGTTCAAGTTTTCAGACTCTGGATATAAAGCATTAATCAGCACAGGAAACCCCCCTGATAATGAAAAATATAAAAAAAAATCCTCATAAAAATGCTTAAAAAATGGATTTTAACAAAGGCGTAAATTAAAATAATAACAAAGCAGAAATAATTAAAAAAAAAAAAAGAACAAACTGGAGGAGGATTTCATCAGCTCACTGGTGAAGGTGGTAGTGGTCTTGAGTTTCCTTGTTTTTAATATTTTTTAGGATGTGTTAATAAAGTATATATTTATGAAAAAAATATTCAATCCACTGGATTTTTTTTTATTGTTTATACCAATAAAAAAAGGCAAAAAAGATACAAATGCAGTAATAAGCGCGTCAGGAAGTTTCAGAACTTTTTATTGTTTGATGATTGCACTTAATGTTACAAATAATGGAAACTTCTGTTACATTTTATTTACTGAGAAATCAAAGCCTGAAACTAATGTCAAAAAGAGAACAGAAGGTCAAATGTGAACCGTATAGAAGACTACAACCCCCCTCCTCTCCCGCCTTTCCCCTGCATTAAGACATCGATGTTTGTGTGCTTAGAGGTGGTATAAACGTGGAGTCAATGGAGCCAGATCAATGTCTTGTGGAAGTTCTTTGAAAGTTTCGTAAAGTTCATTAAAAGTGAAGAAATCGGGAACTAAAGATCTGAATAAATGGAACTTAATGGTTTTGTTGGGCCCTTTGGTCACTGCTAATTTTAGCTTCAACCTGAAGCTCCAGATACTACTGCAAAATCAACAATGGTTGGTTCACACTAAGTTTTTGGATGATTATTTTGAAGTGGATTTGCGCCAAAATCCACATCGAATAGCATTCAAAGAGTATTTGAAGTATTTGTTTGGAGCAGATACACTTCAAAATCCATATAAAAAAAATGTTATGTAACATATTCCAACAGGAACCCTTACTAATCAAACATGTCCTGTAATACTCTGTGCTGCTGAAATACCCTGCTCAGTGTGTGATCTGCTTCTTCACCCTTCCAACATGCCAATTATACTTCTCCGACATACAGCCCTACTCTAACTACCGCCTACAAGATTCTTACAAACACATGCTGTAATACTCTGTGCTGCTGATATACCTTTCTCCTTTCATTATCTCCAATTCTCAGCTTGCTTCTTCACCCAATCCCTCTTCTCACACTCAACTCCACTCTTCTCATATGCAGCCCTATTCTAACTACCCCCTACAAGATTAGATTACAAACGTATCCTGTAATACTCTGTGCTGCAGATAAGGAGATACACAAGCGAAGGTTATTATATTTCCAAATTTAATATACATGCCATTCATTTTCCACCAGAATAGGTTAATAATACTAATAATTTGCTGGTCACCTGTTCATGTCTTGGGGGCGTTTCATTAGTTTTGTAGAGTTTCTTTCCTTTATTTTTTTATCTTTCTGAGGATCTACATGATTCAGTATCTTCTGCATCTTCATGTTTTGCAATTATGTTTCTCTCGGTAGGTGGAGAGGAATCACATGGGATGCAGCAAATAATCCTTTAATAGTAAGATTAAGTATTCATTCTCATATAACTAGGGCTTAGCTGTTGGGAAGCGATGGGAGAAAGTGCTGCGAGGAGCTGACGAGAAGAGAACAAAAAAGCCTTATTAAAGAGGTTCTCCAGCTAAATAATATGTAGTGATTTGTTACCTTAGTAAGTTATGTAACTTACTCATATAGTCCAAGTCTAAAAATGTGACAATCCCCTGCCCTGGACCCCTACAACTCTGTGGGCACATAGCCAAAGATGTGTATGAAGGGGGCTGGCTATCTGCTCATTTCAATAACTAAGGCAGCCCCCTTCCTAAGTCATGTCTGATGTAGAGGATTATGACTGCTGATTTTTGTAGCTAAGCCTGCCCCTTTCTCTATCACATCTGATGTATAGACAAGAGAGGACTGGCTGACTGTTCATTTTTTAAGATAAGCCAGCCCCCTTCTCTATAACTTTGTACCTTATCTTTTGTGTACAGATGTGTCTTTCCTTATCTTTCCTCCTAGTTGAACATATCCAAAAATGAGTGTAATAATAACAGCTTTGGGAAGAAAACAAAAAAAACATGACTTTGTGATATTCTGTTTGGAGATATTTATAGTATAAGTGGCTTTTATGAGACCGCCCAGAGATTGTGATGCGCGTAGAAGTCCGGTTAGACGGATGAGCCAGCCCCCTTCGCTATCAAAGTCGATGTATACACAGGAGAGGACTGGCTGACTGTTCATTTTCTAAGAGAAGCCAGCCCCCTTCTCCATAACTTTATACCTTATCTTTTCTGTACAGATGTGCCCTTTCTTACCTTTTCTCCTAGTAGATGAGTAGTGTGACATGAATAAAATTTAAAAAAAAACATGATTTTGTGATACTCTGTTTGGAGATGTTTATATATATATCTGTCTTTTATGAAGCCGCCCAGTGGTTGTGATGTGAATTGCAGTCCAGTTAGCACGGCACAACATTACATTGAATTTGCAGTGCGAGATATCCTTACCAAATTTGAGCAAAACTAAGGGTGAACACATTTGTACGTCTTGAAGCAGATGCAGAAGACATGGCATGAGATACTCTAGAAAAGTTTGTTCTCCAAATGGTTTCCTATTCTTGTAACTCTTTTGTAATGCACAAAAGAAGAGCAGCTCTGGAGCACAAACTGCAGCTCTCACAAGTGTAATCCAGTGCGGGGCGCTTTCTAAGTCTTCCCTTATATAGGGCAGAGCAGAATCCATGTTGTTTTATCTTCGGCATATATTTGCTTTAGACTCATTATCATCCTTACAAGGATTCCCAGTAAATAAGTCCCTGATGGATTTTCCTCGGCTCCGACATATGTAAGATAAATCAGAATATCTGAGCGCGCCAAAAATATGTTTTTTTTTTCCCGTTATGTGAGTTCACGGGGGAATCGTCGCTGCATAATTTATATGAATGGAGAGAGATGGAAATCAGTGTGGATGGGAAGGGTCCCCGATGATCCCCGAGCTGCTAATGCAACATCTGTACCGATCCTCATCCTCCTGCAGCCCCAGGGCTGTTTGTCACAGAAGCGCTTGATAAAGGAGCTGCGAACGCTTTACGGATCCTCAGATATTTTGCAGTTTTACTTCGTAAGTTGAACATGGGAGGAAAACAGTGATTTCATTTTTTTTTTCAAACTTGATGGGTAGAGGCATCTGCTCGGCGGGCTATCAAGTATTTAAAGGGATAGTCTAGAGGAAGCCGATAATGGCCATACTTTGTCTAATACAAAGTTTCCATATGAGTTTGGCGTGGTTTTTAAGATCTCTGCTTGCTGTCACTCAAAAGGAAGCACTGTATGCTCTTGAAAGTGATGGACTCACAGGTGACCGGGTAATTAGAAGGCAGTGGTCTAAAAACAGTACGGAACCAGAAAAAGACCTGCTCCAACTTAAAGGGTGAAAAAATATTCGAAGGATAGGTGGTAACTTACTGATTCTGGAGGTTCATGCTGAGACCTGAACTTATTGGCACAATGGGGAATTTTTATTCCTGATGGGGTACTTTTATACCTGTTACAGGTCACCTGCCCATCCATGTTACAGGTCACCAGCCCATCCATGTTACAGGTCACCTGCCCATCCATGTTACAGGTCACCGGCCCATCCATGTTACAGGTCACCTGCCCATCCATGTTACAGGTCACCTGCCCATCCGTGTTACAGGTCACCTGCCCATCCCTGTTACAGGTCACCTGCCCATCCATGTTACAGGTCACCTGCCCATCCATGTAACAGGTCACCTGCCCATCCATGTTACAGGTCACCTGCCCATCCATGTTACAGGTCACCTGCCCATCCCTGTTACAGGTCACCTGCCCATCCATGTTACAGGTCACCTGCCCATCCATGTTACAGGTCACCTGCCCATCCATGTTACAGGTCACCTGCCCATCAATGTTACAGGTCACCTGCCCATCCATGTTACAGGTCACCTGCCCATCCATGTTACAGGTCACCTGCCCATCCATGTTACAGGTCACCTGCTCATCCGTGTTACAGGTCACCTGCCCATCCATGTTACAGGTCACCTGCTCATCCATGTTACAGGTCACCTGCCCATCCATGTTACAGGTCACCTGCCCATCCATGTTACAGGTCACCTGCCCATCCGTGTTACAGGTCACCTGCCCATCCGTGTTACAGGTCACCTGCCCATCCATGTTACAGGTCACCTGCCCATCCATTCTCTATGGGGCTACCGGAAAAAGCTGAGTGCTGTACTTGGAGGTCCCATAGAGATTTATGAGAGAATGTGCACTGCCGCTCCATTCTAATGGAGATAAAGTGGCCCAATGCGGGTCCCATGAAAGACATTGTCCTAAGTCACACTGATTGTCAGGATCAACTGGTGAGGTGGATCCTTTAAGACTCAGGTCCGGGTGGGTACATGGAGCCTGGGCGTTAATGCAGCAAGTAGGAAGTCACGTTGGCCATGATGACTTGGAACACTCAGGAATCTCAGGACCAGCAAGACAGATGAAGGGGAACCAAGTAAGAAAGTAAAGGCACAGAAGGTGGAGAACACCAAACATAAAGGTCTAGAGTCTCAATCCCAAGACACAGTGGCTCAAATAGGTCTAAGGAGATGAAGTCATTGATTCACAATGGGCAACCTGCAAAACCCAACGTGGAGCATAACAGAGGGCAGCGGATTCAGAGGAAGGAAGCAGAGCCCGGGAACACTGATATTTTGCACCATTCTGTTAAAGTTTCAGAATATATATTCCAATTATAGCCAATTCGGGTGCCTCTTGCAATTTTTTAGCACGCTTTTGCTTGCCATGTTGGACACTTTTCTTTCCCTATGCCACTTCTTGGATTACTTTACACCCCAGTTTTGTGCCGCTACAATTGTAGTGCAAGTCATTAATACATTTTGCGCATTGTAGAACTTTTCGGAGCCTCGTCGTCTTTACTAGAATCTTGTGAAAACTTGTGTAAAAAGTGTCTAAATGACAAAGGGTGGAATCTATCAGAAGGGGAATTTTTATAGTTAAGTTGCATTTTCTTTATTTGCAACAAAGTGTTCTATGATGTTTAATACGCTTGGTAAATTTTTACATATACTATAAATCTTCTGCCTATAGCTGTTTCTCCAGATTTTATGCCTCCCCCTTACTAGGGTAACAATTGTGACTTTTTAATGTCACAATTCCTAAATCTGCCTATCTGCCTAGCTAGCCGTCTCTTACCCATCAGCTTTTTTAATGTGTCAAAAGTGGTAAAAAATCACGAAACGTCGTACTTTTCTTGCATAAAAATGACATGCAAATAAAAACTGTGACTTTTTGACCCCAGAAACCTGACTTATGGTCTTGGACAAATACTCCTTCATAATGACAGTTTTTTTCAGGTGTTATGGGGGGGGGTTAATTTGGGACAAATTATGACATATTCTGACTAGTAAATCTGTCTTATTTAGCCCTTCTCCTTTTTTTTCTCATCCTCTGCTTCCATCTCTTGACCAGTACAGAGTTTTTGAACATAAACAAAGATTTTCAAATTGCTACAAAAAAGTTTACTCGAAAGTTAAAAAAGTTTTCAACAAGTAAAGCGAAACTCTAGATACAATGTAACGTTGCTCAAGTGCTTTATTGAGGAGTTTCTCCCCCACAAGCTCTTTCTGGGGGGTGTTAGGACAGTCATTCCCCTCCCTGACTCAGGGCTCTGATTAGTATTTCAGAACCGCGGCTCCGGACAGCTCCTCTTTTCTTCATCCACTTTGTTCATTTTCCTTTTCTGGCAGGATACAAGACAGCGAATGTGCCAAATCAAAGGGCACGGCTCATGTTCCCGCACCGGAGAATTGATAGGTTATAGATTAGAGACACAAACTCTTTTGCCAAAGCAAATAGATGTTGTAAATATTTCATCGATGTTTGCATTCAGTGATTCAGGCCATAGTGAGCGCCAAGGACCGGAGAGCCAAGCAGAGCTCACAATCTGCCAACTTATCTAATATTTTATTAATTAATGCACAATTGACACATTTTAAGACGGTCATAAATATGATTTCTTTTTGCCATCACCAAGAAGGTTGCATTTGGCCCAATACTAATTGATTTTTCTTTTTACCAATGATTTGGACTTTGCACCAGGGAGGTCAATAGATAAATACTAGTTACTATCTTTAATTAATATAATTTTATAGCAATGCAGAACAACTGTGTCTATGTCATGCTAGGTATGGGAAGGACCCAGGGGACGATGAAGGGAAATGGGGGAAAGCCCAGCAACTAGGGAAAGGGAGAATGGAGCCCCCTAGGTAGAACTAACAACACCCTGGCTCTCCTATCATCCCTAAATAGGTTCCTCACCTATCATCGAGCAGGATACCTAATCCCTACTGACCCTACAACTAGGCCCTAGGTAGGGAGGGGACGGGGTGAGCACTAGTCAGTCCCTACTGCAACTAAAGACAAAACAAAGGAAACAGACAAGGGGATACACTTAGCTTTGAGAAGACACCAGAGAGATCATGACTACAATCCACAAAGGAACTCCAAGGAGAATCTAGCCGACTGCTAGAACTCCAGACCTGAACAGAGGAATTTTACTCTATCACCGGCGACTCTCTGGAGAAACTGAGGGTATTTAAAGATCAAGCAAGGGTGTGTCAATTAGCAGAAGAAGGTGGAGATCACCGCTAGGGCCTAGCGAGAGAAGGATACCACTACACTACAGAGATGAAAGGATCAAGAAGGTGTCTGCAAAGCCAAGCGCAGTGACCTTCTACAGCTGGATCCAGAACAACTGTCTGTCAAACCTGATACACCCGTGACAGTCTATTATTATAAGAGCCTTCAATCAATGGAAGATTATAATATTGGTGGATGCCCGGAGTTTAGGGCTGTTGTCGGTGCCACAAATGCCCAAATTACCTAAAGGTTTGTTGCACAGTGTGTGCAGACATAATTAAAAAGGAATCTGTTAGTGAAAAAATAAAAATCTTTACATGCACATGTAGCTCCATCTAGAACCTTTGCTTGTTGTTTAGTTTAATCAATATGTAAATTAGGCTGAAGTGATTTTGGAGCTTAGAAACACTTCCTAAGCCTCGGTCACTCCTGTGCTGCCGCCTTCTGCCTGACTGACAGCCTCTATGCTGTGTGACTTTGAGCAAAGGAGGAGACAGTCAAGCAGGAAGAGCCGGCGCTGGGCGGGGAGTAGAGTAGTGCTCCCACCACTCCATGTTGCCCTTCTACTCCTGCAGTCCCTCCTGCAGCAAAACAACCCCACAACATGATGATGCCACCACCATGTTTCACAGTTGGGATGGTGTTCATAGGCTTCCAAGATTCTCTCTGCTTCCTCCAAATGTAACGATGGTCATTATGCCCAAAAAGTTCAATTTTAGTTTTAGACCACAGGACAGGTCTCCAGAAATTAAGGTCTTTGTTCCTGTGTGCATTTGCAAACATTAATCTGGCTTTTTATGTTTCTTTTGGAGTAATGGCTTCTTCTTGGCAGAGTGGTCTTTCAGCCCATGTTGATACAGTACCCTGTTTCACTGTGGATATTGACACAATCTTACCAGCTTCCGTCATCATCTTCACAAGGTTTTTTGCTTTTGTCCTTGGGTTGATATGCACATGTCAGACCAAAGCATGTTCATCTCTGGGACACAGAACCCGTCTCCTTCTTGAGCGGTATGATGGCTGGACATTCCCATCTTGTTTGTACTTGCGTATAATTGTTTGTACAGATGAACGAGGCACCTTCAGGTATCTTGAAAATGGTCCAGGAGGTCCAGCCCCATGTCAGTAGGGCTGATAGTAGTGAACAACTATCTGATATTATTTCTTTATGGGGTGACTTTAACTTATCTAAGACATCAATTGAGTTTAGAGGGGTTGTCCAGGACTTTGATGTTGATGTCCTATCCTGTTGGTCATTAAAATCAGATTGGTGGAGGCTGGCTCCTGACACCTCCACCGCTGGGTTGCCAACCGTCCATAAATTCCCGAACAGTCTGTAAAAATAGTACACTTTTTTTCCCCTGTCCATAAAAAAAGAAATTTGATGCAACCTGTGATTTTTTTTGAAGCTGGAGAGATTTTTATTACTGTATTTATCACCATGTTACAGTTCACAGTGAATGCAGCTGATGTCTCTATATGCGATTTATGGTCTGTAGAAATGTATTACTTATAATCTTAATGATTTATTATGGTCATCTAATGTGTCTGTTAAAAAAAAGTTAGCAGTCCGTGATTTTTCAAGAAGCTGTGCAGAAAAAATAAAAAAATAAAGTTGGCAAGCCCGCTCCACCGGTCAGCTTTTATCAGATCTCGCAGAGCTAGATTAGTACAGCGCCGTACACTTTAGTGGCCATCCATGGGTACTGCAGCTCTGCTCCTATTGACCTGAATGTGAGCAGAGCTGCAGTACACAAAAATGGCCACTATGTAGTGTTTTGAGCTGAAATGTTTTGGCTCCGTACACTGCTTTCTTCCAGATGCAATATGATCGGCCAGGTCTTTCTTCCACTCAGCAGGGGTGCTGATGGGCTACCAAAATCAAAGTCCTGGATATCCCCTTTAAAGGGGGTTGTGCCAAAATCAAAATCTATCCACAAGTGATAAGTGTCTGATTACTGGGGGTTCGACCATTAGGACCACCCATTGATTATGAGAACTAGTGATCGTATATGATCGTTACTTAAATCAGATCAATCTGCAATACCAGACACAGCCTATGGATAAGGGTGGCGCTGTTTGTTAAGAAAAAGAAAAAAAAAAACATTTACCTACGTCTTATTCTAACAAGCTCGTCGCATCTCCCTAAGATCCAACCACCGCTCGCCCTTGAATGGTTCTCTATAAAATTACCCTTCTTTTTTTTCCCTTTGAATTAATAGAAAGTCAATGCCACATTCATCTGCTCATATCTACAATTTACGTGCCGCGCTTCTCTCCAGAGTACACTACATGCATTTTAAATTATGTTTCATTTACACTTGATTTGTGCAATTTTGGGACAAAAGTAAGATTTTTTTTCTCCCACTCTATCGTCTAAATGTAATTAGATTTCAGCCGTCCAGATCGGTGTCCAGCTTTATGAGACTTGTTGGAAAATTAAACTCGTGATTCTCCACTTGTAAGTGTAAAATATGTGGGTCCTGCTTAGTCCCTAATTTATTTTCCTTCTGATATTATATTATACAGAACGCGCCGCTCAAAAACTATTGATTGTTTCAGATTTAATTTTGCTGTTTCCCTTCGGAATGTTCTGCGCTGGTCATTTATGGCTGGTTGGATACATTGTGTACAAGGCTGCGTCAAAGGTTTATGTAGGTGTGGAAAAAATGCTGCAAAGGAAGAAGCTTTCAGAAATAGAAGTGATAATAGTTTACTTGTATCAATTCACATAATGTAAAGTGAATGAACAAAAGAGAAATGTAAATCTCATCAATATTTAGTGACAGCCTATTACCTCCATCATCAGTATCTGGTGATTGTCTGTTGCCTCCATCATCAGTATTTGATGGCCACTCATCACCTCCATCATCAGTATCTGGTGACCACCCATTGCCTTCATTATCAGTATCTGGTGACCACCCGTCCCCTCCATCATCAGTATCTGGTGACCGTCTGTTGCCTCAATCATCATTAACTGGTAACCGCTCATCACCTCCATCATCAATATCTGGTGACCACCCATTGCCTCCATTATCAGTATCTGGTGACCGCTCATCATCTCCATCATCAGTATCTTATGACCGCTCATCACCTCCATCATCAATATCTGGTGACCACCCATTGCCTCTATTATCAGTATCTGGTGACTGCTCATCTCCTCCATCATCAGTATCTGGTGACCGCTCATCATCTACATCATCAGTATCTTGTGACCGCTCATCACCTCCATCATCAATATCTGGTGACCGCTCATCATCTCCATCATCAGTATCGGGTGACCGTTCATCACCTCCATCATCAGTATCTGGTGACCGTTCATCACCTCCATCATCAGTATCTGGTGACCACCCATTGCCTCCATTATCAGTATCTGGTGACTGCTCATCGCCTCCATCATCAGTATCTGGTGACCGTTCATCACCTCCATCATCGGTATCTGGTGATCATTCATCACCTCCATCATCAGTATCTGGTGACCACCCTGTGCCTCCATCATCAGTATCTGGTGACCGCCCATAGCCTCCATCACTTCTTCTCATCACTTGTACACAGATTATAGAGGAGCTCAGCAGGAGGTTGTTCCAAACATCTTGGAGAACTGACCCCAGATCTTCTATGCATGAGGTTTGTGCAGATCCTTCATGTGACCCCAGACAGACGGGATGGTGTGAGATCAGGGCTGTGTGGAGCCGGATCATCACTTCCATGGCTCCTCATTCTTAATGATATCAGCTGGATGTTGAGGGTTGTTGTCCGGCTGAAGAATATATTTAGAGCCAATCAGACGCCTCTCTGATGGATAAGTATCTGTCTGTCTGGATTTCTCAACATTGAGGACACCATTAGTCCTGACCAAATCCCCAACTCCACTTGCTGAAAATAAGCCCCAGATTTGCAGGACCCTTCACCATATGTCACTGTTCCTGCAGACCCTCATCATTATGCCGCTCTCCAGCCCTGTGGGAACAATCTGCCTTCTGCTACAGCCAAAGATATCACATTTTGACTCACCAGTCCAAAGCACCTGCTGTAATTTTTCTGCTCCCCAGTCCCTATGTTTTGACCCATAGTTGAGTCACTTGGCCTTATTTCCATATTGAAGGTCTGGTTATTGGCCCTAATTCTTCCATGAAGACCACTCGTGGCCAGACATCTCCAAACAGTAGATAGTCATAGCTGCATCCAACTGTTTGCTGCCAGTTCTGAGCTGAAATGCTCGGGTACTCGTTGTTTGAGTCGAGCAAATTGGAATACTCGGGTGCTCGACCCAAGCAACGAGCCCAATGTAAGTCTATGGGAAACTCGAGCATTTTTCAGGCGGCTCCCCCCTCTGGCGGCAGGGCAGTTCAAGACCTCCAAGGCGAAGAGAGCCAATTCATACCATGTGTCCAGCTTGGATACCCAATAATTATAAGGCATAGAGGAATCACAGAGGATGCTGGTACGGTCGGCAAGATACTCCCTCAGCATTTTCCAAAACGTTTCCCTCCTTGGGAGAGTACCCCGTGCCTCAGGGCATGTGCGATGAGAGAGTCTGAGAAAACTGTCCCAGAACTTTGACAGTATTCCTCTGCTTCTGCTGGATTGCATTTGTGTCTCTCTTGCCTGTACTCCTTGGTTGTCCAACAAACTGTGACCTCTGCCGCCAGCGCTTTCAGATAGGAATTTTTTTAATAATTCTGCAACTAGGGCCTTCTCGTACTATTTCATTTTATTAGGCCTGTCCTGCACGGGAATAAGAGACAGAAAGTTCTCATTGTAGCGTCGGTCTAGAAGTGTCACCAACCAATAATGACTGTCACCCAAAATTTGGACAACGCGAGGGTCATGGGAAAAGCAGCGTAACATAAACTCAGCCATGTGTGCCAGACTGCAAAGAGGCAAGACTTCAGTGTCCTCAAGAAGAGGATGACTGACCATGCTCTCCTCCTCCTCCTCCTCCTCTCTGTCCTCAGGCCATCCACGCTAGACGGTTGTGCAGGTAGTACTGTCTATAGAGCATGAAACTAGCTCCTGTTCTTCCTCCTCCTCCTCCTCCTCTTCCTCATTGTCACCCAATCCACATTGGGATGAGATGAGGCTTGGCTGTGTGTAATCACCCTGTATGGTTCCTTGCTCCATCTCATCGTGCTCTGCCTGCCATGCATCCTCTTTGATTGTGAGCAGCGAGCATTTGAGAAGACAGAGAAGCGGGATGGTGAGGCTAATTATGGCGTCATCACTGCTCACCATCTTGGTGGAGTCCTCAAAGTTTTGGAGGATGGTACATATGTCTGACATCCATGTCCACTCCTGAAGTTTTATGTGTCGAGTCTAACCTGAATACTGACTGCCTTGTTGATGCTGGTAGTCAAAAACTGCCCTCTTCTGCTCACAAATCCTTCCCAACATCTGCAATGTAGATTTCTAACGTGTGGGGACATCGCAGATCAGTCAGTGAGCTGGAAACTGCAAAAGCTGCTGAAGCACGGCAAGGGCGGCGGAAGCTGTAGCTGACTTTCTAAAATGGGCACACAGGTGACGACTTTGACAAGCAGATCCAACAGATCTGAATAGGTTTTGAGAAACCACTGAACCACGAGGTTAAGGACATGGGCCAGGTATGGTACGTGTGTGAGCTCGCCTCGCCTCAGAGCCGCCACCAGGTTCCGGCCATTGTCACACATGACCATGCCTGGCTGTAGGGTCAGCGATGTCAGTCACAGATCTGCCTGCTCTTTCAGAACTGTCCACAACTCTTCAGCATTGTGCGGTTTGTCACCTAAGTATATTTGCTTCAGCACAGCCTATTGCCGCCTGGCCGAGGCAGTGCTGCAGTGCTTCCAGCTTGTGACTGATGTGGTCATTTCGGAGATGGAGGCTGAAGAGGAGGAGGAGGTACAGGAGCTGTGGAATGTGAGGGCATTTCTGATTAACCCAGGGCCCTCAATCTTCGGCGTCAGGAGAACTTGTTCCGTCCCAAGATCCGACTGGGTCCCGGCTTCCACTATGTTAATCCAGTGTGCGGTCAATGAGATGTACCTTCCATGCATATAAGCACTTGTCCAGGTGTCCATGGTTAGGTGGACTTTCCCGGTAGCTGCGTTGTTGAGAGCATGTCTAATGTTGTGGGACACATGCTCGTGTAATGCTGGGACGTCACAACGGGAGAAATAGTGGCGGCTGGGGACCGAGTACCGAGGGACGGCCGCCACCAGCAGGTTGTGGAAAGCTTCCGTCTCCGTGAGCCTAAAAGGCAACATTTTGAGCGCAAGCATTCGCGAAATGTATGAATTTAATAATGTGGCCTGTGGGGCGTTGCCTAAGTATTTGCGCTTGCGTTCCAAGGACTGGGGTATGGACAACTAAACGCTGCGCTGGGACAAGGACATGGACGTGCTTCCTGATGCTGCTACTTGAGAGTGTGCAATGACAGGTGCAAGGCGGGAGCCATCTTCGCAAGCACCATGGACAGGGGATTGGCTTGCATGTACCACAGCGGAAGAAGCAGTGGTGTCACCTGCAAACACTGTTCCTGGACCCTGGGTTTCGGCCCACAAAGTCGGGTGCTTTGTTGCCATGTGCCTGATCATGCTGGTGGTGGTCAGACTGGTCGTTTTGCTACCCCTGCTGATGCTGGCCTGGCAGGTGGTGCAAATGGTCTTTTTGGGGTTATCGGCAGAGTCTTTAAAAATAACCAGACTCAGGAAGACCTAACAGTTGTACTGGCAACTTCTGTCATGTTGATGTTACATAGAACGCTTTCCCGCCTTCTGTCTGCGGCCACCACACTGCTTCTTCCTGCCTGTTGGGGTGCTCTGCCTCCCTCTCCCTGTGTGCTGCTGTCCTTGCTCTGCATGTTCTCCTGCCAGGTTGGGTCAGTTACTATATCATCCACCACCTCATCTTCCACTTCCGCACCATGGTCCTCCTCCTCACTTTCTGGCAATTGTGGCTCATCATCATCATCCACCTCTTGCGACAGTAATTGCACTTTCCCACCATTGCCTTTGTGTGACCGTGGATTCTCCAATATTTGGGCATCGCTACACGCATTCTCCTCTTGACTCGCTTGAAGCTGGCCGGGCGAGAGGCCCGAATCTATAAATGGAAAAGTGAACAGCTCTTCAGAGTGTCCAAGTGTGGGATCAGTTGTCTCCGGGCACTCGGCATGGTGGGAGGAAGGAGGATCAGGGTGAGGAATATGCGGTCCAGACTCACAGCTACTGAGACTTGACCGTGTGGAAGACAGGGTGGTGGTGGAGGTGGTGGCTAAGTGACTGAAAGCATTATCTGCTATCCAACCAACAACCTTTTGACACTGCTCTGTGCTCAATAGTGGTGTTCTGTGGTCCCCTAGTAAAAGGGACAGGAAGTTCGGGCGAGAAGATGTGGGTGTTTGTTGTGGCACAATTTCAGCTTGCCCACGGCCCCGTCCTCAACCTCAGCATGCACCTTCATCATCACGTCCACTTCACAGTCTGTTGCCACGCACCTTGCAACGAAATGAAAAAGGAAGAAATGGCTGATTTCGGAACACTCTTATAAGTGATACGTCTGAAAGAGCACCACATTTTTCAATAGCAGGCCTGTAATTTACTAATACTATTCTTCACAGATACCTAGTGTGAATAGCTTGACCGACACACTGCAACGAAATGGAAGGAGGCCAATGTTTTCCATGTTCAGCTTAAATTTCTGGATTTTTAACGCTGAAATATGGAACAGATATGGCTTTATTCTGCAGTGAGGACAAGCAAATGGAGCAGAAAATGGTTTACTCTGGATTGCTTTTTAAGCAAATAACCAGGATTAAGATAAAAAAAATTTGCCCTGGCCCCTGATACCTGGGGCTATGTCTACAAATATCTGTAATTATTACAGCAGCAGCAGACAGGACGTTCAATGGACCCTCTTGTGCTGTATCATACACTGCAGTCTGCCACATACACTGCCTGCCTGTCTAACACTGATTATATGCAGCTGGATTAGTCCTCAGAAGGACTGTTAGTTCAGATGGATATATATATATATATATACAGTACAGACCAAAAGTTTGGACACACCTTCTCATTTAAAGATTTTTCTGTATTTTCATGACTATGAAAATTGTACATTCACACTGAAGGCATCAAAACTATGAATTAACACATGTGGAATTAAATACTTAACAAAAAAGTGTGAAACAACTGAAAATATGTCTTATATTCTTGGTTCTTCAAAGTAGCCACCTTTTGCTTTGATGACTGCTTTGCACACTCTTGGCATTCTCTTGATGAGCTTCAAGAGGTAGTCACCGGAAATGGTTTTCACTTCACAGGTGTGCCCTGTCAGGTTTAATAAGTGGGATTTCTTGCCTTATTAATGGGGTTGGGACCATCAGTTGTGTTGTGCAGAAGTCTGGCGATACACAGCTGATAGTCCTACTGAATAGACTGTTAGAATTTGTATTATGGCAAGAAAAAAGCAGCTAAGTAAAGAAAAACGAGTGGCCATCATTACTTTAAGAAATGAAGGTCAGTCAGAGTGAAAAATTAGGAAAACTTTGAAAGTGTCCCCAAGTGTAGTTGAAAAAACCATCAAGCGCTACAAAGAAACTGGCTCACATGAGGACCGCCCCAGGAAAGGAAGACCAAGAGTCACCTCTGCTTCTGAGGATAAGTTTATCTGAGTCACCAGCCTCAGAAATCGCAGGTTAACAGCAGCTCAGATTAGAGACCAGGTCAATGCCACACAGAGTTCTAGCAGCAAGCACATCTCTTCAACAACTGTTAAGAGGAGACTTTGTGCAGCAGGCCTTCATAGTAAAATAGCTGCTAGGAAACCACTGCTAAGGACAGGCAACAAGCAGAAGAGACTTGTTTGGGCTAAAGAACACAAGGAATGGACATTAGACCAGTGGAAATCTGTGCTTTGGTCTGATGAGTCCAAATTTGAGATCTTTGGTTCCAACCACCATGTCTTTGTGTGACGCAGAAAAGGTGAACGGATGGACTCTACATGCCTGGTTCCCACCGTGAAGCATGGAGGAGGAGATGTGATGGTGTGGGGGTGCTTTGCTGGTTACACTTTTGGGGATTTATTCAAAATTGAAGGCATACTGAACCAGCATGGCTACCACAGCATCTTGCAGCGGCATGCTATTCCATCCGGTTTGCGTTTAGTTGGACCATCATTTCTTTTTAAACAGGACAATGACCCCAAACACACCTCCAGGCTGTGTAAGGGCTATTTGACCAAATGGGAGAGTGATGGGGTGCTATGCCAGATGACCTGGCCTCCACAGTCACCAGACCTGAACCCAATCGAGATGGCTTGGGGTGAGCTGGACCACAGAGTGAAGGCAACAGGGCCAACAAGTGCTAAGCATCTCTGGGAACTCCTTCAAGAATGTTGGAAGACCATTTCTGGTAACTATCTCTTGAAGCTCATCAAGAGAATGCCAAGAGTGTGCAAAGCAGTCATCAAAGCAAAAGGTGGCTACTTTGAAGAACCTAGAATATAAGACATATTTTCAGTTGTTTCACACTTTTTTGTTAAGTATATAATTCCACATGTGTTAATTCATAGTTTTGATGCCTTCAGGGTGAATGCACAATTTTCATAGTCATGAAAATACAGAAAAATCTTTAAATAAGAAGGTGTGTCCAAACTTTTGGTCTGTACTGTATATATATATATATATATATATATATATATACAGTACAGACCAAAAGTTTGGACACACCTTCTCATTTAAAGATTTTTCTGATTTTCATGACTATGAAAATTGTACATTCACGCTGAAGGCATCAAAACTATGAATTAACACATGTGGAATTATATAGTTAACAAAAAAGTGTGAAACAACTGAAAATATGTCTTATATTCTAGGTCCTTCAAAGTAGCCACCTTTTGCTTTGATGACTGCTTTGCACACTCTTGGCATTCTCTTGATGAGCTTCAAGAGGTAGTCACCGGAAATGGTTTTCACTTCACAGGTGTGCCCTGTCAGGTTTAATAAGTGGGATTTCTTGCCTTATAAATGGGGTTGGGACCATCAGTTGTGTTGTGCAGAAGTCTGGTGGATACACAGCTGATGTCCTACTGAATAGACTGTTAGAATTTGTATTATGGCAAGAAAAAAGCAGCTAAGTAAAGAAAAACGAGTGGCCATCATTACTTTAAGAAATGAAGGTCAGTCAGTCCGAAAAATTGGGAAAACTTTGAAAGTGTCCCCAAGTGCAGTTGCAAAAACCATCAAGCGCTACAAAGAAACTGGCTCACATGAGGACCGCCCCAGGAAAGGAAGACCAAGAGTCACCTCTGCTTCTGAGGATAAGTTTATCCGAGTCACCAGCCTCAGAAATCGCAGGTTAACAGCAGCTCAGATTAGAGACCAGGTCAATGCCACACAGAGTTGTAGCAGCAGACACATCTCTTCACCAACTGTTAAGAGGAGACTTTGTGCAGCAGGCCTTCATGGTAAAATAGCTGCTAGGAAACCACTGCTAAGGACAGGCAACAAGCAGAAGAGACTTGTTGGGGCTAAAGAACACAAGGAATGGACATTAGACCAGTGGAAATCTGTGCTTTGGTCTGATGGGTCCAAATGTGAGATCTTTGGTTCCAACCACCGTGTCTTTGTGCGACACAGAAAAGGTGAACGGATGGACTCTACATGCCTGGTTCCCACCGTGAAGCATGGAGGAGGAGGTGTGATGCTGTGCGGGTGCTTTGCTGGTGACACTGTTGGGGATTTATTTAAAATTGAAGGCATACTGAACCAGCATGGCTACCACAGCATCTTGCAGCGGCATGCTATTCCATCCGGTTCGCGTTTAGTTGGACCATCATTTATTTTTCAACAGGACAATGACCCCAAACACACCTCCAGGCTGTGTAAGGGCTATTTGACCAAGAAGGAGAGTGATGGGGTGCTACGCCAGATGACCTGGCCTCCACAGTCACCAGACTTGAACCCAATCGAGATGGTTTGGGGTGAGCTGGACCGCTGAGTGAAGGCAACAGGGCCAACAAGTGCTAAGCATCTCTGGGAACTCCTTCAAGATTGTTGGAAGTCCATTTCCGGTGATTACCACTTGAAGCTCATCAAGAGAATGCCAAGAGTGTGCAAAGCAGTCATCAAAGCAAAAGGTGGCTACTTTGAAGAACCTAGAATATAAGACATATTTTTAGTTGTTTCACACTTTTTTGTTAAGTATATAATTCCACATGTGGTAATTCATAGTTTTGATGCCTTCAGTGTGAATGTACAATTTTCATAGTCAAGAAAATACAGAAAAATCTTTAAATGAGAAGGTGTGTCCAAACTTTTGGTCTGTTCTGTATATATATATATATGTTGTGGAATACCTATACTAACAGGACGTTCAATGGATCCTCTTGCACTATATGCACTGCAGTCTGCCACATACCCACCCGGCCTGCCTCCTGAATATATATCATCATTGAATACATGCAGCTGGATTAGTCCTCAGAAGGACTGTTAGTTGAGATGGATATGTGTCTCTAATAAAGTTTGGTACACCTACACTAACTAGAAACAAGCAAATCTCTCCCTAGCTCAGCAGCAGCTCTCCCTACAATGTCTGATCCGGAGTGACTGTGACGAGCATTGCGGCGCCAGGTCTTATATAGACCTGATGACACTGTGCGGCCAGCCAATCACTGTAATGCCACAACCAACATGGCTGCGGCATTACAGTGAGTGGCAGACAATCCCTGCATGTTCATTGGCTCTGTAAAGAGCGCCAAACATGCAGGGAGGGGACCCGAGCTCCCGCCGAGCAACCCGGAAATACTTGCCGAGCATGTCGAGCACTGTGATGCTCGGGCGAGCACCGAGCAGTAGCGAGCACGTTCGCTCGTCACTACCCAGGATACTTTTACATCTTTGTCTGAGATAGACCTTGCTGATGCAGTATAACTACCTTGTTTCTTGTTGCCATGTTGAATTGTGCCATTGTGTAAGACCTGAAATTGTTTTCTACAACAGCTTATAAACAAAGACCAGCAGGGGACCCCCGTAAGATCTGCTTGCTTGATTGACAATGGGGAATATGTTTTGTTTTGCTAAACAATAATTGCAGTAATAAAGTTGGTGAATTATGGTGAATATCACACACAACAATACAAGCCAATACACATTTGTCTCCATTTTTATGTGTTAATGCTATAATTGCCGTGGGGACGAGGCTGACTTTCTGGGCTTTACAAGGTCACTTAAAGACAGGAATAAAACATAATTTCTTACACATGTCATAAAAATATTCCCGCACAAGATGGTGAAGGTCACTCGGCTTAGCGCTAAATAGTTCTGATGAACAGATGTCGTCACCGCTAACAATTCATAATCCGCTTTAGAGGATTCGGGAAATTCCACATTTACAGAAGAATTAAGATGTTTGGAAACTAGGGTCATTATTGGACGAGTTCTGCGGCTTCCTGTGTCCGGACTGTCGGCGATAGGAAACTGTGAGATTCCAGGGAGGTCGGGTATAAAACGGATGGGACAAATTCGGAAAGTGACAAACACTGCTGAAATAATGGATCCCGAAGAAAGAAAGATTCAAGTACGAAATATTTCCTGTGATTCGTTATTAGCAGAAATGAAAATCATCGATCAATTGAAGGCTAGAACCAAATCAGCCCAAAAATCAAAGTAAAATATTGAAATCGCAGGGGGATACAATGTGTGTGGATAGCGTTCATCACGACATCCCATAATGTGATCAGTAGTGTATGAGCCCACATGTCTATATGTGTCCTGACATCTCAGAATATGATCAGTGTGTATGACCCCAAATGTTTGTATGTACCCTGACATCCCAGAATGTCATCAGTGTGTGATTTTGCATGTCTGTATGTGCTCCTGACATCCTATAATGTCATCAGTAGTGTATGAACCCACATGCCTGTATGTATCCTGACATCCCATAATGTGATCAGTAGTGTATGAGCCCATGTGTCTGTATGAACCCTGACAACCAATAATGTGATCAGTAGAGTATGACCTCATGTGTGTTTTCTGACATCCCATAATATGATCAATAGTGTATGAGCCCATGTGCCTGCATGTGTTCCTGACATCCCATAATATGATCAGTAATGTATTATGTATCCTGACATCCCGTAATGTAATCAGCAATATATAGCCCCATGTACCTGTATGTATCCTGACATCCCATAATGTGATCAGTAATGTATGAGCCCATATGTCTGCATGTGTTCCTGACATCCCATAATATGATCAGTAATGTATTATGTATCCTGACATCCCATAATGTGATCAGTAATATATGGCCTCATATGTCTATGTATCCTGACGTCCCATAATGTGCTATGCAGTATATGACCCCACATATCTATGTATCCTGACATCCCATAAGGTGACATGTAGTGTATGACCCCATATGCCTATGTATCCTGACATCCCATAATGTGATCGTTAGTGTATGAGCCCACATGTCTGTATGTATCCTGACATCCCATAATGTGACATGTAGTGTATGACCCCACATGCCTATGTATCCTGACATCCCATAATGTGACTTGTAGTGTATGACCCCACATGCCTATGTATCCTGACATCCCATAATGTGACTTGTAGTGTATGAGCCCACATGCCTATGTATCCTGACATCCCATAATGTGACTTGTAGTGTATGAGCCCACATGCCTATGTATCCTGACATCCCATAATGTCACTTGTAGTGTATGAGCCCATGTTTCTGTTTGTGCTTCTGACATCCCATGATATGATCAGTAATGTATGAGCCCATGTGTCTGTATGTATCCTGACATCCCATAATGTGATCAGTACGATGCTGCACTGTGTGCACAGGGCCCTCTACTATTCTAAGACTTTTCCCTTTAACTATATTCATTTCTTTTCTCATTTTTCCATTTCCTTTTATTTTGATACATTTTCCTTACTCCTCGAGTTCTTTCTTTCTTTCTTTCTTTCTTTCTTTCTTTCTTTCTTTCTTTCTTTCTTTTTCTTTCTTTCTTTCTTTCTTTCTTTCTTTCTTCCTTCCTTTCTTTCTTCCTTCCTTCCTTCCTTCCACCCCGTCACGTATTCCTCATGTATCTCACGTCCATATGTTTGTGTCAGTATAAAAATAAATATTAGAATATTTTCCCACCTTCGTGTGATTTTTACGCCTCTTCTGTATGTGAAGGGCTATAACGAGTCTATTAAAATCCCGGATTTGTAACAGTCAAGTCTTTTTTTTTCCCATGAATGTAATTTTCTCTGCCCGTTGTTAATTCCACTTGTCATAAACACGTTAAAATGTTTCTAATGTATTCCACAATGTCGCACGTTCAGACAGTCTTGTGTTGACAGTAAAGTGGAGTCATTTAGATAATCTTCCATTTCAAAGAGAGATGTAAAAACGTAAGCTAATAATTTATGGAGAATAAAATAGTTTATGTAGTAAAACCAGAAGAATTCCATTAAATAATTCAGAAAAAAACGACGATAATTATAATATAAGGTTGTTTCGGGGCTGTATTTGTTATTAGTAACAACCCTGTTGTTCTAGGAATATGACTATTATTCTAGCCCTAGCACTAGTCCTAAATCTAACCCTAACCCAAGTGCTGTCATCTCAGTTGGTGCCTATGAAGAGAGCACAATACTATGACAAACTCGTCCACACTCTTGTGCTCTGCATAGAAATTGGCAATAGTGACCCAGATGACATTCGCCAGTAGAATTCAGTGACGTGGACTTGGAATCTTACACCCGGGTCAATGGCACCTGTGACCCTCCGATGCTTCATCACTGGTCCAGCTAAGTTTTTTGCCAATATTGCAACCAATACAGGAGAAATTAGACTGTAGGAGTGTCATGGTAGGTATGGGAAGAACCCAGCGTACGACGACAGGAAAAGGGGGGAATCCCAACATCTAGGGAAAGGGGGAGTGGAGACCCCTAAGCAGATCTAAAAACACCCTGACTCCCCTATCGTCCCTAAATACTGTCCGCACCTATCGCCGAGCAGGATAGCTTAGCCCTGGCTGACCCTAGAGCTAGGCCCTAGGTAGTGAGGGGGAGGGGTGAGCACTAGTCAGTCCCCACTGCAACTAAAGACAAACAAGGGAAACAGACAAGGGAATACACTTAGAGAGATCACAACCACATTCCACAAAGGAACTTCAAGGAAAATCTAGGAAACTGCTAGATTTCCAGACCTGAACTGAAGAATTGACTTCTATCACCAGCAACTCTCTGGAGAAAATGAGTGTGTTTAAAGATCCAGCAAGGGTGTGTCAATTAGCAGCAAAAGGTGGAGATCACAGCAGGGTCCTAGAGAGGGAGGATGATGAATGGATCAAGAAGATGTCTGCAAGGCTAAGCACAGCGATCTTCTACAGCCAGATCAAGAATGACGGTCTGTCAAACCTGACACACCCATGACAAGGAGGCATCAGACGTAGCAGGGATATCCCATCTTAGAAAGTTATCACCTATTGATGTGTGATCACTTGCTGATCATCGAGGAGATGGAATTAAGTCAAGGGCTGAGGGGGGGAGGCTCCTGCTGCAGCCAGTTCTCTGACAGCAATACACGGGACTGTAAGAAGTCTTAGGAAGGGAACATGGCTGAGCTCCTTAGACACCTGGTAAAGATTCCTTGTATATTTCTCAGCTTTGATACAAGACAGAATAGAAACAAGAAAGAGAAAGAGATTAAGGGAAAATTCTTAAGGGACTTTAGTGTTTCTTTAAGTTCAAGTCCCTTTCTTCACCACTAGGAAGACATCTGTTACACGCACGCTGCTAGGTTCAGATAGGGCGAGACCGGTTACATGAATTCTTTGGAATCCAGGGGGAACCGTCACTCAGGGCGACCATGGGCTGCAGCTTCTCTCAGGCACACGATAGATTCAACTGCTGACCAGACACATTTGACAAGAGTCCTCAGAAACGGTAGAACAGTAACGTTTAATGAGGCATGGCCAGTGCAATTTAAGTGTCTCTTTGAGCAACAGGCTCCAGTAACAACAGTACAGTCTCCTATGCAGTACAGCAGTACACAGTCTATTATCCGGTAGCACAGTACAGCACAGTTTTAATGCATACACAACCACAGGCTTTTCCTTCAAAAGGACTCAATAGTACACAACATTCTTTATCCTGCATGGAGATGGAGGGGGGAGGGTTTGATGAGGGAGATAATCCCCATGACAGGATTCCTTCCAGTCCTTATCTTTCTGCCCGATAATACTCCACACTGTTAGCTCAGGGAGTCCAACTGACCTTTGATTAGCTTCCCTCCTGACCTGAATTCTGTTCCCTTGCCATCTGTGAGATACAGATCATAAGCCACCCTTCTCTTCGGCTCTAGCCAGACAGTAAACAACTTCCCCACAAACCCCTGGGGCTCTGCTAAAGCACTCCCTGTCTCCTGTGACTGTGTTAACCCCTCTAGTTGCTGGATGCTTCTGGAGCACAACACTTCCTGTCTCCTGTGCTTTTGTTACTTCTAACAGTTGCTGGATGCTTTTGAAGCAACAACACTACTTCTGCATGTCACACATCCCCCCTAAAAAAAGGCTGAACAAATTGATCCTAAACAAATGGAATCTATTTGGAATTTCCCAAAATTCATGGATCCGAAATATCTGGGGTTCAATTTACACCAATCCAGGAAAATATGTCGCCAGGCAGTCGTAATTTTTGCTGGATCCATTTGAGACAGGAAGGGGTTAAAAAAAAACAATTGAATATCATAATAAGCTTTCCAGTCACCTGTTTTTGCCGCCAAAAATCCCTGCCGGTCCTAATACACCAGTCTCCTCTGATGCCACTGACTATGCCTCCTGGGGCGAAACTGCGTGGGGAAACGTACGTCACGATATTATGACATGTATCAAAGGCATAAACGCCTGCAAAGAGTGAAGAGAAGACAAGAGCCGGGGCTGATGCCTTAGGGAGTGAGAAGAGGACCGGCCGAGAGCTGGAGGATAGGTGAGGGGCGAGATGAGTACGATTTTTTTTTTAACCCCTTCTCGTCCCATCGGGTTTAGCAGCAATCAGGGCACATTCGATTTGCATTGAATACATTTTGGCAGAACCGAATCCTTCCATCATGATGAAACTCGTCATCTTCAAATCAAATTTTTCCTTTTTCCTCCACGAGATATGTAACGTAAAGCATTGGATGGGCGCCTCCCTTTACTGGAAAGGGATAAGTAATGTAGGGTTTTTTATAAAGCCAGTGGGTGGATTAAATCCTAAACTAAACCTACAGAGACGTAAGACATAATACGTATCCGCGCTGTTTAGATTTGTTCTCGGCCAGTAATTTTTCTAATGTAAATGCTGCCTGATCTGCCAAATCTGAACGAGATTACGCCGGAGGATTACAGGCACTTAGGAAATAGAAAGTCCTTTTTGTAAAGGTACAAATATCACAAGATGAAGCAGAATCGTCAGCGCAATCAAGTTCAGTTTATGTACAGTAACTATTCGCTATGCAGAGCGCAGCAGTCAGGATCAGTTTGTCATTGTCTGCTGCGCTCTGCATATACGCCGATTGAGATGAGTGAGGTTGAGCAGCTACTAGGGTTATTGCTAGGGATAGAATTAAGTTTAGGGCTAGAGTAATAAATATACCACTAGAACTACAGGTTCACTGTTTTACTGTCTTATTTTGAGGGTTTAAAATGATAAAATATTAGAATCACCCTTCTCTACATTGCCTCCACCATTACTACAGCTCCTCGATACTTCCTGTGCTGGTCTCCAGTACTTCCGGTGCTCCCTTTTGGCACGGAGGCCAGTGATTGGCTGCACAATCATGTGACTGATAAATGGAATAAAGGCCACTCTTCAGTAACTGCCCCTTAAAGCAGAGGTCCCCAACCGCTGGTCCGCGGACCAGGACCGGGCCGTTGGGGTTTTTCAGCCGGTCCGCGGCGCCGCTGACAGCTAGCTCCGCGGCCCTGCGCCTGGTCAGAGCTCGCTCTGTGTGGATTTATAATGTTTTCTGCCATAGCCGTGACAGCTCGCAGCTCCCGGCAGAGAACATTATGCAGGACGGGGTGGGGCGTCGGGCGGGTCTTAGTGACGCAGCCCTCCACAGCACAGCATGGTACCTGTTGTACGTCACGGGGCGGGTCTTAGTGACGCGGCCCTCCTGCACAGCATGGTGTGTTCCTGACGGGGTGGGGCGGCAGGCTCTCCTCACTGACACGCCCCCGGCAGAACATGTTATGTGGGGCGTGCTGGGGCAGCAGACTGGCTTCAGTGACGCGGCTCCCGGTACCGGTGTTCAGTGTGTAGCGCTGCTAAGCAGCAGCGCTGTATACACTGACGCTCAATGTACAATGCTGCTACTTAGCAGCGCTGTACACCGAGGTCCCGCCAGTATCCTCCCCATACAGCTCCACCCCTCCATAACCCCACCCCCATATGACCAAAGCCCCGCCCCCACCCCCACCGGGCCATGGAAAACTGGTCTTGCTTAAAGCCGGTCCCTGGTGCAAAAAAGGTTGGGGACCTCTGCCTTAAAGCACATGACTCCCTGGTACATCGCCATCTATAGTCCTGTACTGGTATCACTTCCAGTCCTGACCACCAGAGCAGTGGTGGGGAGGTTCTGTAGTGGTAAGAAAAATGCATTTCTTTATTTTATAGCTCTTCCTTTCCCTTTAGCCACTTTTAAAAAAGTTCTTGAACTGTCGATAGTTCTAATTGACTGGAGATCTTTGGAGGGTGGGGTCTTCATGTGGGGTCTTTCTATATTTTGCCATGAGATCCCCTATGGAGGACCAAGTGCTCTAAGAAGTATAAGTTAGGGGGTGCAGTAGGTTCCTGCTCAGCGGCTTGTGAAATCTACATCAGCTGAACCGCTTTGCTCAGTGATTGGTTGCAGCGGTCATGTGCATGGCGGAGAGCCGCTCTAGACCTGTGGAGGGTGAGTACTATATATCTTTGTTTCAATATGTATTCAATTAGTGGAGACCACTTTCTTGAAAATGGAAAACCCCTTTAATTATTTGAGTGAGCATGCTCGGTACTGTCATCCCTGGGCAGGTTTCCTCCTTGATAGTGCACCATGGGGCTACGGGAATGGGATTGTAAGAAGAATATATCATTAGTTTTAGTAAAATGTGAACTAAATTTGAAGGTTTTTATTAAGGATAATTTAAAAGAATCAAATTTGTTTCCAATTTTTCAACGTTCCAAAATTTTTGGGATTACCAATCTAGCAAAATTGCAGCCAGATGGCCTTCATCTTTCTTGATTTATATGGGAAGTGGTTAAAAAAATAAAACATTTTACTAATCTTGCCCCCTCAACTGTCCCTGCCGCCCCAGCTCCCCAGCCAGTAGAGGGGCAGGAACAAGTGAGGGGCGAAGTGAGAAAAAAATCTTATTGTTTTTTACCCCATTTTCGACCCATCTGTTTGTTAAGTTTTGGGGTCAGGAGACTTGAGAGTATAACAAACGTTTTTTTTAAGGGTATTCAGGGTTCATTCTATTTGATTTGCATAGAGCGAATCAAATTTCACCGCCAAATTTAAACAAATTTACCAAATTAGAATTTTGGAAAATTTGCTCATTTCTAGTTTTTATGATTTAGAAAAAAAAAGACGTAAAAGAGTTCAGACGATGTTATGCTTTTTATTTTTATTTTACATGCATTAAATATAATTTATAGTTGTGTGGTGTAACAATGCTACTCACTTGGGAGCATTATGAGGTATCAGAGGAACAATTTCTATTTTAAAGTCCAGCTGGTTTATTTCAGTCCTCATAAACCGCATCGCAGGAAAACTTAAATACAGCCCTTGTCCGGCACAAAGTGAAACATAAACTAAAAAGTCCATACAATATTGCTGGTTTGCCCGCTCGGGTTAGAGTCCAGCTTCTTAGACCTTTAGCAGAGGCACACAATCCAGGAGATCTGCACACCTCCATACACAGAATGTGAAATAAACAGGTCCCATTTTACAATGTAAACCACACCCAGGGGTGGAGATATGGCGAGCAGCCATCACACCCTAACTCTCCAGCTGCCCACAGTAAGACCTGGCCCTAACATGGCTGATTAACTCCTCGTAGTACTATGTGTACTGGTGCATTACTCCTGGTTTATATCACAAAGGACATGCACCTCTGTAATACATATCTCCCATCTAGTATGTGTCCGGCAGCCACTTTACAGTGGTCACTTACTTGCTTCGCACTTGGTGCTGCTCCGTCTGTACAGCTCTGGTTGTGGCTTATCTGCGTCGACTTGGAGACATTTTTCTAAATAAACCTTGTAACGTCCTTCGTGATCCAGCCTGAAGTGATCTTCTTTAAGGTAGCGTTAATTACAGCAATCCAGGTAATTATGCCGTCCAACGAGCATCAAAGTGTCTGCGAAGAGACAAACTATCTGTTTGGAGTGATTGTTATTTGACCAGTTCGACGCTGTTGAAACAATCAATGTTAACACTTCTGAAAGTTCACAATGTGTCCTTATGGTATTTATGATTCTCACAGATGTGAATCCCGGAACACGTAGGAACGTCCCTGTAACAAGTCTTTTGTATGACATCTAACCCTAGGGCAGACATGGACACCATGTCACCATTACCTACTAGCATGGCATCACCTTCATACATTTCACTGGTGGATCAATCACTGTGATCCATGAGGAATATTATTGAGACCTATTACATGTTATCTAGTAGACAGTAGGGGGCACTATTGTCAGTTGTCTAAAGGTCCATGGGAAACAGAATAGCATAAATACCTCTGTCATGACTTAAATATTTTTAGAACATAATTAATCCTTCAATACGTAATCATATGAGGGTCAAGTGTGTCCTTTCATGAAATCAGCACATTCATTTCCTTACATACTCTGTGCTGCGGTTGTCTGTTACTTCCCATTTGTTTCTGTTTCCCTTCTCACACAATGGCTTCTCTAAGATACAGTCTTAAGTAAATAGATCACTTTCTTCTAAAAGATCATCACAATCTTCCTGGTCACTTTCCCCTACAAGATCATCACAGACTTCTCAGTCACTTTCTTCTACAAGATCAACACAGTCTTCTCATGCACTTTACTCTACAAGATCATCATAGTCTTCCCGGTCACTTTCTTCTACAAGATCATCACAGTCTTCTCGATCACTTTTATCTACAACATCATCACAATCTTCTCATGCTGCTGTTATCACTTCTTTAACATCACTTCAAAGTGTCCTTTCTTCATTAGAACCTTGCCTCTTCTTTGTGCATTCCTATCTTCAGCATCATATTCACATTAATGGATAGGTCACTGCCTTTATCTTAATCAGAACACTCTTCCTATGCTGCTGGTATCATTGTTAAGTCTTCATTGCTCTCAGAGTGATCTCTAACCACCAACTTCATCACATTGACCTGATTCATGTATAGGTCATTGCTAAAATCATAACACCATAAATGGCAAGATCTCTTTCTCTCACAAAATCAGCACACTCTTCCCATGCTTCTAAGATTCATCTGATTTCTTCACTGTCTAATGAAAGTCATATTATCTTTAATTTAATAATACTCCCCAAGTCAATTAAAATTATGTCCTGAGTTACATAATAAAATTATCAGATAGGTCACTTCCTATCCCAAAATCAACACATACCTCCCTTACTGCTGGGATCATTCCGATTTTCTCATTGGTCACAGAAACTCTTAAAATCCACAACTTCAAAGCACTGTTCTAGTCATGTGCAGCTCTGTCCTCAGATACATGATCACATGAGTGGATAGGTCACTTCCTCCCATAAAATCAACACACCCTTCCTTGCCGTGGAGGTCACTTTGATTCCTCTTGACCTTCAAGTCCTTTCATTTCTAACTTCTTAGCATTGCTTCAGTCAGCTCTGTCCGTAGTTATACAGTATAATCTTAGGAGTGGATAGGTCACTTCCTCCAACACACTGAGAACACTCTGCCAATGCTGTTGTCTTTGTTCTGATTATCCCATTGCCTGTAGGCTTTTCTGAAGAAGGAGTTGTCATCTGCCATAAAATACAGAGTGACAGATACTAGTGTTAGGAATTCATGGCAAGCCAATTCAAATGAAAAATTTGGTGGCCAGCCTAAAATACCTTTGTTTGTGAGCCATGTAACACTTCAGTCTTTTCATCATAGAAGAAGAAAACTATATATTTATGTGTCTGACTCATTAAAAAGCCTTGACACATGACAAAGGACCAATGTTACACGCACGCCACAGGGTTCAGATAGGGACGAGACGGGTTTCATGAATTCTTTGCAATCCTGAGGGAGCCGTTACTCTGGGCGACCATAGGCTGCAGCTTCTCTCAGGCACACGATAGATTCAATTGCTGACCAGACACATCTGACAAGAGTCTTTTTCAACAGTTTAACAGAGAAATTTAATCTGAAGCACGGCCAGTGCAATTCTGGGATATTACAGCAACAATCTTCATTACAGTACAGTCTGAGTTTCTTGAGCAACCAGCTCCAGTAACAATACAGTAGTTTCTTCACAAGTCACAGTATTACAGTCTCTTCAGTAGCATAATTCTGCATAGATTAGATCTCTTAGTAGCACACTTCTATGCATACACAACCACAGGCTTTTCCTTCACAAGGACACAATAGCACACAGTATTTTTTATCCTGCATGGAGATGGAGGGGGGAGGGTTTGATGAGGGAGTTGATCCCTGTGACACAATTCCTTCCAGTCCTTATCTTCCTGCCCGATAACACTCTGCACTGTTAGTTCAGGGAGTTTATCTGACCTATGTTTAGCTTCTCTCCTGATCTGAATCCTGTTCAGTTGCCTTCTGTCAGATACAAATAACACACCACCTCTCTCTTCAGCTTCAGCCAGACTACTATAACAAGTTCCCCACAATCCCCCTGGGGCTCTGCTAAAACACTCCCTGTCTCCTGTGACTGTGTTAACCCCTCTAGTTGCTGGATGCTTCTGAAGCACAACACTTCCTGTCTCCTGTGCTTGTGTTATTTCTAATAGTTGCTGGATGCTTTTGAAGCAACAGCACTACTTCTGCATGTCACACCAAATCAAAATCAGTTACGTCCCACCTGGAAATGTAGATCTTCATAGGCTTTTCTCCAGTTGAGCAGCTGTTAAGCAGCACGGACTGATGATAACGTTGGTGCAGCAGTACAATCCAGCTGGAACAAGTGAGATAGATGTGGCCGGACTGAAACTGGAGAAGCAGAATTGGAACCAGGGAGAACGATGAAGGAGAGTTTAAGCAAGAATATGTGTCATGTTCCATGGCTTTTCAATGGGTCAGGCATTGATTTACATCCAGGGGCACTACCTATAGGTGGCACAATACAGACAGATTTCTTCCTTTTAGAGGAGAGCTAATTTGCACCCTTTTTTTGTAGGGATTCAGCTGGTGTTCCTTCTCCTCCAGAAGGAAAAAAATCTGTCCTTATAGAAACTAGATGCAGATATTTAGCTGGTGCTCCTTTGGAAAGGTTTGAAAATTAGCTCTTCCAAAAGAGGAAGAAATCTATATCTAATGTGCCATCTATAGCTAGTGCCCTTGGATGCAAGTCAATGTCTGACCCAAAAATTCTGGTTTCACCTCTGCTTCGTCGTTCCCACTGGTACCAGTTCTGTTTCTCCAGTTGCAGTCCTGACACATCTGCCTCTGCCATTCCAGCTGGATCATTCTTCTGCACCAACGTAACAAGTCTGTGCTGCTTAACAGCTGCTCATCTAGACAAAAATACTTTGAGGATCTACTTCTCCAGTTGAGACATAGGAGACTCTGATCTGTGCCTTAGTCATGTTTGAAGGCTTTTTAATGGGTCAGACATTGAGTTACATCCATGGGCACTACCTATATGAGCACAATAGAGACAGATTTCTTTCTTCTGGAGGAGAGCTAATCTACATACTTTTTTGTAGAGATTCAGCTGATGCTCATTGAGAAAAGTATGCAAATTAGCTCTCCTTCAGAAGGAAAAAAAAACCTGTCCCTACTAGTGTTGAGAGAATTTGTTCAGCATTTCAAATTCGTGTTCATTTTTGGGGTTCCGACTTGTTTGCGCCAAAAATTCAGCTCCGTCCATGAACATCCTTGATTTGCCACGCTGTCACGCAGATGACATCTGCGTGACAGCGTGGCAAATCAGGGATGTTCATGGGCGGAGCCGATCTTTTGGCGCGAACAAGTCAGAACCCCTAACACGAATTTGAAATGCCGATCAAATTCGCTCAACACTAGTTCCTACTATGCCATCTATTGGTAATGCCCCTGGATGTAAGTCACTGTCTGATTCATTGAAATGCCTCAAAATATGACTCATAAATTCTGGTGTCAATTCTGCTTCATCGTTCTCCCTGGTTCCAGTTCTGCTTCTCTAATTGCAGTCCTGCCACTTCTGCCTCCAATGTTCCAACTGGATTATTCTGCTGCACCAATGTCACCAGTCCGTGTGGCTTAACAGCTGCTTATCCAGACCAAAACACTTTGAAGATTCACCTTTCCAGTTGAGACGTGAGACATAAGAGACTCTGATTTGGTCCTTATTCATGTTTGAAGGCTTTTTAATGAGTCAGACATTGACTTACATTCAGGGGCACTACCTGCACAATAGAGACAGATTTCTTCCTTCTGGGGAAGAGCTCATTTGCATACCTTTCCAAAGGAGCAGCAGCTGAACCTCACAAAAAGTATCGGTATCCCCCCTCAAGAGCTGAACGTTGGAGATTGTAATGAATGGCGACTTTGCTCAGCATGATGCAAGCAGCCTCTATACAAACCCATGAATGATAGTTAATGACGAGAAGAAGAACATCTGTTTAATGTGGGCGCACAATAGAAAACCGTGTAAGAGATCAGTGGGAACCAGCAGCAAACAGTGTCATGATTATAAATTATTATGGGTGCTGATACATTAGAGGCTACTTGTCATCTGTGGCCAACACGAGCCGTTCCCATCTGTGCTCGGAGCTGGCACCGGTTCAACACTTCTGTGTCTATTGAAGAGCAAAGACAAGAATTTGCTTTATTTGTTTGCTCAGTAATAAATCCAAAATGGAGTGAAAAAGCCAAAAAAATTACAAAAAGTGAATAATATAGAAGAGCAGGCTAATAAGACGTGGGCAGAATAAACTGATTGTGCTCCTGTCTTCCATCACAGCCTATTTCACATGAATGTAACATCCACATTGCCACCACTACAAAGGTTCTTTTTGAAAGTGTTGGGGGTTTGTCTGCCCTTCAATTGGAATATGTATGTAGATTCAAGTAGAAAAAGTCCCATCGACCGCCAATGGAAATGTCGGAGAATGCAAGAAAATGACTATTCTTCCACTAATCTTTTCTACTCCAGAGAAAACGAGCGAGCGCAGATTGAAAGGTAAGTCGGCTGTGTTCTCCTCGCCAACCACCATGATTAATTCTTTTTTTTTCAATTTCATTTCAATAGATTTCACTTGCACCTTGAATGTCACATAATTCAGTTATAACTAAATTCTAACAAGTCTGGCCCTTTGTAAGGAAAACTCCCATTCTTGCCATCGAGCTTTAACGTCTTTATGATGAATGCTCGAAAGGAATTTGCTTTTTCTTCTCCCGTTTCGGGAGATCAAGTTTGAAAGTTTTGCTACATTGTATCCAACTTTTCTTTGTGTGACACTTCTGCTTACTTACAGGAAGATTTATAAATTGTAATTCAGAACTTCCACATTCTTATATTGAGCGGAGAAGGTGATGTTACTATGAAATTAAGACTTTTTTTTAAATGAAAGGAACCTCATTTATTAAGAGAAGCACAGAGCTGTGAACAGTTGCCTTCACTATCCTTATACTACACAGGCAACCATTTATTTCCCAGCAGGTGATTCTACATATTAATAGTCAATGGAGGGATGGAGTATGGATGATGGAGGGAGGGATGGACGGATGGATGGAGGATGGATGGAGGAATGGATGGAGAGAGGGATGGATTGTGGGATGGATTATGGGCTGAAGGGATGGATGAATGGAGGGAGAGTGGGATGGAAAGAGGGTAGGATGGATGGCGGAATGGGTGGATGGAGGGATTGAGGGAGGTATGGAGTGGTGTAGGTAGGCAGTGGTGGAGAGATGGACATATGAAGGGAGGGACGGAAGAAAGGAGTGAGGAATGGATTAACAAATGGATGGATGGCTTGATGGATGAAGAAATGAAAGGAAGGTGGTGAGGAGGGAGGGATGGATAGATGGATGGATGTAGGGAGGGATTGGTAAATGAATGGAGGGATGGAAGGAGGGATGGATGGAGTGAGGGAAGGAGGGATGGATGCATGGATAGATGGAGGTATTGATGGATGAATGGAGGGAGGGGGGAAGGGATGGATGGAGGGAAGAAGGGTGTGTTAGGGAGGGAGAGAAGGAGGGATTGATAGGGGGATGGAAGGAGGGAGGAATGGAAGGAGGGCGAGAAGGAGGGATGGGGGATAGATGGATAGATGGAGGGATTGAGGGAGATAGTGAGGGGTGGAGGGAGGGAAGGAAGGATGGGCGGAAGGAGGGAGGGACGAAAGGAGGAAGGGATGGAAGAATGGATGGAGGGATGGATAGATGGCTGGATGGATTGATGGAGGGTGGGAGGGAGGTATGGATGGATGGAGAGAAGGAGGAAGGGAGGGAAGGAAGAATGGAAGGAGGAATGGATGAAGGGAGGGAGGGGTGGAGAGATGGATGGATAAAAAGAAAAGAAATTAGAGACAGTATTGCAAAAGTAAAATGCAATAGCTGCAGGACTTTATTTGTCCCCGTGGTGATGTTTTGGTTCAGTCTGAAGCTTTCTCAAGCAGTTTGCTGAGTCTTCTCATCGCATATTTAGAGGTGCATTAATTGCCTACATCATTACATATCATTATCACATCACTGGTCACTTTTCATATACGGTATATTAAAAACATGCAAATCAACAAGAACATAACGTATCTGTCAACAGAACATGTCATCCATCAAAGTGCACAATAATTATATGGTTGTAGACATGAAAAAGTGCAGAGAACATGAACTGATAATAATAGTGCCGGTGTGTGAATAATTAGTGACCATGGCTCACTTACTCTTATTGTCAATCATCCTCATGTGACGTTCTAGAAATCCCACCATGGATCTGAAAATCCTTATAGTGACGCACGTGGAAGAAGAGACAGCTCCATGATCCATGCGTGTGTCCACAGAGATGCTGAGGTTACATGCGCCATGTACACAACACATATCTACGCGTGCGCCTTAAGCATTAGAAGTCAAGGCTGGCGTATCAGTATACACTGGTGGCCAAAAGTATTGGCACCCCTGCAATTCTGTCAGATAATACTCCGTTTCTTCCTGAAAATGATTGCAATCACAAATTCTTTGGTCTTATTATCTTCATTTAATTTGCTTGCAAGGAAAAAACACAAAAGAGAATGAAGCAAAAATCAAATCATTGATCATTTCACACAAAACTCCAAAAATGGGCCAGACAAAAGTATTGGCACCCTCAGCCTAATACTTGGTTGCACAACCTTTAGCCAAAATAACTGCAAACAACCGCTTCCGGTAACCATCAATGAGTTTCTTACAATGCTCTGCTGGAATTGTAGACCATTCTTCTTTGGTAAACTGCTCCAGGTCCCTGATATTTGAAGGGTGCCTTCTCCAAACTGCCATTTTGAGATCTCTCCACAGGTGTTCTATGGGATTCAGGTCTGGACTCATTGCTGGCCACCTTAGAAGTCTCCAGTGCTTTCTCTCAAACCATTTTATAGTGCTTTTGGAAGTGTGTTTTGGGTCATTGTCCTGCTGGAAGACCCATGACCTCTGAGGGAGACCCAGCTTTCTCACACTGGGCCCTACATTATGCTGCAAAATTTGTTGGTAGTCTTCAGACTTCATAATGCCATGCACACGGTCAAGCAGTCCAGTGCCAGTGGCAGCAAAGCAACCCCAAAACATCAGGGAACCTCCGCCATGTTTGACTGTAGGGACCGTGTCCTTTTCTTTGAATGCCTCTTTTTTTTCCTGTACACTCTATGTTGATGCTTTTTCCCAAAAAGCTCTACTTTTGTCTCATCTGACCAGAGAACATTCTTCCAAAACGTTTTAGGCTTTCTCAGGTAAGTTTTGGCAAACTCCAGCCTGGCTTTTTCATGTCTCGGGGTAAGAAGTGGGGTCTTCCTGGGTATCCTACCATACAGTCCCTTTTCATTCAGACGCCGACGGATAGTACGGGTTGACACTGTTGTACCCTCGGACTGCAGGGCAGCATGAACTTGTTTGGATGTTAGTCGAGGTTCTTTATCCACCATCCGCACAATCTTGCGTTGAAATCTCTCGTCAATTTTTCTTTTCCGTCCACATCTAGGGAGGTTAGCCACAGTGCCATGGGCTTTACACTTTTGGTGACACTGCGCACGGAAGACACAGGAACATTCAGGTCTTTGGAGATGGACTTGTAGCCCTGAGATTGCTCATGCTTCCTCACAATTTGGTTTCTCAAGTCCTCAGACAGTTCTTTGGTCTTCTTTCTTTTCTCCATGCTCAATGTGGTACACACAAGGACACAGGACAGAGGTTGAGTCAACTTTAATCCATGTTAACTGGCTGCAAGTGTGATTTAGTTATTGCCAACACCTGTTAGGTGCCACAGGTAAGTTACAGGTGCTGTTAATTACACGAATTAGAGAAGCATCACATGATTTTTCAAACAGTGCCAATACTTTTGTCCACCCCCTTTTTTAGGTTTGGTGTGGAATTATATCCAATTTGGCTTTAGGACAATTCTTTTTGTGTTTTTTCATTGAAGACAAATTAAATGAAGAGAATAAGACCAAAGAATTTGTGATTGCAATCATTTTCAGGAAGAAACTGAGTATTATCTGACAGAATTGCAGGGGTGCCAATACTTTTGGCCACCACTGTATGTACAGTAATCCATTGCACATCCATACAGTTCTTAAGAGAAACCTATGTGCCAAACATTATAGGAAGAATGACAGGATGCTAATAAAAAACAGGCACAACATGTTTCCTAAAGACATAATGGACTTTACAAAGACTGCATTAATAATATGTTGCCACCAAATGCTCTCCATTTTTTATCTAGAAGATTAGGGGTATAGACAGAAGATGACATTTAGTCAGCAGAACCTGGTGAACCCCCCAACATTAAGATTGTCAAAAAGTCACCAAGGTCACCACCAAGGTTTGTATTCAGTCTTGGACGCAGTCGCACCTTAAATGGCTAACTAAAGGTTCAACCTGACCTGAATCGTCATCAAAGGGACCAGTAAAGTCCTAGAACTATTGCAGTTTATTTTTGGAGTCTTACCTCCATTTTTTCCTTTTATGTAAGAGGTTTGGTAGATACCTAGGAGGCTCTGCACTCAGAAACTCCAGACGCTGGTTCTCTTTTTTCATTCTAATTTCTAGATACATATTTAATAGACATTGTCATGGCTAGTGGGCACACACCAATTGGCCGATACATCTGTTGCAGCGATCTCTCTCTTCTCTGTGCTGCCTCTGTATGGACATTTCTGTTCTGCTGCAGCAGCTTGGTCTCTGCCACCCATGTGGAGCAGAGCTTCTCACCACTTTGGACTATTAATGTTCTTCTCCAAGTTTTTGCTCCCCTTTCAGAGCCACTTATCCTCCTAACCCCTTCTTGTTCCTATTGGAACATATTCTCGCTCAGCTCCTAAATATTGATTCCTGCAGGGTATCTCTGTGACACATTCCTATTGGCAGCTGTGCATGCTCACATATCGTGCATGATGCATTATCTCCTATCTCAGCAGCATCCCCATGCACTTTCCTTCCTTAATTACTAATGCACCCTGCACCATGATAAACTGGACCAAAGTGGACTCCTCTGCTGCCTTTAGGCTGTCACCTTGTGAATATCGAAGCGTGACACAGAGGAAATTTCATATATGGGAGCAGGGTGCGGACATATTGTGACGACACAGCATTTATTCTTAATTAGGCCAGACATATTTTTCAGCAGGTCAGGAGACATAGACGATTGTTCATATGAGCCTGAATGTTGTCTCTTGAATTGATGTTTGTTGCAGCTTATTGTGCTGCTAGCTGTAGGGGTACAGGGGAGCGGGGTAACTGTACAATTGATGTTTGCTAAAATGTTGATTACCAATTGTATTAGTCCATGCAGTTCGTTGACCTGCAAACATTTATTGACAGACTATGCAGATTGGCTGAATACTCAACTAATGAGAATTGACCTCATCACACCTTCCCCCTGACATGTGGATGATGGCCTGAAGGACAGATGTGGGTATAAAACTCTACAGAACACCAGCCAGGAAACCAAGGCTCCAACCGGAGGAATACAGATTTGAGACCCTCTACAGGGCACCAGCTTAAGGGGACCACAGCTCCAGCAGGAGGAATATAGATCTGCTCCATTGACCATCACTGAGCCCATGGAGACGTATGGAGAAGTCAGGTTGGGACAATCAGGTCACCTGGCCCCATGGAGATGTTTGGAGAAGCCAGGTTGGGACAATCAGGTCACCTTGCCATGTACCTCAATGGAACTATCAGCTTCCTAAGCTTGCCGCTACCTCCTCTCTGTGGGTGCCCGCCAAAAATGGGGTGCAACTGGTGGGAGTAGTTGGCCCTGGAAGCCCCAAAGATGCAGATGATCTAATTCCTGGTGAGCCAGCATAAGGGTGAGACTCTGTAATTTGCATCATCTTGCATATTTGCTGAGACTGTACTATATGTTATTGACTGTTGCTGGGTCAATAAAGTATTACCACACCTGTGTTGTCTGAGTAGTATTATGCCCATGGAGAAGTAGTGCGGGTGTTCAGTGGGATGAGCCCTAGTCCGTGAGGACTTTATAAAGAGAGCCGGACCAGCACAAGAGAGCACTTACTGACCCTTGTGTCTCCACACATATCATTGGTGCAACCTGTGCAGACGGACCGGAATCCAAGAGGTCAGGGGGCCACTACCACCTCCAAAGTAGGTGGGATTGTGCATTATGTTGAGTTATTGGTCTGCAAAGTGTCCATATACAGTACTGGACTTGCTCAGGACCTCTTCTGTCTGTGTCCACCAGTGTATGGAAGGAAATGTGAAAAGCATTCAACAATCCGACTTGGTGCTTGAAACGCGACAATTATCCGTGAGAGTGTGTGTCCATCCTCCACTGGAGGCTTGGATTTCACTTGGGGAGCGTGGCTCCTCCGTAGATGCTGATGAAGTGTATTATTCTCATGATAACAGAGTATACGCCCTCAGTGATTAATCACTCCCAGATTTGTGCTGATTGGGTTTTTTAACGTATTTAAGATAATTGTAGGCTATCAGGATCCAACACGTCGGAGAAAGTCGAAATTATATTTCACATTACAATTAATAGTAACTTTTCTATATAAATTCTGCTGTGAATAATGGCCAATAATAATGCCAGCTGCTGCTCGAGAGAGAAGTGGTTTAAAAGGCAACAGACGCGGCTTTTCATTTTGTGCCTTGATCTTCTTGGCTTGGCTGTAAACTGTAAATTTATTCTTCATGCCAAAAAATTCTGCAATTTTAATACTTTTTCTATATCAATTATTTGTACTGTGCCAACATATTCTTAGGCCAAATGGGGCCCACAATGTACGTTCCTCAAGTCAGACCAAATTCTCACTAAACCAGCAATGAGCCTCACATTATGACGTTGGGAGCAAATCTATGAACTCCTCTACTGATCCATGGTGGTGCTTCACTCATGGTTTCTACATTTACGCTCACCATTACCTCTCTGTGCCATATAATCTCAAGTTGGGTTGCGTAGTCATTGGATTGATACTTTTGAGAGTATATGAGGGATAACTAAACCTGTAGAAAGTACTAAACCTAAATCCGAAGACGATTCTTAAAAAAATGTTGACGAAGATAGAAAAAAGCCAAAAGAAATCCATTTGTGAAGTCTAGTATAAGAACAAATAAATCAATTTTGGAACAAAAGGAAGAGGAACAGCAGCAGAGGAGGGTCAGGGGTGGGGAGTCCTGGGGAGAGGTGAGTATAAGAGATTATTATTTTTATAGTTCTTTTCCGGCCCTCAGAATCAAACAAAAATGCAGGCAACATTTTGCATGATTCATGCCTTTAGAATACTGAAAAAAAATGTATTGGTTTGCATCTCAATTTTGGGACAAATTCAAAGAAAATTCAATTACTTTATATATTATAAATGAATCACTCATTGCTAGTATTTATGCTTTTTTTCCCATAAATGTCAATAATGATTCCATGATTTATTAACTAGTTAAAACTTCAACAGGTTGCAATGCACATCATAACCACTGGGTGGGCACACATAGACACATGCCATGGATATTCCAAGCTTGGAAGCCAGGAGTAAAGGCAAAAAAGGACTCATCTATATATGCATGCAATGCACATCACAACCACTGGGTGGCCACATATAGACACTTATAGCTTAGATATCTCCTGACAGAGTATTCCAAAATCAAGGTTTTTATTTTTGCAAAGCTGGTGACCTCATGCCACAGATATGCTGAATCAGGAGTAAAGGTAAAGAAGGACACATCTGTATATGCATGCAATGCACATCACAACTACTGGGTGGGCACACATAGAGATTCATATAGTATAGATATTTCCTGACAGAGTATCCCAAAATCAAAGTTTTTTTTTTTCAAAGCTGGTCATCTTATGCCACATATATGCCGATTGAGGAGGAAAGGTAAGGATGACGCGCCCAGGGGGGATATAGGGATTACTCGGTACCCGGGCCTTGACGTTCTGTGGGATGTCACGGCAGTTGGCTCCCGGGCCCGTACCCTGGGGTCACTCTTTAAAAGGGTTTTGTTAACAGTTTTTGTCTCGTGACGCCATCTGTGGTTCCCGGTAATGAGTACCGGTGCTGCTGCAGACCTCCGGGGGTGATGGGATGGCAGCTGGGATGTTTCTGCTCCCCACAGGCGGAGCGGGCCCCCGGGGCAGAGTTGATGGTAGGGATGCAGGTAAGAGGTGGCCCGGTCGGGTCAGGGGGAATGACGGACACGCACACAGGGGATTCGCTTCAGTACCTTTACTGGTGTAACGGCAGGTATGGTCCGGGGTACCTATTAGGAGGGTGCACTTCTGAACTCTCGTCTCTCTAAAGCTTCTGGCCAGCCTGGAACTAGGCCTAGCTTCTATGCTGCTTCACTCTCACACCTGTCTGCTTGTAGTAGAACTTTTCTTTGGCTACCACTATCCCTGGACGCTGGGGCCTTCGTGGTTTTGTTAACAGTTTTTGTCTCGTGACGCCATCTGTGGTTCCCGGTAATGAGTACCGGTGCTGCTGCAGACCTCCGGGGGTGATGGGATGGCAGCTGGGATGTTTCTGCTCCCCACAGGCGGAGCGGGCCCCCGGGGCAGAGTTGATGGTAGGGATGCAGGTAAGAGGTGGCCCGGTCGGGTCAGGGGGAATGACGGACACGCACACAGGGGATTCGCTTCAGTACCTTTACTGGTGTAACGGCAGGTATGGTCCGGGGTACCTATTAGGAGGGTGCACTTCTGAACTCTCGTCTCTCTAAAGCTTCTGGCCAGCCTGGAACTAGGCCTAGCTTCTATGCTGCTTCACTCTCACACCTGTCTGCTTGTAGTAGAACTTTTCTTTGGCTACCACTATCCCTGGACGCTGGGGCCTTCGTGGTTCCTAGTTCTGTAAAATGATGGTAGCTTCTGGTTGACCAGGGATCTGTAATCCTCCTGGTATGCCGGTTGTCCCTGCTGGGTGTAGAGGACCCTGTAGGCGCGGACCCGATGTCCGGCTTGTGTCCTGGGGTAAGCTTTGGATGCTCCTCTGCTCCCTTAACTCCTCTCTCCTCTCTCCTTGCCTCGGCCACACTCGGGGCCCTCAACACAGCAGCAGACGTGCTGCTCCATCACTGATCTAAAGCGTCGACACACTCCGACTACCTAACTCCACCCTCCAGTTTATATATCCCTAACAGGGCTCCCTCTGGTGGTGTGAGGTGGAAGGGTGGAGGTGTCTGTTGTGTAATGGGGGCCTCTGGTGGAGAAGTCCGAGCATGCACCCTTTTGTGTTCTGTGGTACCTGTGGTAGCAGGGTGCCACATTCCCCCCAAGTACAACTCAGTACTCCTGGACTGAAGCATTTTAATCAGGTAGCAACAATTATGATGACAATAACACATATAAAATTTTCAAAGTTACAGTGAGTCCCATAACCAGGTGTCCATCTCACTGGTGAAGGTGCAAATGAGAAGCATGAGGGACCCGCCTGAAAACCCTCAACATAGGCCCTGGGCGTGGCTACAGGGCATAAGTGATCAAGGTGTTGGACCAAGTCTTCGGCCACGCCAAACGGGTTTTTGTTCAGTGGTCTTTTGACATAAAACCAATAGAGGGCACTTTAATAAGTGCAACTATTTACAATGGACAGTTTTTGGCTGCTCGCAGTCCTCAGCTTACAAGTCTTTATACCCTCACGGGTAACTAAAGGCACACATATTAATTTTCAGCTCACACAATAAATAACAGTAGGTAATACCCAACTGGGTAACTATTTACACTGTAGGCATTTTGTACCTTATTCCCTATACCTGATAGTGATTTGGCCTTGTGTGCTGCGTGTGGATCTACATAGCACTGGGGTGATACTGGTGTCTGTGCATGCACTATCCGCTAACCTATCAGGCCTACATGCGGGTAAGTTATAGAACTGCCTCAACATCTCTATAGGACTGGCAAGCGCACTGTTTACTGGACCCTCAGGTTCCTCTTCAACTGGTGATCCTACTCTTACTGGGGACTCTTCCTGTTCCTGAGCAGGTTCTTCCAGGGTGCTCACAGGTTCTTCTTGTGGTGGAGGTTCTTCTGGTGGCTGACAGAAGTGTATCACTGGTATGATAACTGCTCCATCGAGTTGAGGCCAGTCTGCGGGGAAGTCTCCTAGAACTGTATGAACTACATCTTCCTTGGGTTTTTCCGGTATTATAAGAGGTACTTCTTCCTCCTGTGTCTTCAGTAGACATGGGCACAATTTCAAGTGGTCTCTTGAGACTGTTGTGGTTGCCCTACCTCCATCCTTGCTGATCAGGCAAGTTTTGGTGTTGTCAAATTTGGAATTTAACACAGTGTAGGGCTCTCTTTCCCACTGGTCATCGAGCTTGTGACCTCTTCTTTTCCGCTTTAGCACTATCTCTCCGGGTGCCAAGGGTTCTGCTGGTGCGTGCTTGTTATACTGATCTTCCTGTCTTTCCCTTACTCTGTTCAGACTGTCTTCGACACAGGCCTATACTCTCCTGTACTGCTCTTGCCGATTTGTGTCCCAGTCTTCAGTGGACATATCCGCAACAGGTTCTACCACACCGAGTTCCAGGTCCATGGGCAATTTTCCAGGTCTTGCTCTCATGAGGTACGCTGGGGTACAATTAGTAGAACTCCCAGGTATGTGGTTATACGGGTTCACTAGGTCAGGTAGTTTTTCTGGCCACTGGTTCCTCTCCTCCAAAGGTAGGGTTTTTAACAGGTCAATGATGATGTTATTCATTTTCTCTCACATACCATTGGTTTTAGGATGATACGGCGTAGTCCAGATCTTCTTGCATCCGTACAGGTGACAGAATTCTTTAAACAGCTCAGCTTCAAAGGCAGGGCCTTGATCTGTTAGCACCTTGTCCGGGTATCCATGGGGCCTGCAGAAGTAGGCTTGGAACGTTCTTGCTGCAGTTTCTGCTGTCAGATCCTTGACAGGGGCTACCACCAGGAACCGAGAATAGTGATCCACCATGGTCAGGGCATAGGAGTAGCCTGACCTGCTGGGTGACAGCTTGACGTGATCCAGAGCGACAATCTCCAGGGGCTGGGTTGTTTTGATGGACTGCAAGGGTGCTTTTTGACTCCCGTAGTCTTTCCTTCTGAGGCTACAGGGCCCACAATTCCAGCACCACCTTTCTATGGAACTCCGCATTCCAACCCAATAGAACCGGTCCTTCAGCAGGGTTTCCAGCTTCTTCCAGCTGAAATGACCTGCTTGGTCATGGTAGGCCTCTAGCACCATCTGGATATCTGTCCTGGGTACTACAATCTGCCACACTATTTCATGGGTTCTAGGATTGACATACCTCCTGCACAGCTTTTCTCTGTAGATGAACAGCCGGCTTCTCTCATTCCACAGGTGTTTGGCTTATGGAGGAGCATCCTTCTCCAGGTGAGAACCTTCTTGGGTTATCAGTCCTTTGATGAGGCTGACAACCGGGTCACTGTCCTGGGTCTCCTTCCAACTGTGATGAGGTAAAGGGTTTAGCGTCTTACCATGACGTTTTCTGGAGGTGTGTTGCTCGTGGACCATTCCATTTCTGTGGAAAGCAGGTAATTCAATTTCTTCTAGGTCATCCACTTCATCCTCGGTGTCCGACTGGTGGGGCATTCTTGACAGGGCATCAGCATTGTTGTTCTTGTGACCTGCCCGGTACTTGATTGTGAACTGGTAATTTGACAATCTGGCCACCCAACGCTGTTCCATGACTCCCAACCTGGCTGCCTCCAGGTGTGTCAAGGGGTTATTGTCGGTAAAGGCTGTAAATTTAGTTGAGGCTAGGTAATGCTTGAATCTTTCAGTGATAGCCCAGACCAAGGCCAGGAACTCCAGCTTGAAGGAACTGTAATTCTCCGAGTTCCTCTCAGTAGGGCGAAGCTTCCTACTGGCATAGGCAATTACTTTTTCTCTGCCGTTTTGCTTCTGGAACAACACAGCTCCCAGTCCCTCATTGCTGGCATCTGTGTATAACAGGAAAGGTTGGCTGTAGTGGGGGTAAGCCAGAATTTCTTCACTGGTTAGGGCTTCCTTCATCTATGCAAAGGACTCAGTCTGTTCTTTGCCCCACTGAAATGGGGGATTTTTTCCTCTTTTGGACTGTCCTACTAGGAGATCTTGTAAAGGTGCTGCCTTTTTGGTGTAGTCCTTAATGAACCTCCTGTAGTACCCGACCAGTTCCAGAAATTGACGTACTTCTTTGATGTTCCTTGGTTCCGGCCACTTCTGGATGGCAGTGACCTTCTCCGGGTCTGGTGCTACTCCCTCTAAGCTGACTACGTGTCCCAGGTACTGAACCTTCCGTTTAAGCAGGTGGCACTTGGAAGGTTTTAGTTTCATCCCATACCGGGACAATGCCTCAAATACCTCCGCCAGGTGCTTTAGATGGTCTTCATATGTCCTCGAGTACACGATAACGTCATCCAGGTATAGCAGCACTGTCTCAAAGTTCCGGTGTCCCAAGCAACACTCCATCAACCTCTGGAATGTTCCGGGTGCATTGCAGAGTCCAAACGGCATACTGTTGAATTTGCATAATCCCATCGGGGTGGTGAAGGTCGTCTTCTCCCGGTCTTCCTCTGCAACAGAGACTTGCCAGTACCCGCTAGTGAGATCCAATGTAGAGAAATAATTGGCAGATTTTAGTGCAGCCAGGGATTCCTCTATACGGGGCCAAGGGTATGCATCCTTATGTGTTATTCGATTAATTTGTTTATAATCTACACACATCCTCATGCTACCGTCCTTTCTGACCAGGACCAGGGAAGCTGCCCAGGGGCTACAGCTATCCCTTACTACTCCTGCTTTTTTCATGTCATGCAACATTTCTTTTGCTTTTTGGTAATGTGCTGGTGGTATGGTTCTGTAACGCTCCTTAATGGGTGGATGGTTACCTGTGGGTATGTGGTGTTGTACCCCTTTGACCCTTCCAAAATAAAGTGGGTGTTTACTAAACACCTGTTCGTATTTCTGAACCACTCTGTAAACACCGTGTTTTTGATGGACAGGAGTGGCATCAGTTCCAACATGGAGCTGTTGACACCATTCCTCCAGCTGGGTTTCGGACTCATTGTCTTCCCCTGTATCTGGTGGGGTCAAGGATGTGTATGGCATTATTATTCACAGTATAAAGTCTGGCAAAAGTGGCGTACCTTGGCAATTTGACTTCCTCCTCCCCACTATTTAGGAGGCGTACGGGTACCCTCCCACTGCGCACATCAACTACCCCTCTAGCAGTTAGGAGTGTATGTCTGTGCTCTGAGTTAACGGGCTCTACTACCGCCTGGTAGTTCTGTCCCTTGAGACCTATTGCTGCCCTACACCAGATCTGCATTTCACTCATTGGGGGAATCACAATGGGTATCGGGTCTGTCACCCGTACATTACCAATCTCACCACCTGTTAGCTTTACCTGTTGCTGGTACAGGAGGGCTCGAATCTCTCTCTGGAGCACAATCCTCTGCCCTGGTTTGGCAGTGTCAGCCATCTGTTGGAGTAAGAACAACACTTCTCCCAAACAGTTACCAACAACATTTGTGCCAAGTATCATATATGTGTTCATATCACCAGGGTTAGACTCTATTACAATCAGTCCTTGGTCCTTTAGTTCCACTCTTCCCACCTTCACTGTCACATCCTTAACCCCGACCAGGTTAAGAGGAAGGCCATTAGAGGCATACACAGAGAGGTTTGGGGCTGGCGGCTGGAGTTCATCTATGGACCAGTACCTTTTGTAAAGAACATCAGGTATAATGGTTACCTGTGACCCGGTGTCCAGTAATGCAGGTGTTGCTATGCCGTCCAGCACAATAGGCAGGAAAGGTCTTCCTCCTACAAACCGGTCGTACCAGCTCGATAGGCCTGGTTGATCTACTCCTGGGTGTCGGCCCTTGGCCCCAGGGTTTGCCCGTTTAAAGGACAGATCTGTGTGGAGTGGCCTGCCTTGTGGCAACGGTAGCAGATGAGTTCTCCTGGAGGGCGACGTCGGTCGTTGGTCCTCCCACGGGGTGGCGTTGTCCTCCTTCTTCATATCATCCAGGGGACATCCTCAGGGCTGTCGGCAAGTAGAATCCTTTCTTCCGGCTCGGGCTCCGTCTGTAGCTGCAGGGCGCTCAGGACAGTGGCCAGGGTCTTACTTAGCTGACACACTTCAGAGCGCAGACTCTCCGGCTCGCTAGAGGACGCTGCTGGCACTTTTGCCTCAGACGCTAATGAAGGGGCAATGAGGGCCATGGGCGTTGGGGTGGCCCCACCCTGGTAACGCTGGATAGCAGTATCTGATGTCTCCAGGGGCTGAAGGCCCTTAATAGCCATGTCCTTCAGGGCGTCAAAGGTGGCACTCGGATGATCTAAGGCCCCCCACCGTACAGTTCTGCTCTCCTCCTGAGACCTCAACCCCTGGATGAACTGTTCTGTCAGCATTTTGTCTTCATCATGTATGCTGGCTGGACTAACCCGTTTCAGGGCCCGCAGGGCCTCTTGTAAACGCCAGGCATAGTCACGGATACTGTCCTCAGGTTTCTGTGTACAGTGGTAGAACCTCATCTGAATCTATCTCAGTGCGGTTTTCAAACACAGTTTGCAGTCTCTTAAATATAATAGATACTTATTCCTTGTCTGCGGCTGGCCAGGTTTCAACTTCCCTCTCTGCGGCACCAGTCAATTGTCCCAGCACAACAGCGGCTCTCTGTTTACCAGTCATTGAGTACATATCCAGTACACCACATATTTTCTTTTGAACCCAGAGAGGGTGTCTGGTTTGCCGTCATACTGGGGAAGCCATTTCGCTCCGGGGACATGCGGCAAGGCCATGGGTATCACTGGAGTCACGACCCCTGCTGGCGGGATGGCTGCTCTGGCCTGAGCAGCGCCGGGCGCGAGTGGTGCATCAAGAGCGTTAACTGGTGCTCCAGCGTTTTGCTGGTCGTCGGCCATAGTTGCGCCCCCCTAGTGAACCGTAGCCTACCTTCTTTACTTTTATCAGGTAGGCCGCAGCTCCGCAGATCATGGTCTCCTTCCAGGACCTGACACTTCCTGATGCTGCGTCAGAGCGCGAGGCGGGGCTTGAGCTTCGCGCGTTACCAACAGTCACGCCTCTCTGGTTCCCACGGTTACGCCCCTCTTCTTCCCGTGCGGTGACGCAGTAATGGCGGCGATGTTCACCACAGTTCAAACACAGTTCAAATACGGCACACAGTACCCGGTGGCAACGGGCACGAAATTCTGTTCGTGACGCCAGGAAGAGTTGATGCGCCCAGTGGGGATATAGGAGTTACTCGGTACCCGGGCTTTGACGTTCTGTGGGATGTCACGGCAGTCAGCTCCCGGGTCACTCTTTAAAAGGGGTTTTGTTAACAGTTTTTGTCTCGTGACGCCACCTGTGGTTCCCGGTAATGAGTACCGGTGCTGCTGCAGACCTCCGGGGGTGATGGGATGGCAGCTGGGATGTTTATGCTCCCAACAGGTGGAGCGGGCCCCCGGGGCAGAGTTGATGGAAGGGATGCAGGTGATAGGTGGCCCGGTCGGGTCAGGGGGAATGATGGACACGCACACAGGGGATTCGCTTCAGTACCTTTACTGGTGTAATGGCAGGTAAGGTCCAGGGTACTTATTACGAAGGGTGCACTTCTGGACTCTCCCCAGTGAGCGGGTAGTAGGCCTCCTGATCTGTTTCTTCCTCTCTCTAAAGCTTCTGGCCAGCCTGGAACTAGGCCTAGCTTCTATGCTGTTTCACTCTCCCTCCTGTCTGCTTGTAGCAGAACTTTTCTTTGGCTACCACTATCCCTGGACACTGGGGCCTTCGTGGTTCCTAGTTCTGTAAAATGATGGTATCTTCAGGTTGACCAGGGATCTGGAATCCTCCTGGTACACCGGTTGTCCCTACTGGGTGCAGAGGACCCTGTAGGCGCAGACCCGGTGTCCGGCTTGTGTCCTGGGGTGAGCTTCAGATGCTCCTCTGCCCCCTTAACTCCTCTCTCCTCGCCTCGGCCACACTCGGGGACCTCAACACAGCAGCAGATGTGCTGCTCCATCACTGATCTAAAGCGTCAGCACACTCCAACTAATTAACTCCACCCTCCAGTTTATATATTCCTAACAGGGCTCCCTCTGGTGGTGTGAGGTGGAAGGGTGGAGGTGTCTGTTGTGTAATGGGGGCCTCTGGTGGAGAAGTCCGAGCATGCACCCTTTTGGGTTCTGTGATACCTGTGGTAGCAGAGTGCCACAAGGACGCATCTGTATATGCATGCAATGCACATCATAACCACTAGGTGGGCACACATACACAAATATAACGTAGATATCTCCTAACAGAGTATTTAAAAATCAAGTTTTCTTTTGCATAGCTGGTCATCTCATGCCATGGAAATGCTGTGCCGGGAGTAAAGGTAAGAAAGGATACAGCTGTATATGCATGCAATGCACATCACAACCACGAGGTGACAACACATAGACACATATAGCATAGATATCTCCTGACAGAGTACCACAAAAACAAGGTGTTTTTGTCTTGCAAAGCTGGTCATTTCATGCCACGGATATGCCGAACCTGGAAGAAAGGTAAGAAAGGACACATCTGTATATGAACCTGGATGCTTGAGGTGTTCCTATATGTGTGAACAGGCAATATAATAATAAATAAAATAATAATAGTACAATCTTGGAAAAAACAACTTCTACTGTCCCGAAGGAAAGTGAGTGCCCTCGACCCAAATCTACATGAAACGGGAAGAAGTTATGTTTAAACTCTTGGTGTTTCCCACTGAACATAACTATACCGTCTGATTTAATGGTGTGGAAATCCCTTATCTGCCGTCACTTTATTTGTACAAGAAAAACATAATTCCATCTAAAAAAAAAAAATATGCAAAATGTCCCTTTTATAGGAGATTATTTTTAATTAGCCAGCATGATGATGCATTTAAGAGCAGCCTATGCTACCAAGCGTAAGTTAGTTTATTCATGTGTATAATTAATCCTCTAACACATGTGAGTCTATTGGGACGTCAACCATCAAAATAGTGTCTGGGGGAGCTAATCGCTGCATAGGGACCTTGTCGGAGCAAGTCGACAGCAAACGTGAGCTTTCTCTTGGAGGTGCATATTAAATTAAAACAAAGACTTAGTCACAAACCATGTTTAATTATGTCTTATAATCTTTTAATAACCCCGGCAGTCAACAGGCGCCTGCTTTTCCTATTTGCTTACTAGTTTTGTTCAGCTTCCAATGCTAAGTTTTCAGGAGGACGTCACCTGAATATATCCGGGGAGTTTCCTGCACAGAATCGGCTGCAGCAGATGAAGTCCATTAATGGACGGCTTTAACCCCTTCACGACGCGGCCAATTTCCGTTTTTACATTTTCGTAAAAAAAAAAAGTTTGGGCAAAAATTTTTTTCGCCATTTTCTGAGACCCGTATTTTTTATTTTCTGGTCATTGTAGCCGTGTGACGATGAATTACTTGCAAGGAAAAATTATTATTTATTTACTCCATCTTGGGATAGACATGATGTTTTGATCACTTGTTACAGCATTTCTTGTGGCATTGCAGCGACCAAAAAAAATGTAATTTTTTTTTTTTTTCGTTTACGTTGTTTACTTTTCGGGTTAATTATTTTTAGATTTTGATAGATCGGACTTTTCTGAATGCAGCGATACCAAATATGTATATATATTTTTTATTATCTTTGTTTTTAATGGGGGAGGGGAAGGGGTGATTTGAACTTTTCTGTTTTTTTTTTCAGATTTTTTTAAACATTTTTTTTTACTTTTCACTGTTCTTAAAAGTCCCCTTAGGGGACTTGAAGCTGCGATCGTCCAAATGCTTGTTCTATATACTGCGATGCCATAATATTGCTGCATAGGGTTAAAATCATGGTCTCCTTTGAAGCTCGGCCACAGTCAGGGTTTAGAAGAAGCTCCGTAATGATAAGCGTGGGGGTCTTCAGCAGACCCCCTGCTGTCATAGCAACCCATCGGCAACTCCCGATCACGTCACAGTAGTGCCGAGGGGTTCATGGAACGGAGCACCCCCATGCCGGAACGTATTAAATGCCGTTTCACCTGCGATTGTTAGAGGCAAGTCCTGGCTGTAACACGACAGCCATCGCTTGCTGGGTATGAGGCATACACCCGCTTCCGACTTGCATCGTAAATGTACAACGGATGTCGTGAAGGGGTTAAAATAGTAAGAACTGTGGGTTTTGATGCATTTATTGCTCCTGACTTGAATTACATTGATTTCAGATTTGTCCTCTCTTATCTTTACTCTTGGCTTGAGGCATCCACAATATGTGAGATGACGAGCTTGGAAGAAAAACACAATTTTGTGCGACACTCTGCGGGGAGATGTTTATACTATAAGTATCTATGTGTGGCCACCTGGTTGTTGGGAAGTGAACTGCATCCTGCTGAGGGATTTGGTAGCCTGTTTACATGACAGTTTGAATTTGAATTTGAATTTTTTTTTCTAGAAATGAGTCTAACTGACAAAATTTGAATTTGCAAGATTCTCTTCTGATTTGAATCACATTTTTTAATTTTCTGTTAAAAAAAGGCTCAGCTTACCCTTTTCTTGTTCATGCTGCCGGTTCTCTGCTCACTCCCTAAGCTTTGCATCTGTTTTGCTTTTTATTGGGGGACATGTTATGATGTCATGACAACATCACATACAGCACCCCATATGCCTGCATGGGCAGAAGCATGCTATGATGTCATAATGTGCACCAAGGAATAGAGTACCAGTGAAGAGTAGACCAGAGACGGAGGGTAGGAATGAAGTGGAGGACCGGTGGATAGCTGTGGCAGAGGGGACTGGTTAGTCCAATAGTTGCAGATGTCAATTGCTCACTCCAGCCACAATGCGACTTCACGGTGACAATAGGGTTAGGCAGCAGCTGGGTAAACTAAAATCACCTGGTCTGTAAAATTACGTCATGATTTCTCTTATCTGGTGTAACAAAGCCAAGAAGGACAGGGTTAAATCCTAGCCTCGAATAGATGCACTTACCTTGCTTTGACTAAGAAACAGGGCCTGTGTTTACCAGTTTTGGCAGTCTGCTGAATGAGGCAGAATGGAGTGTGTAGATGCTGGTGAGTGACCAGCCAAAATGTGAGCTGTAGCTGAGAGAGAGGCAATCCAGGGTCTCCCTCTGAAAGGAGATTGCAGAGGTCAGCTAGGAAAGCTGAGCAGTGTGTGTGTTGGAGCTGCAGAGAAACTTATGGAAGCTGCAGCCTGTTCACTGTGAACACTTCTGTTTGGCGTTGGAAGCTGCTGGAGCTCGAGCTGAAGGGAATACCGAGACTGGTGGGATTTTGCCTCTTCTGTATATGAAGTTTGCTCCGTGAAAAAGGACTGTAATCTGTTGGGGTGATCCCGTATGTGACTGCCGAATGAATTGTTTATTTGCTGTGATACCTTTGTGCCCAGAAGAGGCTGCTTTGAATCCCTTGGAGTTTTATGAAAACAATAAAACTGCACAGGTTTGGACCAAACCGTGTGTGAATGCTTCCTAATCCCTACACTGGTCAACACTGTAAGAATAAGACCCAAGGAAGTAATGCTTCTTGATTATTCTGCCTCCTCCTCCCCCAAAAAAAGATCAAAAAACCATATGTGCGGCAAAATTGCAGAAAAACTAAAAACTAAACCCTCATATGCTTATGTCAAAGAGTGATACTTCTTGAGGCGTCCCCGATATGTGAGATGACAGGTTTGGAAGAAAAACACAATTTTGTGCGATACTTTGCTGGGAGATGTTTAGATTATAAGTATCTATGTGTGGCCACCTAGTGGTTGGGAAGTAAATTGCAAGAATAAAATAAAAATTCAGGGGTTTCTATTGCATGATTTACAGTTTCTAATTTTTCTGACTATGCAGCGGAAAGTTAATTGTCAGGTGCATAAAAAAAGTAAAAACCCCAAATACTGAACCTTATACTGAAAGCTCCATCTGAAGCGGCTTTTTGGCCTCCGCTATGTAATTAGATTCCCAGTGAAACCAGTGAAATATCATCGGAACGGCTCTGCGGAAATATGTCATAAATAACACGAAGTTCTTCGCAGTGCTTGTCAATAAAAGATCTTATCGTTGGCCGCGCTGTGGTGTTTTTATTAAACCCAGTAGTGTAGAAAGTTAAATCTCAGCCGCCCCCTCGCCCCCGCACATCACAAAGTTTAACTTCGGAAAATTCCGACTTGATATCAAGAGACAGTTCTATTTTTTTTATTTTTTTTTTCTTATTTGCGAGCCGGAGCCGAGCGGTGTAAAGAATAGGTTCCTCTCGAGGTAAGGCGGTTCTGAGATGTTTGCTGACCCACAGGGTGTAAGGTAATTCCGAATTACAATCGCGTCAGTCAAGGAACAGCGATCACAATAGTTTCTGGGATACGAGAAAGTCGGAGAAAGAACAAATGATTTCCGAGAAGTGACGGGGCAATCAGACAGACGTGGCCAACTCTGAAAAGCTGTCACTTCGGGAGATCTGTTTCAAAGTTCTGCAGTTTCTAACTCTCAAGCTGTTGTAACTACAAATCCCAGCATGTCCTGACAGCTCTAACCTCAGGTTAGAGACCTCTAACTGAATGCAACCGCAACCTCCATCATCCTCTGCGGCCAAAAAATGTAAGAGCAAGCTGGGAATTATGGATTTGGAACTGCTAGAGAACAACAGGTTGGACACATTGGTCTGGTTCAGCTGTGGCACTGCAACTGTTGGGTGACTGCAACTTGTGACACCTTAGTTGTTGAGACACTACAACGACCAGCAAGTCCTGTCCGTGCCTGAATCATCAGTCACTCTAAAAAAAAATGCTGGAATCCATCTGCTTAAAACAGACTGTCAACTGCCTATTAAGGTGTATGGAGAGAAGCCGATGAAGAGGAGGGAGGAGCAAAGACAGATCATGCTGCTGACTTCTATTAAGAGTTTTATCTCACTCCAGATCTGGATTCCTAGCTCTTCTGCTAAGTACTATACTATATAAAACCCTCAGCTCACTGAGGGATCAGATTACAGCTGACTATTAAGGTCTATGGAGAGGAGGAGGAGGAAAGAGGAGCAAAAAGAGTGAAACACAAAAGATAGATCATGATGCTGCCTCCTAGTAGGTGTTTTATTTCACCCCATCTCTGGATTCCCAGCTCTTCTGCTAAGTACTATACTACAACCCCTGGCAAAAATTATGGAATCAACGGGCTCGGAGGCTGTTCATTCAGTTGTTTAATGTTATTGAAAAAAAGCAAATCACAGACATGGCAAAAAACTAAAGTCATTTGAAATGGCAACTTTATGGCTTAAAGAAACACTAAAAGAAATCAAGAAAAAAAATGTGGTACTCAGTAAGGGTAATTTTTTTCAGACCAAGCAGAGGGAAAAAATTATGGAATTACTCAATTCTGAGGAAAAAATCATGGAATCACCCTGTAAATTTTCATTTCCAAAACTAACACCTGCATCAAATTAGATCTGCTTGTTAGTCTGCATCTAAAAAGGAGTGATCACACCTTGGAGAGCTGTTGCACAAAGTGGACTGACATGAATCATGGCTCCAACACGAGAGATGTCAATTGAAACAAAGGAGAGGATTATCAAACTCTTAAAAGAAGATAAATCATCACACAATGTTGCAAAAGATGTTGGTTGTTCACAGTCAGCTGTGTCTGAAATCTGGACCAAATACATCCAACATGGGAAGGTTGTTAAAGGCAAACATACTGGTAGACCAAGGAAGACCTCAAAGCATCAAGACCGGAAACTTAAAGCAATATGTCTCCAAAACAGGAAATGCACAACAAAACAAATGAACAAATGGGAGGAAACTGGAGTCAATGTCTGTGACCGAACTGTAAGAAACCGCCTAAAGGAAATGGGATTTACATACAGAAAAGCTAAACATAAGCCATCATTAACACCTAAACAGGAAAAAACAAGGTTACAATGGGCTAAGGAAAAGCAATCGTGGACTGTGGATGACTGGATGAAAGTCATATTCAGTGATGAATCGTGAATCTGCATTGGGCAAGGTGATGATCCTGGAACTTTTGTTTGGTGCCGTTCCAATGAGATTTATAAAGATGACGGCATGAAGAGAACATGCAAATTTCCACAGTCATTGATGATATGGAGCTGCATGTCAGGTAAAGGCACTGGGGAGATGGCGGTCATTACATCTTCAATAAATGCCCAAGTTTACATTGATATTTTGGACAGTTTTCTTATCCCATTGAAAGGATGTTTGGGGATGATGACATCATTTTTCAAGATGATAATGCATCCTGCCATAGAGCAAAAACTGTGAAAACATTCCTTGAAAGAAGACACATAAGGTCAATGTCATGGCCTGCAAATAGTCCGGATCTCAATCCAATTGAAAATCTTTGGTGGAAGTTGAAGAAAATGGTCCATGACAAGGCTCCAACCTGCAAAGCTGATCTGGCAACAGCAATCAGAGAAAGTTGGAGCCAGATTGATGAAGAGGACTGTTTGTCACTCATTAAGTCCATGCTTCAGAGACTGCAAGCTGTTTTTAAAGCCAGAGGTGGTGCAACAAAATACTAGTGATGTATTGGAGTGTTCTTTTGTGTGTTTGTTTTTCAAGATTCCGTAATTTTTTCCTCAGAATTGAGTGATTCCATAATGTTTTCCCTCTGCTTGGTCTGAAAAAAATTACCCTTACTGAGTACCACATTTTTTTTCTTGATTTCTATTGGTGTTTCTTAAAGCCCTAAAGTTGCCATTTGAAATGACTTTAGCTTTGTGCCATGTCTGTGATCTGCTTTTTTTCAACAACATTAAACAACTGAATGAACATCATCCGAGCCCGGTGATTCCATAATTTTTGCCAGGGGTTGTATATAAAACTGTCAGCTTATTGAGAGATCAGATTCAACTGACTATTAAGGTCTATGGAGAAGAGGAAGAAAGAGGAGCAAAGACAGTGAAACACAAATATAGATTATGCTTCCGCCTTCTAGTAAGTGTTTTATCTAACCCCAGAGCTGGATTCATAGCTCTGCTACTTAGTACTGCAATAGATAGCTCACTGAGGGATCAGATTACAGCTGACTATTAAGGTCTATGGAGAGGATTGGAAAGAGTAAAGAGAGTGAAATATAAAGACAAATTATGCTGCTGCTTTCTAGTAAGTGTTTTATCTTACCCTAGAGGTGGATTGCTGGCGCTGCTGCTTAGTACTGCTATTTAATAGCCTAATCTCTTTGAGGGATCAGCTTACAGCTAACTAATAATGTCTGTGAAGAAGAGGGGAGGAGGCAGGGGATAGGAGCAATGACAGTGAAAAAGAAAGACAAATCATGCTGCTGCTTTCTTGTAAGTGTTTTATCTCACCCCAGAGCTGGATTCACAGCTCTGCTGCTTAAAAGGGTTGTCCGGTACTTTTAAAAATATGCCAATGTGTTTTAATGATAAATAGAAGCTTCTTTCTAATTACCTCCTGGTGCTGTTTCTGCCTGTGAGTGGCGCTATCGGTGGCCGCTCACAGGCAGCAGGTGACCCCCTGCTGAGGTCACGTCTAGTGAGGTGTGACTCAGCGCTGGGGTCCCCACGGTGGCTGCTGGGATGTGGGTGGAGTTATTCCCCGCGTCACACCTAGCATCCACTGTGCACTTTCCCAATGAATGGGGACAGGGAGAGCGCGCAGTGGATGCTGGGTGTGATGCGCGGGGTAACTCCGCCCACAACCCAGCAGCCACCGTGGAATGCGGAAGAGAGAGACCCCCGGCTGCAGCCTGGACTTGTCATGACTGCAGCGGATGTCAGAGCCGGCTACAGCCGGGGGTCACGTGCTGCCTGAGAGCGGCCACCGATAGCGCCGCTCACAGGCAGAAACAGCACCAGGAGGTAATTAGAAAGAAGCTTCTATTTATCATTAAAACACATTGGCATATTTTTAAAAGTACCGGACAACCCCTTTAATGTTGCTGTATAATGTCCTCCATGCTGCTGATTCTGCTATGTAGAAACAGGAGAGCAGGAATCCATCATCTCTGTGTATGGGAGACATGACATCATAGCTATTCTCCACCCACCAGCTCAGAGACAACTGAACTTACAGATAGAGCCTGCAGAGGAGAAAACTGGTGAAACATGAAGGATACCAGTCATATAATGGCCAGAAATGGTGTTATTCCTCATGCACACATACCACAGCTTACTCTTAAAAAGGGGCAGAGATGGGGAACATGTACTCTTTAAGGATGTATTAAGGGAAGCAGAAGGTTAGAAGCTCTGACCAGCCATAAAGCATAAATAAGCCGATAGATCTTTATTTCTCCTCTGGATTCCGTTGGGTTTGAATACAGAATATATATATACAACTCTGGCAAAAATTAAGAGACCACTGCAACATTTTCATTTTCTCAGATTTTTCTCTGTATAGGTCTATTTTTGAGTAAAACGTACATTGTTGTTTTAGTCTATAAACTACTGACACCATGTCTCCGAAATTCAAAGCTAAAAATTTTGTATTTATTTGCAGGAAATGATAAAGCGTCAAAATACTAAAAAAGAAACAGAGAAACAGAGAAACAGAGAACCAGTGCTTACAGACCTCAAATTACTCATGTTTTAACTCAGGAACAGTTCAGAAATCAATATTTGGTGGAATAACCATGATTTTTAATCACAGCTTTCATGCATCTTGGCATGCTTTCCACCAGTCTTTCCATGCTTTCCAACAGAAAACTGTTCAGCGATCTCTTAATTTTTGCCAGAGCTGTATATACATATATATACACTGCTCAAAAAAATAAAGGGAACACTTAAACAACAGAATATAACTCCAAGTAAATCAAACTTCTGTGAAATCAAACTGTCCACTTAGGAAGCAACTCTGATTGACAATCAATTTAACACGCTGTTGTGCAAATGGAATAGACAATAGATGGAAATTATTGGCGATTATCAAGACACCCTCAATAAAGGAGTGGTTCTGCAGGTGGGGACCACAGACCACATCTCAGTACCAATGCTTTCTGGCTGACGTTTTGGTCACTTTTGAATGTTGGTTCTGCTTTCATACTCGTGGTAGCATGAGACGGAATCTACAACCCACAGAAGTTGCTCAGGTAGTGAAGCTCATCCAGGATGGCACATCGATGCGAGCTGTGGCAAGAAGGTTTGCTGTGTCTGTCAGCGTAGTGTCCAGAGGCTGGAGGCGCTACCAGGAGACAGGTCAGTACACCAGGCGACGTGGAGGGGGCCGTAGGAGGGCAACAACCCAGCAGCAGGACCACTACCTCTGCCTTTGTGCAAGGAGGAACAGGAGGAGCACTGCCAGAGCCCTGCAAAATGACCTCCAGCAGGCCACAAATGTACATGTGTCTGCACAAACGGTTAGAAACCAACTCCATGAGGGTGGTATGAGGGCCCGACGTCCACCGATGGGGGTTGTGCTCACAGCCCAACACCGTGCAGGACGCTTGGCATTTGCCACAGAACACCAGGATTGGTAAAGTCTCCACTGGCGCCCTGTGCTCTTCACCGATGAAAGCAGGTTCACACTGAGCACATGTGACAGACGTGACAGAGTCTGGAGACGCCGTGGAGAGCGATCTGCTGCCTGCAACATCCTTCAGCATGACTGGTTTGGCAGTGGGTCAGTAATGGTGTGGGGTGGCATTTCTTTGGAGGGCCGCACAGCCCTCCATGTGCTCGCCAGAGGAAGCCTGACTGCCATTAGGTACTGAGATGAGATCCTCAGACCCCTTGTGAGACTATATGCTGGTGCGGTTGGCCCTGGGTTCCTCCTAATGCAGGACAATGCCAGACCTCATGTGGATGGAGTGTGTCAGCAGTTCCTGCAAGATGAAGGCATTGAAGCTATGGACTGGCCGCCCGTTCCCCAGACCTGAATCCGATTGAGCACATCTGGGACATCATGTCTCGCTCCATCCACCAACGTCACGTTGCACCACAGACTGTCCAGGAGTTGGCGGATGCTTTAGTCCAGGTCTGGGAAGAGATCTCACAGGAGACCATCCGCAAGCTCATCAGGAGCATGCCCAGGCGTTGTAGGGAGGTCATACAGGCACGTGGAGGCCACACACAATACTCAGCTTCATCAGGAGCATGCCCAGGCGTTGTAGGGAGGTCATACAGGCACGTGGAGGCCACACACAATACTCAGTCTCATCAGGAGCATGCCCAGGCGTTGTAGGGAGGTCATACAGGCACGTGGAGGCCACACACAATACTCAGCCTCATCAGGAGCATGCCCAGGCGTTGTAGGGAGGTCATACAGGCACGTGGAGGCCACACACAATACTCAGTCTCATCAGGAGCATGCCCAGGCACTGTAGGGAGGTCATACAGGCATGTGGAGGCCACACACAATACTCAACCTCATCAGGAGCATGCCCAGGCATTGTAGGGAGGTCATACAGGCACGTGGAGGCCACACACAATACTCAACCTCATCAGGAGCATGCCCAGGCATTGTAGGGAGGTCATACAGGCACGTGGAGGCCACACACAATACTCAGCCTCATCAGGAGCATGCCCAGGCGTTGTAGGGAGGTCATACAGGCACGTGGAGGCCACACACAATACTCAGCCTCATCAGGAGCATGCCCAGGCATTGTAGGGAGGTTATACAGGCACGTGGAGGCCACACACAATACTCAGCCTCATCAAGAGCATGCCCAGGCATTGTAGGGAGGTCATACAGGCACGTGGAGGCCACACACAATACTCAGCCTCATCAAGCATGCCCAGGCGTTGTAGGGAGGTTATACAGGCACGTGGAGGCCACACACAATACTCAGCCTCATCAGGAGCATGCCCAGGCATTGTAGGGAGGTCATACAGGCACGTGGAGGCCACACACAATACTCAGCCTCATCAGGAGCATGCCCAGGCGTTGTAGGGAGGTTATACAGGCACGTGGAGGCACACACAATACTCAGCCTCATCAGGAGCATGCCCAGGCGTTGTAGGGAGGTCATACAGGCACGTGGAGGCCACACACAATACTCAGCCTCATCAGGAGCATGCCCAGGCGTTGTAGGGAGGTCATACAGGCACGTGGAGGCCACACACAATACTCAGCCTCATCAGGAGCATGCCCAGGTGTTGTAGGGAGGTCATACAGGTACGTGGAGGCCACACACAATACTCAGCCTCATCAGGAGCATGCCCAGGCGTTGTAGGGAGGTCATACAGGCACGTGGAGGCCACACACAATACTCAGCCTCATCAGGAGCAAGCCCAGGTGTTGTAGGGAGGTCATACACGCACGTGGAGGCCACACACAATACTCAGCCTCATCAGGAGCATGCCCAGGCGTTGTAGGGAGGTCGTACAGGCACGTGGAGGCCACACACAATACTCAGCCTCATCAGGAGCATGCCCAGGCATTGTAGGGAGGTAATACAGGCACGTGGAGGCCACACACAATACTGAGCCTCATCAGGAGCATGCCCAGGCATTGTAGGGAGGTCATACGGGCACGTGGAGGCCACACACAATACTCAGCCTCATCAGGAGCATGCCCAGGCATTGTAGGGAGGTCATACAGGCACGTGGAGGCCACACACAATACTCAGCCTCATCAGGAGCATGCCCAGGCGTTGTAGGGAGGTCATACAGGCACGTGGAGGCCACACACAATACTCAGCCTCATCAGGAGCATGCCCAGGTGTTGTAGGGAGGTCATACAGGCACGTGGAGGCCACACACAATACTCAGCCTCATCAGGAGCATGCCCAGGCGTTGTAGGGAGGTCATACAGGCACGTGGAGGCCACACACAATACTCAGCCTCATCAGGAGCAAGCCCAGGCGTTGTAGGGAGGTCATACAGGCACGTGGAGGCCACACACAATACTCAGCCTCATCAGGAGCATGCCCAGGCATTGTAGGGAGGTCATACAGGCACGTGGAGGCCACACACAATACTCAGCCTCATCAGGAGCATGCCCAGGCATTGTAGGGAGGTCATACAGGCACGTGGAGGCCACACACAATACTCAGCCTCATCAGGAGCATGCCCAGGCGTTGTAGGTAGGTCATACAGGCACGTGGAGGCCACACACAATACTCAGCCTCATCAGGAGCATGCCCAGGCGTTGTAGGGAGGTCATACAGGCACGTGGAGGCCACACACAATACTGAGCCTCATCAGGAGCATGCCCAGGCATTGTAGGGAGGTCATACAGGCACGTGGAGGCCACACACAATACTCAGCCTCATCAGGAGCATGCCCAGGCATTGTAGGGAGGTCATACAGGCACGTGGAGGCCACACACAATACTCAGCCTCATCAGGAGCATGCCCAGGCGTTGTAGGGAGGTCATACAGGCACGTGGAGGCCACACACAATACTCAGCCTCATCAGGAGCATGCCCAGGCGTTGTAGGGAGGTCATACAGGCACGTGGAGGCCACACACAATACTCAGCCTCATCAGGAGCATGCCCAGGCGTTGTAGGGAGGTCATACAGGCACGTGGAGGCCACACACAATACTCAGCCTCATCAGGAGCATGCCCAGGCGTTGTAGGGAGGTCATACAGGCACGTGGAGGCCACACACAATACTCAGCCTCATCAGGAGCAAGCCCAGGCGTTGTAGGGAGGTCATACAGGCACATGGAGGCCACACACAATACTCAGCCTCATCAGGAGCATGCCCAGGCATTGTAGGGAGGTCATACAGGCACGTGGAGGCCACACACAATACTCAGCCTCATCAGGAGCATGCCCAGGCGTTGTAGGGAGGTTATACAGGCACGTGGAGGCACACACAATACTCAGCCTCATCAGGAGCATGCCCAGGCGTTGTAGGGAGGTCATACAGGCACGTGGAGGCCACACACAATACTCAGCCTCATCAGGAGCATGCCCAGGCGTTGTAGGGAGGTCATACAGGCACGTGGAGGCCACACACAATACTCAGCCTCATCAGGAGCATGCCCAGGTGTTGTAGGGAGGTCATACAGGTACGTGGAGGCCACACACAATACTCAGCCTCATCAGGAGCATGCCCAGGCGTTGTAGGGAGGTCATACAGGCACGTGGAGGCCACACACAATACTCAGCCTCATCAGGAGCAAGCCCAGGTGTTGTAGGGAGGTCATACACGCACGTGGAGGCCACACACAATACTCAGCCTCATCAGGAGCATGCCCAGGCGTTGTAGGGAGGTCGTACAGGCACGTGGAGGCCACACACAATACTCAGCCTCATCAGGAGCAAGCCCAGGTGTTGTAGGGAGGTCATACACGCACGTGGAGGCCACACACAATACTCAGCCTCATCAGGAGCATGCCCAGGCGTTGTAGGGAGGTCGTACAGGCACGTGGAGGCCACACACAATACTCAGCCTCATCAGGAGCATGCCCAGGCATTGTAGGGAGGTAATACAGGCACGTGGAGGCCACACACAATACTGAGCCTCATCAGGAGCATGCCCAGGCATTGTAGGGAGGTCATACGGGCACGTGGAGGCCACACACAATACTCAGCCTCATCAGGAGCATGCCCAGGCATTGTAGGGAGGTCATACAGGCACGTGGAGGCCACACACAATACTCAGCCTCATCAGGAGCATGCCCAGGCGTTGTAGGGAGGTCATACAGGCACGTGGAGGCCACACACAATACTCAGCCTCATCAGGAGCATGCCCAGGTGTTGTAGGGAGGTCATACAGGCACGTGGAGGCCACACACAATACTCAGCCTCATCAGGAGCATGCCCAGGCGTTGTAGGGAGGTCATACAGGCACGTGGAGGCCACACACAATACTCAGCCTCATCAGGAGCAAGCCCAGGCGTTGTAGGGAGGTCATACAGGCACGTGGAGGCCACACACAATACTCAGCCTCATCAGGAGCATGCCCAGGCATTGTAGGGAGGTCATACAGGCACGTGGAGGCCACACACAATACTCAGCCTCATCAGGAGCATGCCCAGGCATTGTAGGGAGGTCATACAGGCACGTGGAGGCCACACACAATACTCAGCCTCATCAGGAGCATGCCCAGGCGTTGTAGGTAGGTCATACAGGCACGTGGAGGCCACACACAATACTCAGCCTCATCAGGAGCATGCCCAGGCGTTGTAGGGAGGTCATACAGGCACGTGGAGGCCACACACAATACTGAGCCTCATCAGGAGCATGCCCAGGCATTGTAGGGAGGTCATACAGGCACGTGGAGGCCACACACAATACTCAGCCTCATCAGGAGCATGCCCAGGCATTGTAGGGAGGTCATACAGGCACGTGGAGGCCACACACAATACTCAGCCTCATCAGGAGCATGCCCAGGCGTTGTAGGGAGGTCATACAGGCACGTGGAGGCCACACACAATACTCAGCCTCATCAGGAGCATGCCCAGGCGTTGTAGGGAGGTCATACAGGCACGTGGAGGCCACACACAATACTCAGCCTCATCAGGAGCATGCCCAGGCGTTGTAGGGAGGTCATACAGGCACGTGGAGGCCACACACAATACTCAGCCTCATCAGGAGCATGCCCAGGCGTTGTAGGGAGGTCATACAGGCACGTGGAGGCCACACACAATACTCAGCCTCATCAGGAGCAAGCCCAGGCGTTGTAGGGAGGTCATACAGGCACATGGAGGCCACACACAATACTCAGCCTCATCAGGAGCATGCCCAGGCATTGTAGGGAGGTCATACAGGCACGTGGAGGCCACACACAATACTCAGCCTCATCAGGAGCATGCCCAGGCGTTGTAGGGAGGTTATACAGGCACGTGGAGGCACACACAATACTCAGCCTCATCAGGAGCATGCCCAGGCGTTGTAGGGAGGTCATACAGGCACGTGGAGGCCACACACAATACTCAGCCTCATCAGGAGCATGCCCAGGCGTTGTAGGGAGGTCATACAGGCACGTGGAGGCCACACACAATACTCAGCCTCATCAGGAGCATGCCCAGGTGTTGTAGGGAGGTCATACAGGTACGTGGAGGCCACACACAATACTCAGCCTCATCAGGAGCATGCCCAGGCGTTGTAGGGAGGTCATACAGGCACGTGGAGGCCACACACAATACTCAGCCTCATCAGGAGCAAGCCCAGGTGTTGTAGGGAGGTCATACACGCACGTGGAGGCCACACACAATACTCAGCCTCATCAGGAGCATGCCCAGGCGTTGTAGGGAGGTCGTACAGGCACGTGGAGGCCACACACAATACTCAGCCTCATCAGGAGCATGCCCAGGCATTGTAGGGAGGTCATACAGGCACGTGGAGGCCACACACAATACTGAGCCTCATCAGGAGCATGCCCAGGCATTGTAGGGAGGTCATACGGGCACGTGGAGGCCACACACAATACTCAGCCTCATCAGGAGCATGCCCAGGCATTGTAGGGAGGTCATACAGGCACGTGGAGGCCACACACAATACTCAGCCTCATCAGGAGCATGCCCAGGCGTTGTAAGGAGGTCATACAGGCACGTGGAGGCCACACACAATACTCAGCCTCATCAGGAGCATGCCCAGGTGTTGTAGGGAGGTCATACAGGCACGTGGAGGCCACACACAATACTCAGCCTCATCAGGAGCATGCCCAGGCGTTGTATGGAGGTCATACAGGCACGTGGAGGCCACACACAATACTCAGCCTCATCAGGAGCAAGCCCAGGCGTTGTAGGGAGGTCATACAGGCACGTGGAGGCCACACACAATACTCAGCCTCATCAGGAGCATGCCCAGGCATTGTAGGGAGGTCATACAGGCACGTGGAGGCCACACACAATACTCAGCCTCATCAGGAGCATGCCCAGGCATTGTAGGGAGGTCATACAGGCACGTGGAGGCCACACACAATACTCAGCCTCATCAGGAGCATGCCCAGGCGTTGTAGGTAGGTCATACAGGCACGTGGAGGCCACACACAATACTCAGCCTCATCAGGAGCATGCCCAGGCGTTGTAGGGAGGTCATACAGGCACGTGGAGGCCACACACAATACTGAGCCTCATCAGGAGCATGCCCAGGCATTGTAGGGAGGTCATACAGGCACGTGGAGGCCACACACAATACTCAGCCTCATCAGGAGCATGCCCAGGCATAGTAGGGAGGTCATACAGGCACGTGGAGGCCACACACAATACTCAGCCTCATCAGGAGCATGCCCAGGCGTTGTAGGGAGGTCATACAGGCACGTGGAGGCCACACACAATACTCAGCCTCATCAGGAGCATGCCCAGGCGTTGTAGGGAGGTCATACAGGCACGTGGAGGCCACACACAATACTCAGCCTCATCAGGAGCATGCCCAGGCGTTGTAGGGAGGTCATACAGGCACGTGGAGGCCACACACAATACTCAGCCTCATCAGGAGCATGCCCAGGCGTTGTAGGGAGGTCATACAGGCACGTGGAGGCCACACACAATACTCAGCCTCATCAGGAGCAAGCCCAGGCGTTGTAGGGAGGTCATACAGGCACATGGAGGCCACACACAATACTCAGCCTCATCAGGAGCATGCCCAGGCATTGTAGGGAGGTCATACAGGCACGTGGAGGCCACACACAATACTCAGCCTCATCAGGAGCATGCCCAGGCGTTGTAGGGAGGTCATACAGGCACGTGGAAGCCACACACAATACTCAGCCTCATCAGGAGCATGCCCAGGCGTTGTAGGGAGGTCATACAGGCACGTGGAGGCCACACACAATACTCAGCCTCATCAGGAGCATGCCCAGGCGTTGTAGGGAGGTCATACAGGCACGTGGAGGCCACACACAATACTCAGCCTCATCAGGAGCATGCCCAGGCGTTGTAGGTAGGTCATACAGGCACGTGGAGGCCACACACAATACTCAGCCTCATCAGGAGCATGCCCAGGCGTTGTAGGGAGGTCATACAGGCACATGGAGGCCACACACAATACTGAGCCTCATCAGGAGCATGCCCAGGCATTGTAGGGAGGTCATACAGGCACGTGGAGGCCACACACAATACTCAGCCTCATCAGGAGCATGCCCAGGCATTGTAGGGAGGTCATACAGGCACGTGGAGGCCACACACAATACTCAGCCTCATCAGGAGCATGCCCAGGCGTTGTAGGGAGGTCATACAGGCACGTGGAGGCCACACACAATACTCAGCCTCATCAGGAGCATGCCCAGGCGTTGTAGGGAGGTCATACAGGCACGTGGAGGCCACACACAATACTCAGCCTCATCAGGAGCATGCCCAGGCGTTGTAGGGAGGTCATACAGGCACGTGGAGGCCACACACAATACTCAGCCTCATCAGGAGCATGCCCAGGCGTTGTAGGGAGGTCATACAGGCACGTGGAGGCCACACACAATACTCAGCCTCATCAGGAGCAAGCCCAGGCGTTGTAGGGAGGTCATACAGGCACATGGAGGCCACACACAATACTCAGCCTCATCAGGAGCATGCCCAGGCATTGTAGGGAGGTCATACAGGCACGTGGAGGCCACACACAATACTCAGCCTCATCAGGAGCATGCCCAGGCGTTGTAGGGAGGTTATACAGGCACGTGGAGGTACACACAATACTCAGCCTCATCAGGAGCATGCCCAGGCGTTGTAGGGAGGTCATACAGGCACGTGGAGGCCACACACAATACTCAGCCTCATCAGGAGCATGCCCAGGCGTTGTAGGGAGGTCATACAGGCACGTGGAGGCCACACACAATACTCAGCCTCATCAGGAGCATGCCCAGGTGTTGTAGGGAGGTCATACAGGTACGTGGAGGCCACACACAATACTCAGCCTCATCAGGAGCATGCCCAGGCGTTGTAGGGAGGTCATACAGGCACGTGGAGGCCACACACAATACTCAGCCTCATCAGGAGCAAGCCCAGGTGTTGTAGGGAGGTCATACACGCACGTGGAGGCCACACACAATACTCAGCCTCATCAGGAGCATGCCCAGGCGTTGTAGGGAGGTCGTACAGGCACGTGGAGGCCACACACAATACTCAGCCTCATCAGGAGCATGCCCAGGCATTGTAGGGAGGTCATACAGGCACGTGGAGGCCACACACAATACTGAGCCTCATCAGGAGCATGCCCAGGCATTGTAGGGAGGTCATACGGGCACGTGGAGGCCACACACAATACTCAGCCTCATCAGGAGCATGCCCAGGCATTGTAGGGAGGTCATACAGGCACGTGGAGGCCACACACAATACTCAGCCTCATCAGGAGCATGCCCAGGCGTTGTAAGGAGGTCATACTGGCACGTGGAGGCCACACACAATACTCAGCCTCATCAGGAGCATGCCCAGGTGTTGTAGGGAGGTCATACAGGCACGTGGAGGCCACACACAATACTCAGCCTCATCAGGAGCATGCCCAGGCGTTGTATGGAGGTCATACAGGCACGTGGAGGCCACACACAATACTCAGCCTCATCAGGAGCAAGCCCAGGCGTTGTAGGGAGGTCATACAGGCACGTGGAGGCCACACACAATACTCAGCCTCATCAGGAGCATGCCCAGGCATTGTAGGGAGGTCATACAGGCACGTGGAGGCCACACACAATACTCAGCCTCATCAGGAGCATGCCCAGGCATTGTAGGGAGGTCATACAGGCACGTGGAGGCCACACACAATACTCAGCCTCATCAGGAGCATGCCCAGGCGTTGTAGGTAGGTCATACAGGCACGTGGAGGCCACACACAATACTCAGCCTCATCAGGAGCATGCCCAGGCGTTGTAGGGAGGTCATACAGGCACGTGGAGGCCACACACAATACTGAGCCTCATCAGGAGCATGCCCAGGCATTGTAGGGAGGTCATACAGGCACGTGGAGGCCACACACAATACTCAGCCTCATCAGGAGCATGCCCAGGCATAGTAGGGAGGTCATACAGGCACGTGGAGGCCACACACAATACTCAGCCTCATCAGGAGCATGCCCAGGCGTTGTAGGGAGGTCATACAGGCACGTGGAGGCCACACACAATACTCAGCCTCATCAGGAGCATGCCCAGGCGTTGTAGGGAGGTCATACAGGCACGTGGAGGCCACACACAATACTCAGCCTCATCAGGAGCATGCCCAGGCGTTGTAGGGAGGTCATACAGGCACGTGGAGGCCACACACAATACTCAGCCTCATCAGGAGCATGCCCAGGCGTTGTAGGGAGGTCATACAGGCACGTGGAGGCCACACACAATACTCAGCCTCATCAGGAGCAAGCCCAGGCGTTGTAGGGAGGTCATACAGGCACATGGAGGCCACACACAATACTCAGCCTCATCAGGAGCATGCCCAGGCATTGTAGGGAGGTCATACAGGCACGTGGAGGCCACACACAATACTCAGCCTCATCAGGAGCATGCCCAGGCGTTGTAGGGAGGTCATACAGGCACGTGGAAGCCACACACAATACTCAGCCTCATCAGGAGCATGCCCAGGCGTTGTAGGGAGGTCATACAGGCACGTGGAGGCCACACACAATACTCAGCCTCATCAGGAGCATGCCCAGGCGTTGTAGGGAGGTCATACAGGCACGTGGAGGCCACACACAATACTCAGCCTCATCAGGAGCATGCCCAGGCGTTGTAGGGAGGTCATACAGGCACGTGGAGGCCACACACAATACTCAGCCTCATCAGGAGCATGCCCAGGCGTTGTAGGGAGGTCATACAGGCACGTGGAGGCCACACACAATACTGAGCCTCATCAGGAGCATGCCCAGGCACTGTAGGGAGGTCATACAGGCATGTGGAGGCCACACACAATACTCAACCTCATCAGGAGCATGCCCAGGCATTGTAGGGAGGTCATACAGGCACGTGGAGGCCACACACAATACTCAACCTCATCAGGAGCATGCCCAGGCATTGTAGGGAGGTCATACAGGCACGTGGAGGCCACACACAATACTCAGCCTCATCAGGAGCATGCCCAGGCGTTGTAGGGAGGTCATACAGGCACGTGGAGGCCACACACAATACTCAGCCTCATCAGGAGCATGCCCAGGCATTGTAGGGAGGTTATACAGGCACGTGGAGGCCACACACAATACTCAGCCTCATCAAGAGCATGCCCAGGCATTGTAGGGAGGTCATACAGGCACGTGGAGGCCACACACAATACTCAGCCTCATCAGGAGCATGCCCAGGCGTTGTAGGGAGGTTATACAGGCACGTGGAGGCCACACACAATACTCAGCCTCATCAGGAGCATGCCCAGGCATTGTAGGGAGGTCATACAGGCACGTGGAGGCCACACACAATACTCAGCCTCATCAGGAGCATGCCCAGGCGTTGTAGGGAGGTTATACAGGCACGTGGAGGCACACACAATACTCAGCCTCATCAGGAGCATGCCCAGGCGTTGTAGGGAGGTCATACAGGCACGTGGAGGCCAAACACAATACTCAGCCTCATCAGGAGCATGCCCAGGCGTTGTAGGGAGGTCATACAGGCACGTGGAGGCCACACACAATACTCAGCCTCATCAGGAGCATGCCCAGGTGTTGTAGGGAGGTCATACAGGTACGTGGAGGCCACACACAATACTCAGCCTCATCAGGAGCATGCCCAGGCGTTGTAGGGAGGTCATACAGGCACGTGGAGGCCACACACAATACTCAGCCTCATCAGGAGCAAGCCCAGGTGTTGTAGGGAGGTCATACACGCACGTGGAGGCCACACACAATACTCAGCCTCATCAGGAGCATGCCCAGGCGTTGTAGGGAGGTCGTACAGGCACGTGGAGGCCACACACAATACTCAGCCTCATCAGGAGCATGCCCAGGCATTGTAGGGAGGTCATACAGGCACGTGGAGGCCACACACAATACTGAGCCTCATCAGGAGCATGCCCAGGCATTGTAGGGAGGTCATACGGGCACGTGGAGGCCACACACAATACTCAGCCTCATCAGGAGCATGCCCAGGCATTGTAGGGAGGTCATACAGGCACGTGGAGGCCACACACAATACTCAGCCTCATCAGGAGCATGCCCAGGCATTGTAGGGAGGTCATACAGGCACGTGGAGGCCACACACAATACTCAGCCTCATCAGGAGCATGCCCAGGTGTTGTAGGGAGGTCATACAGGCACGTGGAGGCCACACACAATACTCAGCCTCATCAGGAGCATGCCCAGGCGTTGTAGGGAGGTCATACAGGCACGTGGAGGCCACACACAATACTCAGCCTCATCAGGAGCAAGCACAGGCGTTGTAGGGAGGTCATACAGGCACGTGGAGGCCACACACAATACTCAGCCTCATCAGGAGCATGCCCAGGCATTGTAGGGAGGTCATACAGGCACGTGGAGGCCACACACAATACTCAGCCTCATCAGGAGCATGCCCAGGCATTGTAGGGAGGTCATACAGGCACGTGGAGGCCACACACAATACTCAGCCTCATCAGGAGCATGCCCAGGCGTTGTAGGTAGGTCATACAGGCACGTGGAGGCCACACACAATACTCAGCCTCATCAGGAGCATGCCCAGGCATTGTAGGGAGGTCATACAGGCACGTGGAGGCCACACACAATACTGAGCCTCATCAGGAGCATGCCCAGGCATTGTAGGGAGGTCATACGGGCACGTGGAGGCCACACACAATACTCAGCCTCATCAGGAGCATGCCCAGGCATTGTAGGGAGGTCATACAGGCACGTGGAGGCCACACACAATACTCAGCCTCATCAGGAGCATGCCCAGGCGTTGTAGGGAGGTCATACAGGCACGTGGAGGCCACACACAATACTCAGCCTCATCAGGAGCATGCCCAGGTGTTGTAGGGAGGTCATACAGGCACGTGGAGGCCACACACAATACTCAGCCTCATCAGGAGCATGCCCAGGCGTTGTAGGGAGGTCATACAGGCACGTGGTGGCCACACACAATACTCAGCCTCATCAGGAGCAAGCCCAGGCGTTGTAGGGAGGTCATACAGGCACGTGGAGGCCACACACAATACTCAGCCTCATCAGGAGCATGCCCAGGCATTGTAGGGAGGTCATACAGGCACGTGGAGGCCACACACAATACTCAGCCTCATCAGGAGCATGCCCAGGCATTGTAGGGAGGTCATACAGGCACGTGGAGGCCACACACAATACTCAGCCTCATCAGGAGCATGCCCAGGCATTGTAGGTAGGTCATACAGGCACGTGGAGGCCACACACAATACTCAGCCTCATCAGGAGCATGCCCAGGCGTTGTAGGGAGGTCATACAGGCACGTGGAGGCCACACACAATACTGAGCCTCATCAGGAGCATGCCCAGGCATTGTAGGGTGGTCATACAGGCACGTGGAGGCCACACACAATACTCAGCCTCATCAGGAGCATGCCCAGGCATAGTAGGGAGGTCATACAGGCACGTGGAGGCCACACACAATACTCAGCCTCATCAGGAGCATGCCCAGGCGTTGTAGGGAGGTCATACAGGCACGTGGAGGCCACACACAATACTCAGCCTCATCAGGAGCATGCCCAGGCGTTGTAGGGAGGTCATACAGGCACGTGGAGGCCACACACAATACTCAGCCTCATCAGGAGCATGCCCAGGCGTTGTAGGGAGGTCATACAGGCACGTGGAGGCCACACACAATACTCAGCCTCATCAGGAGCATGCCCAGGCGTTGTAGGGAGGTCATACAGGCACGTGGAGGCCACACACAATACTCAGCCTCATCAGGAGCAAGCCCAGGCGTTGTAGGGAGGTCATACAGGCACATGGAGGCCACACACAATACTCAGCCTCATCAGGAGCATGCCCAGGCATTGTAGGGAGGTCATACAGGCACGTGGAGGCCACACACAATACTCAGCCTCATCAGGAGCATGCCCAGGCGTTGTAGGGAGGTCATACAGGCACGTGGAAGCCACACACAATACTCAGCCTCATCAGGAGCATGCCCAGGCGTTGTAGGGAGGTCATACAGGCACGTGGAGGCCACACACAATACTCAGCCTCATCAGGAGCATGCCCAGGCGTTGTAGGGAGGTCATACAGGCACGTGGAGGCCACACACAATACTCAGCCTCATCAGGAGCATGCCCAGGCGTTGTAGGGAGGTCATACAGGCACGTGGAGGCCACACACAATACTCAGCCTCATCAGGAGCATGCCCAGGCGTTGTAGGGAGGTCATACAGGCACGTGGAGGCCACACACAATACTGAGCCTCATCAGGAGCATGCCCAGGCGTTGTAGGGAGGTCATACAGGCACGTGGAGGCCACACACAATACTCAGCCTCATCTGGAGCATGCCCAGGCGTTGTAGGGAGGTCATACAGGCACGTGGAGGCCACACACAATACTCAGCCTCATCAGGAGCATGCCCAGGCGTTGTAGGGAGGTCATACAGGCACGTGGAGGCCACACACAATACTGAGCCTCATCAGGAGCATGCCCGGGCGTTGTAGGGAGGTCATACAGGCACGTGGAGGCCACACACAATACTCAGCCTCATCAGGAGCATGCCCAGGCGTTGTAGGGAGGTCATACAGGCACGTGGAGGCCACACACAATACTCAGCCTCATCAGGAGCATGCCCAGGCGTTGTAGGGAGGTCATACAGGCACTGGAGGCCACACACAATACTGAGCCTCATCAGGAGCATGCCCAGGCGTTGTAGGGAGGTCATGCAGGCACGTGGAGGCCACACACAATACTCAGCCTCATCTGGAGCATGCCCAGGCATTGTAGGGAGGTCATACAGGCACGTGGAGGCCACACACATACTCAGCCTCATCAGGAGCATGCCCAGGCGTTGTAGGGAGGTCATACAGGCACGTGGAGGCCACACACAATACTGAGCCTCATCAGGAGCATGCCCGGGCGTTGTAGGGAGGTCATACAGGCACGTGGAGGCCACACACAATACTCAGCCTCATCAGGAGCATGCCCAGGCGTTGTAGGGAGGTCATACAGGCACGTGGAGGCCACACACAATACTCAGCCTCATCAGGAGCATGCCCAGGCGTTGTAGGGAGGTCATACAGGCACGTGGAGGCCACACACAATACTGAGCCTCATCAGGAGCATGCCCAGGCGTTGTAGGGAGGTCATACAGGCACGTGGAGGCCACACACAATACTCAGCCTCATCTGGAGCATGCCCAGGCGTTGTAGGGAGGTCATACAGGCACGTGGAGGCCACACACAATACTCAGCCTCATCAGGAGCATGCCCAGGCGTTGTAGGGAGGTCATACAGGCACGTGGAGGCCACACACAATACTGAGCCTCATCAGGAGCATGCCCAGGCGTTGTAGGGAGGTCATACAGGCACGTGGAGGCCACACACAATACTCAGCCTCATCTGGAGCATGCCCAGGCGTTGTAGGGAGGTCATACAGGCACGTGGAGGCCACACACAATACTCAGCCTCATCAGGAGCATGCCCAGGCGTTGTAGGGAGGTCATACAGGCACGTGGAGGCCACACACAATACTGAGCCTCATCAGGAGCATGCCCGGGCGTTGTAGGGAGGTCATACAGGCACGTGGAGGCCACACACAATACTCAGCCTCATCAGGAGCATGCCCAGGCGTTGTAGGGAGGTCATACAGGCACGTGGAGGCCACACACAATACTCAGCCTCATCAGGAGCATGCCCAGGCGTTGTAGGGAGGTCATACAGGCACGTGGAGGCCACACACAATACTGAGCCTCATCAGGAGCATGCCCAGGCGTTGTAGGGAGGTCATACAGGCACGTGGAGGCCACACACAATACTCAGCCTCATCTGGAGCATGCCCAGGCGTTGTAGGGAGGCATACAGGCACGTGGAGGCCACACACAATACTCAGCCTCATCAGGAGCATGCCCAGGCGTTGTAGGGAGGTCATACAGGCACGTGGAGGCCACACACAATACTGAGCCTCATCAGGAGCATGCCCGGGCGTTGTAGGGAGGTCATACAGGCACGTGGAGGCCACACACAATACTCAGCCTCATCAGGAGCATGCCCAGGCGTTGTAGGGAGGTCATACAGGCACGTGGAGGCCACACACAATACTGAGCCTCATCAGGAGCATGCCCAGGCGTTGTAGGGAGGTCATACAGGCACGTGGAGGCCACACACAATACTCAGCCTCATCTGGAGCATGCCCAGGCGTTGTAGGGAGGTCATACAGGCACGTGGAGGCCACACACAATACTCAGCCTCATCAGGAGCATGCCCAGGCGTTGTAGGGAGGTCATACAGGCACGTGGAGGCCACACACAATACTGAGCCTCATCAGGAGCATGCCCGGGCGTTGTAGGGAGGTCATACAGGCACGTGGAGGCCACACACAATACTCAGCCTCATCAGGAGCATGCCCAGGCGTTGTAGGGAGGTCATACAGGCACGTGGAGGCCACACACAATACTCAGCCTCATCAGGAGCATGCCCAGGCGTTGTAGGGAGGTCATACAGGCACGTGGAGGCCACACACAATACTGAGCCTCATCAGGAGCATGCCCGGGCGTTGTAGGGAGGTCATACAGGCACGTGGAGGCCACACACAATACTCAGCCTCATCTGGAGCATGCCCAGGCGTTGTAGGGAGGTCATACAGGCACGTGGAGGCCACACACAATACTCAGCCTCATCAGGAGCATGCCCAGGCGTTGTAGGGAGGTCATACAGGCACGTGGAGGCCACACACAATACTGAGCCTCATCAGGAGCATGCCCAGGCGTTGTAGGGAGGTCATACAGGCACGTGGAGGCCACACACAATACTCAGCCTCATCTGGAGCATGCCCAGGCGTTGTAGGGAGGTCATACAGGCACGTGGAGGCCACACACAATACTCAGCCTCATCAGGAGCATGCCCAGGCGTTGTAGGGAGGTCATACAGGCACGTGGAGGCCACACACAATACTGAGCCTCATCAGGAGCATGCCCGGGCGTTGTAGGGAGGTCATACAGGCACGTGGAGGCCACACACAATACTCAGCCTCATCAGGAGCATGCCCAGGCGTTGTAGGGAGGTCATACAGGCACGTGGAGGCCACACACAATACTCAGCCTCATCAGGAGCATGCCCAGGCGTTGTAGAGAGGTCATACAGGCACGTGGAGGCCACACACAATACTCAGCCTCATCAGGAGCATGCCCAGGCGTTGTAGGGATGTCATACAGGCACGTGGAGGCCACACACAATACTCAGCCTCATCAGGAGCATGCCCAGGCGTTGTAGGGAGGTCATACAGGCACGTGGAGGCCACACACAATACTCAGCCTCATCAGGAGCATGCCCAGGCGTTGTATGGAGGTCATACAGGCACGTGGAGGCCACACACAATACTCAGCCTCATCTGGAGCATGCCCAGGCGTTGTAGGGAGGTCATACAGGCACGTGGAGGCCACACACAATACTCAGCCTCATCAGGAGCATGCCCAGGCATTGTAGGGAGGTCATACAGGCACGTGGAGGCCACACACAATACTCAGCCTCATCAGGAGCAAGCCCAGGCGTTGTAGGGAGGTCATACAGGCACGTGGAGGCCACACACAATACTCAGCCTCATCAGGAGCATGCCCAGGCGTTGTAGGGAGGTCATACAGGCACGTGGAGGCCACACACAATACTCAGCCTCATCAGGAGCATGCCCAGGCGTTGTAGAGAGGTCATACAGGCACGTGGAGGCCACACACAATACTCAGCCTCATCAGGAGCATGCCCAGGCGTTGTAGGGATGTCATACAGGCACGTGGAGGCCACACACAATACTCAGCCTCATCAGGAGCATGCCCAGGCGTTGTAGGGAGGTCATACAGGCGCGTGGAGGCCACACACAATACTCAGCCTCATCAGGAGCATGCCCAGGCGTTGTAGGGAGGTCATACAGGCACGTGGAGGCCACACACAATACTGAGCCTCATCAGGAGCATGCCCAGGCGTTGTAGGGAGGTCATACAGGCACGTGGAGGCCACACACAATACTCAGCCTCATCAGGAGCATGCCCAGGCGTTGTAGGGAGGTCATACAGGCACGTGGAGGCCACACACAATACTCAACCTCATCAGGAGCATGCCCAGGTGTTGTAGGGAGGTCATACAGGCACGTGGAGGCCACACACAATACTCAGCCTCATCAGGAGCATGCCCAGGCGTTGTAGGGAGGTCATACAGGCACGTGGAGGCCACACACAATACTGAGACTCATTTTGACTTGTTTTAAGGACATTACATCAAAGTTGGATCAGCCTGTAGTGTGTTTTTCCACTTTAATTTTGGGGGTGACTCCAAATCCAGGCCTCCACTGGTTAATAAATGTGATTTCCATTGATGATTGTTGTGTGATTTTGTTGTCAGCACATTCAGCTTTGTACAGAACAAATATTTCATTTATTCAGATCTAGGATGGGGTATTTCAGTGTTCCCTTTTTCTTTTTTGAGCCGTGTATATATATATACTGTAGATTAGGGGTGCCTGCATTCTGCAGACCATATAATCTCATAAGAAAAAAAAAATACAATGTTGCAATGTTTACGTTTGATCTACAACTTTGTTGTTAAACATTGAGATAATGATGCAACTTTACTGTAAAAATGTATCAAAGCCAAATCCTGGTTTGCAATTAAAAAAAAAAACAGTCCCATTTCCAGTCTCCCTTTAAGACGCTGGCAGTTGTGTCGCTTTGTGTTGGTTTGGCTTTACGCTGGCACTGGTATCAGGATTCGTACCGTTTGTCTTCCCTCTGCCCACACAGGCTCCGCTGTCGGGGAATGCCAAGTGTGCACACGGTGTTTGAGCATCATGTAGAGACTGCAGTGGATGCCGCACCATCTGCCTCCTCGAAATGCTTTGTAGAGCCAATGTGTTATTATTGTCATCTCCTCTGCTTGAAATGCGTTGCATGGGGGCTGCGTACACGGTACGACGTTGCATTTGGCATATATGTTCCGGTGAGATATTTTTTTCAGAAATATCACAAACATGTAAGGTTTAACTTTTTTGAACAGAATCTGAAAGCCATTGAAATGCGTCGCTTTATTCATTGGCGGTGTGATACGGCGCCGGCGACATCACAGGGCGTTTAATGGCCGCTCTCTTTTCACAGTTTCCTTGAAGAAATTACAGCCCCGCAGGCTATTTAGCAATGTGCAGAGATGAGAAATAGCGAGAGGAGCAGAACGCCGTCACAATGAGACGCTGACGCGCTGAACCATGTGTTAGGTTACAGGTGCTCCTGCTGCATGCGGAGGCAGAAAATGGCAAACAGACGGTTTATGTATCTCTGCGGACAAAAATAACACACAAAATGTTTCATTCAATCATTGATTAGTCCAGAACAATCCGAGAAAACAGCGATGCAAAAATGTTACAATTGTTTCAAAAGAGCCTTGAAATATTCAAACATGAGAAAGTAAGAATAGATAGATAATGATAGATAGATAATAGATAGATAATAGATAGATAATAGATAGATAGATAATAGATAGATAGATAATAGATAATAGATAGATAGATAGATAGATAGATAATAGATAGATAATAGATAGATAATAGATAGATAGATAATAGATAGATAATAGATAGATAGATAATTGATAGATAGATAGAGAGATAATAGATAGATAGAGGGATAGATAGATAGATAATGATAGATAGATAGATAATAGATAGATAATAGATAGATAATAGATAGATAGATAATAGATAGATAATAGATAATAGATAGATAGATAATAGATAGATAATAGATAGATATAGATAGATAATAGATAGATAATAGATAATAGATAGATAGATAATAGATAGATAATAGATAGATAATAATAGATAGATAGATAATAGATAGATAATAGATAGATAGATAATAGATAGATAATAGATAGATAGATAATAGATAATAGATAATAGATAGATAATGATAGATAGATAGATAGATAATAGATAGATGATAGATAATAGATAGATAGATAGATAGATAATAGATAGATAATAGATAGATAGATAGATAATAGATAGATAATAGATAGATAGATAGATAGATGATAGATAATAGATAGATAGATAATAGATAGATGATAGATAATAGATAGATAGATAGATAATAGATAGATAATAGATAGATAGATAATAGATAGATAATAGATAATAGATAGATGATAGATAGATAATAGATAGATAATAGATAGAGATAGATAGATAGATAATAGATATATAGATAATAGAGGGATAGATAACAGATGAATAGAATATGTGACGCTCTATTTCGCTTGCAGTACATCCTTCTTTTTTCCATCTTTTTTCCCTCATTTATACGTCTATCGATCCTGTGATTTCCATGATTCCACAGTTTTTCCTTCTGCCGTTGCGATGTCATTGATGAGGATTGAGGAGTGAAGACACTGTATGCGACAGATAGAGAAGAGATAAATAGATGAGAGAGACGAGTTGCTCTTAAGAGAAATCATTCCTCCTTATTAAATGCAGATTGTGTTTCATCCGCTATTTTGTGCCTTTTTCGGCGGTTCAGGGTTTGTTCCGTGATCTCCGCTATCGTCTCAGTTTCGTTTCCTGAACATAAAACCCTTTTTTTTCCTTCCTTGGACTTTTTGTTGTGTTTATTCTAGAAGTTATCTCTTCAGCCTCGAAATGTTCCATCATTTTTACGGATGTGGTTGAACATGCAGAGGTGTAAAAATGATGACTTCAGGGAAGGTCAAGACGCGAGGAGCAGCCGAGCCCAAACTGCTTCCTGCCTTTTATTGCCAGCTCGAATTGGAAATGTTTTCTTGCGACACCTAATGTGCATCACTCATAATTTAGATATTTTCCAGCCTCCGGGGAGAACAGGATCTGCGGCCTGAAAAGAAAATTCTTAACCAACTGATTAGAATCAAAGTAGACTTAGAGAATGAGCAGCATGCGGAGGACGGCGAGACGGCGTCGTAAGGAAATATTGGCACCTGCGGATATTCCGGTAGCGTCTGTGCGGTATGTAAACTGCCGCCAGGAGTCAGGGACAGAACAGATGCTGTACCCAAAAAATAATGTGGATTCCTTGCATCTCTTGTGGAGCAGGGAGGCGAAGACACATAGACACTTCTATTTCTATACAACCTGTACAGCTAGAAATGGTTTTATAGTCTGGAAATTGTCTGATAGTCTAGTCCTTTGACAATCTGGATTTTGAGATTTTCATATGTAAATTGCCATCGCAAACTTAAAGGGGTATTGTCACGGGTGTGTCAGATGTAACAGACAGTCGCTCTGGATCTGGCTGCAGAAGGTCACTGCATTTGGCATTGCAGACGCCTTCTTAATCCTTCTGACTTTTGGACCCAGCGGCAACCTCCCTCCTGCTCTGATTAACACACCCTGGTCTAGGTGTTTATAAACTGTCAGTCTGCTTCAGAGAGTCGCCGGTGATGTTCTCAATTTCGCTCATGAAGGCTTGGAGCAATAGCAGTTGGCTAGCTTCCTCTCTGGTGCCCTTGGAGGACATTTGGTGTTATCTCTCTGGTGTCTGCTCAAGCTAAGTTTTCCCCCATTGTTTGTCTCCCTTGTTGTCTTTAGTTATTGTTGGGGACTGACCAATGCTCACCCTCCTCCCTATTTAGGGCCTAGCTCTAGGGATATACAGGGATTAGGTTTCCTGTTAGGCAATAGGTGCGGAACCTATATAAAGAAGGTAGGACAGGTAGGGTGATATTAGATCTGCCTAGGGGTCTCCACTCCCCCTTTCCCTAGTGTTTGGTCTACCCTCCCCTCATCCCTTTGTGTTGCACTTAGTCTTTCCCACATTGCGTGGCAGGTATTCAGCCTAAACAAGTCATTACTTGTCCACTGGATTGATAACAGATTGGTGTGGATGCCACCACTTAGACGCTAAATGATCATCACAACGTGGGACACATATGAAAATGAGGAGTAAAGATACAGGTGTGATACAAACCAGAATGTGCGTTACACTTTAGACTCCTCCTGGTGCCCCCCTGTTACTCTGATAACATCTTAACCCCCCAACATCTTTGGGTCATCACCTGGAATGGCTTCCAATGAACAGGTCACCTTCAGAATGTGTTTTTGACCATCAGGTGTGTTTTGCAGAGGCAACGTTCTTGAAGAGCTCTATACAGTGCTGAGCCCATTCCACAACTTTTCTAAGCCAGAATATGGCAAGAGCCACTGAAGTAAGAGAAACCACAGTCCATTATTACTATAAGACATGAAGGTCAGTCAATATGGAAAATTGCTAGAACGTTGACGGTTTACTCAAGTGCATATGACGCGCCCCCTGGGCCAGTGTTGTTTGGGGGATACCCGGAGCCGGATCAGATGGGGGTTGTAGTCTCCGAGTGGCGGTGACCCGGTCCGTGCCCAGGGTGTCAAGCTCAGTGTGTGGCAGTCCTACAGATGTTGCTGGATGTTCTTTAGTGTCGACTACGCCACCCGTTGATTTGCGGTCAATACGGCCGCCGCTGCAGCAGGGTCCACTGAGGCTGGTGGTGTTTGTGCAGCTCTGGTAGTATAACCCCCAACGGGAGGGGTATAGCCTCAGGGGGTCAGTTGTAGAGGGTGATGGTTGTGGTGGTGCAGTGAGAGTGGTAATAAGACTCCGAGTCGGGCTGTGCAGTTCAGGGTTTTACTTACTGCTTTTGTGTTGGTCACTCCGGCCTTGAGTGACCACCCGAGCCGTGCTGCGTCCACCAGGTCCTGGACTCGGCCAACCCCCAGGTGATTCTGGAGCGTGGTCCTGAGCTCCCTTTCTGACTTGTCCTCCTCTCTGGCCTTCCCCACCAGGGATCCACCTAAGTCCGGCTCCCTCGGGCCTCTTGTTGGTAAACCCTTGTCTCTGGGTTCCCTGACCCTATTCTTGGTTTGCCTTCCGGGTGGATTTAGTGGGTGGTCGTGGCAGATCCTGCCCACGACCTCCGGTCTCTGGCTAAGGATTAGGGCCCTCCACCAGCTTGGGATCCGGTACCCTTGTGCCAACTCTTCACCCTCTGCTCTAATCTATGGTTCTTGGAGTTCTCTCTTCTCCCCCTCTGGGTCCTTCTTTCTCCTCTCTCTCTCTCTTGGCCTTGGAGCTGGCTGAGCTGCTCTGCTTCTCTGACTCAGCTCTGACAGACTGACTCACTCTACAAAAGACCCTGATCTAAGATGGTTCCCACCTTATATACTCCCTCTATGTGTGAGCTCAGGTGACCAGCACCCAATGAGCTCCTAGCATTACCCAGACTGCTCCCCCTATCTGCCCCTACACTACTGGGATGTTCCACCCCCCTCCCACTCCAGCCAGGGACAGACACTGTCGTACCTGCACATATATTAAGTGGGAGTACCGTCGATCTGTCCCCCGGAAATGGGATGTATGTAGTGCATGCAGCCTACTGAGCTCAGTTCCACACTCCATCCTTACCCGGGAGTGGAATACCACACCTCTGGCTTGAGGTGTAATACCCCTGTAGCAGCCGAATCCTCAGGGTGCTACATTCCCCCCTGGTAAATCACAGCACGTCCTCGGGCTGTAAGATACAAAAACATCCAAAACATACAATTTTTTTTTTTTTTCCATAAACATATAAAACATCACATAAAACTTTTCATAAAAACTCTTCATTAGAAACATTCTTGTTCCTCCGGCCACGGTGCAACTTGTGACCGGGTAAAGTGCGACAGTCTCTTTAAGAAAAACAACAGTTTACTATAAAACCGGTAGGGGGCGCCTTAGGAAGCGCAACTATATACAAGGGGAATATGGCCGCTCTCAGTCCTCGGCCAGGTAATGGGAATAGGGACACACGGGTTAACAGTTCACTCTTGTCCCAACGGAGACTTATTTAAAGCAGCAACAGTTCTGGTACCCCGAAGGGCAACTATTTACAGTCTCTCTCTACCGTACTTCAACGACGGCGTCCTCCTGCTCTTTCTTGTTGGTTGGTTTCAGTTTCAGACCCGTCCGGGTCCTCTTGCTCCTCCTCACACCGCAGCTCCTCCTCCGTCAGGCGATGCACATGGAGGGCGTAGGGTCCTTTGGCACACTTGTGCCGGGTGAACGTGACCTCGTCCCCTACGTACAGGTCACGACCTCTGTGTCCCTCCGGCAGATGGCTTTCTACGTCTCTGCGGGTCACAAAGACGTCGCCGGGGGTATGATGGTCTCTAATGAAGCCCCACCCATGCTGCATGTTGAATTTTATCACAGTCCCGGTGGAAGGGGGACCATGAGCTGCACGGGGATTCCTCCTGGTCCTGCTCTTCTGCTCCGCGCTTCTTATCTGCATCTGCTGTTCCCGGACCCGCCTCTCTCTCCGCTCCCTCTCGAAGACCTCGAGCTGCTGCCGGCAGCACTCTGCACGCTCCGCTGCGGCCGCCCGAGTCTCCTGAGTGAACCCCATGAGGTCTTCTCCGGTGGGGTCCCACTCAAACTGTGCCTCCTCCAGCGGGGGCGAGGTCCTCTTTACGGGCTTCAGAGCCGGAATCAGGGGCTCGCACATGGGCCTTGCTCTCTGGAGTTCCAGCTGAATATACTCCTGGGGCCATACAAAGGGCTGCCCATCCGGGCACGTATGCTGGGCAAATAGATCTTCACCCAGGTGCGGCACTCTAGATGTTGAGGGCGCAGTGGTGGTAGCGGCGCCCGGGTTGACCAGGCCTTGCGACCAGGCTTGGGGCACCCTAAAGGCAAAGGGCACCGTAAGAACGGCGGCGCCCTGGGTTACTCGGCCCTGCGACCAGGCCGGTGGCTCCGCGGAGGTAGGGGGCGCTGTTGGAATTGCGGCGCCCGGGGGTACTAGGCCTTGCGACCAGGCTGATGGTATTTCCTGCTTGGCCACGCTCGAGGTCGAGGCGTGTGACGTCACAGGGGTCGCGGCCGCGGTTTCCGGTTGAGGCCTAGTCGGCGGCGGTGACGATGCAGCGACGGGCACGGCAGGGGGAACTTCGGGCTCTGCGACGGGGAGCTGGGGCAGGCACGCGGTTTCCCGGCTCGGGGTAGAGACGTCCCCTTTACCTGCCTCCGTCCGTTCAGCTCCCTTCTCGGCGCCGTCTCCGGCCTTCAGTCCTCCTGCACCATCCTCAGAGGCGGTCTGTCTCCTCGTCTCGGGCGGCGTGCTCCGCTGTCGGGTTTCGGTCTGCTGGGCCATCTCTCGGCTCCACTCCGCCAACGTCTCCCGCTGCACCTGGGCCATCCTCCGTGCGAGGCCCTCCAGCGCGGTCTGTGCACACTCCCGGTCTGGGGGGAGCTGTGCTAGGATCTCCACTAAGCCTAGTGGGGTCGTTGCTTGCAGCAGGCTCCTGACCACTGGGTCGGTGCTGCCTGACTCTCCCTCCATCTCCGGGTACGCTTTCTCTGGACTCCTCTCCAGACTTCTTGTCTCCGGGTGCGCTCTCTCCAGACTACTCCAGGCTGCACCCATCTTCTTTCTTTTGTTCTGTCTCCGCCCACATTGAGGGTGGTCCCGGGGCAACTTGGTGATTGTCAGTTCCAGGGGCAGTTCTCTCACGCTGATGGACACTTCCAGTATCACAGTCTCTGTTGGTGGGCGCGGTTTCCGCTTTTGGCGCCATTCTTCGACCTGGCCCACGATGGGAGGTGGCCTCTTGCCACCCTCTGGCACGCCCATAATGGCGTCCGCTCTTCCAAGGCGGGAAATCTTTGGAAATGGCGGGAATCGTCTCCCAGTGGCGGGAAACTCCATGGATGGCGGGAAAAAGCTGCAAATGGCGGACAACAGGCGGGAAACGACCTGTGATGGGGTCCGTTGGCGGGGACCCTCCGGAACCGGCGGGAGACTTCTTTTTGAGGTAACGGTGAACTTTTCTTCAGGCACGCAGTACCCGGTTGTTGCGGGCACGTTATCCTGCCGACTACGCCAAAGTTGACGCGCCCCCTGGGCCAGTGTTGTTTGGGGGATACCCGGAGCCGGATCAGATGGGGGTTGTAGTCTCCGAGTGGCGGTGACCCGGTCCGTGCCCAGGGTGTCAAGCTCAGTGTGTGGCAGTCCTACAGATGTTGCTGGATGTTCTTTAGTGTCGACTACGCCACCCGTTGATTTGCGGTCAATACGGCCGCCGCTGCAGCAGGGTCCACTGAGGCTGGTGGTGTTTGTGCAGCTCTGGTAGTATAACCCCCAACGGGAGGGGTATAGCCTCAGGGGATCAGTTGTAGAGGGTGATGGTTGTGGTGGTGCAGTGAGAGTGGTAATAAGACTCCGAGTCGGGCTGTGCAGTTCAGGGTTTTACTTACTGCTTTTGTGTTGGTCACTCCGGCCTTGAGTGACCACCCGAGCCGTGCTGCGTCCACCAGGTCCTGGACTCGGCCAACCCCCAGGTGATTCTGGAGCATGGTCCTGAGCTCCCTTTCTGACTTGTCCTCCTCTCTGGCCTTCCCCACCAGGGATCCACCTAAGTCCGGCTCCCTCGGGCCTCTTGTTGGTAAACCCTTGTCTCTGGGTTCCCTGACCCTATTCTTGGTTTGCCTTCCGGGTGGATTTAGTGGGTGGTCGTGGCAGATCCTGCCCACGACCTCCGGTCTCTGGCTAAGGATTAGGGCCCTCCACCAGCTTGGGATCCGGTACCCTTGTGCCAACTCTTCACCCTCTGCTCTAATCTATGGTTCTTGGAGTTCTCTCTTCTCCCCCTCTGGGTCCTTCTTTCTCCTCTCTCTCTCTCTTGGCCTTGGAGCTGGCTGAGCTGCTCTGCTTCTCTGACTCAGCTCTGACAGACTGACTCACTCTACAAAAGACCCTGATCTAAGATGGTTCCCACCTTATATACTCCCTCTATGTGTGAGCTCAGGTGACCAGCACCCAATGAGCTCCTAGCATTACCCAGACTGCTCCCCCTATCTGCCCCTACACTACTGGGATGTTCCACCCCCCTCCCACTCCAGCCAGGGACAGACACTGTCGTACCTGCACATATATTAAGTGGGAGTACCGTCGATCTGTCCCCCGGAAATGGGATGTATGTAGTGCATGCAGCCTACTGAGCTCAGTTCCACACTCCATCCTTACCCAGGAGTGGAATACTACACCTCTGGCTTGAGGTGTAATACCCCTGTAGCAGCCGAATCCTCAGGGTGCTACACATACATGAAAACCAGCAATCACTATGAAGAAATGGGTTCTCATGAAGACCATCTGAGAAAACGAACACCAAGTAAGACCTCTGCTGCAGAGGATAAGTTCATTAGAGTTTACAACTTCAGAAACCGTAAATTGCCAGTATATCAAATAACAGTCATCATAATGATGCACAGACATCAAATGCTCGATGGGAGACAAGTCTGGAGATGCTGCAGCCATGGTAGCACATTTAGGCCATGCAGGCTGCTCACAATAGAAAAAGCCAGACGCTGCTTTGTGATGTGTTGAAAAACAGGTCCTGGGACAACTTTGCGTTACCTCATGAAGGCATCGTAATGGCGTTGCGCACGTGGTCAGCAGACCAATTTCCAGCTATAATTGCATCCCAGACAAGAGGAGAACTCAAGACTGAAGAAGGATTGACCTCCATTCCGGCATCCATTGCTGTCTTGCTCTGCACCATAATAGCCTTTGAGAGTGGTGGCGTGAAGTCAAAGGCTCACCTGTAGTTGGACATCTGACATGAAACAAGAAAAGAATTGTATGGGTGAAGCAGCATAAGGACTAGACATTAGATCAGTGGAAATCTGTACAGTGGTCTGATGAGCCAAAATTTGCAATCCTTGGTACCAGCTACCATATCTTTGTGAGAAGCAGAAAATTGAGCAGATGTCTTCTACATGTGTGGTGCCCACCTTCAAGCATGAAGGGAGAGGTGTGATGTGTCCAGAGGCTTGGCTTGTGACTCTGTTGTTGATTTAGTCCAAACTTAAGGCACTTTACCCAGCGTTCTGCAGTGACCCCCATCACATCTGGTCTGCACTTAGTGGGACCATCATTTATGCCGCAACAGGACGATGACCCCAAAGACTTGTCCAGAAGGAAAGAGATGGAGGCTGCATCAGATGACATGGCCTCCACAATCACCTGACCTCAACCTAAGTCAGATAGTTTGGGATCAGTTGGACACAAAGTGAAGGCAAAGCAGCAAGAAGTGCCCAACACCTCTGGGATGTCCTTCACAACTGTTGGAGCCATTCCAGGTGATGACCTGATGAAGCTACTGAAAGAATGGCAATGGGGTGTAATGCTATCGTCAGAGTAACATCCTTGTGGCACCAATACTGGCTGCCATGTTGGGCTCCAAGGTTTCTTAGAAGTGAGGAATAAAAGTTATAGTTTTTGAATTTTGGGGGCAATTCCTGATGAGGATGATCCTTCATGAGTAATGGTCCTACCCGCGAGGCAATGTCTGTTAAAGGAAACTCTGAGGTCTACTAATGGCCTTAAAATCCCAAACACAGAAGAAATGAATTGCGATGCCATATGCTGCTCCTCCAATCCTAACATTTCACGAATCCTTTCGCTGTCATTAAATTTTAAATTGTCACATTTCCTGCTCCTCGCTACTTTATTATTTAACACCCATTGTCTTTGCTGACTCAGCAGCCGCAATAAGCAGGAACCTCATCATCAACATGGAAATCGGGCAGCTCAAGCGCTTATCTGATTTCATTGACAAAATGTGTTTTATCCACTTGTTAAGAAATTGAAAATTCAGATGTTAAGTATGTGCCCCCCCCCCTCCCCCCTAAGCAATACAAAAATGAGCACATGGAGCCGGGATGTTAATTACTTATTTGTAAATGTTAAATGACTGCAAGGTGACAAACTTCCTGCTAATGGGAAGAGAGTGAAACCTTAATAATCGCATGATTTATAATCAACTGCAATCATAACAAACACAGCCAGCGACGGCAACACAATCAAAGAAACCTCAATGAACCTGAAATGAAAAAAATAATGTCTTTTAAACCTGTTCTGTTTAATATTACCCCAAAAAAACTGGAAAAAGTATATAAAACAAATCATCAGACATTTTCCACCTTTTTGATCTGGCTGTTGGGCAACTGGCTGCAGCAGAATTCTCTCCGATTGCTCTGGCTATAATAGACACCAAACCCTGCGTCTGGGGAAACTTACACTTCCAAAACATGGTGTCAGATGAAAAATTGAGGGTTCAAGTTGATCACCCCAGATTGACCCTCAAAAATCCTCCCCAACAGCTACGACAAATGGCAAAATTTAAAGGGGCCAAAGATAGAAACGTGAATGTTAGGAAGGAGGATAATCCTCTAAGAAAGACAAAAGGGAACAATTAAATTAGACTCTTCATTCTGTACATGTGATCTTGTCATTTCTGATCTTTCCAGCAGCGTTCATCCTGTTATCCGTTAACCTCTGTAAACATGGCGCTGTTAGCTTGTCTGAGCTCTATGACTAAATGCCAAACCAATATAAGATGATTAGAGACGTCAATCACTGCAAGGAGCCTCATCATATCAGAGAGTCCACAGGAGCCTTGTCCAGGTGTAGGGAAGTATATGTAACAGGAGGTAAAATATAGACAGAAATGTAAGATTAAGGGGTACCGTAAATGGTTTATATCAGGTAAATACTCCAGTACACAGAGAGCACAATTATAGTAGTTATATTTTTGTACACAGGAGCAGTATTATAGTAGTTATATTCTTGTACATAGGGGGCAGTATTATAGTAGTTATATTCTTGTGCATAGGAGCAGTATTATAGTAGTTATATTCTTGTACATAGGGGGTAGTATTATAGTAGTTATATTGTGGTACATAGGGGGCAGTATTATAGTAGTTATATTCTTGTACATAGGGGGCAGCATTATAATAGTTATATTCTTGTACATAGGTGGCAGTATTATAGTAGTTATATTCTTATACATAGGAGCAGTATTATAGTAGTTATATTCTTGTACATAGGAGCAGTATTATAGTAGTTATATTCTTGTACATAGGAGCAGTATTATAGTAGCTATATTCTTGTACATAGGGGCAGTATTATAGTAGTTATATTCTTGTACATAGGAGCAGTATTATAGTAGTTATATTCTTGTACATAGGAGCAGTATTATAGTCATATTCTTGCACATAGGAGCAGTATTATAGTAGTTATATTCTTGTACATAGGAGCAGTATTATAGTAGTTATATTCTTGTACATAGGGGGCAGCATTATAATAGTTATAATCTTGTACATAGGTGGCAGTATTATAGTAGTTATATTCTTGTACATAGGGGCAGTATTATAGTAGTTATATTCTTGTACATAGAGGGCAGTATTATAGTAGTTATATTCTTGTACATAGGAGCAGTATTTTAGTAGTTATATTCTTGCACATAGGGGCAGTATTATAGTAGTTATATTCTTGTACACAGGAGCAGTATTATAGTAGTTATATTCTTGTACATAGGGGGCAGCATTATAATAGTTATATTCTTGTACATAGGTGGCAGTATTATAGTAGTTATATTCTTATACATAGGAGCAGTATAATAGTAGTTATATTCTTGTACATAGGAGCAGTATTATACTAGTTATACTCTTGTACATAGGAGCAGTATTATAGTAGTTATATTCTTATACATAGGAGCAGTATTATAGTAGTTATATTCTTGTACATAGGAGCAGTATTATAGTCATTATATTCTTGCACATAGGAGCAGTATTACAGTCGTTATATTCTTGTACATAGGAGCAGTATTATAGTCATATTCTTGCACATAGGAGCAGTATTATAGTCGATATATTCTTGTACATAGGAGCAGTATTATAGTAGTTATATTCTTGTACATAGGAGCAGTATTATAGTAGTTATATTCTTGTACATAGGGGGCAGCATTATAATAGTTATATTCTTGTACATAGGTGGCAGTAATATAGTAGTTATATTCTTGTACATAGGGGCAGTATTATAGTAGTTATATTCTTGTACATAGAGGGCAGTATTATAGTAGTTATATTCTTGTATATAGGAGCAGTATTACAGTAGTTATATTCTTGTACATAGGAGCAGTATTATAGTAGTTATATTCTTGTAGATAGGAGCAGTATTTGAGTAGTTATATTCTTGTACATAGGGGCAGTATTATAACAGTTATATTCTTGTACATAGGGGTAGTATTATAGTAGTTATATTCTTGAACATAGGAGCAGTATTATAGTAGTTATATTCTTGTACATAGGGGGCAGTATTATAGTAGTTATATTCTTGTACATAGGGGAGGTATTATAGTAGTTATATTCTTCTATATAGGAGATGTATTTTAGTAGTTTTATTCTTGTACATAGGGGGCATTATTATAGTAGTTATATTCTTGTACATAGAGCAGTATTATAGTAGTTATATTCTTGTACATAGAGCAGTATTATAGTAGTTATATTCTTGTACATAGGGGCAGTATTATAGTAGTTATATTCTTGTACATAGGAGCAGTATTATAGTAGTTATATTCTTGTACATAGGAGCAGTATAATAGTAGTTATATTCTTGTACATTGGAGCAGCATTATAGTAGTTATATTTTTGTACATAGGGGCAGTATTAGAGTAGTTATACTCTTGTACATAGGAGCAGTATTATAGTAGTTATATTCTTGTACATAGGAAGTATGATACTATTTATAATTTTGTACATAGGAGCAGTATTATAGTAGTTATATTCTTCTACATAGGAGCTGTATTATAGTAGTTATATTCTTGTACATAGAGGCAGTATTATATAAGTTATACTCTTGTTCGTAGGGAGCAGTATTATAGTAGTTATATTCTTGTACATAGGAGCAGTATTATAGTAGTTATATTCTTGTACATAGGGGAGGTATTATAGTAGTTATATTCTTGCACATAGGGGCAGTATTATAGTAGTCATATTCTTGTACATAGGGGCAGTATTTTAGTAGTTATATTCTTGTACATAGGGAGCAGTATTATTGTAGTTATATTCTGGTACAAAGGAGCAATATTATAGTAGTTATATTCTTGTACATAGGAAGTATGATAGTAGTTATAATCTTGTACATAGGAGTAGTATTATAGTAGTTCTAGTCTTGTACATAGGAGCAGTATTATAGTAGAAATACTCTTGTACATTGGAGTAGTATTATAGTAATTATATTCTTATACATAGGGGCAGCATTATAGTAGTTGTATTCTTGCACATAGAGGCAGTATTATAGTAGTTATATACTTGTACATAGGGGGCAGTATTATAGTAGTTATATTCTTGTACATAGGAGGAGTATTATAGTAGTTATATTCTTGTACGTAGGAGCAGTATTATAGTAGTTATATTCTTGTACATAGGAAGTACGGTAGTAATTATAATCTTGTACATAGGAGCAGTATTATAGTAGTTATATTCTTCTACATAGGAGTAGTATTATGGTAGTTATATTCTTGTACATAGAGGCAGTATTATAGAAGTTATATTCTTGTTCATAGGGAGCAGTATTATAGTAGTTATATTCTTGTACATAGGAGCAGTATTATAGTCGTTATATTCTTGTACATAGGATCAGTATTATAGTAGTTATATTCTTGTACATAGGAGCAGTATTATAGTAGTTATATTCTTGTATATAGGAGCAGTATTATAGTAGTTATATTTTTGTACATAGGAGCAGTATTATAGTCATTATATTCTTGTACATAGGATCAGTATTATAGTAGTTATATTCTTGTACATAGGAGCAGTATTAAAGTAGTTATATTCTTATACATAGGGGGCAGCATTATAGTAGTTATATTCTTGCAAATAGGAGCAGTATTATATTAGTTATATTCTTGTACATAGGGGGCAGTATTATAGTAGTTATATTCTTGTACATAGGGGCAGTATTATAGTAGTTATATTCTTGTTCATAGGGGGCAGTATTATAGTAATTATATTCTTGTACATAGGGGCAGTATTATAGTAGTTATATTCTTGTACATAGAGGCAGTAATATAGTAGTTATATTCTTGTACATAGGGGGCAGTATTATAGTAGTTATATTCTTGTACATAGGGGGCAGTATTATAGTAGTTATATTCTTGCACATAGGAGCAGTATTATAGTAGTTATATTCTTGTACATAGGAGCAGTATTATAGTAGTTATATATTTGTACATAGGAGCAGTATTATAGTAGTTATACTCTTGTACATAGGAGCAGTATTATAGTAGTTATATTCTTGTACATAGGAAGTAGGATAGTAGTTATAATCTTGTACATAGGAGCAGTATTATAGTAGTTATATTCTTCTCCATAGGAGCAGTATTATAGAAGTTATACTCTTGTTCATAGGGAGCAGTATTATAGTGGTTATATTCTTGTACATAGGAGCAGTATTATAGTAGGTATATTCTTGTATATAGGGGCAGTATTATAGTAGTTATATTCTTGTACATAGGAGCAGTATTATAGTAGTCATATTCTTGTACATAGGAGCAGTATTATAGTAGTTATATTCTTGTACATAGGAAGTAGGATAGTAGTTATAATCTTGTACATGGGAGCAGTATTATAGTAATTATATTCTTGTACATAGGAAGTATGTTAGTAGTTATAATCTTGTACATAGGAGCAGTATTATAGTAGTTATACTCTTGTTCATAGGGAGCAGTATTATAGTGGTTATATTCTTGTACATAGGAGCAGTATTATAGTAGGTATATTCTTGTATATAGGGGCAGTATTATAGTAGTTATATTCTTTTACATAGGAGCAGTATTATAGTAGTCATATTCTTGTACATAGGAGCAGTGTTATAGTAGTTATATTCTTGTACCTAGGTTCAGTATTACAGTAGTTATATTCTTGTACATAGGAGCAGTATTATAGTAGTTATACTCTTGTACATAGGAGCAGTATTACAGTAGTTATATTCTTGCACATAGGAGCAGTATTACAGTGGGTACTGGAAAGTATTCAGACCCCTTTAAATTTTTCACTCTTTGCTTCATTGCAGCCATTTGGTAAATTCTAAAAAGTTCATTTTTTTTCTCATTACAGTCCACTCTGCACCTCATCTTGACTGAAAAATAACAGAAATGTAGACATTTTTGCAAATTTATTAAAAAAGAAAAACTGAAATATTACATGGTCATAAGTATTCAGACCCTTTGCTCAGTATTGAGTAGAAGCCCCGTTTTGAGCTAGTACAGCCATGAGCCTTCTTGGGAATGATGCAACAAGTTTTTCACACCTGGATTTGGGGATCCTCTGCCATTCTTCCTTGCAGATCCTCTCCAGTTCCATCAGGTTGGATGGTGAACATTGGTGGACAAACATTTTCAGGTCTCTCCAGAGATGCTCAATTGGGTTTAGGTCAGGGCTCTGGCTGGGCCAGTCAAGAATGGTCACATAGTTGTTCTGAAGCCACTCCTTTGTTATTTTAGCTGTGTGCTTAGGGTCATTGTCTTGTTGGAAGGTGAACCTTCGGAAAATTCTTAGGTCCACAGCACTCTGGAAGAGGTTTTCATCCAGGATATCTCTTTACTTGGCCTTATTCATGTTTCCTTCAATTGCAACCAGTCGTCCTGTCCCTGCAGATGAAGAACACCCCCATAACATGATGCTGCCACCACCATGTTTCACTGTTGGGATTGTATTGGGCAGGTGATGAGCAGTGCCTGGTTTTCTCCACACATACCGCTTAGAATTATCACCAAAAGGTTCTATCTTCGTCTCATCAGACCAGAGAATCTTATTTCTCATAGTTTGGGAGTCCTTCATGTGTTTTTGAGCAAACTCTATGCGGGCTTTCATATGTCTTGCACTGAGGAGAGGCTTCGGTCGGTCCACTCTGCCATAAAGGCCCAGTTGGTGGAAGGCTGCAGTGATAGTTGACTTTGTGTAACTTTCTCCCATCTCCGTACTGCATCTCTGGAGCTCAGCCACAGTGATCTTGGGGTTCTTCTATACCTCTCTCACCAAGGCTCTTCTCCCACGATTGTTCAGTTTGGCTGGACGGCCAGGTCTAAGAAGACTTCTGGTGGTCCCAAACTTCTTCCATGTAAGGATTATGGAGGCTACTGTGCTCTTAGGAACCTTGAGTACTGCAGAAATTCTTTTGTAACCTTCGCCAGATCTGTGCCTTGCCACAATTCTGTCTCTGAGCTCCTTGGGCAGTTCCTTTGAGCTCATGATTCTCATTTGGTCTGACATGCACTGTGAGCTGTGAGGTCTTATATAGACAGGTGTGTGCCTTTCCAAATCAAGTCCTATCAGTTTAATTAAACACAGCTGGACTCCAATGAAGGAGTAGAACCATCTCAAGGAGGATCACAAGGAAATGGACAGCATGTGACTTAAATATGAGTGTCTGAGCAAAGGTTCTGAATACTTACAACCATGTGATATTTCAGTTTTTCTTTTTTAATAAATTTGCAAAAATTTCTACATTTCTGTTTTTTTTCAGTCAAGATGGGGAGCAGAGTGTACATTAGTGAGAAAAAAAATGAACTTTTTAGAATTTACCAAATGGCTGCAATGAAACAAAGAGTGAAAAATTTAAAGGGGTCTGAATACTTTCTGTACCCACTGTATAGTAGTTATATTTTTGTACATAGGGGGCATTATTATATTAGTTATATTCTTGTACATAGGAGCAGTATTATAGTAGTAATATTCTTGTACATAGTGGGCAGTATTATAGTAGTTCTAGTCTTGTACATAGGAGCAGTATTATAGTAGTAATATTCTTGTACATAGGGGGCAGTATTATAGTAGTTATTTTCTTGTACATAGGGGGCAGTATTATAGTAGTAATATTCTTGTACATAGGAGCAGTATTATAGTAGAAATACTCTTGTACATAGGAGTAGTATTATAGTAATTATATTCTTGTACATAGGGGCAGTATTATAGTAGCTATATTCTTGTATATAGGGGGCAGTATTATAGTAGTTATATTCTTGTACATAGGGACAGTATTATAGTAGTTATATTCTTGTACATAGGAGCAGTATTATAGTAGTTATATTCTTGTACATAGGGAACAGTATTATAATAGTTATATTCTTGTACATAGGAGCAGTATTATAGTAGTTATATTCTTGTACATAGGGGCAGTATTATAGTAGTTATATTCTTGTACATAGAGGCCGTATTATAGTAGTTATATTCTTGTATATAGGGGGCAGTATTATAGTAGTTATATTCTTGTACATAGGGGGCAGAATTATAGTAGTTATATTCTTGTTCATAGGAGGAGTATTATAGTAGTTATATTCTTGTTCATAGGAGGAGTATTAAAGTAGTTATATTCTTGTACATAGGAGCAGTATTATAGTAGTTATATTCTTGTTCATAGGAGGAGTATTATAGTAGTTATATTCTTGTTCATAGGAGGAGTATTAAAGTAGTTATATTCTTGTACATAGGAGCAGTATTATAGCAGTTATATACTGGTACATAGGAGCAGTATTATAGTATTTATACTCTTGTACATAGGAGCAGTATTATAGTAGCTATATTCTTTTACATAGGGGGCAGTATTATAGTAGTTATACTATTGTAAATAGGGGGCAGTATTATAGTAGTTATATTCTTGTACATAGGGGGCAGTATTATAGTAGTTATATTCTTGTACATAGGAGCAATATTATAGTAGTTATATTCTTGTACATAGGAGGAGTATTATAGTAGTTATATTCTTGTACATAGGAGCAGTATTATAGTAGTTATATTCTTGTACATAGGAGCAGTATTATAGTAGTTATAATCTTGTACATAGCAGCAGTATTATAGTAGTTATATTCTTTTGCATAATGGGCAGTATTACAGTAGTCATACTCTTGTACATAGGGGGCAGTATAATAGTAGTTATATTCTTGTACATAGGGGGCAGTATTATAGTAGTTATATTCTTGTACATAGGAGCAGTATTATAGTAGTTCTATTCTTGTACATAGGGGCAGTATTATAGTAGTAATATTCTTTTACAAAGGAGGAGTATTATAGTACTTATATTCTTGTACATAGGAGCAGTATTACAGTAGTTATATTCTTGTACATAGGAGCAGTATTATAGTAGTTATAATCTTGTACATAGGAGCAGTATTGTAGTAGTTATATTCTTTTACATAGGTGGCCGTATTATAGTAGTTATACTCTTGTACATAAGAGGCAGTATTATGGTAGTTATATTCTTTTACATAGGGGGCAGTATTATAGTAGTTATACTCTTGTACATTGGGGGCAGTATTATAGTAGTTATGTTCTTGTACATAAGGAGCAGTATTATAGTCGTTATACTCTTGTACATAGGAGCAGTATTATAGTAGTTATATTCTTGTACAAAGGAAGTAGGATGGCAGTTATAATCTTGTACATAGGAGCAGTATTATAGTAGTTATATTCTTGTACATAGGAAGTATGTTAGTAGTTATAATCTTGTACATAGGAGCAGTATTATAGTAGTTATATTCTTCTACATAGGAGCAGTATTATAGTAGTTATATTCTTGTATATAGGAGCAGTATTATAGTAGTTATATTCTTGTACATAGGAGCAGTATTATAGTAGTTATATTATTGTACATAGGATCAGTATTATAGTAGTTATATTCTTGTACATAGGAGCAGTATTAAAGTAGTTATATTCTTGTACATAGGGGGCAGCATTATAGTAGTTATATTCTTGCAAATAGGAGCAGTATTATATTAGTTATATTCTTGTACATAGGAGGAGTATTATAGTAGTTATATTCTTGCACATAGGAGCAGTCTTATAGGAGTTATATTCTTGTACATAGGAGCAGTATTATAGTAGTTATATTCTTGTACATAGGAGCAGCATTAAAGTAGTTATATTCTTGAACATAGGGGGCAGCATTATAGTAGTTATATTCTTGCAAATAGGAGCAGTATTATATTAGTTATATTCTTGTACATAAGAGCAGTATTATAGTAGTTATATTCTTGTACATAGTGGGCAGTATTATAGTAGTAATATTCTTGTACATAGAAGCAATATTATAGTAGAAATACTCTTGTACATAGGAGCAGTATTATAGTAGTTTTAATCTTGTACATAGGAGTAGTATTATAGTAATTATATTCTTGTACATAGGAGCAGTATTATAGTAGTAATATTCTTGTACATAGGAGCAGTATTATAGTAGAAATACTCTTGTACATAGGAGTAGTATTATAGTAATTATATTCTTGTACATAGGGGCAGTATTATAGTAGTTATATTCTTGTACATAGAGGCCGTATTATAGTAGTTATATTCTTGTACATAGGGGGCAGAATTATAGTAGTTATATTCTTGTACATAGGAGCAGTATTATAGTAGTTATATTCTTGTTCATAGGAGGAGTATTAAAGTAGTTATATTCTTGTACATAGGAGCAGTATTATAGTAGTTATATACTGGTACATAGGAGCAGTATTATAATATTTATACTCTTGTACATAGGAGCAGTATTATAGTAGTTATATTCTTTTACATAGGGAGCAGTATTATAGTAGTTATACTATTGTAAATAGGGGGCAGTATTATAGTAGTTATATTTTTGTACATAGGGGGCAGTATTATAGTAGTTATATTCTTGTACATAGGAGCAATATTATAGTAGTTATATTCTTGTACATAGGAGGAGTATTATAGTAGTTATAATCTTGTACACAGGAGCAGTATTATAGTAGTTATAATCTTGTACATAGCAGCAGTATTATAGCAGTTATATTCTTTTACATAATGGGCAGTATTACAGTAGTCATACTCTTGTACATAGGAGCAGTATTATAGTAGTTATATTCTTGTACATAGGGGCAGTATTATAGTAGTAATATTCTTTTACAAAGGAGGAGTATTATAGTACTTATATTCTTGTACATAGGAGCAGTATTACAGTAGTTATATTCTTGTACATAGGAGCAGTATTATAGTAGTTATAAACTTGTACATAGGAGCAGTATTGTAGTAGTTATATTCCTTTACATAGGTGGCCGTATTATAGTAGTTATACTCTTGTACATAAGAGGCAGTATTATAGTAGTTATATTCTTTTACATAGGGGGCAGTATTATAGTAGTTATACTCTTGTACATTGGGGGCAGTATTATAGTAGTTATGTTCTTGTACATAAGGAGCAGTATTATAGTAGTTATACTCTTGTACATAGGAGCAGTATTATAGTAGTTATATTCTTGTACAAAGGAAGTAGGATGGTAGTTATAATCTTGTACATAGGAGCAGTATTATAGTAAATATATTCTTGTACATAGGAAGTATGTTAGTAGTTATAATCTTGTACATAGGAGCAGTATTTTAGTAGTTATATTCTTCTACATAGGAGCAGTATTATAGTTGTTATATTCTTGTATATAGGAGCAGTATTATAGTAGTTATATTCTTGTACATAGGAGCAGTATTATAGTAGTTATATTCTTGTACATAGGATCAGTATTATAGTAGTTATATTCTTGTACATAGGAGCAGTATTAAAGTAGTTATATTCTTGTACATAGGGGGCAGCATTATAGTAGTTATATTCTTGCAAATAGGAGCAGTATTATATTAGGTATATTCTTGTACATAGGAGGAGTATTATAGTAGTTATATTCTTGTACATAGGAGCAGTCTTATAGGAGTTATATTCTTGTACATAGTGGGCAGTATTATAGTAGTAATATTCTTGTACATAGAAGCAGTATTATAGTAGAAATACTCTTGTACATAGGAGCAGTATTATAGTAGTTTTAATCTTGTACATAGGAGTAGTATTATAGTAATTATATTCTTGTACATAGGAGAAGTATTATAGTATTAATATTCTTGTACATAGGAGCAGTATTATAGTAGAAATACTCTTGTACATAGGAGTAGTATTATAGTAATTATATTCTTGTACATAGGGGCAGTATTATAGTAGTTATATTCTTGTACATAGAGGCCGTATTATAGTAGTTATATTCTTGTACATAGGGGGCAGAATTATAGTAGTTATATTCTTGTACATAGGAGCAGTATTATAGTAGTTATATTCTTGTTCATAGGAGGAGTATTAAAGTAGTTATATTCTTGTACATAGGAGCAGTATTATAGTAGTTATATACTGGTACATAGGAGCAGTATTATAATATTTATACTCTTGTACATAGGAGCAGTATTATAGTAGTTATATTCTTTTACATAGGGAGCAGTATTATAGTAGTTATACTATTGTAAATAGGGGGCAGTATTATAGTAGTTATATTCTTGTACATAGGGGGCAGTATTATAGTAGTTATATTCTTGTACATAGGAGCAATATTATAGTAGTTATATTCTTGTACATAGGAGGTGTATTATAGTAGTTATATTCTTGTACACAGGAGCAGTATTATAGTAGTTATAATCTTGTACATAGCAGCAGTATTATAGTAGTTATATTCTTTTACATAATGGGCAGTATTACAGTAGTCATACTCTTGTACATAGAGGGCAGTATAATAGTAGTTATATTCTTGCACATAGGGGGCAGTATTACAGTAGTTATATTCTTTTACATAGGAGTAGTATTATAATAGTTATATTCTTGTACATAGGAGCAGTATTATAGTAGTTATAATCTTGTACATAGCAGCAGTATTATAGTAGTTATATTCTTTTGCATAATGGGCAGTATTACAGTAGTCATACTCTTGTACATAGGGGGCAGTATAATAGTAGTTATATTCTTGTACATAGGGGGCAGTATTATAGTAGTTATATTCTTGTACATAGGAGCAGTATTATAGTAGTTCTATTCTTGTACATAGGGGCAGTATTATAGTTTAATATTCTTTTACAAAGGAGGAGTATTATAGTACTTATATTCTTGTACATAGGAGCAGTATTACAGTAGTTATATTCTTGTACATAGGAGCAGTATTATAGTAGTTATAATCTTGTACATAGGAGCAGTATTGTAGTAGTTATATTCTTTTACATAGGTGGCCGTATTATAGTAGTTATACTCTTGTACATAAGAGGCAGTATTATAGTAGTTATATTCTTTTACATAGGGGCAGTATTATAGTAGTTATACTCTTGTACATTGGGGGCAGTATTATAGTAGTTATGTTCTTGTACATAAGGAGCAGTATTATAGTAGTTATACTCTTGTACATAGGAGCAGTATTATAGTAGTTATATTCTTGTACAAAGGAAGTAGGATGGCTGTTATAATCTTGTACATAGGAGCAGTATTATAGTAGTTATATTCTTGTACATAGGAAGTATGTTAGTAGTTATAATCTTGTACATAGGAGCAGTATTATAGTAGTTATATTCTTCTACATAGGAGCAGTATTATAGTAGTTATATTCTTGTATATAGGAGCAGTATTATAGTAGTTATATTCTTGTACATAGGAGCAGTATTATAGTAGTTATATTCTTGTACATAGGAGCAGTATTATAGTAGTTATATTCTTGTACATAGGGGCAGTATTATAGTAGTTATATTCTTGTACATAGGAGCAGTATTATAGTAGTTATATTCTTGTACATAGGAGCAGTATTATAGTAGTTATATTCTTGTACATAGGATCAGTATTATAGTAGTTATATTCTTGTATATAGGAGCAGTATTATAGTAGTTATATTCTTGTACATAGGAGCAGTATTATAGTAGTTATATTCTTGTATATAGGAGCAGTATTATAGTAGTTATATTCTTGTACATAGGAGCAGTATTATAGTAGTTATATTCTTGTATATAGGAGCAGTATTATAGTAGTTATATTCTTGTACATAGGAGCAGTATTATAGTAGTTATATTCTTGTACATAGGGGCAGTATTATAGTAGTTATATTCTTGTACATAGGAGCAGTATTATAGTAGTTATATTCTTGTACATAGGATCAGTATTATAGTAGTTATATTCTTGTACATAGGAGCAGTATTAAAGTAGTTATATTCTTGTACATAGGGGGCAGCATTATAGTAGTTATATTCTTGCAAATAGGAGCAGTATTATATTAGTTATATTCTTGTACATAGGAGGAGTATTATAGTAGTTATATTCTTGCACATAGGAGCAGTCTTATAGGATTTATATTCTTGTACATAGTGGGCAGTATTATCGTAGTAATATTCTTGTACATAGAAGCAATATTATAGTAGAAATACTCTTGTATATAGGAGCAGTATTATAGTAGTTTTAATCTTGTACATAGGAGTAGTATTATAGTAATTATATTCTTGTACATAGGAGCAGTATTATAGTAGTAATATTCTTGTACATAGGAGCAGTATTATAGTAGAAATACTCTTGTACATAGGAGTAGTATTATAGTAATTATATTCTTGTACATAGGGGCAGTATTATAGTAGTTATATTCTTGTACATAGAGTCCGTATTATAGTAGTTATATTCTTGTACATAGGGGGCAGAATTATAGTAGTTATATTCTTGTACATACGAGCAGTATTATAGTAGTTATATTCTTGTTCATAGGAGGAGTATTAAAGTAGTTATATTCTTGTACATAGGAGCAGTATTATAGTAGTTATATACTGGTACATAGGAGCAGTATTATAATATTTATACTCTTGTACATAGGAGCAGTATTATAGTAGTTACATTCTTTTACATAGGGAGCAGCATTATAGTAGTTATACTATTGTAAATAGGGGGCAGTATTATAGTAGTTATATTCTTGTACATAGGGGGCAGTATTATAGTAGTTATATTCTTGTACATAGGAGCAATATTATAGTAGTTATATTCTTGTACATAGGAGGAGTATTATAGTAGTTATAATCTTGTACACAGGAGCAGTATTATAGTAGTTATAATCTTGTACATAGCAGCAGTATTATAGTAGTTATTTTCTTTTACATAATGGGCAGTATTACAGTAGTCATACTCTTGTACATAGGAGCAGTATTATAGTAGTTATATTCTTGTACATAGGGGCAGTATTATAGTAGTAATATTCTTTTACAAAGGAGGAGTATTATAGTACTTATATTCTTGTACATAGGAGCAGTATTACAGTAGTTATATTCTTGTACATAGGAGCAGTATTATAGTAGTTATAATCTTGTACATAGGAGCAGTATTGTAGTAGTTATATTCCTTTACATAGGTGGCCGTATTATAGTAGTTATACTCTTGTACATAAGAGGCAGTATTATAGTAGTTATATTCTTTTACATAGGGGGCAGTATTATAGTAGTTATACTCTTGTACATTGGGGGCAGTATTATAGTAGTTATGTTCTTGTACATAAGGAGCAGTATTATAGTAGTTATACTCTTGTACATAGGAGCAGTATTATAGTAGTTATATTCTTGTACAAAGGAAGTAGGATGGTAGTTATAATCTTGTACATAGGAGCAGTATTATAGTAGATATATTCTTGTACATAGGAAGTATGTTAGTAGTTATAATCTTGTACATAGGAGCAGTATTTTAGTAGTTATATTCTTCTACATAGGAGCAGTATTATAGTAGTTATATTCTTGTATATAGGAGCAGTATTATAGTAGTTATATTCTTGTACATAGGAGCAGTATTATAGTAGTTATATTCTTGTACATAGGATCAGTATTATAGTAGTTATATTCTTGTACATAGGAGCAGTATTAAAGTAGTTATATTCTTGTACATAGGGGGCAGCATTATAGTAGTTATATTCTTGCAAATAGGAGCAGTATTATATTAGGTATATTCTTGTACATAGGAGGAGTATTATAGTAGTTATATTCTTGTACATAGGAGCAGTCTTATAGGAGTTATATTCTTGTACATAGTGGGCAGTATTATAGTAGTAATATTCTTGTACATAGAAGCAGTATTATAGTAGAAATACTCTTGTACATAGGAGCAGTATTATAGTAGTTTTAATCTTGTACATAGGAGTAGTATTATAGTAATTATATTCTTGTACATAGGAGCAGTATTATAGTATTAATATTCTTGTACACAGGAGCAGTATTATAGTAGAAATACTCTTGTACATAGGAGTAGTATTATAGTAATTATATTCTTGTACATAGGGGCAGTATTATAGTAGTTATATTCTTGTACATAGAGGCCGTATTATAGTAGTTATATTCTTGTACATAGGGGGCAGAATTATAGTAGTTATATTCTTGTACATAGGAGCAGTATTATAGTAGTTATATTCTTGTTCATAGGAGGAGTATTAAAGTAGTTATATTCTTGTACATAGGAGCAGTATTATAGTAGTTATATACTGGTACATAGGAGCAGTATTATAATATTTATACTCTTGTATATAGGAGCAGTATTATAGTAGTTATATTCTTTTACATAGGGAGCAGTATTATAGTAGTTATACTATTGTAAATAGGGGGCAGTATTATAGTAGTTATATTCTTGTACATAGGAGGTGTATTATAGTAGTTATATTCTTGTACATAGGATCAGTATTATAGTAGTTATATTCTTGTACATAGGAGCAGTATTAAAGTAGTTATATTCTTGTACATAGGGGGCAGCATTATAGTAGTTATATTCTTGCAAATAGGAGCAGTATTATATTAGGTATATTCTTGTACATAGGAGGAGTATTATAGTAGTTATATTCTTGTACATAGGAGCAGTCTTATAGGAGTTATATTCTTGTACATAGTGGGCAGTATTATAGTAGTAATATTCTTGTACATAGAAGCAGTATTATAGTAGAAATACTCTTGTACATAGGAGCAGTATTATAGTAGTTTTAATCTTGTACATAGGAGTAGTATTATAGTAATTATATTCTTGTACATAGGAGCAGTATTATAGCATTAATATTCTTGTACATAGGAGCAGTATTATAGTAGAAATACTCTTGTACATAGGAGTAGTATTATAGTAATTATATTCTTGTACATAGGGGCAGTATTATAGTAGTTATATTGTTGTACATAGAGGCCGTATTATAGTAGTTATATACTTGTACATAGGGGGCAGAATTATAGTAGTTATATTCTTGTACATAGGAGCAGTATTATAGTAGTTATATTCTTGTTCATAGGAGGAGTATTAAAGTAGTTATATTCTTGTACATAGGAGCAGTATTATAGTATTTATATACTGGTACATAGGAGCAGTATTATAATATTTATACTCTTGTACATAGGAGCAGTATTATAGTAGTTATATTCTTTTACATAGGGAGCAGTATTATAGTAGTTATACTATTGTAAATAGGGGGCAGTATTATAGTAGTTATATTCTTGTACATAGGGGGCAGTATTATAGTAGTTATATTCTTGTACATAGGAGCAATATTATAGTAGTTATATTCTTGTACATAGGAGGTGTATTATAGTAGTTATATTCTTGTACACAGGAGCAGTATTATAGTAGTTATAATCTTGTACATAGCAGCAGTATTATAGTAGTTATATTCTTTTACATAATGGGCAGTATTACAGTAGTCATACTCTTGTACATAGAGGGCAGTATAATAGTAGTTATATTCTTGCACATAGGGGGCAGTATTACAGTAGTTATATTCTTTTACATAGGAGTAGTATTATAATAGTTATATTCTTGTACATAGGAGCAGTATTATAGTAGTTATAATCTTGTACATAGCAGCAGTATGATAGTAGTTATATTCTTTTGCATAATGGGCAGTATTACAGTAGTCATACTCTTGTACATAGGGGGCAGTATAATAGTAGTTATATTCTTGTACATAGGGGGCAGTATTATAGTAGTTATATTCTTGTACATAGGAACAGTATTATAGTAGTTCTATTCTTGTACATAGGGGCAGTATTATAGTAGTAATATTCTTTTACAAAGGAGGAGTATTATAGTACTTATATTCTTGTACATAGGAGCAGTATTACAGTAGTTATATTCTTGTACATAGGAGCAGTATTATAGTAGTTATAATCTTGTACATAGGAGCAGTATTGTAGTAGTTATATTCTTTTACATAGGTGGCCGTATTATAGTAGTTATACTCTTGTACATAAGAGGCAGTATTATAGTAGTTATATTCTTTTACATAGGGGGCAGTATTATAGTAGTTATACTCTTGTACATTGGGGGCAGTATTATAGTAGTTATGTTCTTGTACATAAGGAGCAGTATTATAGTAGTTATACTCTTGTACATAGGAGCAGTATTATAGTAGTTATATTCTTGTACAAAGGAAGTAGGATGGCAGTTATAATCTTGTACATAGGAGCAGTATTATAGTAGTTATATTCTTGTACATAGGAAGTATGTTAGTAGTTATAATCTTGTACATAGGAGCAGTATTATAGTAGTTATATTCTTCTACATAGGAGCAGTATTATACTAGTTATATTCTTGTATATAGGAGCAGTATTATAGTAGTTATATTCTTGTACATAGGAGCAGTATTATAGTAGTTATATTCTTGTACATAGGATCAGTATTATAGTAGTTATATTCTTGTACATAGGAGCAGTATTAAAGTAGTTATATTCTTGTACATAGGGGGCAGCATTATAGTAGTTATATTCTTGCAAATAGGAGCAGTATTATATTAGTTATATTCTTGTACATAGGAGGAGTATTATAGTAGTTATATTCTTGCACATAGGAGCAGTCTTATAGGAGTTATATTCTTGTACATAGTGGGCAGTATTATAGTAGTAATATTCTTGTACATAGAAGCAATATTATAGTAGAAATACTCTTGTACATAGGAGTAGTATTATAGTAGTTTTAATCTTGTACATAGGAGTAGTATTATAGTAATTATATTCTTGTACATAGGAGCAGTATTATAGTAGTAATATTCTTGTACATAGGAGCAGTATTATAGTAGAAATACTCTTGTACATAGGAGTAGTATTATAGTAATTATATTCTTGTACATAGGGGCAGTATTATAGTAGTTATATTCTTGTACATAGAGGCCGTATTATAGTAGTTATATTCTTGTACATAGGGCGCAGAATTATAGTAGTTATATTCTTGTACATAGGAGCAGTATTATAGTAGTTATATTCTTGTTCATAGGAGGAGTATTAAAGTAGTTATATTCTTGTACATAGGAGCAGTATTATAGTAGTTATATACTGGTACATAGGAGCAGTATTATAATATTTATACTCTTGTACATAGGAGCAGTATTATAGTAGTTATATTCTTTTACATAGGGAGCAGCATTATAGTAGTTATACTATTGTAAATAGGGGGCAGTATTATAGTAGTTATATTCTTGTACATAGGGGGCAGTATTATAGTAGTTATATTCTTGTACATAGGAGCAATATTATAGTAGTTATATTCTTGTACATAGGAGGAGTATTATAGTAGTTATAATCTTGTACACAGGAGCAGTATTATAGTAGTTATAATCTTGTACATAGCAGCAGTATTATAGTGGTTATATTCTTTTACATAATGGGCAGTATTACAGTAGTCATACTCTTGTACATAGGAGCAGTATTATAGTAGTTTTAATCTTGTACATAGGAGTAGTATTATAGTAATTATATTCTTGTACATAGGAGCAGTATTATAGTATTAATATTTTTGTACACAGGAGCAGTATTATAGTAGAAATACTCTTGTACATAGGAGTAGTATTATAGTAATTATATTCTTGTACATAGGGGCAGTATTATATTAGTTATATTCTTGTACATAGAGGCCGTATTATAGTAGTTATATTCTTGTACATAGGGGGCAGAATTATAGTAGTTATATTCTTGTACATAGGAGCAGTATTATAGTAATTATATTCTTGTTCATAGGAGGAGTATTAAAGTAGTTATATTCTTGTACATAGGAGCAGTATTATAGTAGTTATATACTGGTACATAGGAGCAGTATTATAATATTTATACTCTTGTACATAGGAGCAGTATTATAGTAGTTATATTCTTTTACATAGGGAGCAGTATTATAGTAGTTATACTATTGTAAATAGGGGGCAGTATTATAGTAGTTATATTCTTGTACATAGGGGGCAGTATTATAGTAGTTATATTCTTGTACATAGGAGCAATATTATAGTAGTTATATTCTTGTACATAGGAGGTGTATTATAGTAGTTATATTCTTGTACACAGGAGCAGTATTATAGTAGTTATAATCTTGTACATAGCAGCAGTATTATAGTAGTTATATTCTTTTACATAATGGGCAGTATTACAGTAGTCATACTCTTGTACATAGAGGGCAGTATAATAGTAGTTATATTCTTTTACATAGGGGGCAGTATTACAGTAGTTATATTCTTTTACATAGTAGTATTATAATAGTTATATTCTTGTACATAGGAGCAGTATTATAGTAGTTATAATCTTGTACATAGCAGCAGTATTATAGTAGTTATATTCTTGTACATAGGAGCAGTATTATAGTAGTTATATTCTTGTACATAGGAGCAATATTATAGTAGTTATAATCTTGTACATAGCAGCAGTATTATAGTAGTTATATTCTTTTACATAATGGGCAGTATTACAGTAGTCATACTCTTGTACATAGGGGGCAGTATAATAGTAGGTATATTCTTGCACATAGGGGGCAGTATTATAGTAGTTATATTCTTGTACATAGGAGCAGTATTATAATAGTTATATTCTTGTACATAGGGGCAGTATTATAGTAGTAATATTCTTGTACAAAGGAGGAGTATTATAGTACTTATATTCTTGTACATAGGAGCAGTATTACAGTAGTTATATTCTTGTACATAGGAGCAGTATTATAGTAGTTATAATCTTGTACATAGGAGCAGTATTATAGTAGTTATATTCTTGTACATAATGGTGGGCAGTATTGTAGTAGTTATATTCTTTTACATAGGTGGCCGTATTATAGTAGTTATACTCTTGTATCTAAGAGGCAGTATTATAGTAGTTATATTCTTTTACATAGGGGGCAGTATTATAGTAGTTATACTCTTGTACATTGGGGGCAGTATTATAGTAGTTATACTATTGTAAATAGGGGGCAGTATTATAGTAGTTATATTCTTGTACATAGGGGGCAGTATTATAGTAGTTATATTCTTGTACATAAGAGCAATATTATAGTAGTTATATTCTTGTACATAGGAGGAGTATTATAGTAGTTATAATCTTGTACACAGGAGCAGTATTATAGTAGTTATAATCTTGTACATAGCAGCAGTATTATAGTAGTTATATTCTTTTACATAATGGGCAGTATTACAGTAGTCATACTCTTGTACATAGGAGCAGTATTATAGTAGTTATATTCTTGTACATAGGGGCAGTATTATAGTAGTAATATTCTTTTACAAAGGAGGAGTATTATAATACTTATATTCTTGTACATAGGAGCAGTATTAAAGTAGTTATATTCTTGTACATAGGAGCAGTATTATAGTAGTTATATACTGGTACATAGGAGCAGTATTATAATATTTATACTCTTGTACATAGGAGCAGTATTATAGTAGTTATATTCTTTTACATAGGGAGCAGTATTATAGTAGTTATACTATTGTAAATAGGGGGCAGTATTATAGTAGTTATATTCTTGTACATAGGGGGCAGTATTATAGTAGTTATATTCTTGTACATAGGAGCAATATTATAGTAGTTATATTCTTGTACATAGGAGGTGTATTATAGTAGTTATATTCTTGTACACAGGAGCAGTATTATAGTAGTTATAATCTTGTACATAGCAGCAGTATTATAGTAGTTATATTCTTTTACATAATGGGCAGTATTACAGTAGTCATACTCTTGTACATAGAGGGCAGTATAATAGTAGTTATATTCTTTTACATAGGGGGCAGTATTACAGTAGTTATATTCTTTTACATAGGAGTAGTATTATAATAGTTATATTCTTGTACATAGGAGCAGTATTATAGTAGTTATAATCTTGTACATAGCAGCAGTATTATAGTAGTTATATTCTTGTACATAGGAGCAGTATTATAGTAGTTATATTCTTGTACATAGGAGCAGTATTATAGTAGTTATAATCTTGTACATAGCAGCAGTATTATAGTAGTTATATTCTTTTACATAATGGGCAGTATTACAGTAGTCATACTCTTGTACATAGGGGGCAGTATAATAGTAGGTATATTCTTGCACATAGGGGGCAGTATTATAGTAGTTATATTCTTGTACATAGGAGCAGTATTATAATAGTTATATTCTTGTACATAGGGGCAGTATTATAGTAGTAATATTCTTGTACAAAGGAGGAGTATTATAGTACTTATATTCTTGTACATAGGAGCAGTATTACAGTAGTTATATTCTTGTACATAGGAGCAGTATTATAGTAGTTATAATCTTGTACATAGGAGCAGTATTATAGTAGTTATATTCTTGTACATAATGGTGGGCAGTATTGTAGTAGTTATATTCTTTTACATAGGTGGCCGTATTATAGTAGTTATACTCTTGTATCTAAGAGGCAGTATTATAGTAGTTATATTCTTTTACATAGGGGGCAGTATTATAGTAGTTATACTCTTGTACATTGGGGGCAGTATTATAGTAGTTATACTATTGTAAATAGGGGGCAGTATTATAGTAGTTATATTCTTGTACATAGGGGGCAGTATTATAGTAGTTATATTCTTGTACATAAGAGCAATATTATAGTAGTTATATTCTTGTACATAGGAGGAGTATTATAGTAGTTATAATCTTGTACACAGGAGCAGTATTATAGTAGTTATAATCTTGTACATAGCAGCAGTATTATAGTAGTTATATTCTTTTACATAATGGGCAGTATTACAGTAGTCATACTCTTGTACATAGGAGCAGTATTATAGTAGTTATATTCTTGTACATAGGGGCAGTATTATAGTAGTAATATTCTTTTACAAAGGAGGAGTATTATAATACTTATATTCTTGTACATAGGAGCAGTATTAAAGTAGTTATATTCTTGTACATAGGAGCAGTATTATAGTAGTTATATACTGGTACATAGGAGCAGTATTATAATATTTATACTCTTGTACATAGGAGCAGTATTATAGTAGTTATATTCTTTTACATAGGGAGCAGTATTATAGTAGTTATACTATTGTAAATAGGGGGCAGTATTATAGTAGTTATATTCTTGTACATAGGGGGCAGTATTATAGTAGTTATATTCTTGTACATAGGAGCAATATTATAGTAGTTATATTCTTGTACATAGGAGGTGTATTATAGTAGTTATATTCTTGTACACAGGAGCAGTATTATAGTAGTTATAATCTTGTACATAGCAGCAGTATTATAGTAGTTATATTCTTTTACATAATGGGCAGTATTACAGTAGTCATACTCTTGTACATAGAGGGCAGTATAATAGTAGTTATATTCTTTTACATAGGGGGCAGTATTACAGTAGTTATATTCTTTTACATAGGAGTAGTATTATAATAGTTATATTCTTGTACATAGGAGCAGTATTATAGTAGTTATAATCTTGTACATAGCAGCAGTATTATAGTAGTTATATTCTTGTACATAGGAGCAGTATTATAGTAGTTATATTCTTGTACATAGGAGCAGTATTATAGTAGTTATAATCTTGTACATAGCAGCATTATTATAGTAGTTATATTCTTTTACATAATGGGCAGTATTACAGTAGTCATACTCTTGTACATAGGGGGCAGTATAATAGTAGGTATATTCTTGCACATAGGGGGCAGTATTATAGTAGTTATATTCTTGTACATAGGAGCAGTATTATAATAGTTATATTCTTGTACATAGGGGCAGTATTATAGCAGTAATATTCTTGTACAAAGGAGGAGTATTATAGTACTTATATTCTTGTACATAGGAGCAGTATTACAGTAGTTATATTCTTGTACATAGGAGCAGTATTATAGTACTTATAATCTTGTACATAGGAGCAGTATTATAGTAGTTATATTCTTGTACATAGTGGTGGGCAGTATTGTAGTAGTTATATTCTTTTACATAGGTGGCCGTATTATAGTAGTTATACTCTTGTATCTAAGAGGCAGTATTATAGTAGTTATATTCTTTTACATAGGGGGCAGTATTATAGTAGTTATACTCTTGTACATTGGGGGCAGTATTATAGTAGTTATACTATTGTAAATAGGGGGCAGTATTATAGTAGTTATATTCTTGTACATAGGGGGCAGTATTATAGTAGTTATATTCTTGTACATAGGAGCAATATTATAGTAGTTATATTCTTGTACATAGGAGGAGTATTATAGTAGTTATAATCTTGTACACAGGAGCAGTATTATAGTAGTTATAATCTTGTACATAGCAGCAGTATTATAGTAGTTATATTCTTTTACATAATGGGCAGTATTACAGTAGTCATACTCTTGTACATAGGAGCAGTATTATAGTAGTTATATTCTTGTACATAGGGGCAGTATTATAGTAGTAATATTCTTTTACAAAGGAGGAGTATTATAGTACTTATATTCTTGTACATAGGAGCAGTATTACAGTAGTTATATTCTTGTACATAGGAGCAGTATTATAGTAGTTATAATCCTTTACATAGGTGGCCGTATTATAGTAGTTATACTCTTGTACATAAGAGGCAGTATTATAGTAGTTATATTCTTTTACATAGGGGGCAGTATTATAGTAGTTATACTCTTGTACATTGGGGGCAGTATTATAGTAGTTATGTTCTTGTACATAAGGAGCAGTATTATAGTAGTTATACTCTTGTACATAGGAGCAATATTATAGTAGTTATATTCTTGTACAAAGGAAGTAGGATGGTAGTTATAATCTTGTACATAGGAGCAGTACTATAGTAGATATATTCTTGTACATAGGAAGTATGTTAGTAGTTATAATCTTGTACATAGGAGCAGTATTTTAGTAGTTATATTCTTCTACATAGGAGCAGTATTATAGTAGTTATATTCTTGTATATAGGAGCAGTATTATAGTAGTTATATTCTTGTACATAGGAGCAGTATTATAGTAGTTATATTCTTGTACATAGGATCAGTATTATAGTAGTTATATTCTTGTACATAGGAGCAGTATTAAAGTAGTTATATTCTTGTACATAGGGGGCAGCATTATAGTAGTTATATTCTTGCAAATAGGAGCAGTATTATATTAGGTATATTCTTGTACATAGGAGGAGTATTATAGTAGTTATATTCTTGTACATAGGAGCAGTCTTATAGGAGTTATATTCTTGTACATAGGAAGTAGGATAGTAGTTATAATCTTGTACATATGAGCACTATTATAGTAGTTATATTCATGTACATAGGAAGTATGTTAGTAGTTATAATCTTGATACATAGGAGCAGTATTATAGTAGTTATATTCTTATACATAGGAGCAGTATTATAGAAGTTATACTCTTGTTCATAGGGAGCAGTATTATAGTAGTTATATTCTTGTACATAGGAGCAGTATTATAGTAGTTATATTCTTGTACATAGGAGCAGTATTATAGTAGTTATATTCTTGTACCTAGGATCAGTATTACAGTAGTTATATTCTTGTACATAGGAGCAGTATTATAGTAGTTATGCTCTTGTACATAGGAGCAGTATTACAGTAGTTATATTCTTGCACATAGGAGCAGTATTATAATAGTTATATTCTTGTACATAGGGGGCAGTATTATATTAGTTATATTCTTGCACATAGGAGCAGTATTATATTAGTTATATTTTTGTACATAGGAGGAGTATTATAGTAGTTATATTCTTGTACCTCGGAGCAGTATTATAGTAGTTATATTCTTGTACATAGGAGCAGTATTATAGTAGTTATATTCTTGTACCTAGGATCAGTATTACAGTAGTTATATTGTTGAACATAGGAGCAGTATTATAGCAGTAATATTCTTGTACATAGGAGCAGTATTATAGTAGAAATATTCTTGTACATAGGACTAGTATTATAGTAATTATATTCTTGTACATAGGGGCAGTATTATAGTAGTTATATTCTTGTACATAGAGGCCGTATTATAGTAGTTATATTCTTGTATATAGGGGCAGTATTATAGTAGTTATATTCTTGTACATAGGGGGCAGAATTATGGTCGTTATATTCTTGTATATAGGAGCAGTATTATAATAGTTATATTCTTGTTCATAGGAGGAATATTAAAGTAGGTATATTCTTGTACATAGGAGCAGTATTATAGTATTTATACTTTTGTACATAGGAGCAGTATTATAGTAGTTATATTCTTTTACATAGGGGACAGTATTATAGTAGTTATACTATTGTAAATAGGGGGCAGTATTATAGTAGTTATATTCTTGCACATAGGGGGCAGTATTATAGTAGTTATATTCTTGTACATAGGAGCAATATTATAGTAGTTATATTCTTGTACATAGGCGGAGTATCATAGTAGTTATATTCTTGTACATAGGAGCAGTATTATAGTAGTGATAATCTTGTGAATAGCAGCAGTATTATAGTAGTTATATTCTTTTACATAATGGGCAGTATTACAGTAGTCATACTCTTGTACATAGGGGGCAGTATAATAGTATTTATATTCTTGTACATAGGGGGCAGTATTATAGTAGTTATATTCTTGTACATAGGGGCAGTATTATAGTAGTTATATTCTTGCACATAGGGGCAGTATTAGAGTAGTAATATTCTTTTACAAAGGAGGAGTATTATAGTACTTATATTCTTGTACATAGGAGCAGTATTATAGTAGTTATATTCTTGTACATAGGAGCAGTATTATAGTAGTTATAATCTTGTACATAGGAGCAGTATTGTAGTAGTTATATTCTTTTACAGAGGGGGCAGTATTATAGTAGTTATATTCTTTTACATAGGGGGCAGTATTATAGTAGTTATATTCTTGTACATAGGAGCAGTATTATAGTAGTTACATTCTTGTACATAGGGAGCAGTATTATAGTAGTAATACTCTTGTACATTGGGGGCAGTATTATAGTAGTTATATTCTTGTACATAGGGGGCAGTATTATAGTAGTTATATTCTTGTACATAGGAGCAGTATTATAGTAGTTATATTCTTGTACATAGGAGCAGTATTATAGTAGTTATATATTTGTACATAGGAGCAGTATTATAGTAGTTATACTCTTGTACATAGGAGCAGTATTATAGTAGTTATATTCTTGTACATAGGAAGTAGGATAGTAGTTATAATCTTGTACATAGGAGCAGTATTATAGTAGTTATATTCTTGTACATAGGAAGTATGTTAGTAGTTATAATCTTGTACATAGGAGCAGTATTATATTAGTTATATTCTTTTCCAGAGGAGCAGTATTATAGAAGTTATACTCTTGTTCATAGGGAGCAGTATTATAGTAGTTATATTCTTGTACATAGGAGCAGTATTATAGTAGTTATATTCTTGTACATAGGAGCAGCATTATAGTAGTTATACTCTTGTACATAGGAGCAGTATTACAGTAGTTATATTCTTGCACATAGGAGCAGTATTATAGCAGTTATATTCTTGTACATAGGAGCAGTATTAAAGTAGTTATATTCTTGTACATAGGGGGCATTATTATATTAGTTATATTCTTGCACATAGGAGCAGTATTATATTAGTTATATTTTTGTACATAGGAGGAGTATTATAGTAGTTATATTCTTGTACATAGGAGCAGTCTTATAGTAGTTATATTCTTGTACATAGTGGGCAGTATTATAGTAGTTCTAGTCTTGTATATAGGAGCAGTATTATAGTAGTAATATTCTTGTACATAGGAGCAGTATTATAGTAGTTATATTCTTGTACATAGGAGCAGTATTATAGTAGAAATACTGTTGTACATAGGAGTAGTATTATAGTAATTATATTCTTGTACATAGGGGCAGTATTATAGTAGTTATATTCTTGTACATAGAGGCCGTATTATAGTAGTTATATTCTTGTATATAGGGGGCAGTATTATAGTAGTTATATTCTTGTACATAGGGGGCAGAATTATAGTAGTTATATTCTTGTACATAGGAGCAGTATTATAATAGTTATATTCTTGTTCATAGGAGGAGTATTAAAGTAGTTATATTCTTGTACAAAGGAGCAGTATTATAGTAGTTATATACTGGTACATAGGAGCAGTATTATAGTATTTATACTCTTGTATATAGGAGCAGTATTATAGTAGTTATATTCTTTTACATAGGGGGCAGTATTATAGTAGTTATACTATTGTAAATAGGGGGCAGTATTATAGTAGTTATATTCTTGTACATAGGGGGCAGTATTGTAGTAGTTATATTCTTGTACATAGGAGCAATATTATAGTAGTTATATTCTTGTACATAGGAGGAGTATCATAGTAGTTATATTCTTGTACATAGGAGCAGTATTATAGTAGTTATATTCTTGTACATAGGAGCAGTATTATAGTAGTTATAATCTTGTGCATAGCAGCAGTATTATAGTAGTTATATTATTATTATTTTACATAATGGGCAGTATTACAGTAGTCGTACTCTTGTACATATGGGGCAGTATAATAGTAGTTATATTCTTGTACATAGGGGGCAGTATTATAGTAGTAATATTCTTGTACATAGAAGCAGTATTATAGTAGAAATACTCTTGTACATAGGAGCAGTATTATAGTAGTTTTAATCTTGTACATAGGAGTAGTATTATAGTAATTATATTCTTGTACATAGGGGCATTGTTATAGCAGTTATATTCTTGTACATAGGGACATTATTATAGTAGTTATATTCTTGTACATAGTGGCAGTATTATAGTAGTTATATTCTTGTACATAGAGGCAGTAATATAGTAGTTATATTCTTGTACATAGGGGGCAGTATTATAGTAGTAATATTCTTGTACATAGGGGGCAGTATTATAGTCGTTATATTCCTGTACATAGGAGCAGTATTATAGTAGTTATATTCTTGTACATAGGAGAAGTATTATAGTAGTTATATATTTGTACATAGGAGCAGTATTATAGTAGTTATACTCTTGTACATAGGAGCAGTATTATAGTAGTTATATTCTTGTACATAGGAAGTAGGATAGTAGTTATAATCTTGTACATATGAGCACTATTATAGTAGTTATATTCATGTACATAGGAAGTATGTTAGTAGTTATAATCTTGTACATAGGAGCAGTATTATAGTAGTTATATTCTTATACATAGGAGCAGTATTATAGAAGTTATACTCTTGTTCATAGGGAGCAGTATTATAGTAGTTATATTCTTGTACATAGGAGCAGTATTATAGTAGTTATATTCTTGTACATAGGAGCAGTATTATAGTAGTTATATTCTTGTACCTAGGATCAGTATTACAGTAGTTATATTCTTGTACATAGGAGCAGTATTATAGTAGTTATGCTCTTGTACATAGGAGCAGTATTACAGTAGTTATATTCTTGCACATAGGAGCAGTATTATAATAGTTATATTCTTGTACATAGGGGGCAGTATTATATTAGTTATATTCTTGCACATAGGAGCAGTATTATATTAGTTATATTTTTGTACATAGGAGGAGTATTATAGTAGTTATATTCTTGTACCTCAGAGCAGTATTATAGTAGTTATATTCTTGTACATAGGAGCAGTATTATAGTAGTTATATTCTTGTACCTAGGATCAGTATTACAGTAGTTATATTGTTGAACATAGGAGCAGTATTATAGCAGTAATATTCTTGTACATAGGAGCAGTATTATAGTAGAAATATTCTTGTACATAGGACTAGTATTATAGTAATTATATTCTTGTACATAGGGGCAGTATTATAGTAGTTATATTCTTGTACATAGAGGCCGTATTATAGTAGTTATATTCTTGTATATAGGGGCAGTATTATAGTAGTTATATTCTTGTACATAGGGGGCAGAATTATGGTCGTTATATTCTTGTATATAGGAGCAGTATTATAATAGTTATATTCTTGTTCATAGGAGGAATATTAAAGTAGGTATATTCTTGTACATAGGAGCAGTATTATAGTATTTATACTTTTGTACATAGGAGCAGTATTATAGTAGTTATATTCTTTTACATAGGGGACAGTATTATAGTAGTTATACTATTGTAAATAGGGGGCAGTATTATAGTAGTTATATTCTTGCACATAGGGGGCAGTATTATAGTAGTTATATTCTTGTACATAGGAGCAATATTATAGTAGTTATATTCTTGTACATAGGCGGAGTATCATAGTAGTTATATTCTTGTACATAGGAGCAGTATTATAGTAGTGATAATCTTGTGAATAGCAGCAGTATTATAGTAGTTATATTCTTTTACATAATGGGCAGTATTACAGTAGTCATACTCTTGTACATAGGGGGCAGTATAATAGTATTTATATTCTTGTACATAGGGGGCAGTATTATAGTAGTTATATTCTTGTACATAGGGGCAGTATTATAGTAGTTATATTCTTGCACATAGGGGCAGTATTAGAGTAGTAATATTCTTTTACAAAGGAGGAGTATTATAGTACTTATATTCTTGTACATAGGAGCAGTATTATAGTAGTTATATTCTTGTACATAGGAGCAGTATTATAGTAGTTATAATCTTGTACATAGGAGCAGTATTGTAGTAGTTATATTCTTTTACAGAGGGGGCAGTATTATAGTAGTTATATTCTTTTACATAGGGGGCAGTATTATAGTAGTTATATTCTTGTACATAGGAGCAGTATTATAGTAGTTACATTCTTGTACATAGGGAGCAGTATTATAGTAGTAATACTCTTGTACATTGGGGGCAGTATTATAGTAGTTATATTCTTGTACATAGGGGGCAGTATTATAGTAGTTATATTCTTGTACATAGGAGCAGTATTATAGTAGTTATATTCTTGTACATAGGAGCAGTATTATAGTAGTTATATATTTGTACATAGGAGCAGTATTATAGTAGTTATACTCTTGTACATAGGAGCAGTATTATAGTAGTTATATTCTTGTACATAGGAAGTAGGATAGTAGTTATAATCTTGTACATAGGAGCAGTATTATAGTAGTTATATTCTTGTACATAGGAAGTATGTTAGTAGTTATAATCTTGTACATAGGAGCAGTATTATATTAGTTATATTCTTTTCCAGAGGAGCAGTATTATAGAAGTTATACTCTTGTTCATAGGGAGCAGTATTATAGTAGTTATATTCTTGTACATAGGAGCAGTATTATAGTAGTTATATTCTTGTACATAGGAGCAGCATTATAGTAGTTATACTCTTGTACATAGGAGCAGTATTACAGTAGTTATATTCTTGCACATAGGAGCAGTATTATAGCAGTTATATTCTTGTACATAGGAGCAGTATTAAAGTAGTTATATTCTTGTACATAGGGGGCATTATTATATTAGTTATATTCTTGCACATAGGAGCAGTATTATATTAGTTATATTTTTGTACATAGGAGGAGTATTATAGTAGTTATATTCTTGTACATAGGAGCAGTCTTATAGTAGTTATATTCTTGTACATAGTGGGCAGTATTATAGTAGTTCTAGTCTTGTATATAGGAGCAGTATTATAGTAGTAATATTCTTGTACATAGGAGCAGTATTATAGTAGTTATATTCTTGTACATAGGAGCAGTATTATAGTAGAAATACTGTTGTACATAGGAGTAGTATTATAGTAATTATATTCTTGTACATAGGGGCAGTATTATAGTAGTTATATTCTTGTACATAGAGGCCGTATTATAGTAGTTATATTCTTGTATATAGGGGGCAGTATTATAGTAGTTATATTCTTGTACATAGGGGGCAGAATTATAGTAGTTATATTCTTGTACATAGGAGCAGTATTATAATAGTTATATTCTTGTTCATAGGAGGAGTATTAAAGTAGTTATATTCTTGTACAAAGGAGCAGTATTATAGTAGTTATATACTGGTACATAGGAGCAGTATTATAGTATTTATACTCTTGTATATAGGAGCAGTATTATAGTAGTTATATTCTTTTACATAGGGGGCAGTATTATAGTAGTTATACTATTGTAAATAGGGGGCAGTATTATAGTAGTTATATTCTTGTACATAGGGGGCAGTATTGTAGTAGTTATATTCTTGTACATAGGAGCAATATTATAGTAGTTATATTCTTGTACATAGGAGGAGTATCATAGTAGTTATATTCTTGTACATAGGAGCAGTATTATAGTAGTTATATTCTTGTACATAGGAGCAGTATTATAGTAGTTATAATCTTGTGCATAGCAGCAGTATTATAGTAGTTATATTATTATTATTTTACATAATGGGCAGTATTACAGTAGTCGTACTCTTGTACATATGGGGCAGTATAATAGTAGTTATATTCTTGTACATAGGGGGCAGTATTATAGTAGTTATATTCTTGTACATAGGAGCAGTATTATAGTACTTATATTCTTGTACATAGGGGCAGTATTATAGTAGTAATATTCTTTTACAAAGGAGGAGTATTATAGTATTTATATTCTTGTACATAGGAGCAGTATTATATTAGTTATAATCTTGTACATAGGAGCAGTATTGTAGTAGTTATATTCTTTTACATAGGGGGCAGTATTATAGTAGTTATACTCTTGTACATAAGGGGCAGTATTATAGTAGTTCTATTCTTGTCCATAGGAGCAGTATTATAGTAGTTATATTCTTGTACATAGGGTGAAGTACTATAGTAGTTATATTCTTGTACATAGGAGCAGTATTATAGTAGTTATATTCTTGTCCATAGGAGAGGATAGACGTGTGCTTGAGAGCTCTCAGCAGGGCGGAGGCATGGCTTCTGACCCCGGTGGAGTGGAGGGGAGCTGGGCTGATGATCCAGGGAAAGCCCCTGGTCTGGAGTCTGGCCTGCTGCCTGCACCTGATGGTAATGGAAAGCTGGAGATGGTGGCTGGTGAGTCTTCTAAACCTGCTTGTTATGTTGGAGGATTAAATGCTAAAGTTACAAGGCAAAGTATATTTAAGCTGGAATTGTTTATCAGCAAACTAAAAGAAGAAATTAAGAAAGAGACTGATCCTAAGGTAAAGCTGATGAAGTGCGAGTGTCTGGATGATTGCAGCCGAGAGCTGCTGATCAGGAAAGAAAAGCTGGAGAAAGGTTTATACTCTGTGCCCAGAAAGGAGACTTGGGCTAAAGAGAAAAAAAAAGAATCCAGAGCCCAGACTGTGAGCAGAAAACGCTTCATTGGGAATAAGGACATTAAATATAAAACTGTGTACAGCATTGTGGAGCAAGGAAGCCCAGTGAGAAGTGCAGCGCTGATATCAGGGGCACAATGTGAGGGGTCCGAGACACCAGAAAGTGCTGCAGAGGAAAGTGTGCCAGCAAACGAGGGGTTAACTGCAGTGACCTCTCTATGCAGCAATGAAGTGAGCTCAGCTGCTGAGAGTGAGAAAGAAAGTGCACCCTGTACTGATACTGTGAGTGAGACCCCCCTCAGCGCTGTGAGTGAGACCCCGCTCACTGGTGCTAGTGAATGTCTGTCTGCAACAGATAATACAAATATTATAATGGACTCTGAACCCTCCATGTCAGTGAATGGAGATAATACTGTGCAGCAATCAGTGGTGATGGACTCTATGTCATGTGTGTCAGCGGATGGAGACCACACTGCAGTGGTAATGGACTCTGAGCCCTCCATGTCAGTGAATGGAGATAATACTGTGCAGCAATCAGTGGTGATGGACTCTATGTCATGTATGTCAGCGGATGGAGACCACACTGCAGTGGTAATGGACTCTCAACCCTCCATGTCAGTGAATAGAGACAATACTGTGCAACCATCAGTAGTAGATCTGGGTGTTGTTGCAGCACAGTCAGGTGTCAGTAATCATGGAGCTAGGGAGAGCTCCAGCACTAATCCTCCAGCAGCGGTGGAGATCTCCAGCACTGATCCACCTGCGGCTGGTGAAAGCTCCGGCACTGACCCATCTCCGGCTGGTGAAAGCTCCGGCACTGACCCATCTGCTGACCATCAGTTCAGGAGACTGTTCTCTAATGTCACCAGACCAGTGAACCCCCCGCCTCAGAGGAGAAACGCAGTCAGGATAAAATACACAGGACCAGAGGAGAACATCCCATCCAGAATTTACATTGGGAAAGTTCTCCTAAAAGACTTCATGAAGTTCAATGCGTCTGACGTCTACGCTCTGATCCATATCCCATCCAGCAGGATCTACGACATCAGCTTTAAGCTCCAGTGCGATCTGGATTTGTTCTGGAACATCTATAATGACACCAGAGAAGATGAGATCTGGGATCACCTCCATTGTATCCAGCTGTCTAAGCCGCAGGAGATAACGGCCACTGTCCTGTTCCAGTCTGAGGTGGTGGCGGTGGCGGATCTGCAGCACTGGCTGAACCGGCAGTGCATAGTGAGAAGTCATCCTGACAAGATCTATGATGAGGAGCAGATATGGAATGGAGGATATACACTGAAAATCCAGCTGATACAAGAGAGCGGTGTGACCAGACATCTGCCGCACTCCTTCTACCTGGGCTCAGAGAGGGGGATCTGCTACTGTTATGATCTGCTACAGGGACTAAGGAAAGACAGGAGAACTGTCCCTACAATAGAACTAAACTAGATCCCTACGATGTAACGGGGAACCTGATCCTGCGATCAGACCCGCTAAAGTCCTCGGCTAGTCTGAACGAAGACCTATAGATGTGAGGGAGGGATCCCTACAAGAACTAGGGACTGGGATAAGTTGGACACCTCCTAGCAGAAATAGTAGCAGTCAAAGACAAACACACAACAAAAAGCATAGAGGTCAGAAGACCTAGCAAAACTAACAGAGAACGGCAACATAGCACCAAGCTAGCTCAAGAGTAGTAAATACAATGAAGTCCAGCAAGACCAGGAGGGCGGAGCCGGATTAAATAGGCAAAAATGGTCATGTGACCAGCAAGCTAAAAAAAACCTAACAGGAGAGTGCTAACTGTACCCCCTCTTCTAAGAGGATCCTCCGGATCCCCTAGGCCCAGGCTTACCAGGAAACCTCCTGTGAAACGCTCTGACAAGTCTGGAAGCAGAAACATCATCCACCCTCACCCATGAGTTATCCTCAGGTCCGAAACCCTTCCAAGCGACGAGATACTGCAAACTCCTTCTATACCGTCTAGAATTTAGGATGCGGGAAATTTCATATTCCCCGTCCTCCACCACCGGAGGAACAGTGGCAGAGGCGTCACCATCAGACACATCAGCTTTTTTCAACAGAGAAACATGAAACACCGGGTTAATCTTACAGGACGTAGGAACCTCCAACCTAACAGCAGATTGGTTAACTATCTGAAGCACCTTAAAGGGCCCTACGAACTTGGGACCCAATTTTTTAGAAGGAAATCTCAATCGCAGATTCTTAGAGGACAACCAAACCATGTCACCAACAGCAAACAAAACCTCTTGCCGTTTCCTATCAAAGTACCTCTTAGATTTTTTGTTAGCCTCCTGAAGATTACCACGCACATCCGTCCAAACTCTCTCCAAATCACCGGAAAAACTCTCCTCCTCAGGAACAGCCGAAACCAATTTGGAGAATGACCCAAAAGACGGATGTCTCCCAGAACAACAAAAAAAAGGCGAACACCCAGCAGAAGAGGATGTATGGTTGTTAATAGCAAATTCAGCAAGTGGCAGAAACTAAGACCACCCCTCTTGATTGTCTGCCACAAAACAAAGCAAGAACTGCTCAACATCCTGGTTCTTCCTTTCTGTCTGGCCATTAGACTCAGGATGATATCCAGATGAAAACGACAAATGAACTCCCAACCTGTCACAAAAGGCACGCCAAAAACGAGCCACGAACTGAGGTCCCCTATCAGAAACAATGTCAGTAGGAACACCATGTAGTCTGACAATTTCCTTGACAAAGGCCTTAGCGAGTATCTTAGTGCAAGGCAGTTTGATGAAGGGAACCAAGTGACACATCTTGCTAAAACGGTCCACGACCACCCAGATGACCGTGAAACCTTCAGAGGGGGGAAGGTCAGTAATAAAGTCCATAGCCAGATGTGTCCAAGGTGCACTAGGAACCTCCAGAGGGCAAAGCAACCCTGCAGCAGGAGCATGCGAAGACTTGGATCTAGCACACACAGTACATTGGCGCACCCTCTTAATGACTTCCTTCTGCCATCCAGGCCACCAAAAACTGTGACCCACAAGTCTCTTGGTCTCAGAAATTCCTGGATGACCTGCCAACCGAGACTCATGACACTCAACAAACAAATCTCTCCTAAAGGTCCTAGGCACAAACAACCTCCCATGGGGAGTGTTAGATAGGGCATTCTCCTGAGCTTTAAGAATCTCATCCTCCAAAACGGAGTCCAAAGCAACAATCACAACACCTTCTTGTAAAATGCTCTCCTCTTCCTCCTCAACACCGACCATGGGAGAAAAGCTGCGAGACAAAGCATCCGCTTTAACATTCTTGGTACCCGGGATGTAAGTAACGGAAAAATTAAACCGCGAGAAAAAAAGTGCCCACCTAGCCTGACGGGCATTCAAGCGCTTGGCAGCATCAAGATAGATCAGATTTTTATGATCAGTGAAAACCTGAATGGGAAATTCAGCACCTTCCAAGAGGTGACGCCAGTGTTCAAATGCGAGTTTAATCGCCAGCAATTCCCGATTACCAATATCGTAATTAAGTTCAGTCTCAGAAAATTTTTTTTGAAAAAAAGGCACAGGGATGTACTCCATCCTTGTTTTCCTGAGACAACACCGCACCGACCCCCACCGAAGAAGCATCAACCTCAACCAAAAACGGCTTAGTCACATCAGGCTGCATAAGGATGGGAGCAGAGGTGAACCTCTCCTTTAGAAACACAAAAGCTTCAATGGCCTCAGAAGTCCACTGAACCGCATCAGCACCTTTCCTGGTGAGATCGGTCAGCGGTTTGACAATAATAGAAATTTTTTTTATGAATTTTCTGTAATAATTGGCGAAACCCAAAAACCTCTGTATCGATTTCAAACCAATAGGCGTAGGCCATTCCTGCACAGCTTGAACTTTAACCGGGTCCATCTCAAAACCTTCACTGGAGATAATGTAGCCCAAAAAACTAATTCTCTGTACAGCGAACTCACATTTCTCCAGCTTAGCAAAAAGCGAATTGTCCATTAATAACTGTAATACCTCACGTACGCTCCGCCAATGAGACTCCAGATCAGGCGAATAAATCAGAATGTCATCCAAATACACAACCACATTTTTGCCGATTAAAGGTCTAAGGATGTCATTAATAAGATTCTGAAAAAATGCTGGAGCATTGGTAAGACCAAAAGGCATAACCAGATTCTCAAAATGACCCACAGGAGTGTTAAAAGCAGTCTTCCATTCATCACCCTCCTTCATGCGCAACAAATTGTATGCCCCCCGGAGATCAATTTTAGAGAACCACTTGGCCCCCACTAACTGGTTAAATAAATCAGGAATCAATGGCAGTGGGTAAGGATTGCGTACAGTAATTTTATTAATCTCACGAAAGTCCAGACAAGGACGTAAACCGCCATTTTTTTTTTACAAAAAAAAATCCAACAGCCACAGGAGACTTGGAAGGCCTAATGTGACCGGCGGCCATGCTTGTCTGTATGTATTCCTCCAAAGCTTTTCTCTCAGGAATAGTAAGATTAAATAAACGACTTTTAGGAAGAGTCGCTCCAGGGACAAATTCAATGGTACAATCATAGTCTCTATGGGGAGGCAAAATTTGTGACTCCTCCTCAGAAAAAACTCTCCAAAAATCCTGAATAGGTACAGGTAATTCCCCTTTTTCCACCGCAGCAATACGTCCGTTACAACACTTGTCATAACACTTAGGGCTCCAGGACTTAATTTCATTGGTAGACCAATCCAGTACAGGATTGTGCAATTTTAACCAGGGTAACCCCAATATTACTGGAGAAGGCAAATTATCCAATACCACCAAATCCAAATTTTCTTGGTGAATACCATTAATAGTGAGGGAGAATTCACAGACATTATGAGTAACACTCTTCAAGGGAGAGCCATCAACAGAAACCACAGCAATAGGGGATGACAAAGTTTTAGGTTCTAATCTAAGTTTTTCCAAGAATCCCCCATCAATCACATTCAGAGTAGAACCACAATCCACAAATACCCGAAATTCAATTAATTCATCCTGAGCAGCAGTAGTGGCAGATAGGAATACTCCCTTAGAATTTAAACAGGCAATACGGGCATAACTGACCATTTTTTTTTCTTTCTTCAAACGAAGCACACAGTTCTTAATAAAATGACCAGAATTTCCGCAATAGAAGCACAAGCCTTCAGAAAGCCTGCGATCTTTTTCCTGAGAGCGGGGTGGCATCGCCCCAATCTCCATCGGCTCTCCATTGTCAGCACAGACCCTCTCAAGACTCGGAGCTGACATAGCAGAGGATTTGCTCTCATTAACCCTTGCACGCAGTCTCCTGTCCACCCGTATAGCTAATTGCATAGCCTCCTGCAAGTTTCCAGGTGTGGGATAAGCAATCAGTAAATCCTTAACCCTTTCACCTAGCCCTGCAAGAAACAAGCTTTTCAAAGCTGAATCGTTCCACCCCACCTGGGCAGACCACCGACGGAAGTGAAAACAATATTTTTCCACATTACCTGATCCCTGCCTCAAACGTCTCAATTCAGACTCAGCAGATGAGACACGATCAAGATCATCATACAGCAAACCCAAAGCAGAAAAAAAACTATCCACTGATCTAAAGCACGGATCACTAGGTTGGAGAGAGAAGGCCCATCCCTGAGGATCTTTGCGCAGAAGTGACATTATGAACCCTATGCGCTGTGATTCATCACCAGAGGATCCGGGTCTCAAACGAAAATACAATAAACAAGCATTTTTAAAAGAAAAAAAATCTTGTTGTTCGCCAAAAAATAAATCAGGCAGACGTACCTTTGGTTCCACAAAATGTGCTCCAGAACAGCTACTCACGTGTTGTTGGAGCTTGGCCACCTCCAGAGAGAGTCCCTGCAAGCGTTGAGCCAAATCTTGAACCGAGACCACGATGAAAAACTGGAGGTCTTTCCTTAGAGAAAATTTTATTTATTTTTTTCTTTTAGGGCTGGACTTACTGTTATGATCTGCTACAGGGACTAAGGAAAGACAGGAGAACTGTCCCTACAATAGAACTAAACTAGATCCCTACGATGTAACGGGGAACCTGATCCTGCGATCAGACCCGCTAAAGTCCTCGGCTAGTCTGAACGAAGACCTATAGATGTGAGGGAGGGATCCCTACAAGAACTAGGGACTGGAATAAGTTGGACACCTCCTAGCAGAAATAGTAGCAGTCAAAGACAAACACACAACAAAAAGCATAGAGGTCAGAAGACCTAGCAAAACTAACAGAGAACGGCAACAGAGCACCAAGCTAGCTCAAGAGTAGTAAATACAATGAAGTCCAGCAAGACCAGGAGGGCGGAGCCGGATTAAATAGGCAAAAATGGTCATGTGACCAGCAAACTAAAAAAAACCTAACAGGAGAGTTCTAACAGCTACTACCCTGGTCAGCCACGTCTGTGCCATAGATGTGGGGGCCGGCATCTCGCCATAAACTGCTCTCGTATCACATGCTCATTATGTGGACAGTCAGGTCATACAAAGGACAAATGCACAGGACCCGTCATCTGTAATCTGTGCTCAGAACCAGGGCATACGTTCCGGGATTGCCGGCATGCAGAACACAATAAATATAATGGCCAGACCTCCTCAGAAGTTATTCAGGAAGATGTCACCAGAGGTTCTGATGTCCCAGAAGCTGGTATGGATGAGGACAGAAGTCACAGTATCAGTGAACCTGCTCCAGAGTCTGAGGTACTAACGGATGCTGCACTACTAGGACCACCAGCCACTGAAGAACCACCTAAAGGCCCACCAGCCACTAAAGAAAGACCTAAACCACCATCAGCCAATATAATAAGACCTAAGCTTCGATCAGCCACTAAAGTAGGGCCTAAAATGCCAGTTGTTAAAGAGAGGCCTAAGGTGTCCAGAAAGCCTGCCACCAAACCAACCAAACATCAGCCCAGTGCATCTGTGGAAGCAGTTAGTCCGCCTGCACTGTCCAGTGTGGATGAGGAAGGCTTTGTGACCGTAAAAAGAAAAAATGCATCTGTGGATCCCACCAGAAAAGTCACAACAGTACAGAAAACCTCTGAGCCTCCAGTGCTGGCGATAAGTCCTGGACGTTACAATGTGCTGGGAGAAGACCAAGATGAAGAGTCACAAATGGAGCAAAGTCCTTCATGCATCCTCAAAAACGTCTCTGATGAGGGGGATCCTGACCCTCCCGTGTCCACAAAGAGATGGGGCACTACAGGTGACAGCAGTGGAAGGAGGAAGAAGACCAAAAAGTCTAAGTGATCAGGATGCGGCTGAGAATAAACTCCATTAATGTGAACAGTGTGAGGACTGTGAGCCGGCGGCAGGCGATTTACCAGCGTTTGTCTGACGAGAGATCTGACGTCTTCTTCTTGCAGGAGACGTATTTGAAGAGCAATGCTCATGTGTATGCAGCCAAGAGAGACTGGAGACTTGGGCCGTCATACTGGTCCTTCGGTCTGGAGAGAAATGACGGTGTGGGGGTCCTCTTTAATACCATGAATGTCCAGGTGGACAGAGTCCTGGAGATCTGTCCGTGTCGCTGTCTGATGCTGGACTTTACATTGGACTCCATCCATTATAGAGCGATAAACATTTATGCTCCGCAGACCAGGAAAGAGCGGAGGGAACTATTTGACCACATGAAACCATATTGCTTTACATCTAAAGTATTTATATTGTGTGGGGACTTTAATAATGTGTCCTGTAATGTGGACAGATCCAGCAGTCATAAGCAACTAAGATATGATGAGACGTTCCTTAATAATATAGTCCAGCAGGCCCACCTAGTAGACCCCTATGGGTCTCATCATACCAGTAAGACGTACACTTACCATAAGGGTGGTAATGCCAGTGGGATAGACCGGGTGTATATAAAGAGGGAGGTGAGATGCTCTCAGTACAGGATCAGCCCCCTGGAGTATTCGGACCATTGTATGGTGAGTGTGACGCTGGATCTGGCCCAAGCTGTGGTCTGTGGAAAGGGGTACTGGAAGGTGAACAGCTCTGTGGTCCAAGATCCTCAGTTCAGAGAGGCCTTCACCACATTCTATAATGAACGTGGGACCACCCAGTGTATGTGTGATGACACAGCTGAGTGGTGGGAGATCATGAAGAGTGACATCAAGCAGTTTATTATACGAGCAGCCAGGAGACGTAGTAATATGGATTATATGAGATACACAGCCCTGAGACTGCACCTCAGCCGGCTATACAGCAGGATGAATGGTGGTGAGGAGGTGGACGGACGGAGCGTCAGCCATATAAAGCAGCAGATGAGGGAGCTGCAGTACGATCGCCTCAAGTCTCTCAAGGCGGAGGGACAGTTTGATAGTTGGGGCGTCCATAACCCAGATCCCTTTATTGCCTGTAAGAACAGGGTTAGTAAGAAGCTGATCACTGGCTTGTTAGATGAGAATGGGGTGGAGCAGTCAGAGCCGGAGAAAGTCCACAGGATCATTGGGGATTATTATAGAGATCTGTATAAAGGGGCTCATATTAATAAGGATGACATTAAAGCTTATCTGAAGGGGGTGTCCCTACCAACGTTAGACCTGGTGCAGGCAGATAGTATGGCCGATCCCATAACTGAGGATGAGGTGAAGAGGAGCATTGACTCCTTAAAGGCCAACAAGAGCCCAGGACTGGACGGCCTGACCAGCGAGTTTTACAAAGAGTTCAGGGACTTGTTGGCTCCGGACCTGGTGCAGATCTATAATGATTGCCTCTCTGCAGGGAAGCTCCTACAGTCCCAGTATAGATCTGTTCTGGTTCTCTTAGCAAAGAAGGGAAATCTAAAAGATGTAAAGAACTGGCGTCCACTGTCTTTGCTAAACACTGACTATAAAATCCTGGCCAAGATCTTGTATTATCGGCTGAGTGAGGTGGCGGGTGAGCTGATCATCGCCAACCAGACGTGTGGTGTGAAGGGTCGGACGATAGAGGACTCATTGCTGCTGGTGAGAGAAGCAGTTGTAGCACCCTGAGGATTCGGCTGCTACAGGGGTATTGCACTTCAACCCAGAGGTGTGATATTCCACTCCCGGGTAAGGATGGAGTGTGGAACTGAGCTCAGATAGACTGCATGCACTACATACATCCCATTTCAGAGGAGCAGGCCGACGGTACTCCCACTTAGAAATGTGCAGGTACAACCGAGCCTGTTCCTGGCTGGAGTGGGAGGGGGGTGGTACATCCCATGTAGTGTAGGGGCAGATAGGGGGAGCAGCCTGGGTAAAGTTAGGAGCTCATTGGGTGCTGGTCACCTGAGCTCACACATAGAGGGATATATAAGGTGGGCACCAACTAAGATCAGGGTCAGACGCAGAGAGTCAGTCAGCTGCAGAGAACAAGTCAGGAGCAGAGGAGAAAAGAAAGACCAAGACCCAGAGTGAGAGAGGAGAAAAGAGAAAGACCCAGAGAGGGAAGACTGAAGGGACCCAAGAACCCAAATTAGAGCACCGGGTGAGGAGTCAGCATCAGGGTACCGGAACCCAAGCTGGTGGGGGCAAAAACAATCCCTAGCCAGAGACCGGAGATCGTGGGCAGCGTTTGCCACGGTCACCCATCACATTCACCCCGAAGGCACACCACATGAAGGGTCAGGGAACCCAGGGCCAAGGGTGTCCCAACAGAAGGCCCGAGGGAGCTGGACCTAGGTGAATCACTGGTGGGGACGGCTGAAGAAAGGACAGAGGGAGAGCTCAGGGCCACGCTCCGGACTTGTTTGGGGGTTGGCTGGATCCAGGACCTGGTGGACGCAGCACGGCTCGGGTGGTCACTAGCAGCTGGAGTGACCAGTACAACATCTGCAGTAAGTAAACACCCTTAACTGCACAACCCGAGTCTGTCTTCATTGCCGGCTGCACCGCACCACCACAACCCCCATCCTCTGCGCCTGTCCCCTCTGAGGCTATACCCCTCCCGTTGGGGGTGATCCCACCAAGCTGCGCATCCACCATCAGCCTCAGCGGACCCTGCTGCAGCGGCGGCCACAGTGACCGCATCACAACGGGTGGCGTAGTCGACACAAAAGAACTTTAGTAACATCTGTAAAGCTGCCACATAACACTGAGCTTGACGCCCTGGGCACGGGGCCGGGTCACAGCCGCTCGGAGACTACAACCCCCCCCATCTGATTCGGTGCCGGGTATTCCCCTCAAAAAGGAATATGTCCCAGGGGGCGCGACAACTTTGGCGTAGTCGGCAGGATTACGTGCCCACAACAACCGGGTACTGCGTGCCTGAAGAAAAGTGCAAGTTTACCTCAAAAAGAAGTCTCCCGCCGGTTCCGGAGGGTCCACGCCATCGGACTCCATCACCAGTCGTTTCCCGCCGATTGTCCGCCATTTCCAGCTTGTTCCCGCCATCTGCAGAGTTTCCCGCCACTAGGCGACGCTTCCCGCCAAAACCGCAGATTTCCCGCCTTGGAAGAGCAGCGGACGCCATTATGGGCGTGCCAAAGGAGGGCAAGAGGCCACCTCCCATCGTGGGCCGGGACAGAAAATGGCGCCAAAAGTGGAAACCGCCCCCACCAACAGAGACTGTGATGCTGGAGGTGTCTGTCAGCGTGAAAGAACTACCCCTGGAGCTGACAGTCACCGAGTTGCCCCGGGACCGCCCTCTAAGTGGGAGGAGACGAAAGAGAAGAGAAAAGATGGGTGTCGCTTGGAGCAGTCTGGAGCGAGCGCACCCGGAGGCAGGAAGCCTGGAGAGGAGCAGCAGAAAAGCTCACCCGGAGATGGAGAGAAAGCAGAACAGCACCGGCCCGCTGGCCAGGAGTCTGCTAGAGACCGAGGAAGGAGGGCAGAGCAGCACCGGCCCGCTGGCCAGGAGCCTGCCGAGAGCAGAGCAGAGCAGCACCGACCCGATGGTCAGGAGCCTGCTAGAGTCCACAACCCCGCTAGGTCTAGCGGAGATCCTTGCACAGCTCCCCCGAGACCGGGAGTGTGCACAAACTGCCCTGGAGGGCCTCGCACGGAGGATGGCCCGGGTACAGCGGGAGATACTGGCGGAGTGGAGCCGGGAGATGGCTCAGCACGCAGAGACCAGTCAGCGGAGCACGCTACCCTGGAAGAGGAAGCAGACCGCCTCTGAGGATGGCGCGGGAGGACCCAAGGCCGGAGACGGCGCCGAGGAGGGAGCCGAACGCATGGAGGCAGGTAAAGGGGACGCCTATACCCCAAGCCGTGACACCGCTCACCTGCCCCAGCTCCCCGTCGCAGAGCCCGAAAGTCCCCCTGCTGTGCCCGTAGCCGCCACGTCACCGCAATGGACTAGGCCCCGACCGGAAGCCGCCGCAGCGACCCCTGTGACGTCACGCGCCTCGACCCGGAGCGTGACAAAGCAGGAAATACCACCAGCCTGGTCGCAAGGCCTAGTACCCCCGGGCGCCGCATCACCAACAGCGCCCCCTACCTCCGCGGAGCCTCCGGCCTGGCCGCAAGGCCAGGTAGCCCAGGGCGCCGCCGTATTAACGGTGCCCTTCACCTTCCAGGTGCCCCAGGCCTGGCCGCAAGGCCTGGGCAACCCGGGCGCCACCACCACCGCGCCCGCGCCCGTAAAACCAAGGGTGCCACACCTGGGGAAGGACTTGTTCAGCCAGCTCACATGGCCGGACGGGCGGCCCTTCATCTGGCCCGAAGGATACCATGAGCTGGAACGGCAGCAGAGACTAAGACCCCTGGATGAACCCCTGATTCCGGCTCCGAAGCCCGTGGCACGGATCTCGCCCCCGCTAGCGGAAGCGCAGTTTGAGTGGGACCCCACTGGAGAAGATCTAATGGGGTTCACTCAGGAAACTAGGGCAGCTGCAGCAGACCGCGCCGAGTGTTGCCGACAGCAGCTCGAGGAGTTCGCGAGGGAGCGGAGAGAGAGGCGGGTCCGGGAACAACAGGCCCAAATAAGGAGCGCCGAGCAAAAGAGCCGGACCAGGAGGGACCCCCGTGCAGCGCACAGTCCCCGTACCACCGGGACTGTCATCAAGTTTAACCAGCAGCACGGGTGGGGCTTCATTCGAGACAACAACACCCACGGCGACGTCTTTGTCACGCGCAGAGACGTGGAGTCCCATCTGCCGGAGGGGCACAGAGGTCGTGACCTCTACATCGGAGATGAGGTCACCTTTACCCGGCACAAGTGTGCCAAAGGACCTTACGCCCTCCACGTACACCGCCTGACGGAGGAGGAGTTGCGGTGCGAGGAGGAGGAGCAAGAGGACCCGGACGGGTCTGAAGTTCAAAGAGCAGGAGGAAGACGCCGTTGAGTGCGGCAGAGCAGGTGCTGTAAATAAGTTACCCCATGGGGGTATAAAGAAACTGAAACTGTTGCTGCTAAAATAGTCCCCGTTGGGACCAGTGAACTGTTACCCGTTAACCCCTTCATCCTACAGGCTGAGGACTGTGAGCAGCCATTCCCTTCCCTCTACCTGGCCGAGGACTGAGAGCGGCCAACTTTCCCTGTATATAGTTGCGCGTCCTAAAGCGCCCCCTACCGGTTTTATAAGAAAACCAGATTTTCTAAGAGACTGTCGCACTTTTCCCGGACACACGGTGCACAGTGTCCGGAGGAGGAACCAGAGACAAGAGAAGTCTACGAGAATGTTTTATATGAAAAGTTTTATATGATGTTTTATATATATATAATGTTTTATATGTTTTATATGTTTATATGAAAAATTTTGTATGTTTTGGTGTTATTTATGTCTTTACAGCCCGAGGACGTGCTGTGATTTACCAGGGGGGAATGTAGCACCCTGAGGATTCGGCTGCTACAGGGGTATTGCACTTCAACCCAGAGGTGTGATATTCCACTCCCGGGTAAGGATGGAGTGTGGAACTGAGCTCAGATAGACTGCATGCACTACATACATCCCATTTCAGAGGAGCAGGCCGACGGTACTCCCACTTAGAAATGTGCAGGTACAACCGAGCCTGTTCCTGGCTGGAGTGGGAGGGGGGTGGTACATCCCATGTAGTGTAGGGGCAGATAGGGGGAGCAGCCTGGGTAAAGTTAGGAGCTCATTGGGTGCTGGTCACCTGAGCTCACACATAGAGGGATATATAAGGTGGGCACCAACTAAGATCAGGGTCAGACGCAGAGAGTCAGTCAGCTGCAGAGAACAAGTCAGGAGCAGAGGAGAAAAGAAAGACCAAGACCCAGAGTGAGAGAGGAGAAAAGAGAAAGACCCAGAGAGGGAAGACTGAAGGGACCCAAGAACCCAAATTAGAGCACTGGGTGAGGAGTCAGCATCAGGGTACCGGAACCCAAGCTGGTGGGGGCAAAAACAATCCCTAGCCAGAGACCGGAGATCGTGGGCAGCGTTTGCCACGGTCACCCATCACATTCACCCCGAAGGCACACCACATGAAGGGTCAGGGAACCCAGGGCCAAGGGTGTCCCAACAGAAGGCCCGAGGGAGCTGGACCTAGGTGAATCACTGGTGGGGACGGCTGAAGAAAGGACAGAGGGAGAGCTCAGGGCCACGCTCTGGACTTGTTTGGGGGTTGGCTGGATCCAGGACCTGGTGGACGCAGCACGGCTCGGGTGGTCACTAGCAGCTGGAGTGACCAGTACAACATCTGCAGTAAGTAAACACCCTTAACTGCACAACCCGAGTCTGTCTTCATTGCCGGCTGCACCGCACCACCACAACCCCCATCCTCTGCGCCTGTCCCCTCTGAGGCTATACCCCTCCCGTTGGGGGTGATCCCACCAAGCTGCGCATCCACCATCAGCCTCAGCGGACCCTGCTGCAGCGGCGGCCACAGTGACCGCATCACAACGGGTGGCGTAGTCGACACAAAAGAACTTTAGTAACATCTGTAAAGCTGCCACATAACACTGAGCTTGACGCCCTGGGCACGGGGCCGGGTCACAGCCGCTCGGAGACTACAACCCCCCCCATCTGATTCGGTGCCGGGTATTCCCCTCAAAAAGGAATATGTCCCAGGGGGCGCGTCACAGTGACGTACATTAAGCAGCACAATGTGGGGGCGTATATTGTGGGCTTAGACCAGAGTAAAGCCTTTGATAGAGTCCATCATGACTACCTGTACCAGGTGTTGTTACACTATGGCCTCCCGGTGCGGTTTGTGCAGTGGCTGCAGGTTGTGTATAAGGAGGCTGTAAGCCTGCCGCTGATTAATGGTCACTTGGCTGAGCCCTTCAGGATCATGTCAGGGGTGAGGCAGGGCTGTCCTCTCAGCCCATTGTTGTATGTCTTTAGTCTGGATCCTTTCCTCAGAAAAGTGCAGGATCATAGAGGTTTCACAGGGCTGAGGTGTTGCCTGCAGAGTACAGTGGAGGATGTAAAGTTCTGCGCCTATGCGGATGACGTGTCGGTGGTGGTGTCTTCTAGAGAAGACTGTACGGCTCTACAGCAGGAGATGACAGCCTTCTCCAATGTGTCTAACTCCTCTGTGAACATGGAGAAGAGCGAGGTGTTGTGGTTGGGGGGTGACAGTGATGTCTTCTCTGAGCCCTTCAGAACAGTTCAGGGTCAGATAAAGATTTTGGGAGTAGTGTTTGGAGCTGTAGATGATGGGAAGGTGAACTGGGAGGAGAAGCTAGTGGTGTGTGAGCAGAAGGTGCAGAGCTGGAGACACTGGAAGCTGACGTATCTGGAGAAGGTCCGCCTGCTGAAGACCTTCCTGCTCCCGCTCTTCCTCTATATCAGTGTGGTGTTCCCTGTGCCCGATGCGTTACTCCCCAGACTTACCAATGTCTTCTTTCACTTCTTGTGGGGTAACAGAGTGAATGTGGTCAGGAGAAACATTGTCTATCTCCTCCATAAGGAGGGTGGTCTCTCCATGCCCTGTCCTGAGCTCTTCTTTAATCTCATGTTTCTTATGAAGAATTTCTCTTTTTGTAAGAATTCAGAGAAGACGCCATGGTCTTGTTTGTTTAAGAGCCAGATCCAGCAGTTTGTGTCCGTGTGGTCGGTAGGGGACCCCATCAAGAGAATCTCAGGCCGACTAAAGAATAATGTTTCTTGGTATGGTGTCCATGTAATAAGTAAGGTTATTAGATGGAGGATCCTGTATGAGGACGTCAGGCAGCTCAGTAGGAAGGAGTTGTATAAGAACGTGCTGTCATCTCACTTTAGTGTCCATGTTCAATTGAGGGGCGCCCTAAGTCTAGATGTAAAACAGGCTGCAAAAAACGTACTAGATCCCAGAGTTCCCACTCATATGAGAGATGTGGCATGGCTGGGGCTCCATGGTAAGATGTACGTCAGAGATAACCTAAAGTGCAGGAATGTATCAGACAGATCCTGTCCTAGAGAAGAGTGTCCCCATATACAGGAGACTATGGAGCATCTGCTTCTAGAGTGTCCCTTCAGTATGCAGGTATGGGAGTGTGCGTCCTTGTCCCTAAAATTACCGCACCTGGTGGGACAGTCGTATGGTCAGCTGCTGTACGGAGACTTCCAGCCTGAGCTCAGGGCGTACAACCGAAGCTCACTAAATGTAATAAATGTGGTGACCATCTATCATCTGTGGTGCGCACGGTGCTGCCTGCTCATCAATAAGGAGGTCCTGTCCTGTGATAGTGTCAGGTATAAGATCCTGGAAAGTCTCAAGTCAGTGTATAAGAAGGACATAAAGATTAACTCTGGTAATGTGAACTGGAGGAACATTCATGTGGCGGGATTTATCAATGTTATCTAAAATTATTGTGTAAGTGATGTAACAACACAGTATTTATTTTCTTTAATATTTATTATTTTGTGATTTTAATGTAATTATTCTGTAATATTTGGTTGTCAGTTTTAAATAAAAAGATCATTATAGTAGTTATATTCTTGTACATAGGGGGCAGTATTATAGTAGTTATATTCCAGTACATAGGGGTCAGTATTATAGTAGTTATATTCTTGTACATAGGAGGCAGTATTATAGTAGTTATATTCTTATACATAGGAGCAGTATTATAGTAGTTATATTCTTGCACATAGGAGCAGTATTATAGTAGTTATATTCTTGTACATAAGAGCAGTATTATAGTAGTTATATTCTTGTACATAGGGGGCAGTATTATAGTAATTATATTCTTGTACATAGGAGAAGTATTATAGTAGTTATATTCTTGTACATAGGGGTCAGTATTATAGTAGTTATATTCTTGTACATAGGGGTCAGTATTATAGTAGTTATATTCTTATACATAGGAGCAGTATTATAGTAGTTATATTCTTGCACATAGGAGCAGTATTATAGTAGTTATATTCTTGTACATAAGAGCAGTATTTTAGTAGTTATATTCTTGTACATAGGAGCAGCATTATAGTAGTTATATTCTTGTATATAGGGGGCAGGAATATAGCAGTTATATACTTGGACATAGGGGCAGTATGGTAGTAGTTATATTCTGATACATAGGAGTAGTATTATAGTAGTTATATTCTTGTACATAGGAGCAGTATTATAGTAGTTATATTCTTGTACATAGGGGGCAGTATTATAGTAGTTATATTCTTGGACATAGGGGCAATATTATAGTAGTTATAGTCTTATACATAGGAACAGTATTATAGTAGTTATATTCTTGTACATAGGAGCAGTATTATAGTAGTTATATTCTTGCACATAGGGAGCAGTATTATAGTAATCATATTCTTGTACATAGGAGCAGTATTATAGTAGTTATATTCTTGTACATAGGTGTCAGTATAATAGTAGTTATATTCTTGTACAAAGGGGTCAGTATTATAGTAGAAACATTCTTGTACATAGGAGCAATATTATAGTAGTTATATTCTTGTACATAAGGAGCAGTATTATAGGAGTTATTTTCTTTTACATGTGAGCAGTATTATAGTAGTTATATTATTGTACATAGGGGCAGTATTATAGAAGAAATATTCTTGTACATAGGGGCAGTATTATAGTAGTTATATACTTGCATATTGGAGCAGTATTATAGTAGTTATATTCTTGTACATAGGGGGCAGGATTATAGTAGCTATATATTCTTGGACATAGGGGCAGAATTATAGTAGTTATATTCTGATATATAGGAGCAGTATTATAGTAGTTATATTCTTGTACATAGGAGCAGTATTATAGTAGTTACATTCTTGTACATAGAGGGCGGTATTATAGTAGTTATATTCTTGGACATAGGGGCAGTATTATAGTAGTTTTATTCTTATACGTAGGAGCAGTATTATAGTACTTATATTCTTGTACATAGGAGCAGTATTATAGTACTTATATTCTTGTACATAGGGGGCAGTGTTATAGTAATTATATTCTTGTACATAGGAGCAGTATTATAGTAGTTTTATTCTAGTACATAGGGGGCAGTATTATAGTAGTAATATTGTTGTATATAGGAGCAGTATTATAGTAGTTATATTATTGTATATAGCAGCAGTATTCTAGTAGTTATATTCTTGTACATAAGGGCAGTATTAAAGTAGTTATATTGTTTGTACATAGGGGTCAGTATAATAGTAGTTATATTCTTGTACATAGGGGCAGTATTATAGTAGTTATTTTCTTGTACATAGGGGTCAGTATTATATTAGTTATATTCTTGTACATAGGAGCAGAATTATAGTAGTTATATTCTTGTACATAGGGGACGGTATTATAGTAGTTACATTCTTGTACACAGGGGGCAGTATTATAGCAGTTATATTCTAGTACATAGGAACAATATTATAGTAGTTATATTCTTGTACATAGGGAACAGTGTTATAGTAATCATATTCTTGTACATAGGAGCAGTATTATAGTAGTTATTTTCTTGTACATAGGAGCAGTATTATAGTAGTTATATTCTTGTACATAGGGGGCAGTATTATAGTAGTTATATTCTTGTACATAGGAGCAATACTATAGTAGTTATATTCTTGTACATAGGAGCAATGTTATAGTAGCTATATTCTTGTATATAGGGGGCAGTATTATAGTAGTTATTTTCTTGTACATAGGAGCAGTATTATAGTAGTTATATTCTTGTATATAGGGGGCAGTATTATAGTAGTTATTTTCTTGTACATAGGAGCAGTATTATAGTAGTTATATTCTTGTACATAGGGGCAGTATTATAGTAGTTATATTCTTGTATATAGGAGCAGTATTATAGTAGTTATATTCTTGTACTAGGAGCAGTATTATAGTAGTTATATTCTTGTACATAGGAGCAGTATTATAGTAGTTATATTCTTGTACATAGCAGTATTATAGTAGTTATATTCTTGTCCATAGGAGCAGCATTATAGTCCTCATATTCTTGTACATAGGGGTCAATATTATATTAGTAGTTATATTCTGATTAGTGTTGAGCGATACCTTCCGATATCGGGAAATATCGGATCGGATTGGATCGGACCGATACCGAAAAAGTATCGGATATCGCCGATTCCGATACCGGAAACCAATGCAAGTCAATGGGACATAAATATCGGAATTAAAATAAACCCTTTCTTTCCTTGTAGGTTATTTCTACATGAAGGAAAACAACTAAGAATAATGTAGAATGTATTGGGGGAGGTGGGGGAGACAATAAAGGCATAGAGGTTTAGCCCAGTCAAATGGAATAGCAGGAATTAATATTTTTTTATTATGTTCTGAGTTACGGAAATATTAACTATGTTAAGTATTTTTATATTTTGTCAGATATTTATGTTTCACTACTTCCATGCTCTTCACCTTCTTTTTTACTTCTCCCACACTTTCTCCTTCATCATCCTCAGCATCTTTTTCATCCACTTCTTCTTCACCTTCTTCTTCTTCACCTTCTTCGTATTATTCTTTTTTTTACATTCTTCATATTCTACTTCTTCATCTTCTTCATATTCTTCTTCTTCATCATATTCTTATTTGTGACAGGCATTCCTGTAGTTGTTATCTATAAAAGGTTGGACATTACACCTTTCGTTCTGCCCGTCACAAAAGATTTACAACAGGATTTGTCCGCGTTCAGTTTGGCCTGCAGCAGCAGGTCTTTTCCAGGGGCACCACGAGGAGGAACGGACTCACCCCCATACACTGCTTAGTCATCTTCTGCTTATAATTTAGATATTATCTTTTGCTCTGATTTTTAGTCTTATGCTTAATGTTCTTCCGCTTTTTGTTCTGCAGCTTCTTGTATTTCTGCTTCTTGGTTTTCTGTCTCTTGTTTTTCTGTATCTTGGTGCTTGTCTTCTCTTCTTTGTCTTCTTGGTCAACTTCTTCAGGGTCATCTTCTTGGTCTTCTTCGGGGTGGTCTTCAGGGTCGTCGTCTTCGGGGGTCCTCGTCTTCGGGGTCCTCGTCTTCTTCGGGTTGGTCTTCTGGGTCCTCGTCTTCGGGGTCCTCGTCTTCTTCGGGGTGGTCTTCAGGGTCCTCGTCTTCTTCGGGGTGGTCTTCAGGGTCCTCGTCTTCTTCGGGGTGGTCTTCAGGGTCCTCGTCTTCAGGGTCATTGTCTTCGGGGTCCTCGTCTTCTTAGGGTTGGTCTTCAGGGTCCTCGTCTTCAGGGTCCTCGTCAGGGAGATCCAGAGTGATTACCAAGAACCATTTCAAAAAGCTTGAACTTGGAAATGTAGCAGAAGGTACAAGAAAGCTGAGGAACTACCGAGGACCAGCTGACGGTACTGGAACCCGGATGGATAGCAGAAGGTACAAGAGCCAATGGAACTACCGAGGACCAGCTGATGTTACTGGAACTCGGTTACTAAGCAGGAGGTACCTGTGCCAGAAAGCACTACCAAGGACCAGCAGACGTTGGTGGAACTTGGATACCGAGAAGGAGGCACCTAATCCAAAGGCACTGCCGAGAACCAGCTGACGGTACTGGAACCCGGATGGGTAGCAGAAGGTACAAGAGCCAATGGAACTACCGAGGACCAGCTGATGTTACTGGAACCCGGATGGGTAGCAGAAGGTACAAGAGCCAATGGAACTACCGAGGACCAGCTGATGTTACTGGAACTCGGTTACTAAGCAGGAGGTACCTGTGCCAGAAAGCACTACCAAGGACCAGCAGACGTTGGTGGAACTTGGATACCGAGAAGGAGGCACCTAATCCAAAGGCACTGCCGAGAACCAGCTGACGGTACTGGAACCCGGATGGGTAGCAGAAGGTACCCATGTAAAAAAAAAGTTCAAGGCCGCGAGCCGGCCGCAGTTACCAAAACCCACAGTCCTACAGAGGGTGCTTGTCCTATTGGCACTATGGAACCAGCCTTCATTGCCAGATCCCGCAGCCCACATAGGAGTCACCTAAACTGCAGGCACCATAGAGTCGGCTAACCCGACCGCAACACGACAGGACAACGCATTGGAGGCAAAGTGACGTTGACACTACCCGGAAACAGCTGGCGTGCTGGAACCAGGCTGGGCAGGAGGGAGTACCCGTGCCAAAGACACTGCCGAGAACCAGCTGACGGTACTGGAACCCGGATGGGTAGCAGAAGATACAAGAGCAAATGGAACTACCGAGGACCAGCTGACGGTACTGGAACCCGGATGGGTAGCAGAAGGTACAAGAGCCAATGGAACTACCGAGGACCAGCTGATGTTACTGGAACTCAGTTACTAAGCAGGAGGTACCTGTGCCAGAAAGCACTACCAAGGACCAGCAGACGTTGGTGGAACTTGGATACCGAGAAGGAGGCACCTAATCCAAAGGCACTGCCGAGAACCAGCTGACGGTACTGGAACCCGGATGGGTAGCAGAAGGTACCCATGTAAAAAAAAAGTTCAAGGCCGCGAGCCGGCCGCAGTTACCAAAACCCACAGTCCTACAGAGGGTGCTTGTCCTATTGGCACTATGGAACCAGCCTTCATTGCCAGATCCCGCAGCCCACATAGGAGTCACCTAAACTGCAGGCACCATAGAGTCGGCTAACCCGACCGCAACACGACAGGACAACGCATTGGAGGCAAAGTGACATTGACACTACCCGGAAACAGCTGGCGTGCTGGAACCAGGCTGGGCAGGAGGGAGTACCCGTGCCAAAGACACTGCCGAGAACCAGCTGACGGTACTGGAACCCGGATGGGTAGCAGAAGGTACAAGAGCCAATGGAACTGCCGAGAACCAGCTGGCGGTGCTGGAGCCCAGGGTAAATACTAAAAACAGAAGAGCCAGAGGTGTATTTGGAGGAGGTTTTAAATCCGTACTACAGTGGATGTGGACAAAGCAGGAGAATTTGCCGGACACACAGCTGGGGATCAGCTGACGTTACTGAATCCCAATAACACTGGAGCAAGCGTTGACTGTGCAGACGGCACTTCTGAGCAGCAACTAGCGGTATTGGAGCCCAGGGTAAATACTAAAAACGGAGGAGCCAGAGGTGTAATTGGAGCAAGTTTTAAATAAGTAGCACAGTGAATATGGACAGAGCAGGAGAAATTGCCGTGAACACAGCAGGGGAACAGCTGACGTTACCGAACCCCAATAACACCGCAGCAAGTGTTGACTGTGCAGACGGCACTTCCGAGCGCCAACTGGCGGTGCTGGAGCCCAGGGATAAGAATGAAAACAGAGGAGCCAGAGGTGTAATTGGAGCAACTTTAAAATCTGTAGTAGTGAGAATGTGGACAGAGCAGGAGAAATTGCCGTCCGCACAGCAGGGGAACAGCTGACGTTACTGAACCCCAATAACATGGTAGCAAGTGTTGACTGTGCAGACAGCACTTCCGAGCGCCAACTGGCGGTGCTGGAGCCCAGGGATAAGAATGAAAACAGAGGAGCCAGAGGTGTAATTCGAGCAACTTTAAAATCTGTAGTAGTGAGAATGTGGACAGAGCAGGAGAAATTGCCGTCCGCACAGCAGGGGAACAGCTGACGTTACTGAACCCCAATAACACGGCAGCAAGTGTTGACTGTGCAGACAGCACTTCCGAGCGCCAACTGGCGGTGTTGGAGCCCAGGGTAAATACTAAAAACGGAGGAGCCAGAGGTGTAATTGGAGCAAGTTTTAAATAAGTAGCACAGTGAATATGGACAGAGCAGGAGAAATTGCCGCGAACACAGCAGGGGAACAGCTGACGTTACTGAACCCCAATAACATGGTAGCAAGTGTTGACTGTGCAGACGGCACTTCCGAGCGCCAACTGGTGGTGCTGGAGCCCAGGGATAAGAATGAAAACAGAGGAGCCAGAGGTGTAATTCGAGCAACTTTAAAATGTGTAGTACAGTGGATGTGGACAAAGCAGGAGAAATTGCCGTCCGCACAGCAGGAGAACAGCTGACGTTACTGAACCCCAATAACATGGTAGCAAGTGTTGACTGTGCAGACAGCACTTCCGAGCGCCAACTGGCGGTGCTGGAGCCCAGGGATAAGAATGAAAACAGAGGAGCCAGAGGAGTAATTGGAGCAACTTTAAAATGTGTAGTACAGTGGATGTGGACAAATCAGGAGAAATTGCCGTCCGCACAGCAGGAGAACAGCTGACGTTACTGAACCCCAATAACACGGCAGCAAGTGTTGACTGTGCAGACGGCACTTCCGAGCGCCAACTGGCGGTGCTGGAGCCCAGGGATAAGAATGAAAACAGAGGAGCCAGAGGTGTAATTGGAGCAACTTTAAAATCTGTAGTAGTGAGAATGTGGACAGAGCAGGAGAAATTGCCGTCCGCACAGCAGGGGAACAGCTGACGTTACTGAACCCCAATAACATGGTAGCAAGTGTTGACTGTGCAGACAGCACTTCCGAGCGCCAACTGGCGGTGCTGGAGCCCAGGGATAAGAATGAAAACAGAGGAGCCAGAGGTGTAATTGGAGCAACTTTAAAATCTGTAGTAGTGAGAATGTGGACAGAGCAGGAGAAATTGCCGTCCGCACAGCAGGGGAACAGCTGACGTTACTGAACCCCAATAACACGGCAGCAAGTGTTGACTGTGCAGACGGCACTTCCGAGCGCCAACTGGCGGTGCTGGAGCCCAGGGATAAGAATGAAAACAGAGGAGCCAGAGGTGTAATTCGAGCAACTTTAAAATGTGTAGTACAGTGGATTTGGACAAAGCAGGAGAAATTGCCGTCCGCACAGCAGGAGAACAGCTGACGTTACTGAACCCCAATAACACGGCAGCAAGTGTTGACTGTGCAGACGGCACTTCCGTGCGCCAACTGGCGGTGTTGGAGCTCAGGGATAATACTGAAAACAGAGGAGCCAGAGGTGTAATTGGAGCAACTTTAAAATCTGTAGTAGTGAGAATGTGGACAGAGCAGGAGAAATTGCCGTCCGCACAGCAGGGGAACAGCTGACGTTACTGAACCCCAATAACATGGTAGCAAGTGTTGACTGTGCAGACAGCACTTCCGAGCGCCAACTGGCGGTGCTGGAGCCCAGGGATAAGAATGAAAACAGAGGAGCCAGAGGTGTAATTGGAGCAACTTTAAAATCTGTAGTAGTGAGAATGTGGACAGAGCAGGAGAAATTGCCGTCCGCACAGCAGGGGAACAGCTGACGTTACTGAACCCCAATAACACGGCAGCAAGTGTTGACTGTGCAGACGGCACTTCCGAGCGCCAACTGGCGGTGCTGGAGCCCAGGGATAAGAATGAAAACAGAGGAGCCAGAGGTGTAATTCGAGCAACTTTAAAATGTGTAGTACAGTGGATTTGGACAAAGCAGGAGAAATTGCCGTCCGCACAGCAGGAGAACAGCTGACGTTACTGAACCCCAATAACACGGCAGCAAGTGTTGACTGTGCAGACGGCACTTCCGTGCGCCAACTGGCGGTGTTGGAGCTCAGGGATAATACTGAAAACAGAGGAGCCAGAGGTGTAATTGGAGCAACTTTAAAATCTGTAGTAGTGAGAATGTGGACAGAGCAGGAGAAATTGCCGTCCGCACAGCAGGGGAACAGCTGACGTTACTGAACCCCAATAACATGGTAGCAAGTGTTGACTGTGCAGACAGCACTTCCGAGCGCCAACTGGCGGTGCTGGAGCCCAGGGATAAGAATGAAAACAGAGGAGCCAGAGGAGTAATTGGAGCAACTTTAAAATGTGTAGTACAGTGGATGTGGACAAATCAGGAGAAATTGCCGTCCGCACAGCAGGAGAACAGCTGACGTTACTGAACCCCAATAACACGGCAGCAAGTGTTGACTGTGCAGACGGCACTTCCGAGCGCCAACTGGCGGTGTTGGAGCTCAGGGATTACAGTTCAGGTGGTAGAAACATGAACAGAACAGGAGACCTGGATACTGTTGCCAACCAATTATTTATTCTGGAAGAGGACTGGCAAATTCATGAGAGATCCAGGCCTTGTTCATTTTGAGAAAAGTAAGCCGGTCAACGTTATCGGAGGATAGTCGCATGCGACGGTCTGTTAGTACACCACCTGCGGCACTAAAGACGCGTTCCGATAATACACTAGCAGCAGGGCAAGCTAGCACCTCCAGTGCATACTGACTAAGCTCTGGCCATGTATCCAGCTTACAGACCCAAAAAATTGAAGGGAGAAGAGCCGTCTGGGAGTACACTAAGAGGGCAAGACATGTAGTCTGTCACCATCTGACGGAAACGTTGCCTCCTGCTGACTGGAGCTGTCTGTGATGGTGTAGACATTTGTGGCGGCGGGGACACAAAACTTTGCCACATTTCGGCCATACTGGTCTTGCCTTGTGCTGAGGCGCTGCTTCTGCTCCCTCTTTGTGCAGAGCTTCCTCCACTGCCTCGACACACTGAGCTGCTTTGTAAAGCACTAGCAGCACTGCTCTCGGTTGGAATGGAGAACATGATGGAATGCACCAGTGCGTCTTGGTACTCCCGCATTTTACGCTCCCGGTTCAATGGTGTTATGAGGCTTTGTAAGTTGTCCCGGTAGCGAGGATCTAGGAGGGTGGACACCCAATAATCAGCCGTGTTGAGAATGTGGGCGATGCGGCGGTCGTTTCTGAGGCACTGCAGCATGAAATCAACCATGTGCTGCAGACTGCCAACTGGCCAAGAAACGCTGTCCCCTGCTTGAGGCGTGATCTCTGCCTGCTCTGCATCACCCCACCCTCGCTCTAGATACTGACTACTAGAGCATTGTGTACCTCCCTCCTCTGGACAGATGTCTTCCTCATCCATTGACTCCTCCTCATCCTCCTCACAAAGTGTCCCCTGCCTAGGCCTTTGTGAGGAACCACATTGCGCAGACTGTAGAGAAGCAGATGGCATTTGTGACTCCTCATCCTCCACCTCTTCCAAAACCTCGTCCCTTAGTGCTTGCAGTGTTTTTTCAAGCAGGCAGATAAGGGGGATAGTCATGCTGACTAGTGCATCATCTGCACTCGCCATCCGCGTGGAATAATCGAAGGCACGCAAAACGTGGCAAATGTCCTTCATAGAGGCCCACTCAGTGGTGGTGAAGTGTGAACGGCGCGCACTGCGACTTGTTTGCGCCTGCTGCAGCTGGTACTCCATTACTGCTGCCTGCTGCTCACACAACCTCTCCAACATATGTAACGTTGAATTCCACCTGGTGGGTAGGTCACATATGATGCGATGTTCCGGAAGACATAATCGGCGCTGCAGAGCTGCAATGCGTGATCTTGCATTGCTGGAACGCCGCAAGTGAGCGCACTCTATGTGGACCTTGTGAAGCAGTGCATCAAGATCCGGATAGTCCCTCAAAAAACTCTGCACGACCAAGTTGAGCACATGTGCCAGACATGGGATGTGAGTGAGGTTGCCTAGGCCCAGAGCTGCCACCAGATTTCGGCCATTGTCACACACTACCATGCCTGGCTGGAGATTCGCTGGCACAAACCACACGTCACTCTGCTGCTTGATGGCATTCCAGAGCTCCTGCGCTGTGTGGCTTCGATTCCCCAAAGAAATTAATTTTAATACGGCCTGTTGACGTTTGGCCACGGCTGTGCTCATATCGGTCATCATAACAGGTAACCGTTCACGGGTCGATGTGGAGGTAGACCGTGACGGCTCCTGCAGCGCTGATTCAGAGGAACTGGAGTATGAGGAGGAGTCAATGTGTACAGACTGGATTCCTGCAATCCTTGGAGTTGGCAGAACACGTACAGCGCCACTCTCAAGATCTGTACCCGGCTCCACAACATTTACCCAATGGGCAGTGAGGGAAAGGTATCGTCCCTGTCCATGCTTACTGGTCCACGCATCAGTGGTCAGGTGGACCTTGCTACTGACGGCGTTTTGTAGCGCATGTTTAATTTTTCCCTCCACATGATGTTGCAGGGCAGGGACGGCTTGCCTGCTGAAATAAAAGCGGCTGGGCACGTTGTATTGTGGGACTGCCAATGCCATAAAGTTACGGAATGTGTCAGTCTCCACCAGCCTGAATGATAGCATTTCAAGGGCCAGTAGTTTAGCAATGCCAGCATTCAGAGCCTGTGCTCGGGGGTGGTTTGCCGAGTATGGGCGCCTTTTCTCCCATGCCTGTGCTAACGATGGCTGTAGACTGGCCTGGGAGTGTGAGGATGACTGGGAAAGTGGTGCTGTGGGTGGAATTACACTGTGTCTCTGTACAACAGTGCCAGAGATTCTTCCATGGCGATCCTGTGAGGAAGCCGAACCAGCTGTGTGTGAGCTGGAGGAAGAGGCTACAACACGAGCTGAAGAGGTGGTAGGTGGCGCTGTAGGTTGGCCTAGGTCTTCAGTGTGTTTGTGTAACTCCACCACGTGCTTGGTCCGCACATGTTTCCACATATTTGTGGTATTGAGGTTGCTGACACTTTTCCCTCTTTTCACCTTCTGATTACACAGCTTGCATTTGACAAAGCAAATGTCATCTGCAACTGTGTCAAAAAAGGACCAGGCACTGCAAGTCTTGGGAGCGCCCGCTTTGGATTTTGGAAGAGCCATGCTCCTAATGGGTGCCGAAGTGGAGGCTACAGGCAACCAAGTCTGCCCCCTCCCTCTCCCTCCTTTTTGGGCCGTTCGGGGAATCTCTTCCTCAGAGCTGCTCCCACCACCTTCCTGTCCCTCACGCCATGATGGGTCAAGGACCTCATCATCTACACCACCCTCTTCAAACAACTGCTTCTCCTGGGTAGTCTCGACAGCACAGTACGCACCAGAAAGTGGCACCTGAGTCTCATCATCAGATGCGTACTGAGGTGTGCTGCTGACCATAGGCACTGGCCCACCCGCCTCTTCAGATTCAGAGAGACAAAACGGTTGCGCATCACTGCATACTACCTCTTCTTCAAATTCTCGAATTCTGCTTGGCTGGCCCCCTCTTTCCAAGCCAAGAGATTCAGAGAACAGAAGTAGAGATGGCTCCTGTCCAGGGCTCTCTGACTGCCTGGGCAATTTGGCAGGTGGTGAAGAGACAGATGGGTGCTCTTCAGTGCTCAGGACCTGAGAGGATCTGGAACTAATTGAAGTCGATGCGTTAGCTGCCATCCATCCGACAACGGCTTCAATTTGGTCCTCGCGCAGCAGTGGGGTACGGCTAGCTCCTACAAAGCTGCGCATAAAGGACTGTTCCCTGGTAAAACTGGGGGATGCTGAGTCACTGGTGCCCGCAGCAGGCACAGAATCCCCACGTCCTCTCCCTGCAGGCACAGAATCCTCACGTCCTCTCCCTGCAGAAACTCCACGCCCACGCCCACGACCACGACCACATGCCTTACTCCCTGCCTTCTTCATCTTGGTAGACTGATAAAGATAGGCAGAAAAGTACTAAGGGCTTAGTGTGCTTATTCCTGAACAGCTGCTAACAGGTATAAGAAACACTAATTTTATAAAGTGTGGACTAGACTTTAATATGAGCTAATGTGGCCTACACAACTGTAAAGTGGAGTGTTTGGTGAACTTTATTTAGGTTTTTTTTGTCACAAAAAGACACTGGATGTGCCTAAAGATGTAATAACGATAGTATCACAAACTTTTTGTAGCTATTACAATGTAGGAAGGTAACCTACAATGCAATAGATGAGGCTGCAAAAAATAGGCTAATACTAATCTGGCTGGGGCTGCAGGGCCCAATGCTGCAGAAAGGCTCCTCTATCTACTCCTATATAGTGTGTTTGGAATCAATTTAGCTGAATATGGATGGAACCACCACACTAATAGGAGATATCAGGAAAAATTATGAATTGGCAATAAAGGACAATGTATGAGGCAGTGACACACACTGAGTGCACTACAACCAGACGGGGTTGAAGCACACACTACAGGGTGAGCTGCACTCACACACCAGACCTTGCAGACAGCGGTGAACAGTACAGATGCAGAGCACTGTGCACTAGTGCTGCAAGACGGAAAAAAAATTCTCTATCTACTCCTATATAGTGTGTTTGGAACCAATTTAGCTGAATACAGATGGAACCACCACACTAATAGGAGATATCAGGAAAAATTATGAATTGGCAATAAAGGACAATGTATGAGGCAGTGACACACACTGAGTGCACTACAACCAGACGGGGTTGAAGCACACACTACAGGGTGAGCTGCACTCACATACCAGACCTTGCAGACAGCGGTGAACAGTACAGATGCAGAGCACTGTGCACTAGTGCTGCAAGACGGAAAAAAATTTCTCTATCTACTCCTATATAGTGTGTTTGGAACCAATTTAGCTGAATACAGATGGAACCACCACACTAATAGGAGATATCAGGAAAAATTATGAATTGGCAAAAAAGGACAATGTATGAGGCAGTGACACACACTGAGTGCACTACAACCAGACTTGGCTGAAGCACACACTACAGGGTGAGCTGCACTCACACACACACAGACCTTGCAGATAGCGGTGAACAGCACAGGGAACTGTGCACTAGCACTGCAAGGCACAGTGATTTAGAAAGTAGCTTGGGTAAAGCAGTATAGAGCAAATAGGTAGCTAAAACTGTCCCTCAGAACAACAGCGTCCTATCCCTAACTGAATTCACAGCAGAGTGAGCTCAAAATGGCGGCGGTGGCTTTTATAGTGCATCATGACATCATTTCAGCAGCCAATCACAGCCATGCCATTAGTTAAGATGCCTACATGCCTAACAGGATGTGCCCACACTTCTTAGGATCCTCATTGGCTGAATAAAATGAAAATGTCTCATTGCATTATGGGAACTTCCGATTCCGGTATACGATATTGCAATAGTATCGGAATTAAGTATCGGAATTCCGATACCGCGAATATCGGCCGATACCCGATATTTCAGTATCGGAATGCTCAACACTAATTCTGATACATAGGAGTAGTATTATAGTAGTTATACTCTTGTACATAGGAGCAGTATTATAGTAGATATATTCTTGTACATAGGAGCAGTATTATAGTAGTTATATTCTTGTACATAGGGGTAGTATTATAGTAGTTATATTCTTATACATAGGAGCAGTATTATAGTAGTTATATTCTTGTACATATGAGCAGTATTATAGTAGTTATATTCTTGTACATAGGGGGCAGTATTATAGTAATTATATTCTTGTACATAGGAGAAGTATTATAGTAGTTATTCTTGTACATAGCGGTCAGTGTTATACTAGTTATATTCTTTTACATAGGGGTCAGTATTATAGTAGTTACATTCTTGTATATAGGAGCAGTATTATATTAGTTATATTCTTGTACATAGGAGGAGTATTATAGTAGTTATATTCTTATACATAGGAGCAGTATTATAGTAGTTAAATTCTTGTACATAGGGGCAGTATTATAGTAGTTATATTCTTGTACATAGGAGCAGTATTATAGTAGTTATATTCTTGTACATAGGGGGCAGTATTATAGTAGGTATATTCTTGTACATAGGAGCAGTATTATATTAGTTATATTCTTGTACATAGGAGCAGTATTTTAGTAGTTATATTCTTGTACATAGGAGCAGCATTATAGTAGTTTTATTCTTGTACATAGGGGCAATATTATAGTAGTTATATTCTTGTACATAGGGGGCAGGAATTTAGTAGTTATATACTTGGACATAGGGGCTGTATTGTAGTAGTTATATTCTGATACATAGGAGTAGTATTATAGTAGTTATATTCTTGTACATAGGAGCAGTATTATAGTAGCTATATTCTTGTACATAGGGGCAGTATTATAGTAGTTATATTCTTGGACATAGGGGCAGAATTATATTAGTTATATTCTTGTAGATAGGAGCAGTATTATAGTAGTTATATTCTTGTACATAGAGGGCAGTATTATAGTAATTATATTCTTGTACATAGGAGCAGTATTATAGTAGTTATATTCTTGTACATAGGGGTCAATATTATAGTAGTTATATTCTTGTACATAGGGGTCAGTATTATAGTAGTTATATTCTTGTACATAGGGGGCAGTATTATAGTAGCTATATTCTTGTACATAGAGGGCAGTATTATAGTAATTATATTCTTGTACATAGGAGCAGTATTATAGTAGTTATATTCTTGTACATAGGGGTCAATATTATAGTAGTTATATTCTTGTACATAGGGGTCAGTATTATAGTAGTTACATTCTTGTATATAGGAGCATTATTATACTAGTTATATTCTTGTACATAGGGGGCAGGCAGTATTATAGTAGTTATATTCTTATACATAGGAATAGTATTATAGTAGTTATATTCTTGTACATAGGAACAGTATTATAGTAGCTATATTCTTGTACATAGAGGGCAGTATTATAGTAATTATATTCTTGTACATAGGAGCAGTATTATAGTAGTTATATTCTTGTACATAGGGGTCAATATTATAGTAGTTATATTCTTGTACATAGGGGTCAGTATTATAGTAGTTACATTCTTGTATATAGGAGCATTATTATACTAGTTATATTCTTGTACATAGGGGGCAGGCAGTATTATAGTAGTTATATTCTTATACATAGGAGTAGTATTATAGTAGTTATATTCTTGTACATAGGAGCAGTATTATAGTAGTTATATTCTTGTACATATGAGCAGCATTATAGAAGTTATATTCTTGTACAAAGGAGCAGTATTATAGAAGTTATATTCTTGTACATAGGAGCAGTATTGTAGTAGTTATATTCTTGTACATAGGGGCAGTGTTATAATAGAAATATTCTTGTACATAGGGGCAGTATTATAGTAGTTATATACTTGCATATTGGAGCAGTTTTATAGTAGCTATATTCTTGCATATAGTGGGCAGTAATATAGTAGTTATATTCTTGTACATAGGGGGCAGGATTATAGTAGTTATGTTCTGATACATAGGAGCAGTATTATAGTAGTAATATTCTTGTACATATTAGCAGTATTATAGTAGTTATATTCTTGTGCATGGAGGGCAGGATTGTAGTAGTTATATTCTTGGTCATAGGGGCAGTATTATAGTACTTTTATTATTATACGTAGGAGCAGTATTATAGTAGTTATATTCTTGTACATAGGAGTAGTATTATAGTAGTTATATTCTTGTACATAGGGGGCATTGTTATAATAGTTATATTCTTGTACATAGGAGCGGTATTATAGTAGTTATATTCTTGTACATAGGGGGTAGTATTATAGTAGTTATATTCTTGTTCATAAGGGCAGTATTAAATTAGTTATATTCTTGTACATAGGGGTCAGTATAATAGTAGTTATATTCTTGTACATAGGGTCAGTATTATAGTAGTTATATTCTTGTACATAGGGGTCAGTATTATAGTAGTTACTTTATAGTACATAGGAGCAGTATTATAGTAGTTATATTCTTGTACATAGGGGACGGTATTATAGTAGTTACATTCTTGTACATAGGGTGCAGTATTATAGCAGTTATATTCTAGTACATAGGAGCAGTATTATAGTAGTTATATTCTTGTACTTAGGGGGCAGTATAATAGTAGTTATATTCTTATATATAGGAGCAGTATTATAGTAGTTTTTTCTTGTACATAGGGGCAAAATTATAGTAGTTATATTCTTGTACATAGGGATCAGTATTATAGTAATCATATTCTTGTACATAAGGGTAGTATTATAGTAGTTATTTTCTTGTACATAGGAGCAGTATTATAGTAGTTATATTCTTGTACATAGGAGCAATATTATAGTAGTTATATTCTTGTACATACTAGCAATATTATAGTAGTTATATTCTTGTACATAGGAGCAGTATTATAGTAGTTATAATCTTGTACATAGGAGCAGCATTATAGTCGATATATTTTTGTACATAGTGGGCAATATTATAGTAGTTATATTCTTGTACATAGGGGACAGTATTGTAGTAGTTATATTCTGATACATAGGAGTTGAATTATAGTAGTTATATTCTTGTATGTAGGAGCAGTATTGTAGTAGTTATATTCATGTACATATGGGGCAATATTATAGTAGTTTTATTCTTGGACATAGGGGCAGTATTATAGTAGTTATATTCTTATACATAGGTGCAGTATTTTAGTACTTATATTCTTGTACATAGGAGCAGTTTTATAGTAGTTATATTCTTGTCTATAGGGGTTGTCAGGCAAAATGTATTTGTGTCCTAGTTTTAAAAATGAGAGATGTCTTAAAATCTCCACCCCCTGCTCATTTGTAAGAGTGCTACATAGAACTTCTCTGCTCCCCCATCCTGAACAGGAATTTTTATGAGCGCCATAATGCCTCAGCCCAGAGCAAGCCTTCTAATACCCTGGATTTTTCCCTCAAATCCTATTGTTTAAGTGTACAAACGTTTAATGTCGATTTTAATAATGCACATGACTGTCACAAACACAGGGACCACATTTTTGGAATGCTCACATTTTTCCAATTATAATAGTATATCTTGCATAACTGAGAAACCACCGGAAGCCCGGGAAATGGATTCTGAGCTTCTGAGCGTCATAGAGATATCATATTTAATATCCATCTTCACGAATATTGATGACGGCAAACATGATGACCCCCCGCACACCAAGATATAAAATCTGAAGAATTTCTATGTCCTATGCAGCTGGGTGGGTTCACAAAACCGAGCCCCCGTGTGAGGTAAACACCATAGGCGTCTCCTAATGTTTTGGCCCCGTACTAAAAAACAGAGCGGCCATTTTTTAAGTCATTCTTCTCCGGGACGTCAGACGCCTGCCCCCCTCGCTGCGTGGAAGAATCACATCTAATTTCCGGGGAGCCGTCCCCCCCACAGAATCTGAGACCATCACCTTGTGAAGCAGGTTTTGCTATTACTTATCCCTTTTATTTTAATAATTGTTTATGCATATATGTACATTGTCTCTTTTATAATATTTTATATAACTTTTGTAAACACTGCCCACTTTCGGGAGTAAATCATTATTATTTACCAGCTTCGTTCTTCTTGTCATATGTCGAGCAAACACGTTCCTCACCCGCTAATTTACGCTACCTAACGGGTACCCGATCCACCTGTTAAGCGATCGGTGGTGGCAGTATACCAGTATTTATGTGATATTGTGGTTTGAGGGTGGCTGGTCAGAGGTATATATACGTTCCTTGAAGGAACTGGTGGTATATATACATCCTGTCACATCACGTGCCGCAATAGTCCACATAAATTAGAGCAGCTGCGCCCGTGCTTATCCTTGGTCAATACCGTGTTTGACCAGCAGGATAAGAGGGCGGCAGAAAGCTGCAAGGTCTGACCAAGTGTGTTTTCCTGACAATTGTTGGCAAGCGGTGGGATCATAGGACATTAGTGATCTGGTTTGAGCAATCAACCCTCTCACTAAAAACTTGCACGGTTCTTACCTGGACCCTGCACGAAAGTTTTGAAGATCGAACTCAGTGTTTATTACATCTGAGACAATACTGTATGTGTAGCAGTTACCCCTACCCTTCTTCATTTTTTCTTTTCTATTTTTATTTTGGTGATCATGGTCGTAGTTGGGGAGTCCTGGTACCGCCAGCAGAAAAAGGACACTCTTATTGGAATATGTATTTCCAGAGGCATTGACCCCCACGGCAAAAACAGAGAACAAATGGCTGCTGCACTGGCGCAACTGGAGACTGAGCAAGCCCTTCTCCAGACCTCAGCAGGGCCAGGTGTCAGCCGAGATATGGACAGCACTACTGCATGGGTCCGCCCTGTAGTCTCACACCGCATCAGCGACCAGGGCAGCGTGGACCCCTATCTGCAGATGGCTCTACAGCAACTTCCTGCAGAGGATCATGAAGAACGGCTGAAAGTAATTCAACAGCACCAGGAGGCTGCCGAGCGGCGAGCGGAGGCCGAGCGAGCCGAGCGAGAGGCCCAAGCCCAGAGGGCCTATGAACTGCAGATGGCCCAACTCGGGATCCCAGCATCCACCTCACGGAACAGTGAGACCAACAATGCGACCCTGTTTAAGCCCCGTCCAGAGCATTTTCCTGTGATGGAAAAGGACGGCGACCTCGACACCTTTCTGAGGGGTTTTGAAAAGACTTGCAGACAATACCAGCTGCCTGAGGAACAGTGGGTGCGATATTTAACTGCAGGGCTGCGAGGCAAAGCTCTGGATGTGTTTGTGGCTCTTCCTCCAAGCCTCGATGGGAACTATGATGCAATTAAGCAGGCTATAATCCAGAGGTTCCAACTGACTCCTGAGGTGTACCGGAAAAAGTTCCGGAACCTCCAACGTGGACCGCACGACATTTGCAGCGATGTGGTGCATGGGCTCCGAACCAACTTTGAGCAGTGGATCCAAGGACTGTCAGCGACCACCTTTGAGCAGCTAAAGGATCTGAAGGTGAAAGACCAGTTCCTACATCTGTGTCCGACTGAGGTACGGCAGTTTGTAATGGATCGGGAGCCACCAGATGCCAATAAAGCAGCGCAGATCGCAGACACCTACGAGGCCAACCGGAGGTGCGGAAGCCGGCCGTCGCCAGCTGGAAAGGGGGTAAGCCATCAACCACCATCCCTGCCCCTGCCAGCCGACCTTCCGGAGGCCTTTTTCCATGTCAGGCAAAATGTATTTCTGCCCGAGTTTTTAAAAACGTGAGATGTCTCAAAGAAAATGAAACACCCCCACCCCCTATCCGTTTGTAGAGAGTACATAGAACTCACTTTTGCTTTCCCCCAAACCAGGAATCTTTATGACCCGCCATAAAACCTCAGTCCAGGGCAAGCACTGGTACAAACCGGAAAGTCCCTCCAAAAAACCCCATTGTTTAATGGTACAAACGTTTAATGTCAATTTGAATAACGCACAGGTCTGACAGAAACACCGGGACCACATTTTTGGAATGCTCACCTTTAGTGTTGAGCCACCCCCGTAGTGTTCGAGTTCGGTTCGGTTCGTCGAACACCCGTGTGTTCGCCGAACTGTTCGTCGAACTGTTCGTCGAACACCTTCGAACACCGTTAAAACCAATGGCAGGCAAACAAAAACACATAGAAACACATAGAAAACACCTTCAAAGGTGTCCAAAAGCTGACAAACTGCTCAGAAGACACAACTAACACATGGAAAAGTGACAAGTACATATAGTCATGCGAAAAGAAAAGAGGTGGAGGAGTAAAAGGAGGGGGAGACACAGATATAGGCATGTCATGCCCTTCTAAAATCCAAAAAGTGAGAAGCCGAGACGGCCAGTCCGCTCCTGCCCGTGCCACCTCCGTGTCGCCGGGTTTGTGCCAGAGCCGCGGTGAACCCTGACGGCCAGCCCCCCTCTCCCAATACTGGTGCCTGTCCGCTGGTGGGTCGAGAGAGCCCCCCTGTGGTGGAGGCAGCTCTAAGCTTTTTAATTTAAATTGTCCCTCTAATTTGAATGAATACACTTTAAATCCATTTACAAGGATCTATTGGAGGGCAAGTCTCATGCCAGCAGCCGCGTAATTCCAGCTCCAGTAGCGTCCACTAAAGCTGCTGCAGTTAAAAAGCTTTTATAAGGATCGAGCTCGGCTGTCCACCGCAAGGCATCCTAGTGCCAGTCCCAGCCCCTATGCCTTGGGGTGCCTCCTGATGCTCTTCACTGAGTATCCCGTGGTCCCGAAGCATTTCCTTTGAAAAAATTAAGTGTCCAAACTACAGGTGGTGTAGCTTGCTTAACAGCCGGGATAATCCGCTGACTAGCAGACACTGCTACTAGGCACAAAGTATTTCCTGGGCTAGATGCAGTTAAAAATTTGTAAGTAGATACTCTCGTTGGATGCTGAGAAAGCATTCCATAGAGTCTCCTGGCACGCCATATATGATTCTCTTAAAAAGCTTGGGGTAGGGGTCTAGGGGACCCTTTTATAGCCAAAATCACGGCCCTGTATCACAATACGTCACCTAGGCTGAAGATAAATGGAACTGTAGCACCGAGGGCTCGGTTGCTACAGACGTATTGCACCTCACCCAGAGGTGTGATATCTCACTCTCAGATAAGGATGGAGTGTGGATCAGGACCCGACACCTGCATGCATTACACCACATTGCCGTGGGGCAGGGCGACCAATATGCCCCTGAGATGGGCACGACAGTCCCTGTCCCTGGCTGGAGTGGGGGGAGGGAACACTGAGGAAGGGGAACCCTGCAGTGCAGGAGCAGGGAGGAAGCAGTTCCTGGGTGCATTGAGAAGGGAGTATAAAAGGTGGGCACCATCTTAGTTCAGTGCAGAGAAGTCTGAGCAGAAGTGGCAGGGAGCAGGGGCTCTGCATGAGCTCTGCTCCGGAGGCGGGCCTAGTAACAGAGGCCCAGGCCTGCAAGAGGGAGAAGGAAGGAAGAGGAGCGGAGAAGGCTCCAGGAACGAGGAATGAAGGGATCCCAGGGGTGCGGACGGGCGAGTCGCCACCGCACGCCCGAATCCACCTGCGTGGAGGGGTCAGGCCAAAGGGGGAGACCGGTCCCCGAACTAGTGGAGGCAGGAAACGACCCTCAGCTAGAAACCGGAGGCTCTGACATTTTATGTGGCGCAGCCCCTTGCTCCACCCGCTAGGAAGGCACCACATAGGGTCAGGGAAACTGGCGCCAAGTTTACCAAGAGGAGGCCCGAGGCAGCCGGACAGAAGTGTTGGTAAGAAAGGCCAGACAAAGGACACACAAAGGGGGTCCTGTGAAGCGCTCCAAAGTTATCTGGGAGTTGTCTGAGCCCCTCACCTGGTGAGCACAGTACGACGTGGGCAGCCGTTACCTGCAGACGTGGTCTGGATAATAAGAACTGTGAGTAAAGGCCCTGAACTGCATCACTGACTCCGTGTCGTTACTCCTGCTGCCCTGCACCATCACCCCCATCCTCCGCATACACTGCCCTGAGGCTATACTCCTCCCGTGGGGAGTTATGCTACGCTCTGCTGCACCCACAACACCAGCCTTAGCGGTCTGCCCTGTAGCGGTGGTTCACTCTGACCGCAATCCACGGGTGGCGTAGTCGGACATTTAAACATCAAAACCACATAAATAGTTCCGCCACTGGTTTGACCGCCCTGAGCCACGGAACCGGATCGCCGCCACGAAGACTACAACCACCAGCATCCACCAAAAAGGGTCCGGCTCCGGGTGTTCCAAGGCCCAGGGGGTGCGTCAGAACATTTTCATCACCTTTCACAATCACCAATGGGACAAGGCAGGGATGTCCTCTGTCCCCTCTCTTATACATCCTAGTGACGGAGCACCTGCTCTCATCAATTCGCCATAACCCCAATATTAGGTGGATTGAGGTGGGAGGCACCGAGTACAAGTGCTCTCTATTTGCTGATGATGTCCTAGTATATATCACTCAATCACATATATCCATCCCTGCTGTTATGGCTGAAATAGATCACTTTGTTACATGGTAAAATTTTAAAATCAATGCAGCGAAGTCTGAGGCCCTCGATGTCTCCCTCCCTAAATCCATATAGGATTCCATCCAGTCCAACTTTCCCTTTGCCTGGCCCTCACAGGGTATCAAATACTTAGGAATTCCTATTCATAGAGACCTCTCCCATCTATGTTATCTTAATTTTGGGCCCTTTATTGAACAATTCCATACAGACCACGGTTGGCAAGTTAGAACTGTAAGATTCACTACGTGAACCACTGGTGTTTTGTGGAAAAGCACATGTACACCGCGTTCCAAATTATTATGCAAAAAGTGTTTAGGAGTGATAAGGGAAGAATTTGTTTGTTTGTCAGTTAAACTCATTGATGGTGATGTGTGTCAGGGCTCTTTATATCACTGTAAGCAATTGCAGACACCTGTGCTAATTAGTTTGGCAGGTGTGTCCAATGAAAGGCAAGACTACTTAAGAAGGCTCTCTCACATTATTAAGCAGCCTACATTTTCTGCCAAAATGGGAAAGAAAAAGGATGTGTCGGCTGCTGAGAAGCAATAAATTGTGGAGTGTTTAGGTCAAGGCATGACTACAATCAACATTGTGCGATGATCAGGATGAAGTGTCTTGGCAATCAAGAAGTATGTAGTTGATTCACAGTACACACGTGTGCGTGCTGATAAGGGCAAATTGAGGACTCTTTCCTACAGGCAATTACGTCAGGTTGAAAGAGCAGCGGCAAAAAAGCCTTGTCATAGCAGCAGACAAGTTTTTGAAGCTGCTTGTGCCTCCAACGTCCCCCGAACAACAAGATGCAGGGTCCTTCAGAGGTTTGCAGCTGTGCATATGCCATCCTGTCGACCTCCTCTATCCACTTCACACAAGCAGAAACGGCTCCAGTGGGCCAAACATTACATGAAGACTGATTTCAAAACTGTTTTGTTCACGGATGAGTGGCGTGCAGCGCTCGATGGTCCAGATGAATGGAGTGGAGGATGGCTGGTTGATGGACACCCCACGCAAACACGGCTACAGCGCCAACAAGGAGGAGGTGGAGTAATGTTTTGGGCTGGAATCATGGGGAGAGAGATTGTCGGCCCCTTTAGGATCCCTGAAGGCGCTAAAGATGAACTCCATAATGTATGTGGATTTTCTCAAACAGCACTTCCTGCCATGGTTCAAGAAGAAGAACCGTGTATTTCACAGCAAGATCATTTTTCTGCATGATAATGCACCATCTCATGCTGCACATAAAACATCTGCATCTCTGGCTGATATGGGCATAAAAGGGGACAAACTTATGGTGTGACCCCCATGCTCCCCTGACCTCTACCCCATTCAGAACCTTTGGAGCATCATTAAAAGGAGTGTCTATGATGGGGGGAGGCAGTTCACATCTAAGCAACAGCTCTGGGAGGGTATTCTGTCCTCATGCAAAACAATTGAAGCAGAAACCATCCAAAACCTGACAAATTCAATGGACGAGAGAGTTCAGAAGCTCCTTTCGAACAAGGGGTCCTATGTGAAAATGTAACATCACCTAGAATAAAGTTTTGAGTTGAAAACTGTTTGATTTCAGTTTCTAACAACCTGCTAATGCTTATAATTTCAAAAATGACCATTTTTTTGGTCTTTATTAAAATGAAAAGGTTGATCGAAAAGTTTGGGGGATCTAAGAGTGTGGCAACCCAGTAGTCATAATTACTTCGAATTCTGACAATATGAGGGTCATGCTGCAGGTAGTGCAGCAAGAAGGCACTTATGTGTCTTGCGCATCTCGGAGCCCCAAAATTATTTTCCGGGCTAGATGCAGCTAAAAATTATTTTTAATTTTAAATCTGGTGAAGCTTATTATAGATGGCCTAATAGGATCAGTGCTGCACACTGCTACAAAGCCCAAATTATTTTCCAGTCAAGATACAGATAAACATGATTAGTAATTTGAAAGCTTAAAACGGTTGGTAGGGTGATTTTAACCAATCATCAAGCTTTTACTCTCCCCAGGATGACACAGGGGTAGAAAAGTCGTTTCGGATCCATGATTTGTTCATCTTTATGAACGTGAGTCTGTCTACATTATCAGTGGAGAGCCGCGTGCGCTTATCTGTCAGCACACCACCAGCAGCGCTGAACACACGTTCAGACAGAACGCTGGCTGCGGGGCATGACAAGATCTCCAAGGCGTAAGTGGCTAGCTCCGGCCATTTATCCAGATTGGAAGCCCAAAAAGAGCAAGGGTCCAGTGACACAGTCGTGGCTTCAATGTTTACTTGGAGATACTCCTGTACCATCGTCTCTAGGCGTTGACTATGTGTCAGACTTCTTGTCTCCTGTGGCCTTGCAAAGGATGGGCTAAAAAAGTGGTGAAATGATTCCGCAAAATTGATGTTACCAGCAGATACTGTGGTTCTGTTACGGTTTGAGTGCTGAACACTTGACGGTCCCACGGTTGGCAAGTTGGAACTGTGAGATTCACTACGTGCACCACTGGTATTTTGTGGAAAAGCACATGTAAGATTCTGCAACAGTCTCTGCTGATACTCCTGCATGCGTGCATCCCTTTCTATGGCAGGAATAATTTCTGCAAATTTACTTTTGTACCGGGGATCTAACAGTGTGGCAACCCAGTAGTCAGGATTATTTCTAATTCTCACAATTCGAGGGTCATGTTGCAGGTAGTGCAGCAAGAAGGCACTCATGTGTGTTGCGCATCCAGGAGCACCAAGTCCCTGTTGTGTTGGTGGCGAGGTAACAATCATGCTTCCTTCCTCTGTCCTCTCCCCCCAACCTCGCACAACAGAAATGTGATCAAGGTCTCCCTCATCTGATGAGTCTTCCATCAGTTCGTCCTCCACTTCTTCCTGGGCTCCTGCACCTTCCTCACTAGTTTGGCTGCTACCATGCGCCCTGGTAAAATCATCTCCCCCACCCTCACATGCCTGCCGCCTTGGTGCTGCCGACCGTCTGGACCTTGCAGATGTTAGCCCTTCCGCATACAACTCCTCCTCCTCTACTTCCTCCACCTCCTCTTGTGCCACCACCTGACTCCGAATTCTGTTTAACATGTGCTCCAGCATGTAAATCACCGGAATAGTCATGCTGATAATGGCATCGTCAGCACTAAACATCTTCGTCGCCATTTCAAAACTGTGCAGAAGGGTGCATAGGTCCCTGATCTGAGACCACTCCTCCAGCGTGATTTGCCCCACCTCTGAATCTCGTTGGCCCAGGCTATACGTCAGAACGTATTGCACCAGGGCTTGTCGGTGCTGCCACAGTCGCTGCAACATGTGCAGAGTTGAATTCCACCGGGTAGGCACATCGCATTTTAGCCGGTGAAGTGGCAGGCCCAACGACTTCTGTAGAGATGTAAGTCGCTGAGCTGCGGGATGCGAACGGCGGAAGTGAGCACACAGCGACCGTGCCCTCTGCAGAAGGCCATCTAGTCTGGGATAGTGGGCTAAAAATTTCTGGACAACCAGGTTCAACACGTGAGCCATACAAGGCACGTGTGTGACATTGCCCCGGCGAAGGGCCGCACCCAGGTTTGCAGCATTGTCGCACACGGCCTTCCCTGGTTTCAGGTCCAGTGGAGACAACCATTCAATTGGTTCTCCAGAGCTGACCACAACTCCTCAGCTGTGTGACTCACATTTCCCAGACATTTCAATGTAAAAACCGCCTGATGACGTTGAGCCCTACTGCCAGCATAGTAAGGAGGTGTGCAGGATCCCTTCTGCGCAGTTAGAAAGCTTGTGGCATGACCAGACAGGCTTTGGGTGCAGGTGGAAGACCGAGAGGAGGTTGAGGAGGCAGAAGCAGTGGAGGAACTTTGACATAAAGAGGATTGACGCACAACTCGTGGGGACGGCAAGACTTGGACAGCAGCCCCTTGTCCTGCTGTCACCATAGTTACCCAGTGCCCAGTCAGCGACATGTAACGCCCCTGTCCATGCCTACTCGTCCAAGTGTCTGTGGTGAAATGCACCCTGTCACACACAGAGTTTCTCAAAGAAGCGGTGATGTTGTGTGCGACATGCTGGTGGAGCGCAGGCACACCTTTCTTTGAGAAGTAGTGCCGACTGGGCATCTGGTACTGGGGCACTGCGACGGACATAAGGTCTCGAAAATCCTCTGTGTCCACCAGGCGGAAAGGCAGCATTTCTGTAGCCAAGAGCTTGCAGATGGTGAAATTCAACCTCTTAGCTTTCTCATGGCTAGGAGGAAATGGTCTTTTACTTGTCCACATCTGAGGGACCGAGGGCTGGCTATTGTGCTTAGACGGGGTTGATAAGGGTGTCCCCGGCAAACTGCCGGTCTGTGAGGAAGATGCAGGCGGACATGTTAGGTTGCCTTGATCCAAAGGTGGTGCTATCGATGTCGGACAGCGCTCAAGACCAGCTGGTGTTACCACCTCCAAAGAAAATGATGACCTGCCAATCACGCTGGCTGTTGCGGGTAAAGAGGTGGCAGGTCTGCGCCCCAAAACAGGTGTGACTGCTGTCCCCCCAGTCACAGAGGATGAAGAGGCCGCGGATGCACAAGATATGGCAGACGGTGGTTGGCCCGGCCGGCTAGGCCGCATTGTAGCACACTGAGCTTCCCACTGCAACTTATGCTTCATGTCCATGTGCCGGTTCATGCATGAAGTACTCAAACTATGTATTTTTTGGCCTCTACTTAGCTTTTGCTGACAAATGTTACAGATAACACGAGTTGGGTCATCTTTATCGATCTGAAAAAATGCCCAGGCTATGCAAGGCTTAACACCCATGCGACCTGAAGAGCCACCACGACTTGTGGTGAGAGGCAGAGTTGTGTTTGAGGATGCAGTTGTTGACGTGCTTCCAGTACTACGTCTCTGTCCAGGAAGGCGCAACCTGACCTCGTCGTCACTAGCATCTTCCTCCACCTCCTCTGCTGACCTCATCTCTTGGCTGACTGTGGGTTGACAGTAAGTGGGATCTCCGACCTCATCATCATCACCCTGTGCGTTATCACACCCGTCGTCCTCAGAGCCAACCTGTTCCTGCCCTGACAAAAAACTAAAGTTGTCGCTCCAATCAGGTATTTGAGTCTTATCATCGTCTTCCTCATTGTCTCCACCAACAGGAGTTACAGTTTGGGAATGAGGGTCTACATTATGGTCAGAACCTTCTGGTCCTGGATCCGACTCATAAAGATTCTGGGCATCAGTGCAGATCATTTCCTCGTCTGGATTCACAGAAGCGCTGGAGTCGACCTCTGATTCCCAGGCTATAGTATGAGTAAACAGCTCTGCAGACTCAACCATCTGTTCTACCTCATACTCAGACGGGCAGCTGGAGATTTGGGAGCTGTGAGGAAGCAAGTGCGATTTGGGTGACACCTTTGAGGACTGGAGTATTTGTGATGTTGAAGTTGATGTGGAGGAGAGCCCACTTAAAGGAGCACTTGATATCTGTTGAAGCACCTGCTGTTTTTGTGCCTCATCTGGAATTTGTAGCGATTGGCGTGGCCGTAAGAAAGGGATCTTATCACATTGTCCGCTAAAAGAAGTAGACATTTTAGTTTGGCTGGAAGATGGTCTTTCTTCTGCACCTACCCCACGGACACAACCTTTTTTCCCCTTCCCAACACGCCTATTCCCCTTTCCACCAGCAGCAGGCCTTTTTCCACTCATTTTGGTGGTTAACTAATTCACAACTCTGGAGTTGTTTGCACAAAAAAACAATGGATGGTAACCGAGCAGAGCTGAGTGGCCAAACTGTGGTATTAGGCCAAAACTATTGGCTGGGTTAGATGCAGAAAAAAATTATTTTTAATTTGCAACCTGATGGAGGTCAGTATAGAAGGACTAATAGAACAAGTCCCACACACTGCTAGAAGCCCAAATATTTTTTCAGAGCTAGATGCAGAAATTTTTTTTATTCAATTTGCAACCTGATGGAGGTCAGTATAGATGGACTAATAGACCAAGTCCCACACACCGCTAGAAGCCCAAATATTTTTTCAGAGCTAGATGCAGAAAAAAATTATATTCAATTTGCAACCTGCTGGAGGTCAGTATAGAAGGACTAATAGAACAAGTCCCACACACTGCTAGAAGCCCAAATATTTTTTCAGAGCTAGATGCAGAAAAAAATTATTTTTAATTTGCAACCTGATGGAGGTCAGTATAGATGGACTAATAGACCAAGTCCCACACACTGCTAGAAGCCCAAATATTTTTTCAGAGCTAGATGCAGAAAAAAATTATTTTTAATTTGCAACCTGATGGAGGTCAGTATAGATGGACTAATAGAACAAGTCCCACACGCTGCTAGAAGCCCAAATATTTTTTCAGAGATAAATGAAGAAAAAAATTATTTTTAATTTGCAACCTGATGGAGGTCAGTATAGATGGACTAATAGACCAAGTCCCACACACTGCTAGAAGCCCAAATATTTTTTCAGAGCTAGATGCAGAAAAAAATTATTTTTAATTTGCAACCTGATGGAGGTCAGTATAGATGGACTAATAGAATGATGCTATGCCCAAAAGATTTTACTTCACTAGGTGCAGTAAAAAAATTGGTATTCTATACACAGGTGGTATATCTTGCAACACAGATAGGCTACTCCACTGACTAACACACTCTGCAATAGGCCAAAAAGGATTAGCTTTGCTAGATTCAGCCAAATGCTGTGAAAAAAACTTGCACAGCACTGGCACAGACCTGCCTGGCAAAAACTGATAGGAACTGATGTAACCTAGTCCTGAAAAGGACTCCAATTACAATTAGTCTTTACTCCCACAATCTATCTATTTAAGAGCACAGACCTGCTTGATAAAAGTCGTAGGAAATGCTGTAACCTAGTCCTTAAAAGGACTGCAATCACAACTATTCCCTACTCCCAAGCTATCTGTATATTTGTGCGAAAATTGGCTTGAAATTAACAAGGTATAGCGCACACAGCAACAGCGATGCCGTCTAACACGCAGCTGCAGCAGTGAGAAAATGGTGGCGACGGGGAAAATGGCTTGGTCTTATAGGGCAAAGACATGTGACATACACTGCCAATGACACATGCCCTTGCTTGTGTGAAAAAAAGCACTTCGCTCCGTGTGTGCGCTGCTGATAGGCTGACAGATTGCACCTCCCCACTGTAAATGCGGGAAAGAGAAAAAAAAATGGAGATCTTCATTGTTCCTGCAGAGATCCATCCCCTGCCCCTCCCCCCGCCCCGCTGTACACTCAAACTGCGTATTAACATTAATTTTCATCATTACTGAGAAAAAATCCAGTTATGATTTTGGTGCACGAACAGTTATCGAACATAACCTCGAACAGCCGAATTTTTCTCAAATTGTTCGTGTTCGCCGACCGGCTCGAACACCGCCCAAAACAGCTCGAATTTGAGATTGGCGAACAGTTCGAGTAGAACAACGCTCATCTCTACTCACCTTTTCCCCATTACAATAGTATAACTTGCATATCTGAGGAATGACCGGGAACTGAGATAATGGATTCTGAGCTTCTGAGCGTCATAGAGGTTTCATATTTAATATCAATCTTCATGAATATTGGTGACGGCCAACATGATGTCTCCATCTTGGATGTGGGACCCCCCCACACCAAGATATGAAATCTGAAGGTTTCTATGTTCTATGCAGCTGGGTGGTTTCACAAAACCGAGCCCCCGTGTGAGGTAGACAATATGGGTGGTTCCTAATAATTTGGCCCTGTTACTAAAAAGCAAATCGGCCATTTTCAAGTCATTCTTCTCAGGGACGTCAGACGCACGCACACCACGCTGCGCGGAAGAATCAAGTCTACTTTCCGGGGAGCCGCCCCCCCACAGAATCTGAGACCATCACCTTGTGAAGCAGGTTTTGCTATTACTTATCCCTTTTATTTTAATAACTATTTATGCATATATGTAAATTGTCTCCTTTATAATATCTTGTATATATTTTGTAAACACTGCCCCCCTTTTGGGAAGAATCATTAATTATTTACCAGTTTCGTCCTTCTTGTCCTATGTCGAGCAAACACGTTCCTCACCCGCTAATTCACGTTACCTACCAGGTACCCGATCCACCTGTTAAGCGATCGATGGTGGCAGTATACCAGTATTTATGTGATATTGTGGTTTGAGGGTGGCTGGTCGGAGGTATATATACGTTCCTGGAAGGAACTGGTGGTATATATACGTCCTGTCACATCACGTGCCGCAATAGTCCACATAAATTAGAGCAGCTGCACCCGTGCTTATCCTCGGTCAATAACGGGTTTGACCAGCAGGATAAGGGGGCGCCAGAGAGCTGCAAGGTCTGACCAAAAAGTGGGTGTCGTTTTCCTGACAAATTGGTGGCAAGCGGTGGGATCATAGGACATTAGTGATCGGGTTTGAGCAATCATTCCTCTCACTAAAAACTTGCACAAAAGTTTTGGAAGATCGAACTCAGTGTTTATTAGATCTGAGACAATACTGTATGTGTAGCAGTTACCCCTACCCTTCTTCGTTTTTTCTTTTCTGTTTTTATTTAGGTGATCATTGTCGTAGTTGGGGAGTCCTGGTACAGCCAGCAGAAAAAGGACACTCTTATTGGAATATGTATAACCAAAGGCATTGACCCCCACGGCAAAAACAGAGAACAAATGATTGCTAAACTGTTACAAGGTGCTGCAGAGCCCGTCTGACAGCAAAGCCCTGATGATGGGGCGGCCAGCCAAGGCCCGGATGGCGCTGCTGCAGGGGTCCCACCTGTGATTGCCAGCCATGCCCGCAACCAGGGTAGTGTGGACCCCCACCTGCAGATGGCCTTGGAGGAGCTCGCCGCAGACGATCGTGATGGACGACTGCAGCTGATCCTGAGATTCCAGGAGCGGGCTGAGCGACAAGCCCAAGCTGACCGAGAGGCTGCTGAGCGAGAAGCCCAAGCTGACCGACAACACCAACTGGAGCTAGCCCGGATTCAGAAGGAGTCGCCCTCTACGCAGACCCGTGAGTCCAACAGTGCCAGCTGCTTTAAACCTCGTCCTGAGCACTTCCCTGTGATGGAAAAGGATGGGGACTTGGACACATTTCTGCGAGGCTTTGAAAAGGCCTGCAGGCAGTAACAGCTGTCAACAGACGAGTGGGCAAAATATTTAACCCCAGGACTCCGAGGAAAAGCTTTGGAGGTGTTTGCTTCCCTCCCCCGAGAGCAAGATGGAGACTATGAGGCCGTCAAGCAGGCCCTGATAAAAAAGTATCAGCTGACTCCGGAGGTGTACCAGAAAAAGTTCAGAGCCCTCCAACGTGGACCACATGATACCTACAGCAATGTGGTAGACGGGCTCCGAACCAACTTTGAGCAGTGGATCCAAGGACTGTCAGCGACCACCTTTGAGCAGTTAAAGGATCTGATGGTGAAAGACCAGTTCCTGCATCTGTGTCCGACTGAGGTATGGCAGTTCGTGATGGATCGGGAGCCACCAGATGCCAATAAAGCAGCGCAGATCGCAGACACCTACGAGGCCAACCGGAGACCAGAGGTGCGGAAGTCGGTCGTCGCCAGCTGGAAAGGGGGTAAGCCATCAACCACCATCCCTGGCCCTGCCAGCCAACCTTCCGGAGGCCTTTTTCCCGTTACCAATGCCCGGCCTGCATCTGATGCCCGCAGGTGTTATTCCTGCAACCAGACTGGTCATCTCAGCGCCACTTGCCCAGAGAAGCAGAGGAAGAACCCCCCATCCAAGGCCCCAGGGCCTAAGGCATCAGTTCTTTTGGTGGGTGGGCCGGTTGGGAGGGCCTGTGAAAACTTGCAGTCTGTCAGGGTGGGGGACACTCTCACTGTAGGCCTCAAGGACACTGGGGCCGAACGAACCCTCATCCGACCCGAACTGGGGTCCACTGAAGAGCTTATTCCGGGAAAGACCCTGACTGTCACCGGGATTGGGGGCGTCCGATGCCCCTTGCCCATGGCCCGGGTTTTTATTGATTGGGGTGCGGGGAGTGGGGTGAAGGAAGTGGGAGTATCCAAAAACCTACCTGCAAATGTTTTGTTGGGAACTGATTTAGGGAGGATGCTTGCTTATTATGTCCCTAACACCCCTCCCCGATATGATACGGTTGGTAAAGTTAATGCTCATACTGTGAATGTCAATACTTTACATGATGATGATGATGATGATGTTGTATTGGAAGGTGCAGGAGAACTCAGCCATGTCACTCTGCGGGGTGATGTTGCTGAGGATCCCCTAGCAGGAGCAAAGGTCAGTGCCAAGGGAAATGGGGAGAGGCACTAGGACCATGACGCAGGTGGTGCTGTGCCAGTGACCAGTGTCACAACAGAAGGTGACCTGGCTGATAGTCGCTGTCCCATACGTAGCACTGTGCCTGAGGTAATGGAGGATGATGGAGAAGTAGTTCTCATGGCCTCGCAGGCTAATGAGACGGTGTTACTTCCCGGGGAGACGGCCTATAAAGCCGCTGTTACCCGCAGTCAGAGTGCCCAGAACGCAAGTAATGCCCTGCCTTCTGGACCCTCCTCGGACAGAGGAATAACTGAATCAGGTATGGACCCAGAGCCGATCCCAGAGGGTCCCAGTGAGGACGTGGCCTTAACCTCACCTCTGGCTTCCTCCAGTCAGGAGTTTCAGGCAGCTCTGCACTCAGATGCTAGCCTGGAGACGTTAAGGAGCCTCGCTGAGAAACCCACCTCCGAGTCGGATAAGGAGAGGGTATTCTGGGACCAAGGGAGGTTGTACCGGGAGACAGTTCCCTGTACACCCCAACAGGAGTGGCTGAGGGAAAGACAGCTGGTCGTCCCCTACCAATTCAGGGATGAGTTGTTGCAGATCGCCCATGAGATTCCACTCGCTGGACACTTGGGGGTCAGCAAAACCAAGGCCTGGCTGTCTCATCACTTTTATTGGCCCAAAATGAGGACAGATGTGGTGAACTACTGTCGCTGCTGTACCACGTGTCAAAGAGTGGGAAAGTCAGGGCCGGCCCCCAAAGCCCCCCTGATCTCTTTGCCAGTGATAGAGGAGCCTTTCCAGAGTATTGCTGTGGACATTGTGGGACCACTGGCCATGCCCAGCAGATCTGGAAAACGTTTCATCCTTACCGTGGTAGACTATGCTACCCGGTATCCGGAGGCAGTAGCCCTGTCCTCAATTAGGGCGGATAAGGTGGTGGACGCCCTCTTGGCCATCTTTTCGCGAGTAGGATTTCCCAGGGAGATGCTTACCGACCAGGGGACTCAGTTCATGTCACGCTTAATGGAGGCCCTATGTAAGAAAATGCAGGTGCAGCATTTGGTATCGAGCGCGTATCACCCACAGACCAATGGTTTGTGTGAGCAATTCAATGGTACCCTCAAACAGATGTTAAAAATGCTGGTTGAGACCGAGGGTCGCGACTGGGAGCGTTACCTCCCACACCTGTTATTTGCTTACAGAGAGGTTCCACAGGCCTCGACGGGGTTCTCCCCCTTTGAGCTCTTGTATGGCAGGCGTGTCCGAGGACCCCTTGGGTTGATAAGGGAATTCTAGGAAGAAGAGCCGAGCTCCCCAGGAGTGTCCTTCGTGGAGTATGTCATGCGCTTCCGTGACAAGATGCAGACCTTAACGCAGTTGGTGCATGACAACATGGCGCAAGCCCAGGCTGACCAGAAGCATTGGTACGACCAGAACGCCCGAGAACGGACCTACCAGGTGGGTCAGAAGGTGTGGGTGCTGGTCCCCGTACCAAAGGACAAGCTTCAGGCGGCCTGGGAAGGCCCGTACGTCATTCACCAACAGCTCAACCCGGTCACCTACGTGATCACACTTGACCACGAGCGGGGTAGGCGGAAGGCGTTTCACGTTAATATGATGAAGGCTCATCAAGAACGTGGAACCTGCATCCTACCGGTCTGCAACCTGCCCGAGGATGGGGAGGATGACCCCCTCTTGGACATGCTCGCCCAAGCGAAGGCCAGTGGGTCCCTAGAGGATGTAGAGATAAGCGACTTGCTATCCGCAGACCAGAGGTCTCAGCTGTGAGCAGTGCTGAATCCCTTCCAAGCAGTGTTCACCAACATGCCTGGCAGGACTGAGGCGGCGGTCCATGAAGTGAACACCGGGAATCATGCCCCACTCCGGCGGACAGCCTATCGAATCTCCGACGAGGTGCAGCATGTCATGCGCCAGGAGGTCGAGGAGATGCTGAAGCTGGGGGTGATTAAGCGGTCCAAGAGCGCGTGGGCCACACCTGTAGTCCTGGTGCCAAAGAAGAACCGGACCACCCGGTTCTGTGTGGACTACCGGGGGCTCAACGCTATCACAGCCTCTGATGCACAACCAATGCCACGCATTGAGTAGCTGCTGGAGCGGTTAGCCGGTGCGAGCTATCTCTCCATTATGGATTTGAGTCGGGGATATTGGCAGATTCCCTTGAGCCCCGGGGCCCAGGAGAAGTCCGCCTTTATCACCCCCTTCGGATTGTATGAATCCACGGTCATGCCTTTCGGCATGAAAAATGCCCCTGCCACTTTCCAGCGAATGGTCAACCACCTGCTCCAGGGACTGGAGAGGTACGCAGTGGCGTACCTGGATGACATTGCCATCTTCAGTCCCACGTGGGAGGATCACCTCGAGCATCTGCAGCAGGTGCTCGGGCGCATTCACCAGGCGGGCTTGACCATCAAGCCGGGAAAGTGCCAGATGGGCATGAACGAGGTCCACTACCTGGGGCACCGGGTAGGTGGGGGTACTCTGAAGCCAGAGCCTGGAAAGGTGGACGCTATCGTGTCCTGGCCCACCCCCAGGACCAGAAGCATTGGTACGACCAGAACACCCGAGAACGGACCTACCAGGTGGGTCAGAAGGTGTGGGTGCTGGTCCCCGTACCAAAGGACAAGCTTCAGGCGGCCTGGGAAGGCCCGTACGTCATTCACCAACAGCTCAACCCGGTCACCTACGTGATCACACTTGACCACGAGCGGGGTAGGCGGAAGGCGTTTCACGTTAATATAATGAAGGCTCATCAAGAACGTGGAACCTGCATCCTACCGGTCTGCAACCTGCCCGGGGATGGGGAGGATGACCCCCTCTTGGACATGCTCGCCCAAGCGAAGGCCAGTGGGTCCCTAGAGGATGTAGAGATAAGCGACTTGCTATCCGCAGACCAGAGGTCTCAGCTGTGAGCAGTGCTGAATCCCTTCCAAGCAGTGTTCACCAACATGCCTGGCAGGACTGAGGCGGCGGTCCATGAAGTGAACACCGGGAATCATGCCCCACTCCGGCGGACAGCCTATCGAATCTCCGACGAGGTGCAGCATGTCATGCACCAGGAGGTCGAGGAGATGCTGAAGCTGGGGGTGATTAAGCGGTCCAAGAGCGCGTGGGCCACACCTGTAGTCCTGGTGCCAAAGAAGAACCGGACCACCCGGTTCTGTGTGGACTACCGGGGGCTCAACGCTATCACAGCCTCTGATGCACAACCAATGCCACGCATTGAGTAGCTGCTGGAGCGGTTAGCCAGTGCGAGCTATCTCTCCATTATGGATTTGAGTCGGGGATATTGGCAGATTCCCTTGAGCCCCGGGGCCCAGGAGAAGTCTGCCTTTATCACCCCCTTCGGATTGTATGAATCCACGGTCATGCCTTTCGGCATGAAAAATGCCCCTGCCACTTTCCAGCGAATGGTCAACCACCTGCTCCAGGGACTGGAGAGGTACGCAGTGGCGTACCTGGATGACATTGCCATCTTCAGTCCCACGTGGGAGGATCACCTCGAGCATCTGCAGCAGGTGCTCGGGCGCATTCACCAGGCGGGCTTGACCATCAAGCCAGGAAAGTGCCAGATGGGCATGAACGAGGTCCACTACCTGGGGCACCGGGTAGGTGGGGGTACTCTGAAGCCAGAGCCTGGAAAGGTGGACGCTATCGTGTCCTGGCCCACCCCCAGGACCAAGAAGCAGGTGCAGTCCTTCTTGGGCACCGCAGGTTACTATAGATACTTTGTACGAGACTATAGTAGCCTTGCGAAGCCCTTGACAGACCTCACCAGGAAGAGCCTACCCCATTCCGTCAAATGGACAGATGAATGCGAGGTGGCCTTTAGGGCTTAGAAGACTGCCCTGAGCAGCTCTCCTTTACTAAAGGCGGTCGACGGCACACGGCCACTCTTAGTACACACCGACGCCAGTGAGTTTGGCCTCGGTGCTGTACTCAGCCAGGTCGACACGGGAAACCAAGAACACCCCGTGTTGTACCTAAGACGGAAACTGCTGCCGAGGGAAGTGGCCTATTCCACCATAGAGAAGGAGTGCCTGGCCATTGTATGGGCCCTCAACCGCTTACAGCCTTACTTGTACGGGTGCCCCTTCACTGTCGTGACTGACCACAACCCCCTGAGTTGGCTGCACACCATGTCCAGTGCCAACGGAAGGTTGTTACGCTGGAGCCTCACGCTCCAGCAGTACGACTTTATTGTTCAACACCGCAAGGGCAGCGAGCGTGGCAATGCCGATGGGTTGTCCCGGCGGGGGGAACCTACAGATATACGCCTGGAGGAGTACCAGAAGGTCCTACCTCCATAGCGCAGTCTAAAAGGGGGAGGTGTCAGGCAAAATGTATTTCAGCCCGAGTTTTTAAAAATGAGAGATGTCTCAAAGAAAAAGAAACACCCCCACCCCCTCTCCATTTGTAGAGAGTACATAGAACTCATTTTTGTTTTTTTGTTTTCCCCCAAACCAGGAATCTTTATGACCCGCCATAAAACCTCAGTCCAGGGCAAGCACTGGTACAAACCGGAAAGTCCCTCCAAAAAACCCCATTGTTTAATGGTACAAACGTTTAATGTCAATTTGAATAACGCACAGGTCTGACAGAAACACCGGGACCACATTTTTGGAATGCTCACCTTTTTCCCATTACAATAGTATAACTTGCATAACTGAGGAATGACCGGGAACTGAGATAATGTATTCTGAGCTTCTGAGCGTCATAGAGGTTTCATATTTAATATCAATCTTCATGAATATTGGTGACGGCCAACACGATGTCTCCATCTTGGATGTGGGACCCCCCCACACCAAGATATGAAATCTGAAGGTTTCTATGTTCTATGCAGCTGGGTGGTTTCACAAAACCGAGCCCCCGTGTGAGGTAGACAATATGGGTGGTTCCTAATAATTTGGCCCTGTTACTAAAAAGCAAATCGGCCATTTTCAAGTCATTCTTCTCAGGGACGACAGACGCACGCACACCACGCTGCGCGGAAGAATCACGTCTACTTTCCGGGGAGCCGTCCCCCCCACAGAATCTGAGACCATCACCTTGTGAAGCAGGTTTTGCTATTACTTATCCCTTTTATTTTAATAACTGTTTATTCATATATGTAAATTGTCTCCTTTATAATATCTTGTATATATTTTGTAAACACTGCCCCCCTTTTGGGAGTAAATCATTAATTATTTACCAGTTTCGTCCTTCTTGTCCTATGTCGAGCAAACACGTTCCTCACCCGCTAATTCACGTTACCTACCAGGTACCCGATCCACCTGTTAAGCGATCAGTGTTGACAGTATACCAGTATTTATGTGATATTGTGGTTTGAGGGTGGCTGGTCGGAGGTATATATACGTTCCTGGAAGGTACTGGTGGTATATATACGTCCTGTCACATCACGTGCCGCAATAGTCGACATAAATTAGAGCAGCTGCACCCGTGCTTATCCTCGGTCAATACCGGGTTTGACCAGCAGGATCAGGGGGCGCCAGAGAGCTGCAAGGTCTGGCCCAAAAGTGGGTGTCGTTTTCCTGACATTCCCGTTACCAATGCCCGGCCTGTATCTGATGCCCGCAGGTGTTATTTCTGCAACCAGACTCGTCATCTCAGCGCCACTTGCCCAGAGAAGCAGAGGAAGAACCCCCCATTCAAGGCCCCAGGGTCTAATGCATCAGTTCTTTTGGTGGGTGGGCCGGTTGGGAGGGCCTGTGAAAACTTGCAGTCTGTCAGGGTGGGGGACACTGTCACTGTAGGCCTCAAGGACACTGGGGCGGAACGAACCCTCATCCGACCTGAACTGGTGTCCGCTGAAGCGCTTATTCCGGGTAAGACCCTGACTGTCACCGGGATTGGGGACGTTCGATGCCCCTTGCCCATGGCCCGGGTTTTTATTGATTGGGGTGCGGGGAGTGGGGTGAAGGAAGTGGGAGTATCCAAAAACCTACCTGCAAATGTTTTGTTGGGGACTGTTTTGCGGAGGATGTTTGCTTATTATGTCCCTGACACCCCTCCCAGATCTGATACGGTTTGTAAGGTTAATGCTGATACTGTGAATGTCAATGCTTTACCTGCTGATGATGATGATGATGTACTGGAAGGTACAGGAGAACTCAGCCATGTCACGCTGCGGAGAGATATTGCTGAGGATCCCTTATAAGGAACAAATGTCAGTGCTAAGGGTAATGGGGAGAGGCACGGGGACCATGAAGCAGGTGGTGCTGTGCCAGCGACCAGTGTCACAACAGATAGAGACCTGGCTGATGGTAGCTGCCCCATACGTAGCACTGTGCCTGAGGTAATGGGGGAGGATGGGGAAGTAGTGCTCATAGCCGCGCAGGCCGATGGGACGGTGTTATTCCCCGGGAAGACGGTCTGTGTAGCCTCTGTTACCTGCAGTCAGAGTGCCCAGAACGCAAGTAACGCCCTGCCTTCTGGACCCTCCTCGTACAGAGGAATAACAGAATCAGGTATGGACCCAGAGCCGGTCCCAGAGTGTCCCAGTGAGGACGTGGCCTTAACCTCACTTCTGGCTTCCTCCAGCCAGGAGTTTCAGGCAGCTCTGCACTCAGAAGCTAGCCTAGGGATGTCAAGGAGCCTCGCTGAGAAGCCCACCTCCGAGTCTGATAAGGAGAGGGTATTCTGGGACCAAGGGAGGTTGTATCGGGAGACAGTCCCCTGTACACCCCAACAGGAGTGGCTGAGGGAAAGACAGCTGGTCGTGCCCTACCAATTCAGGGATGAGTTGTTGCGGATCGCCCATGAAATTCCACTCGCTGGACACTTGGGGGTCAGCAAAACCAAGGCCCGGCTGTCTCACCACTTTTATTGGCCCAAAATGAGGACGGATGTGGTGAACTACTGTCGCTCCTGTACCACATTTCAAAGAGTGGGAAAGTCAGGGCCGGCTCCCAAAGTCCCCCTGATCTCTTTGCCAGTGATAGAGGAGCCTTTCCAGAGGATTGCTGTGGACATTGTGGGACCACTGGCCATACCCAGCAGCTCTGGAAAACTTTTCATCCTTACCGTGGTAGACTATGCTACCCGGTATCCGGAGACAGTAGCCCTGTCCTCAATTAGGGCGGATAAGGTGGCGGACGCCTTCTCTGCCATCTTTTCGCGAGTAGGCTTTCCCAGGGAGATGCTTACCGACCAGGGGACCCAGTTCATGTCACGCTTAATGGAGGCTCTATGTAAGAAAATGCAGGTGCAGTATCTGGTATCGAGCGCGTATCATCCCCAAACCAATGGTTTGTGTGAGCGATTCAACGGTACCCTCAAACAGATGTTAAAAATGCTAGTTGAAACCCAGGGACGCGACTGGGAGAGTTACCTCCCACACCTGCTATTTGCTTACAGAGAGGTTCCACAGGCCTCGACGTGGTTCTCCCCCTTTGAGCTCCTGTACGGCAGGCGTGTCCGAGGACACCTTGGGTTGATAAGGGGATTCTGGGAAGAAGAGCCGAACTCCCCATTAGTGTCCATCGTGGAGTATGTCATGCGCTTCCGTGACAAGATGCAGACCTTGACGCAGTTGGTGCATGACAACATGGCGCAAGCCCAGGCTGACCAGAAGCATTGGTACGACCAGAACGCCCGAGAGCGGACCTGCCAGGTGGGTCAGAAGGTGTGGGTGCCGGTCCCTGTACCAAAGGACAAGCTTCAGGCGGCCTGGGAATGCCCGTACGTCATTCACCAACAGCTCAACCCGGTCACCTACGTGATCACTTTTGACCACGCGCGGGGTAGGCGGAAGGCTTTCCACGTTAATATGATGAAGGCTCATCAAGAACATGGAGCCTGCATCCTACCGGTCTGCAGCCTGCCCGAGGATGAGGAGGACGACCCCCTCTTGGACATGCTGGCCCAAGCGAAGGTCAGCAGGTCCCTAGAGGATGTAGAGATAAGCGCCTTGCTATCCGCAGACCAGAGGTCTCAGCTGCGAGCAGTGCTGAAACCCTTCCAAGCAGTGTTCACCAACATGCCTGGCAGGACTGAGGCAGCGGTCCATGAAGTGGACACCGGGAATCATGCCCCACTCTGGCGGACAGCCTATCGAATCTCCGACGAAGTGCAGCATGTCATGCGCCAGGAGGTCAAGGAGATGCTGAAGTTGTGGGTGATTAAGCGGTCCAAAATCGTGTGGGCCTCACCTGTAGTCCTGGTGCCAAAGAAGGACCGGACCACCCGGTTCTGTGTGGACTACAGGGGGCTCAACGCTATCACAGCCTCTGACACACAACCAATGCCACGCATTGAGGAGCTGCTGGAGCGGTTAGCCAGCGTGAGATATCTGTCCATTATGGATCTGAGTCGGGGATATTGGCAGATTCCCTTGAGCCACGGGGCCCAGGAGAAGTCTGCCTTTATCACCCCCTTCGGATTGTATGAATCCACGGTCATGCCTTTTGGCATGAAAAATGCCCCTGCCACGTTCCAGCGAATGGTCAACCACCTGCTCCAGGGACTGGAGAGGTACGCAGTGGCGTACCTGGATGATATTGCCATCTTCAGTCCCACCTAGGAGGAGCACCTCGAGCATCTGCAGCAGGTGCTCGGGCGCATTCACCAGGCGGGCTTGACCATTAAGCCAGGAAAGTGCCAGATGGGCATGAACCAGGTCCACTACCTGGGGCACCGGGTAGGTGGGGGTACTCTGAAGCCAGAGCCTGGGAAAGTGGACGCTATCGTGTCCTGGCCCACCCCCAGGACCAAGAAGCAGGTGCAGTCCTTCTTGGGCACCGCAGGGTACTATAGACGCTTTGTACAAGACTATAGTAGCCTGGCGAAGCCCTTGACAGACCTCACCAGGAGGAGCCTACCCATTCAGTCAAATGGACAGATGAATGCGAGGTGGCCTTTTGGGCTTTGAAGACTGCCTTGAGCAGATCTCCTGTGCTAAAGGCGGTCGACGGCACACGGCCCCTCTTCGTACACACCGACGCCAGTGAGTTTGGCCTCGGTGCTGTACTCAGCCAGGTCGACTCGGGGGACCAAGAACACCCCGTGTTGTACCTAAGTCGGAGACTGCTGCCGAGGGAAGTGGCCTATTCCACCATAGAGAAGGAGTGCCTGGCCATTGTATGGGCCCTCAACCATTTACAGCCTTCCTTGTACGGGCGCCCCTTCACTGTCATGACTGACCACAACCCCCTGAGTTGGCTACACACCATGTCCGATGCCAACGGAAGGTTGTTACGCAGGAGCCTCACCCTCCAGCAGTACGACTTTACCGTTCAACACCGCAAAGGCAGCGAGTATGGCAATGCCGATGGGTTGTCCCGGCGAGGGGAGCCTCCAGAGATACGCTTGGAGGAGTATCAGAAGTTCCTACCTCCATAGCGCAGTCTAAAAGGGGGAAGTGTCAGGCAAAATGTATTAAAATCTCCACCCCCTGCTCATTTGTAAGAGTGCTACATAGAACTTCTCTGCTCCCCCATCCTTAACAGGAATTTTTATGAGCGCCATAAAGCCTCAGCCCAGAGCAAGCCTTCTAATACCCTGGAATTTTCCCTCCAATCCTATTGTTTAAGTGTACAAACGTTTAATGTCGATTTTAATAATGCACATGATTGTCACAAACACAAGGACCACATTTTTGGAATGCTTACCTTTTTCCAATTATAATAGTATATCTTGCATAACTGAGAAACCACCGGAAGCCCGGGAAATGGATTCTGAGCTTCTGAGCGTCATAGAGATATCATATTTAATATCCATCTTCATGAATATTGATGACGGCAAACATGATGTTTCCATCTTGGATGTGGGATGCCCCCACACCAAGATATGAAATCTGAAGGATTTCTATGTCCTATGCAGCTGGGTGGGTTCACAAAACCGAGCCCCCGTGTGAGGTAAACACCATGGGTGTCTCCTAATGTTTTGGCCCCGTACTAAAAAACAGAACGGCCATTTTTTAAGTCATTCTTCTCCGGGACGTCAGACGCATGCCCTCCTCGCTGCGTGGAAGAATCACATCTAATTTCCGGGAGCCGTCCCCCCCACAGAATCTGAGACCATCACCTTGTGAAGCAGGTTTTGCTATTACTTATCCCTTTTATTTTAATAATTGTTTATCCATATATGTACATTGTCTCTTTTATAATATCTTGTATATCTTTTGTAAACACTGCCCACTTTCGGGAGTAAATCATTATCATTTACCAGCTTCGTTCTTCTTGTCCTATGTCGAGCAAACACATTATTCACCCGCTACTTCACGTTACCTAACGGGTACCCGATCCACCTGTTAAGCGATCGGTGGTGGCAGTATACCAGTATTTATGTGATATTGTGGTTTGAGGGTGGCTGGTCGGAGGTATATACACGTTCCTGGAAGGAACTGGTGGTATATATACGTCCTGTCACATCACGTGCCGCAATAGTCGACATAAATTAGAGCAGCTGCAACCGTGCTTATCCTCGGTCAATACCGTGTTTGATCAGCAGGATAAGGGGGCACCAGAGAGCTGCAAGGTCTGACCAAGTGTGTTTTCCTGACAGGGGTCAGTATTATAGTAGTTATATTCTTGTACATAGGAGCAGCATTATACTAGTTATATTCTTGTACATAGGGGGCAGTATTATAGTAGTTATATTATTATACATAGCAGCAGTATTGTAGTAGTTATATTCTTGTTCATAGGGGGCAGTATTATAGTTGTTATATTCTTGTACATAGGAGCAATATTATAGTAGTTATATTCTTGTACATAGGGGGCAATATTATAGTAGTTATATTCTTGTACATAGGGGCAGTATTATAGTAGTTATATTCATATACATAGGAGCAGTATTATAGCAGTTATATTCTTGTACATAGGAGCAGTATTATAGTAGTTATATTTTTGTACATAGGAGCAGCATTATAGTCGTTATATTCTTGTACATAGGGGGCAATATTATAGTAGTTATATTCTTGTACATAGGGGGCAGGAATATTGTAGTTATATACTTGGACATAGGGGCAGTATTGTAGTAGTTATATTCTGATACATAGGAGTAGTATTATAGTAGTTATATTCTTGTACATAGGAGCAGTATTATAGTAGTTATATTCTTGAACATAGGGGCAGTATTATAGTAGTTATATTCATATACATAGGAGCAGTATTATAGCAGTTATATTCTTGTACATAGGAGCAGTATTATAGTAGTTATATTCTTGTACATAGGGGGCAGTATTATAGTAATTATATTCTTGTACATATGAGAAGTATTATAGTAGTTATATTCTTGTACATAGGGGTCAGTATTATATTAGTTATATTCTTGTACATAGGGGTCAGTATTATAGTAGTTACATTCTTGTATATAGGATCAGTATTATACTAGTTATATTCTTGTACATAGGGGGCAGTATTATAGTAGTTATATTCTTATACATAGGAGCAGTATTATAGTAGTTATATTCTTACACATAGGAGCAGTATTACATTAGTTATATTGTTGTACATAGGAGTATTATAGTAGTTATATTTGTATACAAAGGAGCAGTATTATAGTAGTTATATTCTTGTACATAGAAGCAGTATTTTAGTAGTTATATTCTTGTACATAGGAGCAGCATTATAGTAGTTTTATTCTTGTACATAGGGGGCAATATTATAGTAGTTATATTCTTGTACATAGGGGGCAGGAATATAGTAGTTATATACTTGGACATAGGGGCAGTATTGTAGTAGTTATATTCTTGTACATAGGAGCAGTATTATAGTAGTTATATTCTTGTACATAGGGGCAGTATTATAGTAGTTATATTCTTAAACATAGGAACAGTATTATAGCAGTTATATTCTTGTACATAGGTGCAGTATTATAGTAGTTATATTCTTGTACATAGGGGCAGTATTATAGTAATTATATTCTTGTACATAGGAGCAGTATTATTGTAGTTATATTCTTGTACATAGGGGTCAGTATTATAGCAGTTACTGTATATTCTTGTACATAGGGGTCAGTATTATAGTACTTACATTCTTGCATATAGGAGCATTATTATACTAGTTATATTCTTGTACATAGGGGGCAGTATTATAGTAGTTATATTCTTATACATAGGAGCAGTATTATAGTAGTTATATTCTTGTACATAGGGTACAGTATTATAGTAGCTATATTCTTATACATAGGAGCAGTATTATAGTAGTTATACTCTTGTACATAGGAGCAGTATTATAGTAGTTATATTCTTGTACATAGGAGCAGCATTATAGTAGTTTTATTCTTGTACATAGGGGGCAATATTATAGTAGTAATATTCTTGTACATAGGGGGCAGGAATATATTAGTTATATACTTGGACATAGGGGCAGTATTGTAGTAGTTATATTCTTGTACATAGTAGCAGTATTATAGTAGTTATATTCTTGTACATAGGGGCAGTATTATAGTAGTTATATTCTTAAACATAGGAACAGTATTATAGCAGTTATATTCTTGTACATAGGAGCAGTATTATAGTAGTTATATTCTTGTACATAGGGGCAGTATTATAGTAATTATATTCTTGTACATAGGAGCAGTATTATTGTAGTTATATTCTTGTACATAGGGGTCAGTATTATAGCAGTTACTGTATATTCTTGTACATAGGGGTCAGTATTATAGTACTTACATTCTTGCATATAGGAGCATTATTATACTAGTTATATTCTTGTACATAGGGGGCAGTATTATAGTAGTTATATTCTTATACATAGGAGCAGTATTATAGTAGTTATATTCTTGTACATAGGGTACAGTAATATAGTAGTTATATTCTTATACATAGGAGCAGTATTATAGTAGTTATATTCTTGTACATAGGAGCAGTATTATAGTAGTTATATTCTTGTACATAGGAGCAGTATTATAGTAGTTATATTCTTGTACAAAGGGGGCAGGATTATAGTAGTTATATTCGTGTACATAGGGGCAGTATCATAGTTATATTCTGATACATAGGAGCAGTATTATACTAGTTATATTCTTGTACATAGGAGCAGTATTATAGTAGTTATATGCTTGTACATAGAGGGCAGTATTATAGTAGTTATATTCTTGGACATAGGGGCAGTATTATAGTAGTTTTATTCTCATACGTAGGAGCAGTATTATAGTAGTTATATTCTTACACATAGGAGCAGTATTATAGTAGTTATATTCTTGCACATAGGAGCAGTATTATATTAGTTATATTCTTGTACATAGGAGGAGTATTATAGTAGTTATATTCTTATACATAGGAGCAGTATTATAGTAGTTAAATTCTTGTACATAGAAGCAGTATTTTAGTAGTTATATTCTTGTACATAGGAGCAGCATTATAGTAGTTATATTCTTGTACATAGGAGCAGTATTATAGTAGTTATACTCTTGTACATAGGAGCAGTATTATAGTAGTTGTATTCTTGTACAAAGGGGCAGTATTATTGTAGAAATATTCTTGTACATAGCGGTAGTATTATAGTAGTTATACACTTGCATATTGGAGCAGTATTATAGTAGTTATATTCTTGTACATAGGGGGCAGTAATATAGTAGTTATATTCTTGTACATAGGGGGCAGGATTATAGTAGTTATATTCGTGGACATAGGGACAGTATCATAGTAGTTATATTCTGATACATAGGAGCAGTATTATAGTAGTTATATTCTTGTACATAGGAGCAGTATTATAGTAGTTATATTCTTGTGCATAGGAGGAGTATTATAGTAGTTATATTCTTATACATAGGAGCAGTATTATAGTAGCTATATTCTTGCACATAGGAGCAGTATTATATTAGTTATATTCTTGTGCATAGGAGGAGCATTATAGTAGTTATATTCTTATACATAGGAGCAGTATTATAGTAGTTTTATTCTTGTACATAGGAGCAGCATTATAGTAGTTTTATTCTTGTACATAGGGGGCAATATTATAGTAGTAATATTCTTGTACATAGGGGGCAGGAATATATCAGTTATATACTTGGACATAGGGGCAGTATTGTAGCTATATTCTGATACATAGGAGTAGTATTATAGTAGTTATATTCTTGTACATGGGAGCAATATTATAGTAGTTATATTCTTGTACTTAGGGGGCAATATTATAGTAGTTATATTCTTGGACATAGGGGGCAGTATTATAGTAATTATATTCTTGTACATAGGAGCAGTATTATAGTAGTTATATTCTTGTACATAGGGGTCAGTATTATAGTAGTTATATGCTTGTTCATAGGGGTCAGTATTATAGTAGTTACATTCTTGTATATAGGAGCATTATTATACTAGTTATATTCTTGTACATAGGGGCTGTATTATAGTAGTTATATTCTTATACATAGGAGCAGTATTATAGTAGTTATATTCTTGTACATAGGGTAGAGTATTAAAGTAGTTATATTCTTATACATAGTAGCAGCATTATAGTAGTTATATTCTTGTACATAGGAGCAGTATTATAGTAGTTAAATTCTTGTACATAGGAGCAGCATTATAGTAGTTATATTCTTGTACATAGGAGTAGTTTTATAGTATTTGTATTCTTGTACATAAGGAGCAGTATTATAGGAGTTATATTCTTGTACATAGGAGCAGTATTATAGTAGTTATATTCTTGTACATCTGGGCAGTATTATATTAGAAATATTCTTGTACATAGGGGCAGTATTAAAGTAGTTATATACTTGCATATTGGAGCAGTATTATAGTAGTTATATTCTTGTACATATGGGGCAGTAATATAGTAGTTATATTCTTGTACATAGGGGGCAGGATTATTGTAGTTATATTCTGATACATAGGAGCAGTATTATAGTAGTTATATTCTTGTACATAGGAGCAGTATTATAGTAGTTATATTCTTGTACATAGGGGCAGTATTATAGTAGTTTAATTCTTATATGTAGGAGCAGTATTATAGTACTTATATTCTTGTATATAGGAGCAGTATTATAGTAGTTATATTCTTGTACACAGGGGGCAGTGTTATAGTAATTATATTCTTGTACATGTGAGCAGTATTAGAGTAGTTATATTCTTGTACATAGGGGGCAGTATTATAGTAGTTATATTGTTGTACATAGGAGCAGTATTATAGTAGTTATATTTTTGCACATAAGGGTAGTATTATCGTCGTTTTATTCTTGTACATAGGGGGTAGTATTATATTAGTAATATTCCTGTACATAAGGGCAGTATTAAAATAGTTATATTCTTGTACATAAGGGTCAATATAATAGTTATAATCTTGTACATAGAGGCAGTATTATAGTAGTTATATTGTTGTACATAGGGGTCAGTATTATAGTAGTTATATTCTTGTACATAGGGGACGGTATTTTAGTAGTTACATTCTTGTACATAGGGGGCAGTTTAATAGCAGTTATATTCTAGCACATAGCAGCAGTATTATAGTATTTATATCCTTGTACATAGGGGGCAGTATAATAGTTGTTATATTCTTATATATAGGAGCAGTATTATAGTAGATATTTTCTTGTACATAGGAACAGTATTATAGTAGTTATATCCTTGTACATAGGGGGCAGTATTATAGTAGTTATATTCTTGTACATAGGAGTGATATTATAGTAGTTATATTCTTTTACATAGGAGCAATATTATAGTAGTTATATTCTTGTACATAAGGAGCAGTATTATAGTAGTTATCGTCTTGTACATAGAGGCAGTGTAATAGTAGTTATATTCTTGTACATAGGAGCAGTTTTATAGTAGTTATATGCTTGTACATAGGAGCAGTATTATAGTAGTTATATTCTTGTATATAGGGGGCAGTATTATAGTAGTTATTTTCTTGTACTAAGGAGCAGTATTATAGTAGTTATTTTCTTGTACATTGGAGCAGTGTTCTAGTCTTTATATTCTTGTACATAGGGGGCAGTATTATAGTAGTTATATTCTTGTACATACGGGGCAGTATTATAATAGTTATATTCTTGTACATAGGGGGCAGTATTATAGTAGTTATATTCTTGTACATAGGAGCAGTATTATAGTAGTTATATTCTTGTACATAGGGGGCTGTATTATGGCAGTTATATTCTTGTACATAGGAGCAGTATTATAGTAGTTTTATTCTTGTACATAAGGAGCATTATTATAGCAGTTATATTCTTGTGCATAGGAGAAGTATTATAGTAGTTATTTTCTTGTACAAAGGATCAGTATTATAGTAGTTATATTCTTGTACATAAGGAGCAATATTATAGTATTTATCGTCTTGTACATAGGGGGCAGTATTATAGTACTTATATTCTTGTACATAGGGGGCAGTATTATATTAGTTATATTCTTGAGCCTAGGGGGTAGTATTATAGTAAAGATATTCTTGTACTTAAGGGCAGTATTAAAGTAGTTATATTCTTGTACATAGGTGATGGTGTTTTAGTAGTTACATTCTTGTACATAGGGGGCAGTATTATAGCAATTATATTCTTGTACGTAGGAGCAGTATTATAGTAGTTTTTTCTTGTACATAGTGGCAGAATTATAGTAGTTATATTCTTCTACATAAATGTATTATTATAGTAGTTATATTCTTGTATATAGGAGCAGTAGTATAGTAATTATATTCTTCTACGTAGGAGCAGTATTATAGTAGCTATATACTTGTACATAAGGAGCATTATTATAGTAATCATATTCTTGTACATAAGGGTAGTATTATAGTAGTTATTTTCTTGTACATAGGAACAGTATTATAGTATTCATATCCTTGTACATAGGGGGTGTCAGGCAAAAGGTATTTTTTCCCTAATTTTAAAAATGAGAGATGTTTTAAAAAATAAAACCCCCCACCCACTATCCGTTTGTAAGAGAAGACATAGAACTGCAGTGCTGGCCCCCACCCTAAGAATTTTTATTATTGTCGTAAACCCTCAGTGCAGAGCAGCTTCTAGTTCAAAATAGTTATTCCCTCCAAAATTCTATTGTTTAGCTGGACAAACAGTTAATGTAGAATTTAAAAACGCACATGACGGTCAGTAACCCAGGGACCAGAGTTTTGGAATGTTCACATTTTCCTGGTTCCAATGATATATTTTTCATAACTGGGCTACCCCCAGAAATCGAGGAATTGGTTTCTTAGCTTCTGAGCATCATAGAGAGGTCCTGTTTAATATCCATCTGCATGAAAATTAGTGACGGCCAACATGATGTCTCCATCTTGGATGTGGGACCCCCCACACCAAGATATGAAATCTGAAGGTTTCTATGTTCTATGCAGCTGGGTGGTTTCACAAAACCGAGCCCCCGTGTGAGGTAGACAAAATGGGCGGTTCCTAATAATTTGGCCCTGTTACTAAAAAGCAAATCGGCCATTTTCAGGTCATTCTTCTCAGGGACGCCAGACGCACGCATACCACGCTGCGCGGAAGAATCACGTCTAATTTCCGGGGAGCCGTTCCCCCCACAGAATCTGAGACCATCACCTCGTGGCGCAGGTTTTGCTATTACTTATCCCTTTTATTTTAATAACTGTTTATGCATACATGTAAATTGTCTCCTTTTATAATATCTTGTATATATTTTGTAAACACTGCCCCCCTTTGGGAGTAAATCATTATTATTTACCAGCTTCGTTCTTCTTGTCCTATGTCGAGCAAACACGTTCCTCACCCGCTAATTCACGTTACCTACCAGGTACCCGATCCACCTGTTAAGCGATCGGTGGTGGCAGTATACCAGTATTTATGTGATATTGTGGTTTGAGGGTGGCTGGTCGGAGGTATATATACGTTCCTGGAAGGAACTGGTGGTATATATACATCCTGTCACATCACGTGCCGCAATAGTCGACATAAACTAGAGCCGCTGCACCCGTGCTTATCCTCGGTCAATACCGTGTTTGACCAGCAGGATAAGGGGGCGCCAGAGAGCTGCAAGGTCTGACCCAAAAGTGGGTGTCGTTTTCCTGACAAATTGGTGGCAAGCGGTGGGATCATAGGACATTAGTGATCTGGTTTGAGCAATCATTCCTCTCACTAAAAGCTTGCACGGTTCTTACCTGGACCCTGCACAAAAGTTTTGAAGATCGAACTCAGTGTTTATTAGATCTGAGACAATACTGTATGTGTAGCAGTTACCCCTACCCTTCTTCGGTTTTTCTTTTCTATTCTTAATTTGGTGATCATGGTCGTAGTTGGGGAGCCCTGGTACCGCCAGCAGAAAAAGGACGCTCTTATTGGAATATGTATAACCAGAGGCATTGACCACTGCGACAAAAACAGAGAACAAATGGCTGCTACACTGGCGCAACTGGAGACTGAGCAAGCCCTTCTCCAGACCTCAGCAGGGCCAGAGGTCAGCCGAGATATGGACATTACTGCTGCAGGGGTCCCACCTGTAGACGCACGCCGCGTCAGCGACCAGGCCAGCGTGGACCCCTATCTGCAGATGGCTCTACAGCAACTTCCTGCAGAGGATCATGAAGGACGGCTGAGAGTAATTCAACAGCACCAGGAGGCCGAGAGAGCCCAGCGAGAGGCCGAAAGAGCCGAGAGAGCCGAGCGAGCCGAGAGAGCCGAGCGAGAGGCCGAGAGAGCCCAGCGAGAGGCTGATGAGCGGCGAGCGGAGGCCCAAGCTCAGATGGCCCATGAACTGCAGATGGCCCAACTCGGGATCCCAGCATCCACCTCACGGAATGGTGAGACCAACAATGCGACCCTGTTTAAGCCCCGTCCAGAGCATTTTCCTGTGATAGAAAAGGACGGCAACCTCGACACCTTTCTGAGGGGTTTTGAAAAGACTTGCAGACAATACCAGCTGCCTGAGGAACAGTGGGCGCGATATTTAACTGCAGCGCTGCAAGGCAAAGCTCTGGATGTGTTTGTGGTTCTTCCTCCAAGCCTCGATGGGAACTATGATGCCATTAAGCAGGCCCTAATCCAGAGGTTCCAACTGACCCCTGAGGTGTACCGTAAAAAGTTCCGGAGCCTCCAGCGTGGACCGCACGACAGTTACAGCGATGTGGTGCATGGGCTCCGGACCAACTTTGAGCAGTGGATCCAAGGACTGTCAGCGACCACCTTTGAGCAGCTAAAGGATCTGATGGTGAAAGACCAGTTCCTGCATCTGTGTCTGACTGAGGTACGGCAGTTCGTGATGGATCGAGAGCCACCTGATGCCAATAAAGCAGCACAGATCGCAGACACCTACGAGGCCAACCGGAGACCAGAGGTGCGGAAGCCGGTCGTCGCCAGCTGGAAAGGGGGTATGCCATCAACTACCATCCCTACCCCTGCAAGCTGACCTTCCGGAGGCCTTTTTCCCGTTACCAATGCCCGGCCTTCATCTGATGCCCGCAGGTGTTATTTCTGCAACCAGACTGGTCATCTCAGCGCCACTTGCCCAGAGAAGCAGAGGAAGAACCCCCCATCCAAGGCCCCAGGGCCTAATGCCTCAGTTCTTTTGGTGGGTGGGCCGGTTGGGAGGGCCTGTGAAAACTTTCAGTCTGTCAGGGTGGGGGACACTCTCACTGTAGGCCTCAAGGACACTGGCGCCGAACGAACCCTCATCCGACCCGAACTGGTGTCCACTGAAGAGCTTATTCCGGGAAAGACCCCGACTGTCACCGGGATTTTGGGGGGGTCCGATGCCCCTTGCCCATGGCCCGGGTTTTTATTGATTGGGGTGCGGGGAGTGGGGTGAAGGAAGTGGGAGTATCCAAAAACCTACCTTCAAATGTTTTGTTGGGAACTGATTTGGGGAGGATGCTTGCTTATTATGTCCCTAACACCCCTCCCAGATCTGATACGGTTGGTAAGGTTAATGCTGATACTGTGAATGTCAATGCTTTACCTGATGATGATGATGATGTTGTATTGGAAGGTGCAGGAGAACTCAGCCATGTCACTCTGCGGGGTGATGTTGCTGAGGATCCCCTAGCAGGAGCAAAGGTCAGTGGCAAGGGTAATGGGGAGAGGCACGAGGACCATGAAGCAGGTGGTGCTGTGCCAGCGACCAGTGTCACAACAGAAGGTGACCTGGATGATGGTAGCTGCCCCATACGTAGTACTGTGCCTGAGGTAATGGAGGATGATGGAGAAGTAGTTCTCATGGCCTCGCAGGCTAATGAGACGGTGTTATTCCCCGGGGAGACAGCCTATATAGCCGCTGTTACCCGCAGTCAGAGTGTCCAGAACGCAAGTAACGCCCTGCCTTGTGGACCCTCCTCGGACAGAGGAATAACAGGATCAGGTATGGACCCAGAACCGGTCCCAGAGGGTCCCCTTGAGGACGTGGCCTTAACCTCACTTCTGGCTTCCTCCAGCCAGGAGTTTCAGGCAGCTCTGCACTCAGATGCTAGCCTGGAGACGTTAAGGAACCTCGCGGAGAAACCCACCTCCGAGTCGGATAAGGAGAGGGTATTCTGGGACCAAGGGAGGTTGTACCGGGAGACAGTTCCCTGTACACCCCAACAGGAGCAGCTGAGGGAAAGACAGCTGGTCGTCCCCTACCAATTCAGGGATGAGTTGTTGCGGATCGCCCACGAAATTCCACTCGCTGGACACTTGGGGGTCAGCAAAACCAAGGCCCGGCTGTCTCATCACTTTTATTGGCCCAAAATGAGGACAGATGTGGTGAAGTACTGTCGCTCCAGTACCACGTGTCAAAGAGTGGGAAAGTCAGGGCCGGCCCCCAAAGCCCCCCTGATCTCTTTGCCAGTGATAGAGGAGCCTTTCCAGAGGATTGCTGTGGACATTGTGGGACCACTGGCCATGCCCAGCAGCTCTGGAAAATGTTTCATCCTTACCGTGGTAGACTATGCTACCCGGTATCCGCAGGCAGTAGCCCTGTCCTCAATTAGGGCGGATAAGGTGGCGGACGCCCTCTTGGCCATCTTTTCGCGAGTAGGATTTCCCAGGGAGATGCTTACCGACCAGGGGACTCAGTTCGTGTCACGCTTAATGGAGGCTCTATATAAGAAAATGCAGGTGCAGCATTTGGTATCGATCGCGTATCACCCACAGACCAATGGTTTGTGCGAGCGATTCAACGGTACCCTCAAACAGATGTTAAAAATGCTGGTTGAAACCCAGGGTCGCAACTGGGAGCGTTACCTCCCACACCTGCTATTTGCTTACAGAGAGGTTCCACAGGCCTCGCGACGGGGTTCTCCCCCTTTGAGCTCCTGTATGGCAGGCGAGTCCGAGGACCCCTTGGGTTGATAAGGAAATTCTGGGAAGAAGAGCCTAGCTCCCCAGGAGTGTCCATCGTGGAGTATGTCATGCGCTTCCGTGACAAGATGCCGACCTTGACGCAGTTGGTGCATAACAACATGGCGCAAGCCCAGGCTGACCAGAAGCATTGGTGCGACCAGAACGCCCGAGAACGGACCTACCAGGTGGGTCAGAAGGTGTGGGTGCTGGTCCCCGTACCAAAGGACAAGCTTCAGGCAGCCTGGGAAGGCCCGTACGTCATTCACCAACAGCTCAACCCGGTCACCTACGTGATCACACTTGACCACGAGCGGGGTAGGCGGAAGGCGTTTCACGTTAATATGATGAAGGCTCATCAAGAACGTGGAACCTGCGTCCTACCGGTCTGCAACCTGCCCGAGGATGGGGAGGATGACCCCCTCTTGGACATGCTCGCCCAAGCGAAGGCCAGCGGGTCCCTAGAGGATGTAGAGCTAAGCGACTTGCTATCCGCAGACGAGAGGTCTCAGATGCAAGCAGTGCTGAAACCCTTCCAAGCAGTGTTCACCAACCTGCCTGGCAGGACTGAAGTGGCGGTCCATGAAGTGGACACCGGGAATCATGCCCCACTCCGGCGGACAGCCTATCGAATCTCCGACGAGGTGCAGCATGTCATGCGCCAGGAGGTCGAGGAGATGCTGCAGTTGGGGGTGATTAAGTGGTCCAAGAGCGCGTGGGCCTCTCCTGTAGTCCTGGTGCCAAAGAACGACCGAACCACCCGGTTCTGTGTGGACTACAGGGGGCTCAACACTATCACAGCCTCTGATGCACAACCAATGCCACGAATTGAGGAGCTGCTGGAGCGGTTAGCCAGTGCGAGCTATCTCTCCATTATGGATTTGAGTCGGGGATATTGGCAGATTCCCTTGAGCCCCGGGGCCCAGGAGAAGTCCGCCTTTATCACCCCCTTCGGATTGTATGAATCCACGGTCATTCCCTTCGGCATGAAAAATGCCCCTGCCACGTTCCAGCGAATGGTCAACCACCTGCTCCAGGGACTGGAGAGGTACGCAGTGGCGTACCTGGATGACATTAGCATCTTCAGTCCCACCTGGGAGGATCACCTCGAGCATCTGCAGCAGGTTCTTGGGCGCATTCACCAGGCGGGCTTGACCATCAAGCCGGGAAAGTGCCAGATGGGCATGAACGAGGTCCACTACCTGGGGCACCGGGTAGGTGGGGGTACTCTGAAGCCAGAGCCTGGAAAGGTGGACGCTATCGTGTCCTGGCCCACCCCCAGGACCAAGAAGCAGGTGCAGTCCTTCTTGGGCACCGCATTGTACTATAGACGCTTTGTACAGGACTATAGTAGCCTTGCGAAGCCCTTGACAGACCTCACCAGGAAGAGCCTACCCCATTCCGTCAAATGGACAGATGAATGCGAGGTGGCCTTTAGGGCGTTGAAGACTGCCTTGAGCAGATCCCCTGTGCTAAAGGCAGTCGACGGCACACGGCCACTCTTAGTACAGACCGACGCCAGTGAGTTTGGCCTCGGTGCTGTACTCAGCCAGGTCGACTCGGGGAACCAAGAACACCCCGTGTTGTACCTAAGCCGGAAACTGCTGCCGAGGGAATTGGCCTATTCCACCATAGAAAAGGAGTGCCTGGCCATTGTATGGGCCCTCAACCGCTTACAGCCTTACTTGAACGGGCGCCCCTTCACTGTCGTGACTGACCACAACCCCCTGAGTTGGCTGCACACCATGTCAGGTGCCAACGGAAGGTTGTTACGCTGGAGCCTCACCCTCCAGCAGTACGACTTTACCGTTCAACACCGCAAGGGCAGCGAGCATGGCAATGCCGATGGGTTGTCCCGGCGAGGGGAGCCTCCAGAGATACGCTTGGAGGAGTACCAGAAGGTCCTACCTCCATAGCGCAGTCTAAAAGGGGGAGGTGTCAGGCAAAAGATATTTTTTCCCTAATTTTAAAAATGAGAGATGTTTTAAAAAAGAAACCCCCCCACCCCCTATCCGTTTGTAAGAGAAGACATAGAACTGCAGTGCTGGTCCCCACCCTAAGAATTTTTATTATCGTCGTAAACCCTCAGTGCAGAGCAGCTTCTAGTTCAAAATAGTTATTCCCTCCAAAATTCTATTGTTTAGCTGGACAAACAGTTAATGTAGAATTTAAAAACGCACATGACGGTCACTAGCCCAGGGACCAGAGTTTTGGAATGTTCACATTTTCCTGGTTCCAATGATATATTTTTCATAACTGGGATACCCCCAGAAATCGAGGAATTGGTTTCTTAGCTTCTGAGCATCATAGAGAGGTCCTGTTTAATATCCATCTGCATGAAAATTAGTGACGGCCAACATGATGTCTCCATCTTGGATGTGGGACCCCCCCCACACCAAGATATGAAATCTGAAGGTTTTTATGTTCTGTGCAGCTGGGTGGTTTCACAAAACCGAGCCCCCGTGTGAGGTAGACAAAATGGGCGGTTCCTAATAATTTGGCCCTGTTACTAAAAAGCAAATCGGCCATTTTCAGGTCATTCTTCTCAGGGACGCCAGACGCACGCATACCACGCTGCGCGGAAGAATCACGTCTAATTTCCGGGGAGCCGTCCCCCCCACAGATTCTGAGACCATCACCTCGTGGCGCAGGTTTTGCTATTACTTATCCCTTTTATTTTAATAACTGTTTATGCATACATGTAAATTGTCTCCTTTTATAATATCTTGTATATCTTTTGTAAACACTGCCCCCCTTTTGGGAGTAAATCATTAATTATTTACCAGTTTCGTCCTTCTTGTCCTATGTCGAGCAAACACGTTCCTCACCCGCTAATTCACGTTACCTACCAGGTACCCGATCCACCTGTTAAGCGATCGGTGGTGGCAGTATACCAGTATTTATGTGATATTGTGGTTTGAGGGTGGCTGGTCGGAGGTATATATACGTTCCTGGAAGGAACTGGTGGTATATATACGTCCTGTCACATCACGTGCCGCAATAGTCGACATAAACTAGAGCCGCTGCACCCTTGCTTATCCTCAGTCAATACCGTGTTTGACCAGCAGGATAAGGGGGCGCCAGAGAGCTGCAAGGTCTGACCCAAAAGTGGGTGTCGTTTTCCTGTCAGGGGGCAGTATTATAGTAGTTATATTCATTTACATAGGAGCAATATTATAGTAGTTATATTCTTGTACATAGGAGCAATATTATAGTAGTTATATTCTTGTTTATAGGAGCAGTATTATAGTAGTTATATTCTTGTATATAGGAGCAGTATTATAGTAGTTATATTCTTGTATATAAGAGCAGTATTATAGTATTTATATTCTTGTACGTAGAAGCAGTATTATAGTAGTTATATAATTGTACATAGGGAGCATTATTATAGTAGTTATCATCTTGTACATAGGGGCAGTGTTATAGTAGTTATACTCTTGTACATAGGGGGCAGTATTATAGTAGTTATATTCCTGTACATAAGTGTTTTATTATAGTAGTTATATTCTTGTGCATAGGGGCAGTGTTATAGCAGTTATATTCTTGTACATAGGGGGCAGTATTATAGTAGTTATGTTCTTGTCCATAGGAGCAGTATTAAAGTGGTTATATTCTTGTACATAGGGTCAGTGTTATAGTAGTTATATTCTTGCACATAGGAGCAGTATTATAGTAGTTATATTCTTGTACATAGGGGACAGTATTATAGTAGTTATATTCTTGTACATAGGGGGCAGTATTATAGTAGTTATATTCTTATACATAAGAGCAGTATTATAGTAGTTATATTCTTGTACATAGGAGCAGTATTATAATAGTTATTTTCTTGTACATAGAAGCAGTATTATAGTAGTTATATTCTTGTACATAAGTAGCAGTATTATAGTAGTTATCTTCTTGTACATAGGGGCTGTGTTATAGTAGTTATATTCTTGTACATAGGGGGCAGTATTATAGTAGTTATATTCTTGTACATAGGAGCAGTATTAAAGTAGTTATATTCTTGTACATGGGAGCAGTATTATAGTAGTTATATTCATGTTGTTATGCACACGCCCGGGCTGAGCGGCGTGTGCGTGTGATTGTAGTGATTCCACTGGACCATGAACCGGAGAGTGCCTGGAGGGGCGTGACTAAGTATCTGGCCGATCCGACCAAGATGGCACGACGGCATACGACGCCAGTGCACCAGGGAGAAACCGGGCAGAGGGACCAGGTGCTACTCCAGGTCAAACTCCGGACACGGGGGTTGACCCACACAGGGATTACTGGATCAGGCTGGTTAGGCTGGCGCACAGACTGGAGGGTATAGGCAGGCACGACTGGTATGCAGGCAGGCGGGTAAAGGCAAGCGCAGCTAGAGTGCAGACAGGGAGGCACTAGCAGGTAGGAACACAGGCGGGATAGGACCCAGTACACACTGGGACTCAGGAACAATACAGGTAGAGGGGTACAGGCAAGCACAGCTAGAGTGCAGACAGGGAGGCACTAGCAGGTAGGAACACAGGCGGGATAGGACCCAGTACACACTGGGACTCAGGAACAGGCAGGTTAGGCTGGCACAGACTGGTGGATATAAGCAAACACGGCAGGTATGCAGATGGGTGGATACAGGCGAGTATGCAGGCAGGGAGGTACTGGCCGAAAGGACGGGCTGGAGCACAGAAAGGTTAAGACCCAGTACAGACTGGGTCACAGAACCGCAGATGCGGTAGACAACCACAGCAGAGAGGGAACGCCCGAAGCGGTGGGCAAGAACAGAGCAGGACAGGGCTGCAGGAGCAGCGGGCACAAGCAGGGCAGGACAGGACTGCCGGAGCAGCGGGCAGAAGCAGGGCAGGACAGGACTGCCGGAGCAGCGGGCAGAAGCAGGGCAGGACAGGACTGCCGGAGCAGCGGGCAGAAGCAGGGCAGGACAGGACTGCCGGAGCAGCGGGCAGAAGCAGGGCAGGACAGGACTGCCGGAGCAGCGGGCAGAAGCAGGGCAGGACAGGACTGCCAGAGCAGTGAGCAAGGAGTCAGAGCAGGCTAGAACCGCCGGAGCGGTAAGCAAAGGAGTCAGAGCAGACTAGAACCGCCGGAGCGGTGAGCAAAGGAGTCAGAGCAGGCTAGAACCGCCGGAGCGGTGAGCAAAGGAGTCAGAGCAGGCTAGAACCGCCGGAGCGGTGAGCAAAGGAGTCAGAGCAGGCTAGGCTGAGTAGGGGGGACAGGGCTCTGTTCACACGGAACAGACAGGAAGGGAAAGGCAGAGCCAGACACCCACAGGGTACTTGCAGTGAAGTAGCGAGTGGACCACAAACTCACAAACGGGAGTACAGAGACAACAAGCAGGAGTTAGGTACGAGTTCAGACTCTGCAGAAAAAGGAAGGGAACGGACATAGAGGCAAAACAGGTAAAGGATAGGAGAGAGTTCAGACTGGAACTGAGTGTACGGAGGAGACCGACACTGCAGCGGGATACAGGAGCGGGTCTGGGAATACGGCCCCCAGAGAGGCAGGACGAACAGGCAAGGAGCGTGTTCAGACAGGACAGACAAGATACAGGAGCGGGTCTAGGTAATCAGCCCCTAGAAGGCGAGAGGAACAGGCTAGGAGCGTGTTCAGACAGGTCAGACAAGATACAGGAACAGGTCTAGGTAATCGGCCCCTAGAAGGCAGGAGGAACAGGCTAGGAGCGTGTTCAGACAGGCCTGGAAATACAGCCTCCAGGATAGGCAGACAAGAGAACACAGAACGGGACCTGGCACCTTCAGAGTGCAAGCACACACTGAAAGAAACACTATGCTCAGGCAGGGATAGATGGGCGCAGCTGAGCTATATACCAGGTGACAGACAGCAATAGGCTGAGGACGCACAAGAGGTGTGACCCACAGCAGGTACAAAAAGCAGGAAGTGATCGGGCGCTGCCCTTAAGCAGCAGAAACAGACACAAACAGACAGCATGGAGGGAAGCCAGAGAGACATTCTGGACAGGAGATCAAGTGCGCGCTCTTGCACAGTGGGAGATGGACCACTATGCAAGGACGCCGCCAGGTATGTTACACATGTTCATAAGGAGCAGTATTCTAGTAGTTATCTTCTTGTACATAGGGGCAGTATTATAGTAGTTATATTCTTGTACATAGGGGCAGTATTATAGTAGTTATATTCTTGTACATAGGGGCAGTATTATAGTAGTTATATTCTTGTACATAGTGACAGTATTATAGTAGTTATATTCTTGCATATTGGAGCAGTTTTATAGTAGCTATATTCTTGTACATAGTGGGCAGGATTATAGTAGCTATATTCATATACATAGGAGCAGTATTATAGTAGTTATATTCTGATACATTGGGGCAGTATTATAGCAGTTATATTCTTATATGTAGGAGCAGTATTATAGTAGTTACATTCTTGTACATAGGAGCAATATTATAGTAGTAATATTCTTGTACATAGGGGCAGAATTATAGTAGTTATATTCTTATACATAGGGGGCAGTATTAGAGTAGTTATATTAATGTACATAGGAGCAGTATTATACTAGTTATATTCTTTTACATAGGAGCAGTATTATACTAGTTATATTCTTGTACATAAGGAGCAGTATTATAGTTATGTTCTTGTACAGGAGGGTTCTATTATAGTAGTTATATTCTTCTGCATAGGAGCAGCATTCTAGTAGTTATATTCTTGTTCATAGGAGCAGTATTATAGTAGTTATTTTCTTTTACATAGGAGCAGTATTATAGTAGTTATTTTCTTGTACAAAGGAGCAGTATTATAGTAGTTATATTCTTGTACATAGGGGGCAGTATTATAGTAGTTATATTCTTGTACATAAGGGCAGTATTATAGTAGTTATATTCTTGTACATAGGGGCAGTATTATAGTAGTTATATTCTTGTACATAGGGGTCGGTATTATAGTAGTTATATTCTTGTACATAGGGGCAGTATTATAGTAGTTATATTCTTGTACATAGGGGCAGTATTATAGTAGTTATATTCTTGTACATAGGGGTCGGTATTATAGTAGTTATATTCTTGTACATAGGGGCAGTATTATAGTAGTTATATTCTTGTACATAGGGGTCGGTATTATAGTAGTTACATTATTGTACATAGGAGCAGTATTATAATAGTTATATTCTTGTACATAGGGAACGGTATTATAGTAGTTACATTGTATGACATAGGGGGCAGTATTATAGCAGTTATACTCTTGTACATAGGGGGCAGTATAATGGTAGTAATATTCTTGTATATAGGGGCAGTATTATAATAGTTTTTTCTTGTACATAAGGGCAGAATTATAGTAGTTATATTCTTGTACATAGGGGGCAGTATTATAGTAGTTATATTCTTGTACATAGGGGCAGTGTTATAGTAGTTAAATTCTTGTACATAGGGGCAGTGTTATAGTAGTTATATTCTTGTACATACGGGTAGTATTATAGTTAGTGTTGAGCGAACATGCTCAACACTGCTCGGTATTCGCCCGAACATCACGCTACTGGGGATGTTCGGCGAGCACCGAGCATTTCCGGGTTACTCGGGCGGGAGCTCGGGTCTCCGCCCTGCATGTTTGGCTTTCTTTACAGAGCCAATGAACGTGCAGGGATTGGCAGCCAGTCACTGTAATGCCGCAGCCATGTTGGTTGTGGGCATTACAGTGATTGGCTGGCCGCACAGCGTCACCTCGAGTATTCAAAACCGGGCGCCGCTATCTTGGACACAGTTGCTCCGGATCAGCCAGTGTAGGGACAGCGCTGCTCATTTAGGGAGAGATTTATCCTGCGAAATAGTTAGTGTAGGGTCTGTAAAGGCTGCCAGATCAAACAAACAGTCCTTCTCAGGACTAATATCCATCCCAGATATCAGGCAGGCAGGCTGTATAGGAGACACAGTGGTTATACCAACAAACGCTGCATTACAGTCCTGTGTGCTCTTGTTGCTGAAATTGCTGGACTTAGCACCAGGTGTCGAGGGCCAGGAAAAATACTCTTTTTTTCATCTAAATCCTCTTTTTTTTTTCCTCCTTCACACTGTACAAATACCCGTCTTATTAACCTTTTGGTGTCCCCCCCCCCCCCCCCCAAAAAAAAAAAAAGCGTGTCTCTGATTTTTCAGACACAAATATATCTGTTGAAAATAGTCTGGTGTAGGCCCGAGAAATACAAGTGTGGTTTTGCAGTTCCACGGTTCAAACCTCTGTATTATAAACTTTTGGGCCATTTGTATCTAAAAAAAAACAGTTTGAGGGTATGTGCACACGATGCAGAAATGAAGCAGAAAATTTCTGCATCATTTCTGCATCTCCCTGGCAGAAAAAACGCATGCGGGTTGACAAGCGCTTTCCAAGCGATTTTAGCATCACTTGGAAAGTGCTTGACAACTAGGTCACACTATATAAATCCATGCAACCGGCATGGATTTATATAGTGTGACCATATAAGAATGTTTAAAAATAAAAAAATAAAGCTATACTTACCGTCTGATGCCCCGGCATGTGCTGCCGCGTTCGTTCCTGGCTTGTTCCTGGCTGCCGGGATATCGCGAGACACTGCGTTGAAGGGCCTGCGGTCACATGACTGTGACGTCACCGAAGGTCCTTCAGTCTTGCACGCGAGCAGAGGGAAGGAGACCGGGGGCCGTCAGAAGGTGAATATATCTTTATTTTTTATTTTATTCTTGTTTTACAGCTTTTTAATGGTACCTGGGTGTGGAGGAGAGTCTCATCTTCTCCACACTCGGGTACCATCCACACATTAGAACGCGCCAATAACGCAAGTACAGATGCAGTCTTGCGGAATTGGCGCGTTCTAATGCAAGTCAATGAAGGCGAAAACGCCGTGTTTACGCAAAATTAATTGACATGCTGCGGATTTTTGAGCGCAGCGTTTACACTGCGGAAAAATCCGCATCATGGGCACAGCACATGCGGATTTCAATTGAGGAACATTGCTGCCCTTCTACCATGCGTTTTTAATGCGTTTCCGCGGCGTTTACGCAGCTGCAAAAACGCAGCGGAAACGCATTAAAAACGCATCGTGTGAACTCAGCCTGAGTGTGTCGCTCACTGTTCAGCCGCAAATATATATATTTAACAAAAGTCTGGTATACACCAGTAAATTATAACTGTGGCTTTGCTGTTCCACTGTAAAAAAATCTCTATTATCCTGCTTTTGGCATTTTTTGCCATAAAAAAAAAATCTAATAGTGTCCCCCTGATTTTTCAGACACAGTTATATCTGTAGAAAATATTCTGGTGTAGGCCCAAGAAATACAAGTGTGGTTTTGCAGTTCCACTGGTCAAATCTCTGTATTATCCTTCTTTTGTCATTTTTTGCCGTAAAGAAAAACAGTAGTGTCTCCTGATTGTTCAGACACAAGTATATCTGTTGAAAATAGTCTGGTGTAGGCCCGAGAAATACAAGTGTGGTTTTGCAGTTCCACGGGTCAAACTTCTGTATTATCCACTTTTGGGCCATTTGTATCTAAAAAAAAAAACAGTTTGAGTGTGTCGCTCACTGTTCAGCCGCAAATACAGTGGTGGCCAAAAGTATTGGCACCCCTGCAATTCTGTCAGATAATACTCAGTTTCTTCCTGAAAATGATTGCAATCACAAATTCTTTGGTATTATTCTCTTCATTTAATTTGTCTTAAATGAAAAAACACAAAAAGAATTGTCCTAAAGCCAAATTGGATATAATTCCACGCCAAACCTAAAAAAGGGGGTGGACAAAAGTATTGGCACTGTTTGAAAAATCATGTGATGCTTCTCTCATTCGTGTAATTAACAGCACCTGTAACTTACCTGTGGCACCTAACAGGTGTTGGCAATAACTAAATCACACTTGCAGCCAGTTAACATGGATTAAAGTTGACTCAACCTCTGTCCTGTGTCCTTGTGTGACCACATTGAGCATGGAGAAAAGAAAGAAGACCAAAGAACTGTCTGAAGACTTGAGAAACCAAATTGTGAGGAAACATGAGCAATCTCAAGGCTACAAGTCCATCTCCAAAGACCTGAATGTTCCTGTGTCTTCCGTGCGCAGTGTCATCAAGAAGTTTAAAGCCCATGGCACTGTAGCTAACCTCCCTAGATGTGGACGGAAAAGAAAAATTGACGAGAGATTTCAACGCAAGATTGTGCGGATGGTGGATAAAGAACCTCGACTAACATCCAAACAAGTTCAAGCTGCCCTGCAGTCCGAGGGTACAACAGTGTCAACCCGTACTATCCGTCGGCGTCTGAATGAAAAGGGACTGTATGGTAGGATACCCAGGAAGACCCCACTTCTTACCCCGAGACATAAAAAAGCCAGGCTGGAGTTTGCCAAAACTTACCTGAGAAAGCCTAAAACGTTTTGGAAGAATGTTCTCTGGTCAGATGAGACAAAAGTAGAGCTTTTTGGGAAAAAGCATCAACATAGAGTGTGCAGGAAAAAAAAAGAGGCATACAAAGAAAAGAACACGGTCCCTACAGTCAAACATGGTGGAGGTTCCCTGATGTTTTGGGGTTGCTTTGCTGCCTCTGGCACTGAACTGCTTGACCGTGTGCATGGCATTATGAAGTGTGAAGACTACCAACAAATTTTGCAGCATAATGTAGGGCCCAGTGTGAGAAAGCTGGGTCTCCCTCAGAGGTCATGGGTCTTCCAGCAGGACAATGACCCAAAACACACTTCCAAAAGCACTATAAAATGGTTTGAGAGAAAGCACTGGAGACTTCTAAGGTGGCCAGCAATGAGTCCAGACCTGAATCCCATAGAACACCTGTGGAGAGATCTCAAAATGGCAGTTTGGAGAAGGCACCCTTCAAATATCAGGGACCTGGAGCAGTTTGCCAAAGAAGAATGGTCTACAATTCCAGCAGAGCATTGTAAGAAACTCATTGATGGTTACCGGAAGCGGTTGTTCGCAGTTATTTTGGCTAAAGGTTGTGCAACCAAGTATTAGGCTAAGGGTGCCAATACTTTTATCTGGCCCATTTTTGGAGTTTTGTGGGAAATGATCAATGATTTGATTTTTGCTTCATTCTCTTTAGTGTTTTTTCCTTGCAAACAAATTAAATGAAGATAATAAGACCAAAGAATTTGTGATTGCAATTATTTTCAGGAAGAAACTGAGTATTATCTGACAGAATTGCAGGGGTGCCAATACTTTTGGCCACCACTGTATATATGTTTAAAAAAGTCTGGTATACCCCAGTAAACAATAACTGTGGTTTTGCCATTCCACGGTAAAAAATCTCTATTATCCAGCTTTTGTTATTTTTTCCGTAAAGAAAAACAGTAATAGTTTCTCCCTGATTGTTCAGATTGTTTAAAAGAGTCTGGTGTAGGCCAGAGAAATACAACTGTTTTTTTCCTCTTCCACGGTTCTAGTCTCCTTTTTGTTACCCTTTTGCCATTGATAGTGCGAGTGTAAGCTATTTTACTTCCTTTACAATAGGCAAGGCGCGTGGCAAGGGACGTGGAACTGGACGTTCTGGTGATGGTGCGTGCAGAGGACGGGGCCGTGGCCAAGGTGAAAATGTGCCACAACCAACAGCCACATCTTCTCGCTCCCACTTCTTGACCGAATTACTAGGGAAGCACAGAACAACACCAGTATTGCGAACTGATCAGTGTGAACAGGTTATTAATTGGATAGCAGATAATACTTCCAGTCACCTGGGCACCACCACCTCTAGTCTGTCTTCCACACGGTCAACTCTTAGTAGCTGTGGGTCTTGACCGCATACTCCTCCTCACCCTGATGCTCCTTCCTCCCACCATGCTGAGTGTCGTCAGACAGCAACTGATCCCATACTTGGACACTCTGAAGAGCTGTTCACTGGTCCATTTCCAGATTTGTGCCCCTCGCCTGCTCCGCTTGAAGTGGTGGAAGAGGAGATCCCATGTAGCGATGCCCAAATATTTGAACAGCCACGGCCACAGGAAGTCGATTTTGGCAATTTGTCACAAGAGGTGGACGATGACGAGACACAGTTGCCAGGAAGTGAGGAGGAGGATCGTGGTGCGCAAGTGGAAGAGGAGGAGGTGGTGGATGATCTAGTAACTGACCCAACGTGGCAGGAGGACATGAAGAGCGAGGCTAGCAGCACACAGGGTGAGGGAGGCAGAGTACCCCAACAGGCAGGAAGAAGCAGTGTGGTGGCCGCACACAGAAGGCGGGCAACCGTTCCCCGTAACACCAACACGAGGGATGTTGCCAGTACAACCTGTAGGTCTTCCAGAGTCTGGAATTTTTTAAAAGACTCTGCTGATAACCCCAAAAAGGCCATTTGTACCATGTGCCATGCCATCATCAGCAGGGGTGACAAAACTAGAAGCCTGACCACCACCAGCATGATCAGGCACATGGCAGCAAAGCACCCGACTTTGTGGGGCGAACCCCAGGGTCCACGACCAGTGTCAGCGGGTGTCACCACTGCTTCTTCCGCTGTTGTGCATGCAATAGAACCCCCTGTTGTGTGTGCAAGGCAATCCCCTGTCCATACTGCATGCAAAGATGCCCCCTCCTCTCAGTCATCACTTGTTATGGCAGTTTCTCAAGAAACAGCATCAACGTCCACGTTCACATCCTACCGCAGCGTTCAATTGTCCATATCCCAGACCTTTGAACGAAAGCGCAAATTCGCAGCTAACGCCCCACAGGCCACAGTCCTAAATTCACACATTTCTCGACTGCTTGCATTGGAAATGCTGCCTTTTAGGCTGGTGGAGACGGAATCCTTCCGCAACCTTATGGCGGTGGCCGTCCCTCGGTACTCGGTCCCTAGCCGACACTATTTTGCCCGGTGTGCCATCCCCACATTACACAAGCACGTGTCCCAAAGCATCTGCCGTGCCCTCAACAACGCAGTTACTGGGAGAGTCCACCTGACAACGGACACGTGGACAAGTGCTTGTGGCCAGGGACGGTACATCTCCCTGACGGCACACTGGGTAAACATAGTGGAAGCCGGGACCCAGTCGGACCTTGGGATGGAACACATCCTCCCCACATCGAGGATTGCGGGCCCTATGTCAGTCAGAGTTGCCCCCACAATGTACGGCTCCTGCGCATCATCCTCCTCCTCCTCCTCATGTTCAGCCTCCATCTCAGATATCACCACATCAGTTACAAGCTGGAAGCACTGCAGTACTGCCTCAGCCAGGCGGCAACAGGCTGTGCTGAAACTCATAAGCTTAGGTGAGAAACCTCACACTGCTTGTGAGTTGTGGACAGCTGTGAAAGAGCAGGCAGATCTGTGGCTGAGACCGCTGAACCTACATCCAGGCATGGTCGTGTGTGACAATGGCCGTAACCTGGTGGCGGTTCTGAGGCGAGGTGAGATCACACACATACCATGCCTGGCTCATGTGCGTAACCTCGTGGTTCAGCGGTTTCTTAAATCGTACCCCGAGTTGCCAGATCTGCTCGTCAAAGTACGCCGCCTGTCAGCTCATTTTAGCAAGTCGGCTACAGCTTCCGCGGCCCTTGCTGTGTTGCAGCAGCGTTTGCAGCTTCCGTCAGACCGACTGGTGTGTGATGTCCCCACACGTTGGAACTCTACCCTCCACATGTTGCAAAGGATTTGTGAGCAGAAGAGAGCAGTTGTGGAGTACCAGCTGCAACAAGGCCATCGATATTTAGGTCAGACTCCACACATAAGACCTCAGGAGTGGACCTGGATGTCTGACATATGTACCATCTTGACAAACTTTGAGGAGTCCACCAAGATGGTGAGTGGCGATGACGCCATCATTAGCGTCAGCATTCCACTTGTCTGTCTTTTGCAACGCTCTCTGCAGAGAATTAAAGAGGAGGCATTGCAGCCAGAGTATGTTGAGATGGATCAAGAAGCCGTAGCGGGCGATTACACACAGCCCAGCCTCATCTCATCCCAACGTGTATTGGGGGACAATGAAGGAGAGGAGGAGGAGGAGGAAGAACAGGAGCTGGTATCATGCGCTGTAGACGGTAGTACCTGTACAACTGTCATACCGTCGGTTCAGCGTGGGTGGCCTGAGGACAGGGAGGAGGAGGAGGAGAGCATGGTCAGTCGTCATCTTGGTCTTGCCCGTTTCCAGTCTGGCACGCATGGCTGACTTTATGTTACGCTGCCTTAACCGTGACCCTCGCGTTGTGAAAATGTTGGGTGACAGTCATTACTGGTTGGTGACACTTTTAGACCCCCGCTACAACTTTCACTCTCTTATTCCTGTGGTGGAGAGGTCTACAAAAATGGGGCAGTACAAGAAGGCCCTTGCTGCAGAACTGTTAAAAAAATTCCCATCTGAACACGCTAGCGGCAGAGGTCACAGTTCGTTGCCCAACCAAGGCGTACATGCGAGAGAGACTCAACTCCAATCCAGCAGAGGCAGGGGAACACTGTCAACGTTCTGGGACAGTTTTCTCAGACCCTCCCTTCGGACAGACCCTGAGGCGCGGGGTACTCTCACAAGGAGTGGAAAGTCTCAAAAGATGGTGAGGGAGTACCTTGCCGACCATACCAGCGTCCTCCGTGATTCCTCTGTGCCTTTTAATCATTGGGTATCCAAGTTGGACACTTGGAATGAACTTGCTCTGTACACCTTGGAGGTCCTGGCCTGCCCTGCCGCTAGCGTGTTATCGGAGCGTGTTTTTAGTGCCGCTGGGGGAATTATAACTGATAAGCGCACTCGCCTGTCAACTGACAATGCTGACAAGCTGACCCTTATCAAAATGAACAAGGGCTGGATTGGGCCAGACTTCTCATCACCACCAAATGACAGCAGAGTAACATAAAGTCAAATCCACTGTGTTATTTCGGGAGGTGTATTCACATGCACAGCTTCACACCCACACATGGGTATACGCTTCCTCATTTCGGCTGTTTTATGTTCTTCTCCTTCTCCTCAGCCTCCACCACCACTATACTACCAGGGTGACCGTGGTCCATGTTGCCATTATTGAAAGTTCCTCTGTCCTTATTTTTGTCAGCTTTTGCTTGGAAGGCATAAGCTAAGACTGTGGGAGACCCACTCCCCAATAATGGGAATAATATTTTTCTTGTACATAGGAGCAGTATTATAGTAGTTATATTATTGTACATAGCGGAAGTATTATATCAGTTATATTCTTGTACACAGGGGCAGTATTATAGTAGTTATATTCTTGTATAGTGGAGCAGTATTATAGTAGTTGTATTCTTGTACATAGGGGCAGTATTATAGTAGTTATATTCTTGTACATAGGGGCAGTATTATCATAGTTATATTCTTGTACATAGGGGGCAGTATTATAGTAGCTATATTCTTGTGCATAGGGGCAGTATTATAATAGTTATATTCTTGTACATAGGGGCAGTATTATAGTAGTTATATTCTTGTACATAGGAGCAGTATTATAGTAGTTATATTCTTGTACATAGAGCAGTATTATAGTAGTTATATTCTTGTACATAGGGGCAGTATTATAGTAGTTATATTCTTATACATAGTGGCAGTATTAAAGTAGTTATATTCTTATACATAGGGGCACTATTATAGTAGTTATATTCTTATACATAGGGGCAGTATTATAGTAGTTATATTCTTATACATAGGAGGCAGTATTATAGTAGTTATATTCTTGTACATAGGAGCAGTATTATAGTAGTTTTATTCTTGTACATAGGAGCAGTATTATAGTAGTTATATTCTTGCACATAGGAGCAGTATTATAGTAGTTATATTCTTGTACATAGGGGCAGTATTATAGTAGTTATATTCTTATACATAGGGGCAGTATTATAGTAGTTATATTCTTGTGCATAGGGGCAGTATTATAGTAGTTATATTCTTGTACACAGGGGCAGTATTATAGTAGTTATATTCTTGTATAGTGGAGCAGTATTATAGTAGTTGTATTCTTGTACATAAGGGCAATATTATAGTAGTTATATTCTTGTACATAGGAGCAGTATTATAGTAGTTATATTCTTGTACATAGGAGGCAGTGTTATAGTAGTTATATTCTTGTACATAGGAGCAGTATTATAGTAGTTATATTCTTGTACATAGGAGCAGTATTATAGTAGTTATATTCTTGTACATAGGGGCAGTATTATAGTAGTTATATTCTTATACATTGGAGCAGTATTATAGTAGTTATATTCTTGTACATAGGGAGCAGTATTATAGTAGTTATATTCTTGTACATAGGGGGCAGTATTATAGTAGTTATATTCTTGTACATAGGAGTAGTATTATAGTAGTTATATTCTTGTACATAGGGGCAGTATTATAGTAGTTATATTCTTGTACATAGGAGCAGTATTATAGTAGTTATATTCTTGTACATAGGGGCAGTATTATAGTAGTTATATTCTTATACATAGTGGGCAGTATTATAGTAGTTATATTCTTGTACATAGGGGCAGTATTATAGTAGTTATATTCCTGTACATAGGAGCAGTATTATAGTAGTTATATTCTTGTGCATAGGGGCAGTATTATAGTAGTTATATTCTTGTACATAGAGCAGTATTATAGTAGTTATATTCTTGTTCATAGCGGCAGTATTATACTAGTTATTTCCTTATACATAGTAGTAGTTGATAGACGGTAGTAATTTTCTTTTACAAAGACAGCTTTTGAATTAATTCCATAGTGACAACTTTCTCTTCATGGAATGTTCTGAATTGTTGTCACTTATTTTTTTAGTTCACGCTATGTACAATACAAGGGGTGATATAGAGCAAAGGATAAACCTCAGTTCTTTACTTTCAGTCATTTGACCTTTTGGGTTTGTTCTTATGATGTTTCCAGTGTTGCTGTGATTTTTAGGATGATTTATGTATGTGTGTTTTACTTTTATGTTGGTTTCCCTTTAAATGAAAAAAGCAAGTAATGACTGAGCGCTCTGAGATGATCTCTTTCTGCTTTCCTTTCCCGTTTTTCTGGTGTGAAAGGAATAGTTTTATAAATCCCTTGATCTATTCAGCATGTGTCTGGCACTTGTGATCTCTTTTTTATGTCTTGATCAGATATTCACAGCTCCCTCGCACACTACAAACACAGCACAGTACATTTGCTTCAGAGCCATTCATCGCCAGCCCGTAATTTACGACACGGTCCTGACTAAGAAATGCTAAATGTCTTATTATATATATATCACCTGCAAATCCTCCGCATTGATCCACCCTTCTTCATCATTGCCTTTCAGTTTATATCATTGCACCTGAATGGGTGATTGAATACGGAAGCCTAAGTAACACTTTCCTCGGTCTTAATAAATGGCTCTTGTATCAACCATATAAAATATTAGGAAACACGATGAGACTTTCTGCCTCTGATATACCGTGCGCTCCTCGGGCTTGATATTTTAACAAGGACTTGGCAGTGGTGCTGAGAACCCTTTTTTGGTTAATATAATCCACTTACAAACCTGTAGTTTATGATGGATTGTAAAGCACCTCGATAATAGGACGGGTTTTTTAGTTTAAGCGCTATAATTGAAAACTATAATAAATTGGAGGTCTGATCAATATCCATTTTTACTAATGCGCCAACTTTCCAAGGCAGATAAAATAAATTGGTGTGTATCAAACGGCAGCCAGGTTTGTTTCAGTATATTGATGTGCGAAGCTTTTTATAAAACTGTTTTTCAGCCTTGTTAATTCTAGGGTTGGCAATGGAACAGGGCTTAAAGGGGTATTCCAAATTCTAAAGGCAGCGTCATGTCTACACTCTTGCTATTAGGACTAAAAGCCTGTGAGTCCTTCTTCACCCTCCCACTCATAGAGAAAGCCGGTGAGTCCTTCTTCACCCTCCCACTCATAGAGAAAGCCAGTGAGTCCTTCTTCACCCTCCCACTCATAAAGAAAGCCTGTGAGTCCTGCTTCCCCTCTCACTCATGGAGAAAGCCTGTGAGTCCTGCTTAACCCTCCCACCCATGGAGAAAGCCTGTGAATCCTGCTTCCACCACCCACTCACAGAAAAAGCCTGAGTCCTGCTTCCCCTCTCACTCATGGAGAAAGCCTGTGAGTCCTGCTTCACCTTCCCACTCATGGAGAAAGCCTATGAGTCCTGCAAAAAGCTTGTGGGTCCTGCTTCCTCCACCCATTTATAGAGAAAGCCTGTGAGTCTTGCTTCACCCTCCCACTCATAGAGAAAGCCTGTGAATCCTGCTTCCCCCACCCACTTATAGAGAAAGCTTGTGAGTCCTGCTTCCATTGCCAACTCATAGAGAAAACCTGTGAGTCCTGCTTCCCCTCCCACTCATGGAGAAAGCCTGTGAATCCTGCTTCCACCACCCACTCACAGAAAAAGCCTGAGTCAGGCTTCCCCTCTCACTCATGGAGAAAGCCTGTGAGTCCTGCTTCACCCTCCCACTCATGGAGAAAGCCTATGAGTCCTGCTTCCTCCACCCACTCACAGAGAAATGCTGTGGGTCCTGCTTTCTCCTCCCACTCATGGAGAAAGCCTATGAGTCCCACAAAAAGCTTGTGGGTCCTGCTTCCCCCACCCATTTATAGAGAAAGCCTGTGAGCCTGCTTCACCCTCCCACTCATAGAGAAAGCCTGTGAATCCTGCTTCCCCCACCCACTTATAGAGAAAGCTTGTGAGTCCAGCTTCCATTGCCCACTCATAGAGAAAACCTGTGAGTCCTGCTTCCACCACTCACTCACAGAAAAAGCCTGTGAGTCCTGCTTCCCCTCTCACTCATGGAGAAAGCCTGTGAGTCCTGTTTAACCCTCCCACTCATGGAGAAAGCCTGTGAATCCTGCTTCCACCACCCACTCACAGAAAATGCCTGAGTCCTGCTTCCCCTCCCACTCATGGAGAAAGCCTATGATTCCTGCTTCCACCACCCACTCACAGAGAAAGGCTGTGGGTCCTGCTTCCTCCTCCCACTCATGGAGAAAGCCTATGAGTCCTGCAAAAAGCTTGTGGGTCCTGCTTTCTCCATCCATTTATAGAGAAAGCCTGTGAGTCCTGCTTCACCTTCCCACTCATAGAGAAAGTCTGTGAGCACTTCTTCCACCACCCACTCATGGAGAAAGTCTGTGACTCCTGCTTCACCCTCCCACTTATAGAGAAATCCTGTGAGTCCTGCTTCACCTCCAACTCATAGAGAAAACCTGTGAGTCCTTCTTCATCCTCCCATTCATAGAGAAAGCCTTTGAGTCCTGCTTCCTCTCCCACTCATAGAGAAAGCCTGCGAGTCCTGCTTCACCTCCCACTCATAGAGAAAGCCTGTGAATCCTGCTTCCACCACCCTCTCACAGAAAAAGCCTGAGTTCTGCTTCCCCTCCCACTCATGGAGAAAGCCTATGAGTCCTGCTTCCACCACCCACTCACAGAGAAAGGCTGTGGGTCCTGCTTCCTCCTCCCACTCATGGAGAAAGCCTATGAGTCCTGCAAAAAGTTTGTGGGTCCTGCTTCCTCCACCCATTTATAGAGAAAGCCTGTGAGTCCTGCTTCACCTTCCCACTCATAGATAAAGCCTGTGAGAACTTCATCCACCACCCACTCATGGAGAAAGTCTGTGACTCCTGCTTCAGCCTCCCACTTATAGAGAAATCCTGTGAGTCCTGCTTCACCTCCAACTCATAGAGAAAACCTGTGAGTCCTTCTTCATCCTCCCATACATAGAGAAAGCCTTTGAGTCCTGCTTCCTCTCCTGCTCATAGAGAAAGCCTTCGAGTCCTGCTTCCCCTCCCACTCATAGAGAAAGCCTGTGAGTCCTGCTTCCCCTCCCACTCATAGAGAAAGGCTGTGAGTACTGCATCCCCTCCCACTCATAGAGAAAGCCTGTGAGTCCTGCTTACCCTCCCTCTCATAGAGAAAGCCTGTGAGTCCTGCTTCCCTTCCCACTCATAGAGAAAGCCTGTGAGTCCTGCTTTCCTTCCCACTCATAGAGAAAGCCTGTGAGTCCTGCTTTCCTTCCCAGTCATGGAGAAAGCCTGTGAGTCTTTCTTCATCCTCCCACTCATAGAGAAAGCCTTTGACTCCAGCTTCGCCTTCCACTCATAGAGAAAGCCTGTGAGTCCTTCTTCACCCTATCACTCATAGAGAAAGCCTTTGAGTCCTGCCTACTCTCCCACTCAAAGAGAAAGCCTGTGGTCCTGCTTCCCTTCCCACTCATAGAGAAAACCTGTGAGTCATTCTTTACCCTCCCACTCATAGAGAAATCCTGTGAGTTCTGCTTCCCCTCCCTCTCATAGAGAAAGCCTGCAAGTCCTGCTTCCCCTCCCCCTCATAGAGAAAGCCTGTGAGTCCTTCTTCACCCTCAAACTAATAGAAAAAGCCTGTGAGTCCTTCTTCACCCTCCCACTCATAGAATGCTTGGGAGTCCTACAAAAATCCTAGTCCCACTGAAAGCCTGTGTGTCCTGCCTCACTCTCCAACTCATAAGGAAAGTCTGTGACTCCTTCATCTCTTTTTCACACTTAGGCAGGTGAAGCTCGTGAGTTCTGTTAGTCTTGCTTCCAACAACTATTCATAAAGAAAGCCTGTTAGTCCTGCTTCACCCTCCCACTCAAAAAGAAAGTCTGTGAGTCCGGCTTCAGCCTCCCACTCATAGAGAAATCTTGTGAGCCCTACACAAAGCCTATGAGGCCTGCAAAAAGCTTGTGAGTTCTGTTTCCCTTGCCCACTCATAGAGAAAGACTGTAAGTTCTGCTTCCTCCACCCACTTATAGAGAAAGCCTGTGAGTCCTGTTTACTCTCTCACTCATGGAGAAAGCCGGTAAGTCCTACTTCACCCTCCCACTCATAGAGAAAGCCTGTGAGTTCTGCTTCCACCACCTACTCTTAGAGAAAGCCTGTGAGTCCTGCTTCCACCACCTACTTATAGAGAAAGCCTGTGAGTCCTGCTTCACCCTCCCACTCATAAAGAAAGCCTGTGAGTCCTGCTTTAAATCATATAAGGTGTCATGTCGGCGATTTGCATGGGCAAAAAGCACTGCCCTACTCATTGCCGTCACCGCTCTGCTCCTCCCAGTCTTAGGTCCTGTAGCTGAGCTGCTTCTTGCAGCATTTCAAACTCTGCTGCATCCTACTGCTGTTGGAGAGTCTCCACTTGGATATAGGGAGACAAGGACAGATTTGGATGTTATCATTAACCCCTTTTTCTGCCTTAGACTAGCAAGAATATTACCTTTTTTTTTTCTTTGCTCCAGATAACCAAGGATGGTATAATTTACGTTTTTACTGCTCTAGATGACCAAAGTTGTTACTGTTAACCACTTTTCTGTTTTAGACCATCAGGATTGTTATCATTTACCGCTTCTCTGCCATAGATGTCCAATGATGTCACAATTCACGGGCTTGTCAGGGAGTTTGACATGGATAGCTTATCCTTTTGAATATGCCAGTACATAAGTGGTGGTTTCTACGTCGGTCACCCCACTAATTTGCAGCATGAAGGAGGTTCAGTTGCAGAAGGGGGCGCACATGCTATTGTTACATGGGGGCCCATAGTTGACCCCCATTTTATATTGTGAGTCTCAATGAAACAAACACGGCATAGAAATTTCAGTTCTATTTTTCACCCCTGTTTGGAAATAGGTGATCTGAACGTTTTAATTAACACTGTTTTTCTCTATTCTAAATTGTCCCAGTCGGTGTAAAGTTACCGTCACAAAATCTTTTCAAGTCTTAAAAAAAATAAATAAAAGAGGACCTAATGCGTTCTGATGGAGCGATTCATTAACGGCGTCTTGAGCAGTAATGAGGACGCTGCCATCTTTCGCAAGGTTTTCCAAGCCGAAGAGAAATCAGGAGCTTCTGAGGACAAATACAAACTGTATATTACGGATGCACTTAACTGTGAGCAGAGAATGTCTCAGGTAATGAAGCGACAAAACATAAAGAGCAATGAAAAATGATCGCGGCGCATACAACTTTTATGGCAAAAATATTTACTGTTCTCTTTTTTTTTCTGCGCTGTTTATGGTATTATAAAGTGAAATTTAAGATTCGTTTTAATTCATCACATATGTGGAGAGGGAGCGGAGAGTGCACCGAGGAGATGGAAACTATTATATAAGCTAGCAACCGGCGCAGCCAGCTTCTGATAGTCAGGAAGCCCTTGGACCAGCAAGTAGCTAGAATGGAAAAAGAACAATTTTTATATCAGGTTTTTTATGGCTTTAAAGATGGTGTAGTTTTAGCACTGGCACAATGGGTGCAACACATCCAAGGCAAGTGCAGAATTAGCACTGAGGCTGACCGTGCAACTGCTATTGGGCCCCCGGTTGGAGTGAGACAAGTAATGCACACCTTCCTCTTTGTCATGGGCTCACATGATAATGTTGAATTCTCTTTACCACAGGTCATCTTGAATATCACGGACCAAAGGTGATGGCACAACAGATGAAGCTTGCCGGAATGTGAAACAGTGAGGATTAGGAAAGCAGGCAAGCAAGCAGAGCAAGGAATACTGGAATACACAGAGCAAGGAAAGGCATACAGTTCAGAACTTGCAGCAGCGTTTATAGAGGGAACAAGTGCAGAGAAAAGTTTGTAATGCTTACAGCAGACAAATGGTTGATCACAAGACAAATGAATAGATACTGGTAAAAGTAACGAACAGTAAAATTTGATTGCAGATGGTACACTCTGCTGCAGCAGCGATTGTAGTTTGAACAAGTCCAGAGAAGAGTTTGTCATGCTTACAACAGACAAATGGTTGATCAGTATACAAATGAATAGTTGCTGGTAAAGGTGATGGACAGAAAAAATTGGTTACAGAGATGATACACTCTGCTGCAGCAGCATTTGTAGTCTGAACAAGTCCAAAGAAGAGTTTGTCATGCTTACAGTACAACAGACAAAGGGACAGTTGCAGGTCTGAGCCAGGAAGTAAATGCATATCGTAGAAACAAACAGGAGTTTTCTGAAATGATTGCCAACTAAGAGAATTAGTGAAACAAACTCCAAGGCACAAGGTAGCTGAACACAAAGCTTATTTAATATGCATATACACATGGGTGTAGAGTCAGCCTTAAAAGACCCAGAGTGATGATGTCACGTGTGTGTCAGATGTGACAGACAGTTGCCCTGCAGTTGGTTGCAGAAGATCTCTTCGTTTGGCATTACAGACATCTTCTTAGCTGTTTCACTCTTGGACCCAGCGGCTACCTCCTTCCTGCTAATTGACAGCCTGGCCTGGGTGTTTAAATAGTTTCACTTTGCAGCAGGAAGGTGCCAGTGATAGTCACATGTTCCCTTGTGAATGCTTGGAGCTCTCAAACTGCTATCTTTCTCTGTGGTGCTAGGAGGACGCTTGGAGTTATCTCTCTGAAGTCGGCTAAAGCTAAGCTACTTTCACCCATGTTTGTCTCCCTTGTTGTCTTTAGTTGTTAGTGGGAATCGACTAGTGCTCATCCCTCCTTTCCCTACCCAGGGCCTAGCTCTAGGGAAATACAGGAGCTAGGTTCCTGTGCAGCGATTGGTGAGGAATCAATATAGGGATGGTAGAGGAGACTGGATGATATCAGATCCCCCCTTTCCCTAGAGTTTGGGAGCCCTTTCCCTCTTGCCTTTGTGTTGCATTTAGTCTTTCCCACACCTTGCGTGACAGATGATGTCACTGGAGTTTACAGTTCAAATAGTAAATCCCAGAATGAACAAAAGCAAAGGGCATCAACGATAGAGGAAGGGAGCAATACCTAGCTCTAGAGCCGAGGCAGGTGAATAGCACATGTTTAAAGCCATTGGAAGGTGCACAGCCACTAGCAGGAGTTTACTGCATACTATATGGCAATACTAGATTTGAAAATCTATACGTAACAAGCTCCCCCTAGTGGTGCCTAAATACAACTAGAAATTCTATAAATTGAAAGAAGTTGTCAGAATTTTAGAAAATTATACTAACAGTAAGAAAGTTGCTAAAATGCCATAATGAAAAAAAACCCTAGTAGGTGTCCAGTCCTCAACAGCTTTAGCAGTTGCTCCAGTGGTCATCGCCAGTCCATGTTTACTCCCTTGCAGTGATGATGTCACGTATATCCATGTGACCATTGCAACCAATCATTGGTCTCTACAGTCATGTGCCATATATGCAAACTAGTAATTGCTGGTCATGTAGATGAATGTGATGTGATCGCTGCAAGGAAGGACCACTGGAGCAACGACTTTATTATTTTAGACATCCACTTTTAACTCTTTTATGCCATGAATCGAAGCACCACTGTATACATTTACATCAATTGGCAGAGCTCACAATAGGGTGGAAACTTACCTTTTTTGGATAATCAGTATTTTTTATGCTTTGTTAAAAAAAAAATGAAAAATACAATATTTCAATGTGTCAACTTCCTGGAGAATTGCTTTTATAATATCTGTCTGTCCATCAATAATCTCTTGAGCTCATAGCGCAGGTCAGCCAAAGCGGAATTATCCATCTAGTGTTTTCTCTGTATTTTCTGCTTTCATCTTTCCACTTATTTTACTTCTTCTCGGAATCTATTTTTAAATGTCAAGTGCATTCTGTAAACTTTTTTCTATAACAACCTTGAATTCCCGGTGCGCATACTCCTCTGCCTCCATATTGTGTATATAGTGAACCTGCGCCGTGGTCATGGCATTTTCCTTAAGGTTTGACACACAAAGCACAAACTGTTTCTTTTTCTGTACGATTCTCTTTGAAAACTATTATTTTTACCATCACTGCGCCGCTGGTTTCCATCGTCTTCTGAACCGTCTGCAATGATGTTTACGAACCAATTTATCTTTTCGGAATTAAAGGGAGTCTCTTTGGTGTCCACCTTCTGGGATCTCCAAGGTTTAGCTTCAATCTGTAGATGGAGGTGCACACTTCCCTATAAAGGGGTCTTCTAATCTCATTAAAAGGACTGTTTTCTGGCTAAAATTATTCTAAAAATATCAAAATATGAATTGCTTACATGTTGAAGCCTCTGTTGATGCTCCTGTGCCACCTCTCCAGTGCTCCTCACCGGTCCTTGTCTACAGGACTACAACGGTAATACCCTGCCTATAACACGTGACCAAAAAAGTTAAAGATTGGCCAATTTGGCCTGAAAATGGATAAGCCCAAAAAAGCTAAGTGCTCGCATATGCATAATTCTTGTTCTACACATGTGGCCAAATGATAGGGAAGGCGATGACCTGGAAGTAAATTTAAAACCACTGCATGCATAGAACCAAAGCCTAATGAGAGCAGAGATACCAGGTGAAGGGCGCTCCCATGATAGCAGATGTGATCAAATGGAAAAATTACCAAAAAAGAAAAAGAAAAGAAACATTTATTTAAAAAATGCAAGGCGTTTCGCCTGTATCCAGCCTTCCTCAGGTCTCAGGGACACCTGAGGAAGGATGGATGCAGGCAAAACGTATTATATTAGCTACTGATTTTGTGAATGATCACTTTATGATTGGGAGCATCCAACCTCAGGACCTCCATAAATTCTGAGAATTATTGGGACACAGCGCTCGTGTAGCATTACATTCTTGTACAGTAGTTCCCGTATACCCACTCTAGAGGGAGCTGTAGTGCCGCCATTTTGAAGGAAGCGGAGCCGGATACAGTTCCTTGCAGAGAAAAATTAGAAGTTGACCAAGCGTCAAAAAAGCATTGTCTCCCATTCATTCGATATTGCAATCCCTACTAATGACTTAACTACCATAGATCCCCAAAGATATTATCACTATTGTGTACCACTGGTTGTCATCAAGTCCTATGCCCTATGAGAAGAAGCCGAACACCTCTTATGCCCCTAATAGCTCAGTTCTTTCTGGAAAGGGCTTCCCAAGTATTACCAATCATCCAAATGCCATGAATGGTAGACAGATGGCTACCACTGGCAACCACACAAGGAATCATGGTCAGGAAGCATTGGATGAAGCCGTGTGCAGATGATTCATAAGAGTATGTGCCCACAATGCAGATTTGAAGCAGAATTTTCCTGAGCATTTTTGCCTCTTACTGGCAGAAAAAACGCATGCAGATTTACATGCGTTTTTGATGTGTTTTTACATGTGTTTTTTTAAGCGTTTTTGAGCATCCTATGTATGATTTATGAAGCTAAATAAAGTTGGTGGGACATTGCTTAAGCCCTTGGATTACCCAAGAGCTGGGGTGAGTATATTGGTTCATTTAAATGAATAAAGAATGTGTCTATTGTATTTCAAATATAGTGTTTACACTATGTCTGTGTGGTTTCTTTACTTTGTTTGGTCATGAAAAGTTCTGATTGACACCTTGACATTACCAAACAAAAGAGCTGAGTGTCAGCAAGTCCAATTCAACCAGTCTTCATTAGCATTTCTATTCATGTAATTTATGCGACTGCTGTGAGCTGTTTTTTTTAGCCTGGGAAGGTGCCATTAGGCAAACATTTCTCTGACCATAATTACCATCTCACAGCTGGCTCTTTAGCCACTACATCCCCTGATCAGCACTCAGCAGCACTTTGGACACAACATATTTATGTTGCATCCAAAACACAGTGTTTTAATACCGCACTTTTGTTGTCGGTAAATGTGAATCCACCTCATATAATGACACTTCAATCAGTCAAAATCTGCAGTGGAGACTAGCGAGTCCGCTACAGAAATTGACATGCTGCGGGTGAGGTTGGGTACATGGCCACAGGAGCCGCTGCAGGTTTGACGCTGCATGTTTATACAGTGTCAAACCCGCACCGTCCAGATGTTACGTTATAGAAAATCTAGAAATCTCATGCCCACTATGTGTGCATCAGAGTCTGCGAATCACCCGTGGACACTGACATGCAGTGCGTCTTTCCGGACCGCAGCATGTCAATTTCTCTTGTAGAGTCGCTAGTGTCCGCAACATAAATTTGACCACTAGAAAGTATTGAATGCGGTAATTCACATGGTTCAGTGAACACATGTGGATTTACCTGCGTTCAATAGAATGCAACGTTTTGGACGCAGAAAAAAATTGCGTCCAAAGCGGTGCATTGTCTGAATTATGGGCACTGAGGCTAAAATTAAAAAAAAAAATGGAGTGGGCTCCCGTGTCATTTTTATAACCAGCAGAGGGAAAGTCGACCGCTGGGGGCTGATATAAGTAGCCGCGGAAGGGGCCATTAGCCAGCAATGTTCCCTGGCTATTAATATCAGCCCACAGCTGTTTTTTTAGTCTTTACTGGCTAGATTATATGGAGGCCCCAGAAAAAAATTGACGTGGGGTCCCCCTATAAAATCTAGCCAGCAAAGGCTAAACTAGACAGCTGTGGGCTGATATTTTAGCCAGAGAAGGGGCCATGAATACTAGCCCCCTCCGTGGCTATTAATATCACCCCACAGCAGTCCCCGAAATGGCACATCCATAAGATCCGCCAAATCTGGCGCTTAGCCTTGCTCTTCCACATTGCCCTTAGCGGTGGTAGGGGCTAATGGGGTTGGGATTCACTTCAGACTTGTATTGGCGGCTGATGTGAAGTCCAGGTTAGTAATGGAGGGCGTCTATAAGACGCCCCCAATACTGACCATGAGGTAAAGTGAACGGCGCTTTTTCAAAAAAGATACGGCCAGAATAAATTATTTTAATGAAATAAAACAGACACGGTTCTACAATTTCTTTTATTACTCGCCTCTGCGAAGCCCTCGATCTCCTGCAAAAAACGTAAAAAAAAAACTGTATTCCTCCCTGTCAGCCGTCAACAATGTAATCCATCAGCGGCGAATGTCCCACGATGATCCGGATCATTTCTACAGCTGTGACATCAGCAATCACTGATGTCACAGCTGTAGAATACAGCACTGTATACTGACAGGGGTGTAAAATCACCTTTATCAGTATACAGTGCTGGAGGGGGTCACTGGGGTTCATCAGCTGAAGATCAGCTCATGAGCCCCGGTGAGCTAGATAGCTGGGAAAATTCTTGCAAATGTTCCCACGCTCAGCATTGCCGGCTTCAGCGATCAGCTGATGGTCACGTGACCATCAGCAGATTGCTGCGGCACTGATCACCTGATGGTTGCGTGACCATCAGGTGATCAGTAACGTCACCGCAGGTCCTGTAAGCACACTGTAAGTAACTTTCCCCCTGGGCCGTGGGGTACTCAGTAGCCGGGCCGGTCCTGTAATGGGGTAGTCACGTTGGCAGTGACCTGGTCCGTGGCCAAGGGCGGTCAAATAAAAAGGACAGTTTGTTTAGGTGAAAAGTTTTGGGGATAATGTTCGTGACGCCACCCATGGTATGCGGCTATAGGGGGCCACCGCTGTGGTGCAGATCCACTGGGGCTGATGGTGACGCAGCAGAGATTGTGCAGCTCTCCCCGGGCAGAGCTAAGCTCCAGGGCAGTATATTAAATGGATGTTGTAGATGTTGCTGGTGTAGTGCAAGGCAGGTGATGGCGCAGCAATTATTCAAGGACACAGTGATGTGCAGTCTTCAGGTTTTACTCACAGTTGTTAAGTTCTCCAGGTTACAGTTACCGGTTTGTAACCGCCCACGTCGCCCTGTGTACTCCGCGGAAGGGATCCAGCCAACGCTTAGATATTTTGGAAGCACTTGAACAGGACCCCTTTTCTTATGTACCTCTCCAGGTCGTCTCTCTCTGTGCTGGCTCTCACCATCCTGCCCTGCGCCTCACACACAGTGTCCCGAGCCAGTGGCCGGTGGCCTTGTTGGGCGACGTCCTCTGAGTCCCCTTGGTCCTATATGGCCACCTTTTCAGTGATTATGTGTGGATTGTGGTTACGGAACTTAAAGATACCGCAACCTCCGGTTTGCTAGCTGGGACTTGAAGTACTTCACTAGTCTGGGGCCGGTCCCCTACTGCAGCCTGATCCCTCCACCGTCAATGTGAACTCGGGTGCACGGGTGGACTCCGCACTCACCGTGCTCCTAGGATCCCCTCGATATCTGGAGCCTTTCCCACTGCTCCTGTCTTCTCTCCTCACTCTCCTCCTGGGCCTCTCTCACTCCTCTGCTCTCCTGAGCAGGACTGAACTGAACTGCTCCTAAGCAGAACTTCCCTCAGAACTCTGCTTCTCTCAGTGCTCCCCTGATCTTCTTCCTCCACCCACACCCACTACAAGATTCCCTCTCTTTTGGTTCCCCCCCCTTCCAGCCAGGGACAGGGCTCAGCAGTGACAAAGTACATCTTGCCCCGCCTGCTGGTCTGGAGTGGTGTAGTGTTGGATGCAGATGTTTGGGTCCCGGGCAGTACTCCATCCTTACCTGAGAGTGGGGTACCACACCTCTGGGTGAGATGCAGTACCTCTGTGGCAACTGGACCCGCAGGGGCGCCACATAAGTGCCCTGCAGTGTACGTTGGACTCTGACGGGACAGCATCGCCCAGGAGGACCCCGGGGGAGGCCGGAGAAGTGAGTATGAAGTTTTTTTTTTTCATTTTATACTTTTTAATTCTTTTTTTAACTAGCTCTGGCACGCGGGCTGAAAGAAGCAGGCTGCTGCTTCTCCTATCCACGCTGCTCTCACTGTTATCAGCCAGAGCAGCAGTCGGATGAGAGGAGTAGCAGATATTATAAATGCGGGTTTGCTGCGGTTCAATGCAAGTCAATGGGCGCGATTTTGCTGCAAAATCGCGCCTATATTGGTTGTGCTGCGGATTTTTCCGTCCGCAATGATAATCCGCAGCGGAAATTTCCACAGCATGTGCAGAGCACATGCGGATTATCATTGGGATACATGCCAGACCTCTTAACAAGCGATTTTAATGCGTTTCCGCAACGGAAATACCGCCGCAGAAACGCATTAAAACTGCATCGTGGGCACACAGCCTTTCCATCCCTGTCTTTGGATTGTGATACAATTTGCCTTGTTTTGGAAATCAGCGTCGCTCACGTTCCGATCCTCAGAAGTTTCAGTTATCAAGATCGACTCCTCCAAACCAAAATAGAAGCAGAAATGTTACGATTTAGCTAACCAATTAACTTCCTTGAACTTAGCCTGTCCTCTTGATGAATGTATCAGCGGCAGATATTTGTAGTTACCATGCATCATAGTAATCTCTTGGCAAACACCGGGAAGATCTTCTCAAGATAACATTTCTCAAAAGGAGCAAAAATGATGTTCACCAAAGCGTGACGACGCCCAAAATGTGTTAAACCGTCTCTGCAAATTACACCGTGATTCCAGACACTACGTACGACTGGTGCGAAATCTAACAGCGATCTCGGGTCTGATTATAACGCTGAGCCATGTAAATGTGTCGAGCAGCGTCAATTCGGTCATGAGATCAAATTAATAGTCCAGATGTAGCATATAGGTAATATCCTTATGTCTCCAGGTCCCGGAAAACACCCGACCATGGATTAGTCTAAACATAAAGTATCAGCATGGATGATAAATGTGTCTCTATAGAGTTCTAGTCCTCTTCCTCTCTGAAGAGGCAATTTGCATATTAAATTTCCCAGAGAAGCATTGAACTACGAATAAGCCTCCTTACATTGGCCGGTATGTCACTCTCCTCAAGGAGAAATGTCAAGCTCTGTTTTTTTTATACAGAGCTCCAAATCACGTTCATAGATATATGTAATCGATTATTTTACAGAAAAATGCACGATTTGGACATCGCATGGCAATTTTTTGGCTCTTCCATAGAAATAAATGAAGAAAGCTGCCCATGCACGGCCAATTCTCCATCCCACGCAAAAGTGTCGGGGGCCATGCAGACCTCCGAGGTGGGACATGCATCAGTCTTATCAATAGCCATAAATGGCTCAGTTGGGAAAACCCTTTTAAGCAGTTCCCATTGGTGGTTCAAGACAACATACCTGGTGTGTGTCCAAGGAAGTCCAAGTTGAACTTTTGTGTCTGATTTAAGTGCAACCAAAGATGAAACAACAAGATGTAACCACGAGTTGAGTTAGAAATGAGACCCAAAACCAAATGGTGGAGTCTTAGGTCAAAACCAGTGAGAAGAAAAGAGCAAAGAGAAGACTTGTTGGTGGTACTTAGGAGACTTTGGGTTTGTAAAAAGCGTGCTGGCACCACCTGGAAAAGCTGAAAGACACCAGCAGCGCATTTGGCTTCTGGGCAAGAACCAGAAATGACTTGACGTGTGAAGGAATTCGAGATCGTAGAGCGAGCTGTGAGGACCAGGGATCTGGTTCAAGGAGCCAGTGAAGAAGTCCACCTGACTGCTATAGATGAGCCGGATGTGGCTGTAAAACATAAGCCAAACCTGGTCTTATCCACAGGAGAGCTTACTACTTGCATTTCTGATATTCCCTCTAACCCCACAATGTAGGGTTGACTTAGATAGATGACTTTAAGGTAAGGCACCATTTATCAGCCGATCCCTGTGAGCCTGCCTCCATGTGTCACCTGCCCGCGTATTCACATTACCAGTTAATGTCCTGTAGTTTTCTTTATGTAAATGACCTTCCGTGCACTCGGCTTTCTTGCCCATTCAATCATTTATAAAACTAAGCCGTTACTGTCTAATTATATCATTAACATTTTATGACACGAGATTCTCTAAACTTTGCATGCATCTGCAGTAGGCACCTATTAATTTGAGCATTACAGCTTGGAGATCCGAGCTCTGCAGAATGCCAAAAACAAAGCTGCGGCACGAGCCGAGCTAAAAGGCTAAATAATCGGAGTGATTATCCTTCCCTGTGCGCGACGGATGAATCCTAAAATATGACCGACGTCCTATGTAATGGCCAACGCTGCGGGGAGGGAAGGGGTCATTCATCAAAATCTTTACTTATTAGAAAGGTCGACTCGACACGACAACCCCTTCCTATAAATCCCATTGGGATTGGAAATAATGAGCAGCGGCACGTCCATTCCTTTATGTCACCAACTTTCCTAGACCACCAATTTTGTGTCTCTTCTCCCACCAAACCCATCATGGATAACTTTGCCTCCATCCTTCCATTTTTCTATGTCTACTTCACTTTCCATGGCTTTCCTGAGACTTAATTTTAGCTCTTCTGCATTTGTCTTGGAAAGCAGCAATTTGTATCCGTCGCATGCGCCGAAGAATTGGTATTTGTCCAGCCTAACAATACAGGTGGCTTCACTTGTGACATCCCAACCACTGAGACAGAGGCAAGAAAAGAAGAGAGGACAGTAGACTTATTGTTCACGGAACAAGAAAAAAGCCAGATGAGGTTGGTCAGAGGATGAGCACGGTGATCAGTAGATGGGACCTAAAGCTTGCGAGGGAATATATTGGATGGTGTTTGGATTTCAATGACCTCAGAGACTGGAGTATGATTGACTAATTCTGGAAAATCCCTTTTAATATCACTTTCAAACTAGACCTTTTCATGGACACCATTATCGGAAGGGTTTGCATTCAAAAGGAAACTGTTTTGTCTAATAATTATATTATCCGATGGAAGAATGGAAGACAATGGTATAGGCTGTCTCGCCCACAGGTGGTGCACGTGGTTCGTAGACCTACTGTGCCACAGGGCCGGGCTTGCCTAGGAGAGGCTTAGCTAAGTGGCTACCTGGTGTTCACTGGAGCTCCTGATAGTGGAGTGTGGCATAAGGTAGCCGCCAGGTAACACTCCTAGGCAGTCCCCGATACCGCAACTGCCGACCCCAAGGTCCGGTTCACTGGAAGGAGACAAGGGACCGGAGTCACTGACAGCAGGATTCTGAGACTGACAGACCGTTCGGATGATGTGGAATTCGAGGATAGGTTCTTGGTCAGACACACAGGTCTCAGATACAAGATCAGCTACCGCTGACGTGGATTCAGGGTTCAGGCACCACCGGAGCAGCTTCAGGGTCATGTACACACTACACAGGACTACAGGGATGGTACAGGATAAGGAAATAACTATAAATGACTAAGGACGGAGGACCTGGCAACATACAATTGCACACTCATGAAGGAGGGTGGCGGGCTGATGAAGACGCTGTGGCAACAAGTGGGTTAAATGTGTTATATTAGTGTGATAAAGTTTGCTGTGTTTTATCCCTATGGCCGTTATTGTATGCCGGTTCTCCTATAGGCTCTGCCTAAGGCCGCCCCTGGGAGGGAGGTCTGTCCACTACGGGAACCATACAATAGGTAGGGATATAGTTACATTGCATTGCTTAGACAGCGTGTTGATACTGGCCCTGTGCCTCCCCCCTTTAAATGGTGCTGCGAGCAGGGTCCCTTGAAGGGGGGAGGCACAGGGCCAGTATCCACACTTTGTGGGCCGAAACTGAGTTCTCTTCGCACTGTGTCCCTTCTTCTATTAAGGAATGAGAGTGGAGTGTATTGTGTGATGGAGGATTTTCTCTACTCATTGTTACATTGTCCATGGGACTGGAACCGGCTTCAAGCAAGACTTGTTTGCCACGGCGTCTTCATCAGCCCACCACCCTCCTTCACTCAAACGTAGGGAAACTACAGGGGTTGCTCAGGCACCTCCCTATTGGGGAAGGTGCCTTTTATTCAAGATGCCACCCATCGATTGGCTGGGGCATCTTTGCAGGTGCGCGCGTTGCCCCTTTAAGAACAGGGGAGTGCGCTCATGCACTAGGCGAGCCGCTGGAAGACTGCACAGGAGGAGGAATCAGAGGCGCACAAGGACAACGCCAGTGCGGTGAGTATGTCGGCGTCCTCGCATGGAGAGGGAAGGGGAACCATGCGGGGGTGCTGGCAATTGATGTTACATAGGCTGGAAATTAAAATTCTGGAATCTGTGACAATAACCTTTCCCAGAAATTATGTCTAGGACTGACCCCCAACCGACAGATTACAAGCGCATGATATCAGAAGAAATCTTACAATCTACATCACATGCCCACCAGGACTCCTATCATAAATCATTTGTAGCTAAATTTTGATTGGTAGCCCAGATCCATGTCGGGTGGCAAAAAAGCCTCCTTAAGAGATAGATTTGAGATGTTTCAAGAAGTGTGTTCCTAAGGAGGACGCTTGGTGAGCGCATCTCTCTCCTGATCCGCCTCATTGTCATTGCCGGACTCCTGTCCTGAGGGTTCCCAGGATTAATTACAGCTTTTTTAGGGCATAGTAAATATAAGACAAGTTGCAGATACGTTATTGCTTTATGTTTCATTATTTCGTTTTTACATTTGAAAACTTTATAAGAAAAAAAAACAAACAGCCTTGCGGGATTTTTACCAGGATGATTGAAAAAAAGAAAAGTCAAAAGTATTAGAGAGTGAACGGGAGAAAACTTTAAAGGTGAAGTTGTCCAAAAAAAATGTTGCAAAATTTGTCAAAGAAGGACAAAAGATGGTGATGTTTACTGATCACTATATGGCTAAGGCCAAAAGAAGAAGACGAGCGAACAAATACAGACAGCGATGTCCTAAAAATAATATAACTATTTGTCATGTAGACAGTTGTTCTTAAATTTCTGTATTATGTAGATTTGTCTTTAAAAAAATATATATATGGCTTGTCCGTCTCACAATCCAGGAAGCACAATTTCTTTGACACACAAGCCTTGGTTTCAGGATTTTGGTTTAGTAGAAAAATCAAGACGGAGGGGTTTAAGACTGTCCTGTTATTACCGTGCTGCGCAGATACTGCAGTATATGTCAGATCAATCAATTTCCAGACACACTAAATCCGCAGCTCCAGAACTTTCCTATATATCACTTGAACCTTTGGATTATTATTCAGACTCCCATTTTCAATGTCCTTCAATACTAATGCAGCAATACAACACAATCCCATATTGGCCTTTTTCTGATGTCACTGAGTCTGTGACTCCTCTGCAATGTGTGTGAAATGGCACTGTCATTTTTTTGTCAATAGCAAAGTAAAATTCATTATTTCTCATGTACAAACATGAAAAATCTCCTGAAATGACCGGTAGGCTTTAAGGGATAAATGAAAAGGAGGATCTCAGTGAATTGCACCCTCAATACTCCTGCAACTGGCGGCTTATCCTATGGATGCTTCTCTTCTGCATAGCATAAAGAATATCTATAGATTCCTCCTGCTCACCAAAGAAAAAAAAACAATCCCTTGATTTAAAATATATGTATATATGATATAACTTGACAGGACCACAGAGATCTTATCTGGCTGCACTTGTCTGCTGTTTTCTCCACTTCTTACTTACCGGTGAAAAAATGAAGCTAAAAAGCTGAACGTCTGCCTGAGAGGCCGCGGGAATCCTCCAGGGCCTCGTGTAAAGGAAGGTTTCTTGGCGGCCTGATGACAGGGTCGGCTTATCAGAAGCATCTGACAAGGCTGCTCTACAAGCACAGCAGCCATCACATCTCCTAAGTCAGGACCTTCACAGGGTCTGACACTAAGGGCAGAAAACTCCAGCAACAAATGTAACGAAAGGTCAATAATAACACTATGTAAGAAACGTGTATGTTATAGGGATCGGCACGGTGCATCGTCTACTGGCATCACTTATCACTAACAATCAACTGCTATACTGCTAGAATATAATTACTATAATACTGCTCCTATGTACAAGAATATAACTACTATAATACTGCTGCTATGTACCAGAATATAACTACTATAATACTGCCCCCTATGTACAAGAATATAACTACTATAATATTGCCCCCTATGTACAAGAATATAACTACTATAATACTGCTCCTATATACAAGAATATAACTACTATAATACTGCTCCTATGTACAAGAATATAACTACTATAATACTGCCCCCTATGTACAAGAATATAACTACTATAATACTGCTCCTATGTACAAGAATATAACTACTATAATACTGCTCCTATGTACAAGAATATAACTACTATAATATTGCCCCTATGTACAAGAATATAACTACTATAATACTGCTCCTATGTACAAGAATATAACTACTATAATACTGCCCCTATGTACAAGAATATAACTACTATAATAGTGCTCCTATGTACAAGAATATAACTACTATAATACTGCTCCTATGTACAAGAATATAACTACTGCAATACTGATCATAGGTACAATAATATAACTACTATAATACTGCCCCCTATGTACAAGAATATAACTACTATAATACTGCTCCTATGTACAAGAATATAACTACTATAATACTGCTCCTATGTACAAGAATATAACTACTGTAATACTGATCATAGGTACAAGAATATAACTACTATAATACTGCCCCCTATGTACAAGAATATAACTACTATAATACTGCTCTTATGTACAAGAATATAACTACTATAATACTGCTCCTATGTACAAGAATATAACTACTGTAATACTGCCCCTATGTACAAGAATATAACTACTATAATACTGCCCCTATGTACAAGAATATAACTACTATAATACTGCTCCTATGTATAAGAATATAACTACTATAATGCTGCTCCTATGTACAAGAATATAACTACTATAATACTACTCCTATGTACAAGAATATAACTGCTATAAAACTGCCTCCTATGTGCAAGAATATAACTACTATAATACTGCTCCTATGTACAAGAATATAACTACTATAATACAGCTCCTATGTACAAGAATATAACTACTATAATACTGCCCCCTATGTACAAGAATATAACTACTATAATACTGCTCCTATGTACAAGAATATAACTACTGTAATACTGCCCCTATGTACAAGAATATAACTACTATAATACTGCCCCTATGTACAAGAATATAACTACTATAATACTGTTCCTATGTATAAGAATATATCTACTATAATACTGCCCCTATGTACAAGAATATAACTACTATAATAGTGCTCCTATGTACAAGAATATAACTACTATAATACTGCTCCTATGTACAAGAATATAACTACTATAATACTGCTCCTATGTGCAAGAATATAACTACTATAATACTGCTCCTATGTACAAGAATATAACTACTATAATACAGCTCCTATGTGCAAGAATATAACTGCTATAATACTGCCCCTATGTACAAGAATATAGCTACTATAATACTGCCCCTATGTACAAGAATTTAACTACTATAATACTGCCCCTATGTACAAGAATATAACTGCTATAATACTGCCCCTATGTACAAGAATATAACTACTATATTACTACCCCTATGTACAAGAATATAACTACTATATTACTACCCCTATGTACAAGAATATAATTACTATAATACTGCCCCCTATGTACAAGAATATAACTACTATAATACTGCCCCTATGTACAAGAATATAACTGCTATAATACTGCCCCTATGTACAATAATATAACTACTATATTACTGCCCCCTATGTACAAGAAAATAACTACTATAATACTGCTCCTATGTGCAAGAATATAACTACTATAATACTGCTCCTATATACAAGAATATAACTACTATAATACTGCCCCCTATGTACAAGAATATAACTACTAAAATACTGCTCCTATGTACAAGAATATAACTACTATAATACTGCTCCTATGTACAAGAATATAACTACTATAATACTGCCCCCTATATAAAAGAATATAACTACAAAAATACTGCCCCCTATGTACAAGAATATAGCTACTATAATACTGCCCCTATGTACAAGAATATAACTACTATAATACGGCTCCTATGTAAAAGAATATAACTACTATAATACTGCCCCCTATGTACAAGAATATAACTACTATAATACTGCCCCCTATGTACAAGAATATAACTACTATAATACAGCTCCTAAGTACAAGAACATAACTACTATAATACTGACCCTATGTACAAGAATATAACTACTATAATACTGCTCCCATGTACAAGAATATAACTACTATAATACTGCTACTATGTACAAGAATATAACTACTATAATACTGCTCCTATGTACAAGAATATAACTACTATAATACTACTCCTATGTACAAGAATATACTGCTATAAAACTGCCTCCTATGTGCAAGAATATAACTACTATAATACTGCTCCTATGTACAAGAATATAACTACTATAATACTGCCCCTATGTACAAGAATATAACTACTATAATACTGCTCCTATGTACAAGAATATAACTACTATAATACTGCTCCTATGTACAAGAATATAACTGCTATAATACTGCCCCTATGTACAAGAATATAACTACTATAATACTGCCCCTATGTACAAGAATTTAACTACTATAATACTGTCCCTATGTACAAGAATATAACTGCTATAATACTGCCCCTATGTACAAGAATATAACTACTATATTACTACCCCTATGTACAAGAATATAACTACTATAATACTGCCCCCTATGTACAAGAATATAACTACTATAATACTGCTCCTATGTACAAGAATATAACTACTATAATACTGCTCCTATGTACAAGAATATAACTACTATAATACTGCCCCCTATGTACAAGAATATAACTACTATAATACTGCTCCTATGTACAAGAATATAACTACTGTAATACTGATCATAGGTACAAGAATATAACTACTATAATACTGCCCCCTATGTACAAGAATATAACTACTATAATACTGCTCCTATGTACAAGAATATAACTACTATAATACTGCTCCTATGTACAAGAATATAACTACTATAATACTGCACCCTATGTACAAGAATATAACTACTATAATACTGCTCCTATGTACAAGAATATAACTACTATAATACTGCTCCTATGTACAAGAATATAACTACTGTAATACTGATCATAGGTACAAGAATATAACTACTATAATACTGCCCCCTATGTACAAGAATATAACTACTATAATACTGCTCCTATGTACAAGAATATAACTACTATAATACTGCTCCTATGTACAAGAATATAACTACTGTAATACTGATCATAGGTACAAGAATATAACTACTATAATACTGCCCCCTATGTACAAGAATATAACTACTATAATACTGCTCTTATGTACAAGAATATAACTACTATAATACTGCTCCTATGTACAAGAATATAACTACTGTAATACTGCCCCTATGTACAAGAATATAACTACTATAATACTGCCCCTATGTACAAGAATATAACTACTATAATACTGCTCCTATGTATAAGAATATAACTACTATAATGCTGCTCCTATGTACAAGAATATAACTACTATAATACTACTCCTATGTACAAGAATATAACTGCTATAAAACTGCCTCCTATGTGCAAGAATATAACTACTATAATACTGCTCCTATGTACAAGAATATAACTACTATAATACAGCTCCTATGTACAAGAATATAACTACTATAATACTGCCCCCTATGTACAAGAATATAACTACTATAATACTGCTCCTATGTACAAGAATATAACTACTGTAATACTGCCCCTATGTACAAGAATATAACTACTATAATACTGCCCCTATGTACAAGAATATAACTACTATAATACTGTTCCTATGTATAAGAATATATCTACTATAATACTGCCCCTATGTACAAGAATATAACTACTATAATAGTGCTCCTATGTACAAGAATATAACTACTATAATACTGCTCCTATGTACAAGAATATAACTACTATAATACTGCTCCTATGTACAAGAATATAACTACTATAATACTGCTCCTATGTACAAGAATATAATTACTATAATACTGCTCCTATGTACAAGAATATAACGACTATAATACTGCTCCTATGTACAAGAATATAACTACTGTAATACTGATCATAGGTACAAGAATATAACTAATATAATACTGCCCCCTATGTACAAGAATATAACTAATATAATACTGCTCCTATGTACAAGAATATAACTACTATAATACTGCTCCTATGTACAAGAATATAACTACTATAATACTGCCCCATATGTACAAGAATATAACTACTATAATACTGCTCCTATGTACAAGAATATAACTACTGTAATACTGATCATAGGTACAAGAATATAACTACTATAATACTGCCCCCTATGTACAAGAATATAACTACTATAATACTGCTCCTATGTACAAGAATATAACTACTATAATACTGCACCCTATGTACAAGAATATAACTACTATAATACTGCTCCTATGTACAAGAATATAACTACTATAATACTGCTCCTATGTACAAGAATATAACTACTGCAATACTGATCATAGGTACAATAATATAACTACTATAATACTGCCCCCTATGTACAAGAATATAACTACTATAATACTGCTCCTATGTACAAGAATATAACTACTATAATACTGCTCCTATGTACAAGAATATAACTACTGTAATACTGATCATAGGTACAAGAATATAACTACTATAATACTGCCCCCTATGTACAAGAATATAACTACTATAATACTGCTCTTATGTACAAGAATATAACTACTATAATACTGCTCCTATGTACAATAATATAACTACTGTAATACTGCCCCTATGTACAAGAATATAACTACTATAATACTGCCCCTATGTACAAGAATATAACTACTATAATACTGCTCCTATGTATAAGAATATAACTACTATAATGCTGCTCCTATGTACAAGAATATAACTACTATAATACTACTCCTATGTACAAGAATATAACTGCTATAAAACTGCCTCCTATGTGCAAGAATATAACTACTATAATACTGCTCCTATGTACAAGAATATAACTACTATAATACAGCTCCTATGTACAAGAATATAACTACTATAATACTGCCCCCTATGTACAAGAATATAACTACTATAATACTGCCCCTATGTACAAGAATATAACTACTATAATACTGCCCCTATGTACAAGAATATAACTACTATAATACTGTTCCTATGTATAAGAATATATCTACTATAATACTGCCCCTATGTACAAGAATATAACTACTATAATAGTGCTCCTATGTACAAGAATATAACTACTATAATACTGCTCCTATGTACAAGAATATAACTACTATAATACTGCTCCTATGTACAAGAATATAACTACTATAATACTGCTCCTATGTACAAGAATATAACTACTATAATACTGCTCCTATGTACAAGAATATACTGCTATAAAACTGCCTCCTATGTGCAAGAATATAACTACTATAATACTGCTCCTATGTACAAGAATATAACTACTATAATACAGCTCCTATGTGCAAGAATATAACTGCTATAATACTGCCCCTATGTACAAGAATATAGCTACTATAATACTGCCCCTATGTACAAGAATTTAACTACTATAATACTGCCCCTATGTACAAGAATATAACTGCTATAATACTGCCCCTATGTACAAGAATATAACTACTATATTACTACCCCTATGTACAAGAATATAACTACTATATTACTACCCCTATGTACAAGAATATAATTACTATAATACTGCCCCCTATGTACAAGAATATAACTAATATAATACTGCCCCTATGTACAAGAATATAACTGCTATAATACTGCCCCTATGTACAATAATATAACTACTATATTACTGCCCCCTATGTACAAGAAAATAACTACTATAATACTGCTCCTATGTGCAAGAATATAACTACTATAATACTGCTCCTATATACAAGAATATAACTACTATAATACTGCCCCCTATGTACAAGAATATAACTACTAAAATACTGCTCCTATGTACAAGAATATAACTACTATAATACTGCTCCTATGTACAAGAATATAACTACTATAATACTGCCCCCTATATAAAAGAATATAACTACAAAAATACTGCCCCCTATGTACAAGAATATAGCTACTATAATACTGCCCCTATGTACAAGAATATAACTACTATAATACGGCTCCTATGTAAAAGAATATAACTACTATAATACTGCCCCCTATGTACAAGAATATAACTACTATAATACTGCCCCCTATGTACAAGAATATAACTACTATAATACAGCTCCTAAGTACAAAAACATAACTACTATAATACTGACCCTATGTACAAGAATATAACTACTATAATACTGCTCCCATGTACAAGAATATAACTACTATAATACTGCTACTATGTACAAGAATATAACTACTATAATACTGCTCCTATGTACAAGAATATAACTACTATAATACTACTCCTATGTACAAGAATATACTGCTATAAAACTGCCTCCTATGTGCAAGAATATAACTACTATAATACTGCTCCTATGTACAAGAATATAACTACTATAATACTGCCCCTATGTACAAGAATATAACTACTATAATACTGCTCCTATGTACAAGAATATAACTACTATAATACTGCTCCTATGTACAAGAATATAACTGCTATAATACTGCCCCTATGTACAAGAATATAACTACTATAATACTACCCCTATGTACAAGAATTTAACTACTATAATACTGTCCCTATGTACAATAATATAACTGCTATAATACTGCCCCTATGTACAAGAATATAACTACTATATTACTACCCCTATGTACAAGAATATAACTACTATAATACTGCCCCCTATGTACAAGAATATAACTACTATAATACTGCTCCTATGTACAAGAATATAACTACTATAATACTGCTCCTATATACAAGAATATAACTACTATAATACTGCCCCCTATATACAAGAATATAAATACAATAATACTGCCCCTATGTACAAGAATATAACTGCTATAATACTGCCCCCATGTACAAGAATATAACTACTATATTACTGCCCCCTATGTACAAGAAAATAACTACTATAATACTGCTCCTATGTGCAAGAATATAACTACTATAATACTGCTCCTATGTACAAGAATATAACTACTATAATACTGCCCCTATGTACAAGAATATAACTGCTATAATACTGCCCCTATGTACAAGAATATAACTACTATAATACTGCCCCCTATGTACAAGAATATAACTACTAAAATACTGCTCCTATGTACAAGAATATAACTACTATAATACTGCTCCTATGTACAAGAATATAACTACTATAATGCTGCTCCTATGTACAAGAATATAACTACTATAATACTACTCCTATGTACAAGAATATAACTGCTATAAAACTGCCTCCTATGTGCAAGAATATAACTACTATAATACTGCTCCTATGTACAAGAATATAACTACTATAATACAGCTCCTATGTACAAGAATATAACTACTATAATACTGCCCCCTATGTACAAGAATATAACTACTATAATACTGCTCCTATGTACAAGAATATAACTAATGTAATACTGCCCCTATGTACAAGAATATAACTACTATAATACTGCCCCTATGTACAAGAATATAACTACTATAATACTGCCCCTATGTACAAGAATATAACTACTATAATACTGTTCCTATGTATAAGAATATATCTACTATAATACTGCCCCTATGTACAAGAATATAACTACTATAATACTGCTCCTATGTACAAGAATATAACTACTATAATACTGCTCCTATGTACAAGAATATAACTACTATAATACTACTCCTATGTACAAGAATATACTGCTATAAAACTGCCTCCTATGTGCAAGAATATAACTACTATAATACTGCTCCTATGTACAAGAATATAACTACTATAATACTGCCCCTATGTACAAGAATATAACTACTATAATACTGCCCCCTACGTACAAGAATATAAGTACTATAATACTGCTCCTATGTACAAGAATATAACTACTATAATACTGCTCCTATGTACAAGAATATAACTGCTATAATACTGCCCCTATGTACAAGAATATAACTACTATAATACTGCCCCTATGTACAAGAATTTACCTGCTATAATATTGCCCCTATGTACAAGAATATAACTGCTATAATACTGCCCCTATGTGCAAGAATATAACTACTATAATACTGCTCCTATGTACAAGAATATAACTACTATAATACTGCTCCTATATAAAAGAATATAACTACTATAATACTGCTCCTATGTACAAGAATATAACTGCTATAAAACTGCCTCCTATGTGCAAGAATATAACTACTATAATACTGCTCCTATGAACAAGAATATAACTACTATAATACTGCCCCTATGTACAAGAATATAACTACTATAATACTGCTCCTATGTACAAGAATATAACTACTATAATACTGCTCCTATGTACAAGAATATAACTGCTATAATACTGCCCCTATGTACAAGAATATAACTACTATAATACTGCCCCTATGTACAAGAATTTAACTACTATAATACTGCCCCTATGTACAAGAATATAACTGCTATAATACTGCCCCTATGTACAAGAATATAACTACTATATTACTACCCCTATGTACAAGAATATATCTACTATAATACTGCCCCCTATGTACAAGAATATAACTACTATAATACTGCTCCTATGTACAAGAATATAACTACTATAATACTGCTCCTATATACAAGAATATAACTACTATAATACTGCCCCCTGTGTACAAGAATATAACTACTATAATACTGCCCCTATGTACAAGAATATAACTGCTATAATACTGCCCCTATGTGCAAGAATATAACTACTATATTACTGCCCCTATGTACAAGAATATAACTACTATAATACTGCTCCTATGTGCAAGAATATAACTACTATAATACTGCTCCTATATACAAGAATATAACTACTATAATACTGCCCCCTATGTACAAGAATATAACTACTAAAATACTGCTCCTATGTACAAGAATATAACTACTATAATACTGCTCCTATGTACAAGAATATAACTACTATAATACTGCCCCCTATATAAAAGAATATAACTACAAAAATACTGCCCCCTATGTACAAGAATATAGCTACTATAATACTGCCCCTATGTACAAGAAAATAACTACTATAATACTGCCCCCTATGTACAAGAATATAACTACTATAATACAGCTCCTATGTACAAGAATATAACTACTATAATACTGCCCCTATTTACTAGAATATAACTACTATAATACTGCTCCTATGTACAAGAATATAACTACTATAATACTGCTACTATGTACAAGAATATAACTACTATAATACTGCTCCTATGTACAGGAATATAACTAACATAATACTGCTACTATGTACAAGAATATAACTACTATAATACTGCTCCTATGTACAAGAATATAACTACTATAATACTGCTCCCTATATACAAGAATATAACTACTATAATACTGCCCCTATGTACAAGAATATAACTACTATAATACTGCTCCTATGTACAAGAATATAACTACAATAATACTGCCCCCTATATACAAGAATATAACTACTATAATACTGACCCCTATGTACAAGAATATAACTACTATAATACTGCTCCTATATACATGAATATAACTACTATAATACTGCCCCCTATGTACAAGAATATAACTACTATAATACTGCTCCTATGTACAAGAATATAACTACTATAATACTGCCCCTATGTACAAGAATATAACTACTATAATACTGCTCCTATGTACAAGAATATAACTACTATAATACTGCTCCTATGTGCAAGAATATAACTACTACTATACTGCTCCTATGTGCAAAAATATAACTACTATAATACTGCACCCTATATACAAGAATATAACTACTATAATACTGCCCCTTATGTACAAGAATATAACTACTATAATACTGCTCCTATGTACAAGAATATAACTACTATAATAATGCCCGCTATGTACAAGAATATAACTACTATAATACTGCTCCTATATACAAGACTATAACTACTATAATACTGCCCCCTATATACAAGAATATAACTACTATAATACTGCCCCTATGTACAAGAATATAACTACTATAATACTGCTCCTATGTATAAGAAAATAACTACTATAATACTGTCCCCTATGTACAAGAATATAACTTCTATAATACTGCCCGCTATGTACAAGAATATAACTGCTATAATACTGCTCCTATGTACAAGAATATAACTACTATAATACTGCTCCTATGTATAAGAATATAACTACTAGAATACTGCTCCTATGTACAAGAATGTAACTACTATAATACTGCCCCTATATACAAGAATATAACTACTATAATACTGTTCCCTATTTACAAGAATATAACTACTATAATAATGCCCTCTATGAACAATAATATAACTACTATAATACTGCTCCTATATACAAGAATATAACTACTATAATACTGCGCCCTATGTACAAGAATATATCTACTACAATACTGCTCCTATGTATAAGAATATAACTACTATAATTCTGCACCTATATACAAGAATATAACTACTATAATACTGCTCTTATGTTCAAGAATATAACTACTATAATACTGCTCCCTATGTACAAGAATATAACTACTATAATACTGCTCCTATGTACAAGAATATAACTACTATAATACTGCCCCCTATGTACAAGAATATAACTACTATAATACTGCTCCTATGTACAAGAATATAACTACTATAATACTGCCCCCTATATACAAGAATATAACTACTATAATACTGCCCCCTATGTACAAGAATATAACTACTATAATACTGCTCCTATGTAAAAGAATATAACTACTATAATAATGCCCGCTATGCACAAGAATATAACAACTATAATACTGCCCCTATGTACAAGAATATAACTACTATAATACTGCCCCCTATGTACAAGAATATAACTACTATAATACTGCTCCTATGTACAAGAATATAACTACTATAATAATGCCCGCTATGTACAAGATTATAACAACTATAATACTGCCCCCTATGTACAAGAATATTTCTACTATAATACTGCTCCTATGTACAAGAATATAACTACTATAATACTGCCCCCTATGTACAAGAATATAACTACTATAATACTGCCCACTATGTACAAGAATATAACTACTATAATACTGCCCCCTATGTACAAGAATATAACTACTATAATACTGCCCCTATGTACAAGAATATAATTACTATAATACTGCCCCTATGTACAAGAATATAACTACTATAATACTGCCCCCTACGTACTAGAATATAACTTCTATAATACTGCCCCTATGTACAAGAATATAACTACTATAATACTGCCGCTATGTACAAGAATATAACTACTATAATACTGCCTCTATGTACAAGAATGTAACTACTATAATACTGCTCCTATGTACAAGAATATAACTACTATAATACTGTTCCCATGATCAAGAATATAACTACTATAATACTGCCCCTATGTACAAGAATAAAACTACTATAATATTGCTCCTATGTACAAGAATATAACTACTATAATACTGCCCCCTATGTACAAGAATATAACTACTATAATACTGCCCCTATGTACAAGAATATAACCACTATAATATTGCTCCTATGTACAAGAATATAACTACTATAATACTGCTCCTATGTACAAGAATATAACTACTATAATACTGTTCCCATGAACAAGAATATAACTACTATAATACTGTTCCCATGAACAAGAATATAACTACTATAATACTGTTCCCATGAACAAGAATATAACTACTATAATACTGCCCCTATGTACAAGAATAAAACTACTATAATATTGCTCCTATGTACAAGAATATAACTACTATAATACTGCCCCCTATGTACAAGAATATAACTACTATAATACTGCCCCTATGTACAAGAATAAAACTATTATAATACTGCTCCTATGTACTAGAATATAACTACTATAATACTGCTCCTATGTACAAGAATATAACTATTATAATACTGCTCCTATGTACAAGAATATAACTACTATAATACTGCCCCTATGTACAAGAATATAACTACTATAATACTGCTCCTATGTACAAGAATATAACTACTATAATACTGCCCCTATGTACAAGAATATAACTACTATAATACTGCTCCTATGTACAAGAATATAACTACTATAATACTGCCTCCTATGTACAAGAATATAACTACTATAATACTGCCCCTATGTACAAGAATATAACTACTATAATACTGCTCCTATGTACAAGAATATAACTACTATAATACTGCTCCTATGTACAAGAATATAACTACTGTAATACTGCCCCCTATGTACAAGAATATAACTACTATAATACTGGCCCTATGTACAAGAATATAACTACTATAATACTGCTCCTATATACAAGACTATAACTACTATAATACTGCCCCCTATATACAAGAATATAACTACTATAATACTGCCCCTATGTACAAGAATATAACTACTATAATACTGCTCCTATGTATAAGAAAATAACTACTATAATACTGTCCCCTATGTACAAGAATATAACTTCTATAATACTGCCCGCTATGTACAAGAATATAACTGCTATAATACTGCTCCTATGTACAAGAATATAACTACTATAATACTGCTCCTATGTATAAGAATATAACTACTAGAATACTGCTCCTATGTACAAGAATGTAACTACTATAATACTGCCCCTATATACAAGAATATAACTACTATAATACTGTTCCCTATTTACAAGAATATAACTACTATAATAATGCCCTCTATGAACAATAATATAACTACTATAATACTGCTCCTATATACAAGAATATAACTACTATAATACTGCGCCCTATGTACAAGAATATATCTACTACAATACTGCTCCTATGTATAAGAATATAACTACTATAATTCTGCACCTATATACAAGAATATAACTACTATAATACTGCTCTTATGTTCAAGAATATAACTACTATAATACTGCTCCCTATGTACAAGAATATAACTACTATAATACTGCTCCTATGTACAAGAATATAACTACTATAATACTGCCCCCTATGTACAAGAATATAACTACTATAATACTGCTCCTATGTACAAGAATATAACTACTATAATACTGCCCCCTATATACAAGAATATAACTACTATAATACTGCCCCCTATGTACAAGAATATAACTACTATAATACTGCTCCTATGTAAAAGAATATAACTACTATAATAATGCCCGCTATGCACAAGAATATAACAACTATAATACTGCCCCTATGTACAAGAATATAACTACTATAATACTGCCCCCTATGTACAAGAATATAACTACTATAATACTGCTCCTATGTACAAGAATATAACTACTATAATAATGCCCGCTATGTACAAGATTATAACAACTATAATACTGCCCCCTATGTACAAGAATATTTCTACTATAATACTGCTCCTATGTACAAGAATATAACTACTATAATACTGCCCCCTATGTACAAGAATATAACTACTATAATACTGCCCACTATGTACAAGAATATAACTACTATAATACTGCCCCCTATGTACAAGAATATAACTACTATAATACTGCCCCTATGTACAAGAATATAATTACTATAATACTGCCCCTATGTACAAGAATATAACTACTATAATACTGCCCCCTACGTACTAGAATATAACTTCTATAATACTGCCCCTATGTACAAGAATATAACTACTATAATACTGCCGCTATGTACAAGAATATAACTACTATAATACTGCCTCTATGTACAAGAATGTAACTACTATAATACTGCTCCTATGTACAAGAATATAACTACTATAATACTGTTCCCATGATCAAGAATATAACTACTATAATACTGCCCCTATGTACAAGAATAAAACTACTATAATATTGCTCCTATGTACAAGAATATAACTACTATAATACTGCCCCCTATGTACAAGAATATAACTACTATAATACTGCCCCTATGTACAAGAATATAACCACTATAATATTGCTCCTATGTACAAGAATATAACTACTATAATACTGCTCCTATGTACAAGAATATAACTACTATAATACTGTTCCCATGAACAAGAATATAACTACTATAATACTGTTCCCATGAACAAGAATATAACTACTATAATACTGTTCCCATGAACAAGAATATAACTACTATAATACTGCCCCTATGTACAAGAATAAAACTACTATAATATTGCTCCTATGTACAAGAATATAACTACTATAATACTGCCCCCTATGTACAAGAATATAACTACTATAATACTGCCCCTATGTACAAGAATAAAACTATTATAATACTGCTCCTATGTACTAGAATATAACTACTATAATACTGCTCCTATGTACAAGAATATAACTATTATAATACTGCTCCTATGTACAAGAATATAACTACTATAATACTGCCCCTATGTACAAGAATATAACTACTATAATACTGCTCCTATGTACAAGAATATAACTACTATAATACTGCCCCTATGTACAAGAATATAACTACTATAATACTGCTCCTATGTACAAGAATATAACTACTATAATACTGCCTCCTATGTACAAGAATATAACTACTATAATACTGCCCCTATGTACAAGAATATAACTACTATAATACTGCTCCTATGTACAAGAATATAACTACTATAATACTGCTCCTATGTACAAGAATATAACTACTGTAATACTGCCCCCTATGTACAAGAATATAACTACTATAATACTGGCCCTATGTACAAGAATATAACTACTAAATATTGCTCCTATGTACAAGAATATAACTACTATAATACTGCTCCTATGTACAAGAATATAACTACTATAATACTGTTCCCATGAACAAGAATATAACTACTATAATACTGCCCCTATGTACAAGAATAAAACTACTATAATATTGCTCCTATGTAGAAGAATATAACTACTATAATACTGCCCCCTATGTACAAGAATATAACTACTATAATACTGCCCCTATGTACAAGAATAAAACTATAATAATACTGCTCCTATGTACAAGAATATAACTACTATAATACTGCCCCTATGTACAAGAATAAAACTACTATAATATTGCTCCTATGTACAAGAATATAACTACTATAATACTGCTCCTATGTACAAGAATATAACTACTATAATACTGCCCCTATGTACAAGAATATAACTACTATAATACTTCCCCTATGTACAAGAATATAACTACTATAATACTGCTCCTATGTACAAGAATATAACTACTATCATACTGCTCCTATGTTCATGAACCTAATTAATGACAGATATTTAGAGAAGATGATAGATGGATAGATAAGAGATAAGTAATAGATAATAGATGGATGGATGAATTATGCTTCAGGTGTTCGGGTTCTTCAACGAAAACACACTTGTATAAATGATATAGAAAATGTAAAAGAGGCAGTACTCCAATAAACTGTGCAAAAAAAGGTGGACGGCCATGAGCTGATGTGGTGACGTTTCTTTTCTATCACAGAACCTTTCTTAGGTATTAAGTGGATGTGTAAAGAAGATATATATTTATAAGTCAGTGTCAATCCTTCATATAACCTTAATCTCATTAATGTTATTATGTAAATAATCGTAACATCCTTGATAAAGTGCAATGATATAAGACATGTTGAAATACATTACATTGTGCCCATTCGTAGCAGGTAGATACATTTGGTCCAGATACATTTATATACATTTGGATGGATAGATATATAATTGATACTGTAGATACACCGCTATGCGCAAGTTCTCATGGAGGAGCTCAGTGATTCTTGCTTTAAGTTTTTGGAGCAATTATTGGGTCAGGATACAAACTTCCATCAAACTATTGGACATGTAACAAGGAGAAAAGATATACATACAGTTATATGTAAAGAATATAAAGATTGCTACTTTTTAAGAATTCACATGGTGTATAATGGTTTCATTGTCCCAATGTGCCACTCACGGGACAAAATTTGGCTCATATGAACATTTTTCATGGCTAAGCATTCATTATTTTTCTCTCCTCTTCCTTTATGAATTATCTTGTTGCTTTTTTTGTGATTCCGCTCACCCCGCAGCCTCAGTACACGACCTCTTGTTCTAACATTGATGGGACTTTTATGCAAAACAGCCCATTTTAATGCTTCAGCGCTCTTCAGAATCTTAAATCTATTCAAGTCCTGCGAGCACACAACGAAATTATGAATAAAGCAAAGTAGGTGAAGTGTGTCCTTAGAAAAGAAACTTGTAACTCGGATGCAGATAACTCTTATTGTCAGCGACTCTCACAAAAGATGCCTCTTTAGAAAACCTGAAGTAGAGCAGTCGATGAAGCCTTTTCATGGTAATATGTAAAAAATGAAAGAAAACACAACTTTTCGGTTTTTCCGCTTTCAGTATTTTTTTTCTCGTACAAATATGTATATTTTCATTTGTTGTTCGTGTGTATACGTCATGTAGTTTTTTAAAAGTGTTTTATGAGTGTACAATCACTTGTCCGTTATCTTCCCCAGTCGATTTGCAGGAGACTGGTCCAGATGCCAAATCAGTATTCCATGGCTGCCAGTAGGGATCCATGCGGACCACCTCATACCTACCGGAATCCTTGGCGCCTCTTCTGATTTGTAGACCCATTGCGATATCATCATTGGCTGGCTGATCAAAATAGGAGCTAGAGAAGGTTCCGGTCCTGCCGCCAGGGACTACTGATATGGCACATCGACCAGGGTCGTGCTAATTGCCTCGCTCTTCTTTACCAGCCACCTAGACTCATTAGATAGAAGGTAACCAACTTATGGTTGACTAAACATCAGATTCATAAAATAATTCCTCCCAACCATCTAAGGTTGCAGTTGGATAGTAGGCACTTGCCAAGAAAAACAAGAAGCATTACAAAAAAAAATCTACTAAAATATTCAAGAAGAACTAGAATCTAGAACATTATTCCAGTTGAGTAGCTCATAGACCTTGAGTCAGTCCTTGGTTGCAGAACGGATAGAACTGGAATCCAGGACATCATTCCCATTGAGTAGCTCATGATGTTGATTTGTCATTGGCTTCAGAATGGATTGCACTGGAATCTAGGACATCTTTCCAGTTGAGTAGTTCATGACATTTTTCAGTCCTTGGTTGGAGATGGGAAAGAACTAAAGTCCAGGACATCATTCCCGCTGAGTGGCTCATTACCTTGGTAAGTCCTTAGTTGGAGAATAGATACAACTGGAATCTAGGACATCATTCCAGTTAAGTAACTCATTACCTTGGTAAATCCTTGGCTGGAGAAGAGATAGAACTGGAATATAGTACTTCATTTCAGTTGAGGAGCTCATGACCTTGGTCAGTTCTTAGTTGGAGAAGGGATAGAACTGGAATCCAGGACATCATTCACATTGAGTAGCTCATGATGTTGATTTGTCATTGGCTACAGAATAGATAGCACTGGAATCTAGGACATCTTTCCAGTTGAGTAGTTCATGACATTGGTTAGTCCTTGGTTGGAGATGGGAAAAAACTAGAATCCAGGACATCATTCCAGTTGAGTAGCTCATGACATTGGTCAGTCCTTGGTTGGAGAACTGATAGAACTGGAATCTAGGACATTATTCCAGTTGAGTAGCTCATGATCTTGGTCAATTCTTGATTTGAAAAGGGATATAAATGGAATCTAGGACATCAGTCCAGTTGAGTAGCTCATGACCTTGGTCAGTCCTTGGTTGGAGAAGGGATAGAACTGGAATCCAAGACATCATTTCAGTTGAGTAGCTCATGACCTTGGTCAGTTCTTAGTTAGAGAACTGATAGAACTGGAATCTAGGACATTATTCCAGTTGAGTAGCTCATGATCTTGGTCAATTCTTGGTTTGAAAGGGGATATAAATGGAATCGAAGACATCAGTCCAGTTGAGTAGCTCATGACCTTGGTCAGTCTTAGGTTGGAGAAGGGATAGAACTGGAATCCAGGACATCATTTCAGTTGAGTAGCTCATGACCTTGGTCAGTTCTTAATTGGAGAAGGGATAAAGATTCAGAATTATTAATACCTAAGGCTTTGCATGGATTAAGGGTCAAGTAAGATGACCTCAAAAACCTCCAAAAATATTACTAAACACCATCGTGGGCCCATAAAGCAAGGGGTTTTGCAAAATGTAACACAAGCCCATATCTAAATATCTAGAAATAGAGAAACATCAGAGGGAAGCTCAGTAAATCCAACTTCATTTTTGGAGGATGTTTTCACAGATGTGTCCACTTATCTGTAGAGACATTCTTGCCAATCTTTTATATATTGTACCCTTTAAAGGGATTGTCCTCTACTGGTCAAGGGAGGTAAAAACAACTTGCTACTTACTTAATGGACTGATGGCACTAATGAGCACTGTGTCCTTTGAGTGTGCGGGGATCAACATCTAGCGGGGGCTTCATGTAGACAATTAATGTCCAATGATCATCTGTAGCTCACGGCGCCCCCTCTTGATCTTGATCCCAGCAGCTTATTTAGTTCTGAATAAGGAGGAGCAGTGTTGGTCAGGAAGGTGAAAATGTTTCTTTTAATTCTTGTAACCTCCCTGCTCTCTTCAATAATAGGTTGTCCAGTAGAAGACATTATTATTTAGCAGCCTTCAGCTCTATCTTGAGCCAATAGCGAATTGATGGATGAATGATCTGTAGGAAGATTGATCTTGTGCAAGTCTAGATAGGTCCAACAGGGTCTTCTCTGCCGTTATCTTAATAGTATCAAGCCATGGGGTCACTGTCTTCCTGTTTGCCTTGTTCTTTCTATTCTTCCAACCATGATGTCCATCTCCAGTGATTGCTCTCTTCGTATGATGTGTCCAAACTAGGCAAGTTGTAGCTTGGTGATCCTTGCTTCAAGTGACATGTCTGGCTTGATTTGCTCTAAAATTAATTTGTTCTCCTTGCCATCAATGGTATTGATGTCATCCTTCTCCAGCACCACATTTTGAAGGTGTCAATTCTTCTTCTTTCTTGTTTTTTTATCATTGAGGTATCGCATCCATATCCAATGGAAGACAACCCTTTTAAGAGCAATGTAGAAGAGTATGGATCTTGAGACTAATTGCTCAAACTATCCCAATCAGTAGGCTTTCAAGAGGCTACAATATACTTTCTGGCCACGTATGTACACATAAAACAGAAACAACTCCAGATAGAGTATCCAGTTTTCTTTTTTTTTCCAAAACTAGTTGTCCTACTGAAGTCATCTTGAGATTTCAGATGTCATATCCACTCATGGTGGAAGATTTAGGATGCCCATAAACGTTAGGTAACTTTTGTTTGACGATCATCTGGCCATGAACTTGCGCTCTCTGTCCTTTTATACAGATGCATGCTCGATTCAGCTAATCATGCATGTGTCTTTAATGGGAAGCGAGGAGTAAGATGCCATCAAACTCCTCTAGTGATGATGGCCCATGACCTTGGTCAATCCTTGGTTGGAGAAGGAATATAAATGGAATCTAGGATATCATTCCAGTTGAGTAGCTCATGACAGTGGTCAGTCCTTGGTTGGAGAAGTGATAGAACTGGAAACCAGGACATATTTCCAGTTAAGTAGCTCATGACATTGGTCAGTCCTTTGTTGGAGAAGTGATAGAACTGGAATCCAGGACATATTTCCAGTTGAGTAGCTCATGGCATTGGTCAGTCCTTGGTTGGGGAAGTGATAGAACTGGAATCCAGGACATCATTCCAGTTGAGTAGCTCATGACATTGGTCAGTCTTTGGTTGGAGAAGTGATAGAGCTGGAATCCAGGACATCATTCCAATTGAGTAGCTCATGACATTGGTCAGTCCTTGGTTGGAGAAGTGATAGAATTGGAATCCAGGACATCATTCCAGTTGAGTAACTCATGACATTGGTCAGTCCTTGGTTGGAGAAGTGATAGAACTGGAATCCAGGACATCATTCCAATTGAGTAGCTCATGACATTGGTCAGTCCTTGGTTGGAGAAGTGATAGAACTGGAATCCATGACATCATTCCAGTTGAGTAGATCATGACATTGGTCAGTCCTTGGTTGGAGAAGTGATAGAACTGGAATCCAGGACATCAGTCCTATTGAGTAGCTCATGACATTGGTCAGTCCTTGGTTGGAGAAGTGATAGAACTGGAATCCAGGACATCATTTCAATTGAGTAGCTCATGACATTGGTCACTCCTTGGTTGGAGAAGTGATAGAACTGGAATCCAGGACATCATTTCAGTTGACTAGCTCATGACATTGGTCAGTCCTTGGTTGGAGAAGTGATAGAACTGGAATCCAGGACATCATTTCAGTTGAGTAGATCATGACATTGGTCAGTCCTTGGTTGGAGAACTGATAGAACTGGAATCCATGACATCATTCCAGTTGAGTAGATCATGACATTGGTCAGTCCTTGGTTGGAGAAGTGATAGAACTGGAATCCAGGACATCATTCCAATTGAGTAGCTCATGACATTGGTCAGTCCTTGGTTGGAGAAGTGATAGAACTGGAATCCATGACATCATTCCAGTTGAGTAGATCATGACATTGGTCAGTCCTTGGTTGGAGAAGTGATAGAACTGGAATCCAGGACATCAGTCCTATTGAGTAGCTCATGACATTGGTCAGTCCTTGGTTGGAGAAGTGATAGAACTGGAATCCAGGACATCATTTCAATTGAGTAGCTCATGACATTGGTCACTCCTTGGTTGGAGAAGTGATAGAACTGGAATCCAGGACATCATTTCAGTTGACTAGCTCATGACATTGGTCAGTCCTTGGTTGGAGAAGTGATAGAACTGGAATCCAGGACATCATTTCAGTTGAGTAGATCATGACATTGGTCAGTCCTTGGTTGGAGAACTGATAGAACTGGAATCCATGACATCATTCCAGTTGAGTAGATCATGACATTGGTCAGTCCTTGGTTGGAGAAGTGATAGAACTGGAATCCAGGACATCATTCCAATTGAGTAGCTCATGACATTGGTCAGTCCTTGGTTGGAGAAGTGATAGAACTGAAATCCAGGACATCATTCCAGTTGAGTAGCTCATGACCTTGATGGGTGCTGAAATTACAAATGCCAAATTCTGGTTACCCCGACATTGTGGATCTGGTAGATCTTTCATCGATTATCTGGTTCGGCCAAGACTTTACTCCTTTTTTCACAGCACACCGCGTACCATATGACATCATGCAACTCTTGGATGATGTCATCAAATGGTCAGGGTTGTAAAAACCTGCCTAATAATTCCCAATAATCTCCATCTTTCCGATTACTCCGAATCCAATTACGTTTTCCGTAATTATCTTTAGCGCCTATGGATATCTGGGAACGAGTGATTTAAAAAATTGGAGAAAAGCAATAAGATTCTTACTATCATTTATTAGTATAATGAAGAAGAAAAGGTAACCTAGTAATTGGCTGCTATGGGAAACATTTTTTTTAATTATTTGTACGAGTTTTGTTACATTAGGCGCAGGGGAAGAGATATTTTTGCAGAGCACGGCCCCTCGGGGTCTTCATGTTTTGCGCACTTTTTCGCTAAATAAATAAATATTATATAAGACGCAGGAGCGTGAGTTATGTTTGCCCGCAGTGATCATACATTTAGATGTAAATTAGCTTGCGCTCTCTTAAAAATGTACGCTCTCGTTTCAGGCAACAAAAAGATAAACGACCCTGTGAGCTATTTAATGATAGATGTGCCGCTATAATTACACGTTTTTTAATTAAACTGAAATCCCCAAACTTGGCTGTAACTTACACAGACACAAAAGTAATTAGATTACGGCAAAACCTTACAAACACGTGCGGATCTCCTTCCAAGGGGGAATATAGGTAGATTTACAGTATGTCCAATCCAGGCATGGAATAATACCGCAGTCTTAATACTTATACATATTACTGGGGGTCAAAGCCTAAGAATCCCTTTAGAATCCGGAGCAATGAAGAGGGACTTGGGTAGCAGCAAATGACTTGAGGATAAAATTCTGTATGGACACGGCAGTGAAAGGGTTAATAAGATCCCTGGTGGGCTAGGGATGTTAAATAGTGATGAGCGAGCAGTAAAATGATCGGGTGCTCGATGCGTGGGTCGAGCACATTGGAATACTCGGGTGTTCGACCCGAGCAACGAGCCCAATGTATGTCTATGGGAAACTCGAGCATTTTTCAGGCGGCTCCCCCTGGCGGTCTGCAGAGGGCCTAAAAAGTGCCCAAATCGATGGAAACAGTGCTCAAATTACATGGGAACAGCATGGGGAAGACCCCTGGAAGCATTTCTGACTCCCAGGTCACTGCTGTATTACGCCACTTTTACGGACTCATAATAAAACATCCAAAAACGAAACCAAAATGGATTTTCCTGGCAAATATGTTAAGGAACATCCTTTCCAGGGTAATGACTTGTATATAAGGCAAAATAAATAACCAAAAACAAAAATAATCCTCCACACCTTGGGCTATGTTCACATGTAGCGTTTTTGATGCGTTTTTGTACTTTTGCATTGCTTTCAACCAAGACAAATGCATTGACTGGGAAATGTCATTTTAACATTTTACAACCTTATCTGGCCATGTGGTGTGTGACACATCATCAGACACATGTGACGTGCCCCCTGGACCGTGGGGTACTCGGCAGCCGGGCCTCTGGTTGCTGATGGATATCACGGTAGCTGGCCCGGTCCGTGACCCAGGGCGGTCAGTGAAAGGGGGAATTATGGTTTATTGGGGGATTTGGAAAGTGTTCGTGACGCCACCTGTGGACTCCGGCTAGATGGAGCCGCCGCTGCGGAGCACTCGTCTGGAGCTGGTGTTACGGCAGCAGGGATGGTGTGGCTCTCCACAGGTAGAGCTAGCTCCAGGGCAGTGTAGGTAGTGTAGGGTGCGCTGGGCGTTGTACTGCCGTGAGGGAGAGATGGCGCAGATGAAAGAATGGACGGAGGCAGTGCGATGCAGTCATCCGATTTTTACTCACAGTTCTTATGACAGTTCCACTGGTGCACTGTACAGGTGTCAACCTCCCACGTCGCGCTAAGTTCACCAGTCTGGGGGTTCAGCACTTCCTCAGGCAGATTAGGAGCACCGGACAGAACCCCACTTTCTTGTGTTCCTAGCTAGACCATCTTCACGCTGGGTCTTTTCTCCCTCCTGCCCTTCCCACTCTCAATCCCGCTCGGGTGCTCTGAAGTCCCTCCTGTCTCGTCGTAGTTCCCGGACCTGCTTGACCCTCACGGGGATTAGAATGAGGCTTCGGCAACTGACAATATAAGCGAGAAGCCTCCGGTTTTCCCAGCCGAGATGTAGAGTAGCACGGCTGGACCAGGGGCCGGTCCCCTTCTTGCGGCCTACGATCCCTCTGTCTTCTGACAGATGCGGGGCGTACGGGTGCCGTCCTGCACTCGCCGTACCCCCTAGGATCCCTTCTTTAGAACAGAGCCTACTTCTCTGCTCCCCACCTGGGCCTCTATGACTGGGCCCTACTTGTGAATCAGAGCTCCTAAAGAGACTCTGCTCCCTGACTGACTTCAGTCACTGACTGTCCTTCTGTTCTCACCTGCCACCCTAAGATGGCCTCCCTTTTTATACCTCACTCTATGGTGCTCCCCTCAACTGCTTCCTCCAGCCACACCCACTACTGGTTCCCCCTACCTCTGGGTTCCCCCCACTCCAGCCAGGGACAGGGCTCAGCAGCTGCGCACATTCATGTTGCCCCTCCAGCCGGCCTGGAGTAGTGTAGTGTTGGATGCAGGTGTTGGGGTTCCAGGCAGCACTCCCTCCGTACCTGAGAGAAGGAGACACCACACCTCTAGGTGAGGTGCAGTACCTCTCTTGCGACTGAACCCTCAGGGGCGCCACACTCCCCCCTGGTAAAACACAGCACATCCGCGGGCTGGAACAGAGTAAAACAGGGATATCACAGACATGCAAATTTTAAGAATGCATTCGCATATGAGATAATAAAACTTTCTTCCCTTTATGGGAGGCACATCACTTTAACATTACTGGTTACATTTATCAAACATTATAAAACACTTTTCATAACGTTCTGTAACAGAGTGTCCTTTTTACTGGTAAAAGAGTGCAAAGGTAGCAGCATGAGGGACCCGTTCGCAAACCCTCAACGTAGGCCCTGGGCATTGCTGCAGGGCATAGGTGGTCTTCCGCCACGCCAAATGGATTTTCCTTCTGAAGTCACTTGATTGCACTTATAAAACCAATAGGGAGCACTTTAGGAAGTGCAGAACTATATACAAAATCAATTTCTGGCTGTTCACAGTCCCCTGCCTGAAGTTTGTGTACCCTGACGGGTAATCATGCAAACACTGTAAGAAAAACATTATTTTAACCTCCTATACCCTTACGGGTGACTATTTACAGTCCTTAGTCCCACCTTTTAAACTAATAGTCGGGTCCCCTGGGGTACTGCTGAATCTTACCAGACCCAGCCGGGTCATAAGGCATGTCCTGCGGGGGTGTGTCCTTGATGACGCGGTACACTTGCAGGGCGTACCACCCGAGCTCCCCGTGGTGATGTGTATAGGTGACTCGGTCACCGGGGTATAGATTCCGGTCGGGATGGCCCTGTTCCAGCTCGGGCTCAACATCCCATCGGATTACGAAAATGTCCCTAGCAAAGTCGGGATCCCGTATGAAGCCCCACCCAGCCTTCAGGTTGAACTTCACTACGAGTCCTTCTTCGCGGGGGCTGGGGTGGGCTGACTCCACCTGACGCACTTAAGCCTTTGCGGCCTTGTTCCGGGCCTCCATAACACATCTGCATCTCTGGCTGCTATGGACATAAAAGGGGACAAACTTATGGTGTGGCCCCCATGCTCCCCTGACCTCAACACCATTGAGAACCTCTGGAGCATTATCAAAAGGAGTGTCTATGATGGCGGGAGGCAGTTCACATCTAAGCAACAGCTCTGGGAGGGTATTCTGTCCTCATGCAAAACAATTGAAGCAGAAACCATCCAAAACCTGACAAATTCAATGGACGAGAGAGTTCAGAAGCTCCTTTCGAACAAGGGGTCCTATGTGCAAATGTAACATCACCTAGAATAAAGTTTTGAGTTGAAAACTGTTTGATTTCAGTTTGTAATAACCTGCTAATGCTTATAATTTCAAAAATGACAATTTTTTTGTTCTTTATTAAAATGAAAAGGTTGAAAACTCTGCTGTGCCTAATAATTTGGAACATGCATTTTGAGTGCAGTTTGAGTTGTTTATTTTTTTAAAAATATCCTGTTATCATAGACAGTTTGTACAAAAACCTTTCAGTTGTACTCTAATAGTTATTTGACTGGAAAATTACAATGACTGCAATTCATATAGGTAATTTGGGAAAACCTGAGAAAATATTATTTGCATAATAATTTGGAACACAGTGTAGACTGGTTAAGACGACACCCTGTCTCCATTCCTTCTCTCTTCCTCCCCTCCCCTTTCAGCTGTTTGCTGTCGATTACTCCTTGTGACGTCCTCCCTGCCTTGACGGACACATCTATGCGAACAGTCACTGTTGCAAGGGGCAGGGTATGGCTCTGAAGGCATCCAGATGAGCCGAAGTTCATGTCCAATGAACTCAGCTCACCTCATGCACGTCACTGACAGCGTGGGAGAATTCTCCTGCGCATGCGGTGAACTCGGCTCATGAATTCGGCTCATCTGGATGCGGTCACAGCCAGATACTGCAGAGCGCAAGCATGCCTGCGCTTCTCAGTGTCTGCGGGATGACAGGCTGGATGGCAGCGTTCTGCTGTGATCCAGCCTGTCATCTCGATGTAGCAGAGCTGGAGCCGTCCTGGGAACCATGGAAAGGTAAGGATGAGGTTGCTTTATTATTTTTCTTTTATTGCAGGAGATCGTTGGCTTCAGCTGGAATGGGCGTGATGGTAAGTATGGTTTAATTTAGAACATTAAAGAATTGTGTGTTTATTTCAATTAAAGGACTTTATTCTGGGTGTTTGTGTTTTTTTGTAACTTTGACTATGGGGTTAGTAATGGGGGTGTCTTATAGACGCCTCTCCATTACTAACCTGGGCTTGATGTCAGCTGGCATTATAAGCTGACATCAACCCCAGCCCTATTACCCCACTGCCACCGCTACAGGGCAGTGGGAAGAGTGAGGCTAAGTGCCAGAATTGACGCATCCTATGGATGCGCCATTTCTGGGGCGGCTGACGGCTGGTGTTTCTAGCCTGGGAGGGGGCCAATATTCATGGCACCCTTCCTAAGCTATTAATATCAGCCCCCAGCTGTCTGCCTAGCCTTTGCTAGCTATTAAAATAGGGGGGACTCCCACGTCATTTTTTGGGGGAGGTCCCCCATTTTAATAGCTAGTAAAGGCTAGGTATTCAGCTGGGGGCTGATATTAGTAGCCTGGGAAGCTCCGTGGGTATTACCCCCCTCCCAGGCTTCAAACATCTGCCCCAGCCGTCTGCTTAACCTCCGCTAGAGCCTAAAATTACGGGGAACCCCACGCCAATTTTTTTTTTAATAAATCCTTTATTTTAACACTAAATGACAAGTACAGTAATCAACACTGTCACTGTACTTCTTATATATGTGACTGACATGTTTTCTATCTATCTAATCTATGTGTGATGCTCTATTCTTTCTATTCTAAATTGTCGGGTACCGGTGTATGCCGCTGCTGAATTGCCGGCTTTTCATGTTTCACTGTGAGCACAGTTCCCATCGATTTGGACAATCACTGTAATGCCACAACCACCATGGCTGTGACATTACAGTGAGTGGCAGACAATCCCTGCATGATTGGTGCTCTAAATAGCGCCAGACATGCAGGACGGGGACCCGAGCTCCCACCCGAGCATCTCGAAAGTACTGAGCAGTGGTGAGCATGCTCGCTCAACACTAATCATTACATCTCTGGTGGTCTGGGGCAGTTAAGGAATTAACTTTTTATATCTCTGGTGGGTTAGTGCACTGAAGGAAATAAATATTACATCCCTGGTGAGCTAGGGTTGTGAAGAAGTTAATTATATCTCTGGTGGTCTATGGCAGTAAAGGAATTAATTATATCCCTGGTGGGCTGGAGTAATTAAGGAATTATGTCTCTGGTGGGCTAGGGCAATAAAGTTCTCAATTATAACATCCCAATCTGAGTTGAAAAAGGGGTAATGTGACCACCCCTGGTGCCCCAGTGTGTAGAGAGAGCCGGCTTTTTATACATAAAACAATAAAATGTTTTATTAAAGACTGTTTGCAAAGTTGAACCATTGCTTCCCTCTACGGAGGCTTGCTTTGGGTAGTTAACGCTTTTGCCCTACCACCTGGGTAATGAATCTAATAATTGACAAATGTAGGGTGAAATAAGTAAGTACACCCCTCTGCCATTTGCATGTCCTTGCTCTTCTGTGTAAACAATGCACAGCCCAGAGCGGTACATTTCCCTTTGCACGTAACCTGTACATAATCATTTCTTAATAATTCATGCGCTTTTCATGCCTTACTGAGCTGGAAAGGTCACAGCGACCGCACTAATCATCGGAGTAATGACGGCGTTCTGCACGAGCAAGAACCGCAGCACCGGGGAGACTGCCGGACGCCGTATAGGACATGTGTCGTCACATCAGTGAAGGACTTTACGGACACAGGTCTATATAAGCAAATGTCCACATTCCACATCTATTCTGCGGCCGTCCCTTTAATATTGACAGATATCGATGATAAGTGTAAAATAATGTCGTGTAATCTGTGACATGTACACGAGGAGGAGGAGGAGGTGAGCTGTGACATCACCTTTTGTGAATGGTGGATCCTGTGTTATCTACTGTATATAGAGGTGTTATCAGTCATTGTACAAGAGGAGGAGGAGGTGAGCTGTGACATCACCTATTGTGAATGGTGGATCCTGTGTTATCTACTGTATATAGAGGTGTTATCAGTCATTGTACAGGAGGAGGAGGTGAGCTGTGATATCACCTATTGTGAATGGTGGATCCTGTGTTATCTACTGTATATAGAGGTGTTATCAGTCATTGTACAGGAGGAGGAGGAGGTGAGCTGTGACATCACCTATTGTGAATGGTGGATCCTGTGTTATCTACTGTATATAGAGGTGTTATCAGTCATTGTACAGGAGGAGGAGGAGGTGAGCTGTGATATCACCTATTGTGAATGGTGGATCCTGTGTTATCTACTGTATATAGAGGTGTTATCAGTCATTGTACAGGGGGAGGAGGTGAGCCTTGATATCACATATTATGAATGGTGGATTCTGTGTTATCTACTGTATATAGAGGTGTTATCAGTCATTGTACAGGAGGAGGAGGTGAGCTGTGACATCACCTATTGTGAATGGTGGATCCTGTGTTATCTACTGTATATAGAGGTGTTATCAGTCATTGTACAGGGGGAGGAGGTGAGCTGTGATATCACCTATTGTGAATGGTGGATCCTGTGGTATCTACTGTATATAGAGGTGTTATCAGTGATTACACAGGAGGAGGAGGAGGTGAGCTGGGATATCACCTATTGTGAATGGTGGATCCTGTGTTATCTACTGTATATAGAGGTGTTATCAGTAATTGTACAGGAGGAGGTGAGCTGTGACATCACCTACTGTGAATGGTGGATCCTGTGTAATCTACTGTATATAGAGGTGTTATCAGTCATTGTACAGGAGGAGGAGAAGGTGAGCTGTGATATCACCTATTGTGAATGGTGGATCCAGTGTTATCTACTGTATATAGAGGTGTTATCAGTGATTACACAGGAGGAGGGTGTGATGATATTACACATTCAGCTCTGCTACATAAACTTTTCATTACAAAACTGCAGCTTTATTGACAGAAAACAGGATTACGAAGAACCAAGCCTTGTGCTATTGCTAATGACTGATGGAGAATGCCTATGTTATATACCACCCTGAGCCGGCAGTATACGCCACCTTCCTTCCCAGCTGCAGGATATCTATTCTGGAGTCATTTAGGTCTTGTATTTCCCTTATTTTAGAAAGCTGATTCATACCTGGTGACAAGAACAAGTGAATATTATATAACTCAGCACATTTGCAAATGAAATCCTTCTTTATTTCAGAGCTGAGAGTTTGGTAAAATGAAATTACCGGGATCGCTTAGAAACGTTCGAGTCAACATTACTTTTCTAGGCTTTAAAAGCAGAAAGAATAGCAGTAAAAATTGAAATATTTCACACCGGACATAAAACTACAGAAGACGTTCACAGGGCTCACCGGAAAGATGGAGCATAAATACTCAGTAAGCTGCGTAATAACAGTGGAGTGTAATGTTATACAATATACTCATGTAGCAGAGCTGAATTACCTATTAAAGGGGGACCTGTCACCTGGTCAAAAATGCCCAGTTTTTAGTCTAATTTTATTTCCTCTGCTCTCCTGAGCGTTCTGGTTTTTGTTTTTTGTAAATCGGCCATACAGTTCCAGAGATACGGGCCTTTTTATTTAGTGCTAATTGGTATGGTCTACAAAAAGGGGTGTGGCTCGCAGAGTAATTATGCACAGCCCGCCTCCACAGAACTCTCTGAGCCACGCCTTCTTTATAAAGCGCATACATATTAGCACTAACTAAAAATGTCCATATCTCTGGAACCGTATGGCCGATTTGCAAAAAACAAAAAAACAGAATACTCAGGGGAACAGCGGGACTAAGATAAAAGCAAAAACTGGCCACTTTTAACCTGGTGACAGACCCCCTTTAACTCTTAGTACCTGCTGTGATTGTGGAGCACTGTAGATATCGATGAGTAAAAAGTTTACAGCAGGGGCCACAGTTATGATCTAGTGTCTTATAGGGCCCTGTTGGACACCAGGACAAGGGTGTACCTGCTTGGAGTAGATAACAAAAGAACAATCTTATTGGGGTACTGTAATTTAAGAATGGGTGATTCCCCAATTCGGAGCCTTTTAGGGCCCAGGATTGCTCCTTTCTCTATAAGACATAATGAAAGAACCCCCATTGTCTACAATGTAACACTGTGACAATGCTTTTTTTGGTACCAAACCAACTTCTAAAATTTAATCCCCACCCACATTCTGACTTGGAACGCCTCTTTTTATTCAAATTTGCATTAGTCCAGCAGCTTAGTGGTCCCGGTGCTAAACTGTCTGTTTTTTGCACAAAATGCATAATTGTATGATTTATTAGTAATTTTACATAGGACTGCATGTGAACCATTTTTTGGACTGTAACACTTAGCAAACACCCCCAGGAAGGCACATGACTCACTCTGCTCTGCCGCCTATCAGGCTCAGCTCTGCTACGTTCATTATTGCAGTAACTTATCATGCTTCATTATTAATTCATTGATTCATATTGTCCATTTCTTGCATTAATTACTTTGTACTTTTTAGGAGCTTTATTATATTTCTTCTCCATTCACAGCCAAAGCAAAAATCATAATGCCGAGTCTGCACCACGCCAATGGTTTATTGCTCCAATAGTAGAACTTTCATTTAACCCTTAAAAAACCAGATGTGCTGACTAATTTCCTACCATATCTTTATAGAGTTGGAGTTTTACCGTTACAGAGCTCTAAATGCATGGTGTAATGGTAGAGTTTCATCAGAAGCATTTACCTGCCTGCAGCCACCACTAGAGGGAGCTAAGTGCTTGTAAACATACACAGCTCCTTTTGAACTCAATGATGAATGTGTATGCAGGAAGCTCCTGAGCTCCTTCTAGTGGTGATTAAAGGAGAAGCAGCTAAAAGAGAGGACGTAATTTTAAATTAATCCCACTTTGGGCGTCACCTGTGCAGTGAGCCTCAGTTTCACGTAACGAACGTCATTGTTTACACTGACAGACATAACGACAATTATATAACATGATAACATCGTCAGGAATAATTACGCTCCGGTGGGACTTGTTGTGCCACTCAGCATCGCTTCGTCCCCCTGATGCTTCATACTGAGGGCGCCCAATTAACACAATCCATTAACACATCGCGAGCAATGAAAATCAGCAGAAACGGGAAACCTGAGCTTTGTCGCTCCCTGTTAACCTTTACGTAGGTAGCAAAATGTGAAAACTGAATATGCAAATGAGGGGTTAACCCTTACACGTACATTGTCCTGTAGGAAACCATGAACGGTAATTGTATGTGGAGGTATGGAGCCCACCCAACCAAAGGTGTCTGATGGGTCCAGTGGTGGGAAGGGGCCAGCGACCTTCACAGCCAGGGGCCAAAGTCAGTCTCAGCCAGACATTACAGACACATATGTCTAATCTGTGCATATATATATATATATATATATATATTTGTTTATTTATTTATTTCTTGTAAATTAAACACAAAGAATACGTATATATTCCAAGGAAAAAAATTGTACATCTATAATTATTTTCTTCTTGCAAAAAATTAATCACAAAGTGATACTTTGTCTTCCAAGAAAGGAGAAAAGAATATACATATGTAAATTTATTATTTTTTGTTCTTGGAAATGAAGCACAAAGTTCTACTTTGTTTTCCAAGAAAACAAGAAAAAGAATATATGAATATATATTTCTTGTAGATTAAACACAAAGTGATACTTTGTCTTCCAAGAAAAAGAAAACATATGTATATGTGTATACAGCTGAAACCAGAAGTTTCCATCCACTATATAAAAAGTCACATCTGCAGGTTTTTCTCAATATCTGACATGAAATCAGAATAAACCTTTCCTGTTTTAGGTCAATTAGGATTACCATCATTTTTAATATTTGCCAAATGCCGGAATAATGAGAGAGAGAGAATGTTTTAGGACATTTTTATTACTTACTGGTCAGAAGTTTCCATCTATTTCATTAGTATTTGGTCCCATTGCCCTTAAACTGAATGACTTGGGTGAAACGTTTGGGATATCCTTCCACGAGCTTCTCACAATAGTTGGTTGGAATTTGGGCCGATTGCTCCTGACAAAACTGGTGTAACTGATCCAGGTTTGTAGGTCGCCTTGCTCGCAGCCTTTTCAGCTTTGCCCATAAATTTTCAATAGGATTGAGATCAGGGCTTTGTGATGGCCACTCCAAAACATTGACTTTGTTATCCTTAAGCCACTTTGTTACCATTTTGGCAGTATGCTTTGGCTCATTGTCCATCTGGAAGACCCATTTCCTCCCAAGCTTTACCTACCTGGCTGATGTCTTGAGATGTAGCTTCAGTATTGCCACATAATCTTCTTCTCTCATGATGCCATCTATGTTGTGACGTGCACCAGTCCCTCCTGCAGAAAAACAACCCCACAGCATGATGCTGCCACCCTCGTGTTTCACAGTTGGGATGGTGTTTTTAGGCTTCCAAGCTTTTCCCTTTTTCATCCACACATAACGATGGTCATTATGCCCAAAAAGTTCCATTTTAGTTTCATCAGACCACAGGACATGTCTCCAAAAATTAAGGTCTTTGTTCCTGTGTGCATTTGCAAACATTAATCTGGCTTTTTATGTTTCTTTTGGAGTAATGGCTTCTTCCTTGCAGAGTGGCCTTCCAGCCCATGTTGATACAGTACTCTTTTCACTGTGGATATTGACACAATCTTACCAGCTTCCGCCATCATCTTCACAAGGTATTTTGCTTTTGTCCTTGGGTTGATATGCTCATGTCGGAACAAATCATGTTCATCTCTGGGACACAGAACCCGTCTCCTTCCTGAGCGGTATGATGACTGGACATTCCCATGTTTTCCCAGCATGTCCTACAACATATTTATAAGGCATGCTGTTCTGCTTTACAGCTCCCCTGGTGGTGGAGTGATGCATTACAGCCCTTATGAACTTCTCTTCTTGTTTCCCATTTTAATGTCAGCCCATACACCATCTCTACAAGAAGTTGTAATTCTCACTACCAGCTCCCCCTATAGGTGGGGTCTTGCATTACAGGCCATATAAGATCCCCTTGCTTATCGCCCCCTTTTAGTAATCACCATGCTTATAAGGGTTGATCTTCTTCTAGCAGCCTTTCCCCTGTCTTAGTTCTGAGTCAGATAGCAGTTTTTCTTCAGAAGTCTGTGATGTGCGGAGCATTAGATGTAACACCGAGTTCCTCTGAATATGACATGAAGATTTAGTTGAATATTCTGTATTACACGCGGAAGAACAGTGGATTTTTCCTTCTCTTCCTTGGAATACACGATACAGGTTAGCTTAAGAGGAAAATCTGCTTTCAACACGGACTTGATCTCCCTTTAATCCGTGCAAGGTGTACTTTGCATATTTAATAGGCAGGACGCCGCTCGCTGCGCATATTTCTGCAGTAAATTTTCTAGGCTTCTTTTTTGACATTTGTGTAATGATGAAGAATGGAGATGCTGATGTACATTACAGATTTACCTGTCTAATCCACAACCATTAATTTTATGGCTGCTCAGGAAGCAAAATTTAATATTCAGCCACTCCGGATGCGTGCGTCTGACCATCAATGCAATGTTTCTATTACCCCGCATATTTTATTTCAGGGGGGATTAGATGTGCACCGATAAGTTCAATACTGGAAGCTCCGCGAGGACCTGATAATAAATTATCCCAAGTTGTGCACAAAAAATCTGGTGATTTCGCCTTCTTTGCTTTACTTTAATAATATTCCAAAATGGACAGCCCCCTAAGAAAGACAAGATGCTTGGAGTGTATGTTCAGAAGTCTTAAAGGTGCTCAGAACACAGCACTTGTGTGAGCCAAGCTGACGAAATTCGAATTTTTCGTTTTGCTCGACTTTGTCCAGGATATCCAATTTTTATCTTATTTATTCCATGGGAATCGATTGTACATTATTATGTTCTGAAATCTCTCCAGACCGAAAAACATAATAAACGTTAGTAAAAAAAAAAAACAACCTGTCCCATCGCGCAGCCCCACTCCCACTCAGCGGTCTTCTTCAGTCTTCCCTATACAGGGGCAGCCTCAGCATCTTCCAACTCCACACATCCTTGGTGTCTTCCAGCACCCATCATCTATGGTGTCATCCCATGCTCGCCATGTTCAGCATCTTCCTGTGCCCACCATTTTTGGCATCTTCCATCACCTGCTATCTTTGGCATCTTCTTGCATATTCAATGTCTTCCTGTGCCCGTCATATTTGTCATCTTTGGCATCTTCCAGTTCCCTGCATCAGCACATTCAGCTTCTTCCTGTGCCCATCTTTGGCTTTTCCATCATCCAGCTCCTTGCATCTTCAGTGTCTTCCTGTGCCCATATTTTTTGGCATCTTCCATCACTCGCTATCTTTGACATCTTCCAGCTTCCCGCAACTTCAGTGTCTTCGGGTGCCCTTATCCTGTGGCATTTTCCATCACTTGTCATCTTTGGCATCTTCCAGCTACCCACATCTTCAGTGTCTTCATGTGTCCATAATCTTTGGCATCTTTCATCACTCGCCATCTTTGGCATCTTCCAGCTTCCCACATCTTCAGTGTCTTCATGTGTCCATAATCTTCGGCATTTTCCATCACTCGCCATCTTTGGCATCTTCCAACTCCCCGCATCTTCAGTGTCTTCGGGTGCCCTTAACCTTTGGCATTTTCCATCACTTGTCATCTTTGGCATCTTCCAGCTACCCACATCTTCAGTGTCTTCATGTGTCCATAATCTTTGGCATCTTTCATCACTCGCCATCTTTGGCATCTTCCAGATACCCACATCTTCAGTGTCTTCATGTGTCCATAATCTTTGGCATCTTCCATCACTTGCCATCTTTGGCATCTTCCAGTTCCAGCATCTGCATCTATAGGGTCTTCCTGTGCCCATCATCTTCGGCTTCTTCCATCACTCACTATCTTTGGCATATTCAAGCTCCCGGCATCCTCAATGTCTTCCTGTGCCCATCATATTTGTTGTCTTCAATCACCCACCATTTTTGGTATCTTCCAGCTCCCCGCATCCTCAGCATCTTCCTGTGCCCATCATCTTTGGCTTCTTCCATCACCCAACCATCTTTGTCATATTCAAGCTCCCTACATCTGCACATACAGCATCTTCCTGTGTATAACAATAGAGAGCAAAGGGAAGTCAGCTCACCCTCCAAGGGTTTCAGCGTGTCGAAGCCAGGAACAACGTGTGGTCACACGTGGAATCAAAAAAGAAGTGAAAAATTCCAGCTCCCAAAAAGTTATATTAAAAAATTCCAAGTTTTTATTACATCATTTTAAAATCTGATCTGTGCCTGATGATGCAATCCCTTTATATAAGACCTTATCATCCCACAGCAAAGAGTGACTCCAACTCTCGTGCAACCATGCATCATGTAATACCACATCAATCCTGCAGTGGGCGCTATAGTAGGAATCTGACCTTCCTGAGACTTTGTCACATGACAGCTGCTGATCAGCAAAAGCTTCTATCATATTGTGACCATCTGAAGACTCCTTTAACCAGTTCAGGACCTGCCCATATTCTCCTGCTCCAGAGCGGTCACATTTTCCGATTTCTTTATACATGCACTTTTAATGGTTCTGCAGTAATTTCTCATTTGGATATTCATAAAACTTTTGCCTAATTATTTATCATACATGTGGCTTCATTTTCAGATCATTTTTGGATTCCTTTTTTATCTTCAGATAAAAATATGTTTCTATTCACCACATTTATTTCTTTTATTTTTTAAGGCTATAGAAGACCACTAAAAATTATTTTGAATTGCGTTCTCCTGTCTGTGAAAATAGTTTTTATATATTTACCTTTTTTTTTAAAATGGAGGTGGGGCTAGAAACAGCCATTTGTCAGCTTGACAAAGAACGCTGGTTGGCGTTGGAAATTTCCATGCACCTTCTGACCACATCAGATTTTAAAATGATGTGATAAAAACTTGGAATTTTTTAATATAACTTTTTGGAGCTGGAATTTTTCACTTCTTTTTAGCATCTTCTTGTGCCTGTCATCTTTGGCTTTTCCATCATCTGCTATCTTTGGCATGTTCCAGCTCCCTGCATCTTCAGTGTCTTCCCCTGCCCAATTTTTTGGCATCTTCCATCACCTGCTATCTATGGCAACTTCCAGCTCCCCACATCTTCAGTGTCTTCCTGTGCCCATAATCTTTGGCATCTTCCAATACCCACCATCTTTGGCATCTTCCATCACCATTCATCTTTGACTTCTTCCAGTTCCCCGCTTCTGCATCTACAGCATCTTCCTGTGCCTGTCATCTTCAGCTTCCTCCATCACGCACAATCTTTGACATATTCAAGCTCCCTGCATCCTCAGTGTTTTCCTGTGCCCATCATATTTGATGTCTTCAATCATCCACCATTTTCCAATTCCCTTCATCTGCACATTCAGTATCTTCCTGTGACCATCATCTTTAGCTTTCCATCATCTGCTTTCTTTGGCATCTTCCAGCTCCTTCAATCTGCAGTTTCTTCCTGTGCCCAATTATTTTGCATCTTCCATCAAATGCCATCTTTTGCATCTTCCAGCTCCTTGATTCTTTTGTGTCTTCCTGTGCTCATAATCTTTGGCATCTTCCATCACTTGTCATTTTTGGCATCTTCCAGTTCTTTGCATCTGCATCTACAGCGTCTTCCTGTGCTTTTCCATCATCCAGCTCCCCGTATCTTTGGTGACTTCCTGTTCGCAATGTTTTTGGCATCTTCCAGCTCCCCACATCCTCAGTGTCTTCCTGTTTCCATAATCTTTGGCATCTTCCATCACTTGCCATCTTTGGCATTTTCCAGTTCCCTTCATCTGTATCTACAGCATCTTCCTGTGCCCATCATCTTTGGCTTCTTCCATCACCCACCATCTTTGACATATTCAAGCTCTCTGCATCCTAAGTGTTTTCCTGTGCCCCTCATATTTGTTGTCTTCAATCATCCATCATCCTTGGAATCTTTCAGTTCCCTGCATCTGCACATTCAGTATCTTTCCGTGACCGTCATCTTTGGCTTTTCCATCACCCACCTCTTGAATCTTCAATGTCTTCCTGTGCCCATATATTTGCTGTAGTGCCGGCGTCCCTGCCCTCTGCTAGGCAGGGACGCTGTTCCCCTCACCGCTCTGCTCCGTGCCCGGCGTCCCTCTCCCGCTCTGCTGGCAGCGCGCGCTCCTTCCCGGCCACTGTGCTTAGGGCGCGCGCGCGCGCCCTCCCTCCCTCTTAAAGGGGCCGCGCGCGCCGTCCTAAGGAGTCCCCGGCCAATGGCCGGAGGACTTTACCATATATAAGGCACCTCCTCCAAAATGGAGGTGCCCGAGCAATGTTGTTGCACCGTTCTACTCTGCTTCAGCCCTCAGGTCCTGTTGCCAGTTACCTGCCAGTTACCTGCCAGATTCCTGCCAGCTTGCTGTCCTAATCCTGCCTGATTTCCTGTTACCTGCCTGCCTGCCTGAGGTCCGACGGTCTGCCTTACAACTCCGGTCAGTCTGTCTAAGGACCAACTTGCCCGCTCACCTGGGAGCGCACATCAGCTACCTGCCTGCTTGCCTGAGGTCCGACGGTCTGCCTTACAACTCCGGTCAGTCTGTCTATGGACCAGCTTGCCCGCTCACCTGGGAGCGCTTCTCCGCTACCTGCCTGCTTGCCTGCCCGGAGGCTCCGCTGTCACGTGCTGTGACCACCAGCTATTCCAGACTCTTGCCCGCTCACCTGGGAGCGCTTCTCCGCTACCTGCCTGCTTGCCTACCTGGAGGCTCCGCCGTCACGTGCTGTGACCACCTGCTATTCCAGAGACTCTCGCTTGCTCACCTGGGAGCACACATCCTCCATCTGCCTTGCTATCCTACCTGGAGGTTCAGCCATCACAGGTCGTACCTACCCTTTACCTAGAGACTGCCCCGGTCACTTGCCGTGACCTCCAGCCCGTTCTTCCAGAGACTGCCCCGGTCACTTGCCGTGACCTCCAGCCCGTTCTTCCAGAGACTGCCCTGATCACTTGCCGTGACCTCCTGCCCGTACACCCAGAGACTGTCCCGGTCACCTGCTGTGACTGCCTGCCTGGTCGCCACCCGCTCCCTTACAAGGACCGCTCCCTTGTATAGTAGCCCAGAGGTTCCGCCTCCCAGACCCGTTACAGTTTGCTCGGGCCATGGAACCCGGTGGCACCCAAGCTCCCTCGCTCTCGGACCTGTGTCATGAACTGTCCCGTCAAAGGTCCCAACAGGAGTCCATCCTGGGTCACCTGCGGAATGTCAATACTCGCCTGGACACTCTGACTGTTCCACCAACAACCTCCGCCAGTGCCATGTCTCGCAATCCGGCAGCTCCGCTGTCCACTAACACCATGATATCCTACCCCGGACCTCGGCTTTCTGCACCTCCTCGCTTCGGAGGCGACTCAGCCCAGGCTCGGGGCTTCATAAATCAGTGCACCCTGCACTTTGAACTATTGTCCCACCAGTTTAACTCCGACCGAGCCAAAATTGCATTCATCATGTCCCATCTCACCGGGGAGGCCCTGGCCTGGCTAAATCCTCTATGGGAGAGAGGAGACCCCCTGGTGTCCAACTTGCCTGCTTTTCTCACGGCTTTCCGGAAAGTCTTCGACGAACCCGGACGGAAGACCTCATCCGCATCATCGTTGCTACGCCTCCGTCAGGAAAGTCTCACCGTGGGCCAATATGCCATACGGTTCCGTACCCTTGCCTCGGAGCTGGCCTGGGATAACGACGCTCTGGTTTCCGTCTTCTGGGAGGGTCTGTCCGGCCGTATTAAAGATGAACTTGCCGGTCGGGACATTCCTACCACTCTCGATGACTTAATAACTCTTGCCACCCGGATTGACCTACGGTTCCAGGAGCGTGCCAGAGAGGTCACCCGTGAGAGGAGGTTTCCACGTCTAGCTCCTACTTTTCAGAAACCCGTCACTCCTTCTGTCTCTAACCAGGTACACCCTCCTGAGCCTATGCAGGTCGACCAGACCAAGATGGTCAAGACCCGTCAGGACTTACGCCGTGCCGAGGGGACCTGCTTCTACTGTGGCAGTAAGGAGCACCGAATCCGTGCCTGCCCGGAGAGGTCGGGAAACGCCTGTGTCTAGGTTCGCTCAGAGAGGTCCACCTAGACAAGAATAAATCCTCTCCATCCCTGCTGTTGTCAGTTTCAATCGTCTACGGGGAGAACCGTTATTTCGAATTAGCCCAACTGGACTCTGGAGCAGCCGGGAATCTAATTTCACAGTCCCTGGTAGAGAAATACCGCATCCCCACCAAACCTCTGGCTGTACCCTTGTCTGTTGCTGCCGTGGATGGGGGGATCTTACCACGCCCCATCCAACTCATCACCGAATCCATTACTCTGCAGGTGGGAATGCTGCATTCTGAAAGTATCTCCTTCCATGTTCTGCCTGGACTCTCTCACGCCCTCTTGCTAGGCCTACCTTGGCTCCAGAAACATGCACCCGTTCTTGACTGGCAGACCGGAGAAGTCCTTCGCTGGGGACAGGGCTGCCATAAGACCTGTCTGGTTCCCGTTCATCCCGTCCGTCCTTCTCCTACCCCAGCTAATCTACCTGGACTTCCGATTCCTTATTTGTCTTATGCTGATGTCTTTAATAAAAAGGAGGCAGAGACACTACCCCCTCATAGACCATACGACTGCCCTATCGACCTGTTACCTGGTACTTCTCCTCCCCGTGGGTGTATTTATCCATTATCCGCTGCTGAGACCCGGTCGATGTCCGAATATATTGAGGAGAATCTGGCCAGGGGATTCATCCGGAAATCTACCTCCCCGGCGGGAGCAGGCTTCTTTTTCGTCAAAAAGAAGGACGGCTCTCTCCGTCCCTGTATAGACTATAGAGGCCTTAACCAGATCACGGTGAAGAATAAGTACCCCCTTCCGCTCATTCCGGAGTTATTTGATCGTCTGAGGGGGGCTAGAATCTTCACCAAACTGGACCTCCGTGGGGCGTACAACCTGGTTCGTATCCGTCAGGGGGATGAATGGAAGACGGCATTCAACACCCGGGACGGGCACTATGAATATCTGGTAATGCCCTTTGGCCTCTGTAACGCTCCTGCCGTCTTTTAAGAGTTGGTCAATGACATCTTCCGGGACCTTCTCTACTCCTGCGTAGTGGTGTACCTGGACGACATCTTGGTCTTCTCTCCGGATCTCCAGACTCACCGGAGGGATGTTCGTCAGGTCCTGCTCAGGCTCAGGCAGAACCATCTCTACGCTAAATATGAGAAGTGCCTCTTTGAGCAGACCTCGCTTCCGTTTCTGGGCTACATTATCTCTCAGACCGGCCTACAAATGGATCCTGAGAAACTGTCTGCCATCGAGAAATGGCCCCGACCAGAGGGGTTGAAGGCTATTCAACGGTTCCTGGGCTTCGCCAACTATTACCGCCTCTTCATCCCGCACTTCTCTTCCCGGACTGCCCCAATTTCCGCGCTCACCCGTAAGGGTACTAATCCCAAAGAGTGGCCGCCCGAAGCAGAGGAGGCCTTTCTTTCCCTAAAACAGGCCTTCTCTTCCGCCCCGGTGCTGCATCGCCCGGACGGCAACAAGCAGTTCTTCCTGGAAGTTGACGCCTCCTCCTCTGGAGCCGGAGCGGTACTTACTCAAAAATCATCTTCCGGGAGAATGGTAACTTGTGGCTTCTTCTCCAAACTCTTCTCCTCTTCTGAGCGCAACTATTCCATAGGAGACCGAGAGTTATTGGCCATCAAGCTGGCGTTGGAGGAGTGGCGTTACCTACTCAAGGGGGCTCTTCATCCGGTAATAATTTACACTGACCACAAGAACTTGGCTTACCTCCAGCATGCCCAGAGACTTAACCCGCGCCAAGCCCGGTGGTCCTTGTTTTTTGCTCGCTTTGATTTTGTTCTTCATTTTCGCCCGGCTGACAAAAACGTCAAAGCAGACGCCTTGTCCCGATCCTTTCTGGTGTCCGATCTCGAGGAAGAACCTAAACATATCATTGATCCCGCCAGAGTAATGCAGGTTGCTCCCGTGAGTCTAAATCGTCTCCCTCCCGGTAAGACGTTTGTTTCAGTACCTGATCGGGAGAAGATCCTACACTGGGGCCATTCGTCTAAACTAGCTGGCCACGCCGGTCAGAAAAAGACCCTCCAGCTTATTGCCCGGCACTATTGGTGGCCTACCCTGCACAAGGACATAATAGACTTTGTTTCTGCCTGTGTGTCCTGCGCCCGCAACAAAGTCCCGAGACATCTGCCAGCCGGACGCCTCCTTCCGCTTCCTGTACCTGCTGCCCCCTGGCAGCATATAGCAATGGACTTTATAACTGATCTCCCCGTCTCTGCCGGTTGTACGGTCATTTGGGTGGTCGCTGACCGCTTTTCCAAGATGGCTCACTTTATTCCCCTGCCAGGCCTTCCGTCTGCACCCGAGCTGGCTAAAGACTTTATCCGCCACATCTTCCGTCTTCATGGCCTGCCCCTCCACATCGTGTCGGATCGTGGGGTACAGTTCACCTCACGTTTCTGGAGAGCCACTTGTAAACTACTAGACGTCACCCTGGACTTCTCTTCCGCTTACCACCCACAGTCCAATGGTCAAGTGGAGCGGATCAATCAGAACCTGACCAGTTACCTCCGGCACTTCGTTAATGCCCACCATTCTGACTGGGTGGATCTCCTACCATGGGCCGAGTTCTCTTATAATAATCACGAGAGCGAATCCTCCTCCAAATCCCCGTTTTTTGTAGTCTTTGGTCAGCATCCTCGGATTCCTTTTCCTGTCTCCACCTCTGTGGACAACCCGGCTGCGGAATCTCTCGTTAGCAAATTTTCCTCCATATGGGAGAGTACCCGGTCCGCACTCCTTCTGTCATCCGAGCGTATGAAAAGACACGCTGACAAAAAACGCCTGGATCCTCCACAATTTCGTCCAGGAGATAAAGTCTGGCTCTCATCTAAATATGTTCGACTCAAGATACCTTCTTACAAGTTAGGGCCTCGGTTCATCGGTCCTCTGGAGGTCATCAGTCAGATCAACCCGGTGGCCTATAAATTGAAACTCCCGGCCAACTTACGGATCCCTAACTCCTTCCATGTATCTCTCCTCAAACCCGTGGTGCTTAACTCTTTTTCCAAGTCTACAGGTACGCCTCCTGCTCCGGTTTCTGCTGAGGACGAGTTTGAGGTAGAGAACATTCTTGCCACCAAAAGGGTAAGAGGAAAGACCTTTTTTCTGGTAGATTGGAAGGGGTTTGGTCCTGAGGAGAGAACGTGGGAGCCCTGGGAGAACATCCATGCCCCTCTCATCCTAGCTAAATTTCAATCTGGCCTAAAAAAGGGGGGGCCTAAAGGGGGGGGTACTGTAGTGCCGGCGTCCCTGCCCTCTGCTAGGCAGGGACGCTGTTCCCCTCACCGCTCTGCTCCGTGCCCGGCGTCCCTCTCCCGCTCTGCTGGCAGCGCGCGCTCCTTCCCGGCCACTGTGCTTAGGGCGCGCGCGCGCGCCCTCCCTCCCTCTTAAAGGGGCCGCGCGCGCCGTCCTAAGGAGTCCCCGGCCAATGGCCGGAGGACTTTACCATATATAAGGCACCTCCTCCAAAATGGAGGTGCCCGAGCAATGTTGTTGCACCGTTCTACTCTGCTTCAGCCCTCAGGTCCCGTTGCCAGTTACCTGCCAGTTACCTGCCAGATTCCTGCCAGCTTGCTGTCCTAATCCTGCCTGATTTCCTGTTACCTGCCTGCCTGCCTGAGGTCCGACGGTCTGCCTTACAACTCCGGTCAGTCTGTCTAAGGACCAACTTGCCCGCTCACCTGGGAGCGCACATCAGCTACCTGCCTGCTTGCCTGAGGTCCGACGGTCTGCCTTACAACTCCGGTCAGTCTGTCTATGGACCAGCTTGCCCGCTCACCTGGGAGCGCTTCTCCGCTACCTGCCTGCTTGCCTGCCCGGAGGCTCCGCTGTCACGTGCTGTGACCACCAGCTATTCCAGACTCTTGCCCGCTCACCTGGGAGTGCTTCTCCGCTACCTGCCTGCTTGCCTACCTGGAGGCTCCGCCGTCACGTGCTGTGACCACCTGCTATTCCAGAGACTCTCGCTTGCTCACCTGGGAGCACACATCCTCCATCTGCCTTGCTAGCCTACCTGGAGGTTCAGCCATCACAGGTCATACCTACCCTTTACCTAGAGACTGCCCCGGTCACTTGCCGTGACCTCCAGCCCGTTCTTCCAGAGACTGCCCCGGTCACTTGCCGTGACCTCCAGCCCGTTCTTCCAGAGACTGCCCTGATCACTTGCCGTGACCTCCTGCCCGTACACCCAGAGACTGTCCCGGTCACCTGCTGTGACTGCCTGCCTGGTCGCCACCCGCTCCCTTACAAGGACCGCTCCCTTGTATAGTAGCCCAGAGGTTCCGCCTCCCAGACCCGTTACATTTGCCATCTTCCATCACCCACCATTTTTGGCATCTTCCAGCTCCACACATCCTCAGTGTCTTCCTGTGCCCATAATCTTTGGCATCTTCCATCACCTACCATCTTTGGTATCTTCAGCTCCCCACATCTTCAGTGTCTTCCTGTGCACATCATTTTTGGCATCTTCCAGTTCCTGCATCTGCATCTATAGGGTCTTCCTGTGCCCGTCATCTTCAACTTCTTCCATCACCCACCATATTTGGCATATTCTAGCTCCCTGCATCCTCAGTGTTTCCTTGATCCCATAATCTCTGGTGTCTTCTGGTGCTCGCCATCTCCAACATCTTGTGGCACCTGACATCTTCAGTGTCTCCTGCTCTGACAAGTCTACAATGTCATGATGTTGCATGCATGCTTGCATCGGACGATGTTATTAAGTAGCAGCCTAGTCAGCTTAGAAGACCCCAAAGATGTCGGGAACCAATAGTCACAGAAGATATTGGGTACTGGACAATGCCAAGATGAAGTGAAGCATTGCACAATACTCATTCAATGCAATGGGTTTTAAGATGGGCTGGTCCTCCAGAGGTAGAGACATTCTCTACAGTTGTTCTCATCTCTGGAACTTGGAAGCAACAACCTCTTTAATAATGCGGAGTTCCTTATCGGGTTATTTGAAAATGGTTGAGTGATCCAGAAAATCCCCTTTATAGACAACCTGCAGGAGTTGTAATTTTTCAACAACTGGAGAGTCAAAAAGTTGGTGGTCACTGGAAAACTTTTGACAGGTTTGATTGGAGTTTTGATGCCGAGACTATTTGCTTAATTGAAGGGGAATTAGCGCTCAGCTCAGCATCCTTCCCCTTTATATTTGACCGGCTCTGTTCAGAAAGCTAAGTGAGTAGTGTAAGGGTCAAAGTCTTTTTACGATGCTGTACATTATTCACTCTTCTGAGTGCGCTGCCACTTTGTTTCTGATCCGCTTTCCTTGGCACTTCTTGAGAACTGAGCGAGTAGTATGCAGGTAACCCCTGCCGATTTCTATAAAAACAAGAAGAGCTCAACTGAGCGCACTGACACTTTGTTCCTGATTGCCTCCACTCTGCACTTTTTGGAGAGTGCATCAAGTGACATACAGGCAGCCCCCCACTGGTTGCAATAACAAAGAGGAAGAACAGCTCAACTGAGCGCTCTGACCCCTTTTTTTCTGATTGATTCCTCTTTGCATTTCTTGGAGAGTGGATCAAGTGAAGTACGGACGGCTCCCTCTCCGATTGCTGTAAAATAGAGGAAGAGCTCAACTGAGCGCTTTTCCCCTTTTTTCTGATTGGCTCCATTCTGCACTTTGTGTACAGTGGATTGAATATTGTACAAGTAGCTCCCACTAACTGATATAACAAATAAGAAAAAGAGTTTAACTAAGCGCTCTCCTTTTATTCTCATTGGATTATCTCTGCACTTTTTTAAGTGGAGTGTGCGATTTACTAGCAGCCATCAATGATTACTGTAGCTAAGGAGAAGAAATTCTCAATTGAGCTCTCTGCACCTTCCTTGGCTCCCCTTGGAACTCTCTGGAGATATATGGGAGTGGTGTATGGGCAACCCCCAACACTAGCTATAACAAAGGTGATCTGAGTCTCTTTGTCTCTGATTGGCTCAGCTCAAAGAGTCAAGAGAGTGAAATACAGACTATAGAATTTGTATGAGCCTTCTCATCTCTTGCTTTGCCTTTCAAGGAGAGATAAGCAGAGATGATCAGTAGGGAATGGGGACAGTGATCAGGTGGGCATGTTTACCGTCTGTTTTAGCACTCATTGGGCGTCCCCTCACTAAGACCCCTAAGAATAAAAATGTCTCAATATGACATTCCAAAAGTTGTGTGCATTCAGAATGGTTCTGTCATGATTCCACCACTCACTGTGTCCTAAGGACGCTGTGAGTGACAGCTCAACCACCCCATAGGATCAGGGGCATCCTGGGCTGTCTGTATTATGAGTTACAACTCCGCTGCCCAATCTGGCTGGGCCTGCAGGATTTTCTCCAGGTGTCACCCATTCAGTATGATTACCTGGCTAATTGGCTGGGTGGCAAAGGTCAGACCATTGCCAGTCATAGCCTTGCTCGGTAGTATATTGCTCTGTGCTCTGTGTTCTGATATTCTGATCTCACTTGCCGGACCTCGGATTTGCCTTTTTTTCTTCTTGTATCGATTACTCCTTTTTCCTTTGACGTACTCTGACCTTAGTTACCTGACCATGGACTTAGCCTTTGAATATTCGTTTGTCTTGTCCTTTTTGACTTTGACGTACTCTCACTTCAGTTACCTTACCCCGGACTTCACCTTTGACTATTTGTTTGTCTCGTCCCTTTAGACTTTGACATACTCTGACCTTAGCTACCTGACCACGGACTTAGCCTTTGACTATTCGTTTGTCTTGTTCCTTTGGACTTTGACGTACTCTGACCTTAGTTACCTGACCCCAGACTTCACCTTTGACTATTCGTTTGTCTCATCCCTTTTGACTTTGACATACGCTGACCTTAGTTACCTGACCACGGACTTCACCGTTGACTATTCGTTTGTCTTGTCCCTTTTGACTTTGACGTACTCTGACCATAGTTACCTGACCACGGACTTTACCTTTGACTATTCGTTTGTCTTGTCTCTTTTGATTTTGACATACTCTGACCTTAGTTACCTGACCCCGGGCTTCACCTTTGACTATTCATTTGTCTCATCCCTTTTGACTTGACGTACTCTAACCTTAGTTACCTGACCCTGGACTTCACCTTTGACTATTCATTTGTATTGTCCCTTTTGACTTTGACATACTCTCATGGCATTGTGATCTCGGACTCCTTGACTTCCCGCCTCACTTCTTGTCCGTGAGAAGTGACTCAGCATCACATCTTCTTGACTTTTGACTCAACCTCTATAATATTTGTCTTTAGGATCCGCACCAAGGATAGCACAGCAATAACCGTCCAGATCTACATATCTTTGCCCCGTCCTAATGGCAAATCACTCAGCAAACGAACAGCTTCTCGATTGTTGGATATTTTGCTAATGTTTTAGGAATGCCTAGCGAGTAATAAGCCATCGCTGCGCTCTCGTAGATTTATTTTTTACAATGTTTCCTTGCATAATTCACAACGTGGCTCCGCTCGGAACTTATAAAGGTCTCCTCGTTGATGAAAATGATCTCCATAATCTTACAGGCAATCAATTTAGCATCAGATTGAGGACATGAGATGGTGGAGAAAATAAGATGTGGCTTTGTAAAACTATTATAAATGCATTGTGCCCGGGAATTAATGGCGAGCCGCGCTTTGAAGTCACCACTAATCATTGGCGTAATGGTTCTGAACTGTTATTAGTATTTTTGAATATTGTGATGACATTAAAGGCCGTCCGGGCTGGACGATAACTCTTTGTTGTGCCGTGTTTGAAGCACCATTGTGACATCCTTCGGATCCATCCGTCACTACGCTGGCGGCATTGCCGGATGGGGAACTCTGCAGAGGTGAATTTATTAATTGTGTATAAATATCAAATGCCATTCAAGGTCAAGCAAAACGGGCACGTCTGGAGCTGTAAAAAATGCACAAGATCATAAAATTACATCATAAAACCAACAGCTTGGCCTCGATCCAGAAGGAAATCTAAAGCAAATCAAATAAGGGTATTTCAAGATCATTTGAAATAGGTCAACGTAATATAACATGGAATGACACCGCCTTCGTTCATCACTTTAATGGCGCTGTAATTAGAGTTTTCTTCTACTGTCAATAAAGCCTGGCATCCTGCGAACACTGCTTAGAGAAGACGGCGTCCAACCCTCAGCAGGAACGTTAAAATGTAAGGGGGATGGGAGGGGAGAATGTAGAGTTTAATGTTTTTCAAGCAAACATTTCTGTAGTGTTTGCTGGAATGGATTCAATCGCCTCCCCGTGGAACCTGCTTCAACATCTTCCGCATTAACGAGTCACTTGAAGACGACTGATGCAGATCATCTCCACTTTAGTGTTTCCAAAACAGAAAATCTTTTTTTGGATTTGCACTTTTTAACTGTTTCCCTGCAGCCCAATGATTTAAAGGGGCAATCCACTGAATCAGATAAACCAGTTCCGGACCACCCATAAACTTTATATGTCTGGTTTTAAAATGTTAATGCAGAATAAGCTGCTTGCACAAGATCATGCATCAGCAGGAGCAAAGAGGCAGTCAGAAATAGCTGACCCCCAACAAAGGTAGAGATGGTTTATTACCATTTCTGCCTTTCTAAGCACTTTTTATACAGTATATAGGATGCCCTGCCAGTGCTTTTTCCTCTGCACCCCATGGTCATGTGATTGCAGGGTGTAGGGAGGAAACAGGAGCTGCTGGGTCCTAGGCGACCCAGTCAGCACTGCTATGCAGCCAATAAGCTGAATTTTAATTAATGCCGTCTTTTCATTACTGATTTCCCCTGTAACTGGGGCTGGTATAATAGGCTCAGTTACAGGGGAAATCAGCAATAAAAAGAAGGCATTAATTAATTAAAAAAAGTCTTTTAAGACTTTATCGAGGATATAATGCATAAAATAAATATAAAAATAAAATATATAAAAAATGAATTAATAATTAAACAAAATATATAAATATAAGAAATCAACAAAAAAAATCTATAAAAAAAATTAAACAAACACCACCAGTCTGAAAATTTTAAATAACTGAGCAAAACATTACTGCTTCATATGGCTGTTTCTAGCCCCACCTCCGTAAAAAAAAAAATATGTTCAATATATAAAAACTATTTTTAAAGACAGGAGAACGCAATTCAAAATGATTTTTAGTGGACTTCTATAGCCTTGAAAAATAAAAAATAAATGTGGTGAATAGAAACATATTTTTTATTTTTTTTTACATTTTTTACCCAATATCTGAAAATAAAAAAGGAATCCAAAAATTCTATAAAAATGAAGCCACATGTATGATAAAATAATTAGGCAAAAGTTATATGAATATCCAAATGAGAAATTATTGTAGAACCAATAAAAGTGCATGTATAAAGAAATCGGAAAATGTGACCGCTCTGGAGCAGGAGAATATGGGCAGGTCCTGAACTGGTTAAAGGAGTCTCCAGATGGTGACAATATGATAGAAGCTTTTGTTGATCAGCAGCTGTCACGTGACAAAGTCTCAGGAAGGTCAGATTTCTACTATAGCGCCCACTGCAGGATTGATGTGGTATTACATGATGCATGGCTGCAGGAGAGTTGGAGTCACTCTTTGCTGTGGGATGATAAGGTTTTATATAAAGGGATTGATAGGAAATGCATAGAGAAAAGGAACACTGCGGGGCCAATTCATGGATTGTCATTTTATTTTTCTTTGAATCCCTTTCTAATGACTTGCAGGAGGCACGTTCACAGTGTTGTTTAGGAGTAGTGTTGAGCCACCCCCGTAGTGTTCGGGTTCGGTTCGGTTCGTCGAACACCGGGATGTTCGAGGAACTGTTCGTCGAACTGTTCGTCGAACACCTTAGAACACCGTCGAACACCGTTAAAACCAATGGCAGGCAAACAAAAACACATAGGAACACATAGAAAACACCTTCAAAGGTGTCCAAAAGCTGACAAACTGCTCAGAAGACGCTTTCTTTAAAAAAGCCGGCCGGCAATTCAGCAGCGGCATACACCGGTACCCGACAATTTAGACATGAAGGAATAGAGCATCACACATCGATTAGATAGATAGAAACATGTCAGTCACATATATATGAAGTACAGTGACAGTGTTGCTTACTGTACTTGTCATTTAGTGTAAAGGATTTATTAAAAAATATAATAGTGTTTTCATGCACCGTCTCTTTAAAAAAGCCGGCCGGCAATTCAGCATCTGTACCCGACAATTTACAACAGAAAGAATAGAGCATCACACATAGATTAGATAGATAGAAACATGTCAGTCACATATATATGAAGTACTGTGACAGTGTTGCTTACTGTACTTGTCATTTACTGCAAAGGATTTATTAAAAAAAATAATAGTGTTTTCATGCACCGTCTCTTTAAAAAAGCCGGCCGGCAATTCAGCATCTGTACCCGACAATTTATAACAGACAGAATAGAGCTTCACACATAGATTAGATAGATAGAAACATGTCAGTCACATATATATGAAGTACAGTGACAGTGTTGGTTACTGTACTTGTCATTTAGTATTAAAATAAAGGATTTATTATTAAAAAAAATTGGCGTGGGGTTCTCCTTAATTTTAGTCTCTAGCGGAGGTTAAGCAGACAGCTGGGGCAGATGTTTGAAGCCTGGGAAGGGGGTAATACCCACGGAGCTTCCCAGGCTACTAATATCAGCCCCCAGCTGAATACCTAGCCTTTACTAGCTATTAAAATGGAGGACCCCCCCCAAAAAAATGACGTGGGGTCCCCCCTAATTTAATAGCTAGCAAAGGCTAGGCAGACAGCTGGGGGCTGATATTAATAGCCCAGGAAGGGAGCCATGAATATTGGCCCCCTTCCAGGCTAGAAACACCAGCCGTCAGCCGCCCCAGAAATGGCGCATCCATAGGATGCGCCAATTCTGGCACTTAGCCTCGCTCTTCCACGCTGCCCTGGTGCGGTGGCAGGGGGTAATAGGGTTGGGGTTGATGTCAGCTTATAATGCCAGCTGACATCAAGCCCAGGTTAGTAATGGAGAGGCGTCTATAAGACACCCCCATTACTAACCCCATAGTCAAAGTTAAAAAAAAAACAAAAACACCCAGAATAAAGTCCTTTAATTGAAATAAAGACACAATTCTTTATTGTTCTAAATTAAACCATACTTACCATCACGCCCATTCCAGCTGAAGCCAACGATCTCCTGCAATAAAAGAAAAATAATAAAGCAACCTCATCCTTACCTTTCCATGGTTCCCAGGACGGCTTCAGCTCTGCTACATCGAGATGACAGGCTGGACCGCAGCAGAACGCTGCCATCCAGATTGCCATCCCGCGGACACTGAGAAGCGCAGGCTTGCTTGCGCTCCTCAGTGTCTGACTGTGACGGCATCCAGATGAGCCAACAATGAACTCGGCTCACCTCATGTACGTCACTGACAGCGTGGGAAAATTCTCCTGCACTCAGCGCTTCAGCGTGAGAATTTTCCCACGCTGTCAGTGACGTGCATGAGGTGAGCCGAGTTCATTGGACATGACCTCGGCTCATCTGGATGCCGTCACAGCCAGACACTGAGTAGCGCAAGCATGCCTGCGCTTCTCAGTGTCTGCGGGATGACAGGCTGGATGGCAGCGTTCTGCTGCGGTCCAGCCTGTCATCTCGATGTAGCAGAGCTGAAGCTGTCGTGGGAGCCATGGAAAGGTAAGGATGATGTTGCTTTATTATTTTACTTTTATTGCAGGAGATCGTTGGCTTCAGCTGGAATGGGCGTGATGGTAAGTATGGTTTAATTTAGAACAATAAAGAATTGTGTGTTTATTTCAATTAAAGGACTTTTTTTCTGGGTGTTTGTGTTTTTTTTAAATACTTTACTAGAAATTCATAGTGGTCATGTCTAATATTGGCGTGACCCCATGAATTTCGGGCTTAGGGCCAGCTGATAATGCCAAGCTGGCCTTAACCCCTTTATTACCCAGTGAGCCACCGCACCAGGGCCCTGGATGAGTTGGGTACAGCGCCAGAAGATGGCGCTTCTATGAACGCGCCATTTTCCGGGGCGGCTGCGGACTCCAATTTGCAGCGGGTGGGGCCCAGAAAGCTTGGGTCTCCCTGCGCTGCAGATTCCAGCCCCCAGCTGCCTTGTTGTACCTGGCTGGACACAAAAATAGGGCGAAGCCCCACGCATTTTTTTTTTAAATTCATGAAATTCATGGAATAATTAAGAAAAAAAGGGCTTCCCTATATTGTTGTGTCCGGCTAGGTACAAATAGGCAGCTGGTGGTTGGGAGCAGCCCGTTCCTGCCTGCTGTACCTGGCTGGACACAAATATAGGGCGAAGCCCCACATCAATTTTTTTTTCATTATTTCATGAAATAATTAAAAAAAAATTGACGTGGGGCTTCGCACTATATTTGTGTCCAGCCAGGTACAGCAGGCAGGAATGGGCTGCCCCCAACCACCAGCTGCCTATTTGTACCTGGTTGGACACAACAATATAGGGAAGCCCTTTTTTTCTTAATTATTCCATGAATTTCATGAAATAATTAAAAAAAAAAATGCGTTTTGCTTCGCCCTATTTTTGTGCCCAGCCAGGTACAACTAGGCAACTGGGGGCTGGAATCCGCAGCGCAGGGAGACCCAAGCTTTCTGGGCCACCCCCGCTGCAAATTGCAGTCCGCAGCCGCCCCAGAAAATGGCGCGTTCATAGAAGCGCCATCTTCTGGCGCTGTACCCAACTCATCCAGGGCCCTGGTGCGGTGGCTCACTGGGTAATAAAGGGGTTAAGGCCAGCTTGGCATTATCAGCTGGCCCTAAGCCCGAAATTCATGGGGTCACGCCAATATTAGACATGACCACCATGAATTTCTAGTAAAGTATTTAAAAAAAACACAACACCCAGAAAAAAGTCCTTTAATTGAAATAAACACACAATTCTTTATTGTTCTAAATTAAACCATACTTACCATCACGCCCATTCCAGCTGAAGCCAATGTCTTCTGCAATAAAAGTAAAATAATTAAGCAACCTCATCCTTACCTTTCCATGGTTCCCACGACAGCTTCAGCTCTGCTACATCGAGATGACAGGCTGGACCGCAGCAGAACGCTGCCATCCAGCCTGTCATCCCGCAGACACTGAGAAGCGCAGGCATGCTTGCGCTCCACAGTGTCTCTCTGTGACGGCATAAAGATGAGCCGAGGTCATGTCCAATGAACTCGGCTCACCTCAGGCACGTCACTGACAGCGTGGGAAAATTCTCCTGCACTCAGCGCTACAGCGTGAGAATTCTCCCACGCTGTCAGTGACGTGCATGAGGTGAGCTCATTCATGTCCAATGAACTCAGCTGACCTCATGCACGTCACTGACAGCGTGGGAGAATTCTCACGCTGAAGTGCTGAGTGCAGGAGAATTCTCCCACGCTGTCAGTGACGTGCATGAGGTGCGCCGAGTTCATTGGACATGAACTCGTCTCATCTTTATGCCGTCACAGCCAGACACTGCAGAGCGCAAGCATGCCTGCGCTTCTCAGTGTCTGCGGGATGACAGGCTGGATGGCAGCTTTCTGCTGCGGTCCAGCCTGTTATCTCGATGTAGCAGAGCTGGAGCCATCGTGGGAACCATGGAAAGGTAAGGATGAGGTTGCTTTATTATTTTTCTTTTATTGCAGGAGATCGTTGGCTTCAGCTGGAATGGGCGTGATGGTAAGTATGGTTTAATTTAGAACAATAAAGGATTGTGTCTTTATTTCAATTAAAGGACTTTATTCTGGGTGTTTGTGTTTTCTTTTAACTTTGCCTATGGGGTTAGTAATGGGGGTGTCTTATAGACGCCTCTCCATTACTAATCTGGGCTTGATGTCAGCTGGCATTATAAGCTGACATCAACCCCAACCCTATTACCCCCTGCCACCGCACCAGGGCAGCGTGGAAGAGCGAGGCTAAGTGCCAGAATTGGCGCATCCTATGGATGCGCCATTTCTGGGGCGGCTGACGGCTGGTGTTTCTAGCCTGGGAGGGGGCCAATATTCATGGCTCCCTTCCTGGGCTATTAATATCAGCCCTCAGCTGTCTGCCTAGCCTTTGCTAGCTATTAAATTAGGGGGGACCCCACGTCATTTTTTTGGGGGGGGTCCTCCATTTTAATAGCTAGTAAAGGCTAGGTATTCAGCTGGGGGCTGATATTAGTAGCCTGGGAAGCTCCGTGGGTATTACCCCCTTCCCAGGCTTCAAACATCTGCCCCAGCTGTCTGCTTAACCTCCGCTAGAGACTAAAATTACTGGGAACCCCACGCCAATTTTTTTTAATAATAAATCCTTTATTTTAACACTAAATGACAAGTACAGTAACCAACACTGTCACTGTACTTCATATATATGTGACTGACATGTTTCTATCTATCTAATCTATGTGTGATTCTCTATTCTTTCTGTTATAAATTGTCGGGTACAAATGCTGAATTGCCGGCCGGCTTTTTTAAAGAGACGGTGCACGAAAACACTATTATATTTTTTAATAAATCCTTTACACTAAATGACAAGTACAGTAAGCAACACTGTCACTGTACTTCATATATATGTGACTGACATGTTTCTATCTATCTAATCTATGTGTGATTCTCTATTCCTTCTATTCTAAATTGTCGGATACAGATGCTGAATTGCCGGCTGGCTTTTTTAAAGAGACGGTGCATGAAAACACTATTATTTTTTTTGAAAAATCCTTTACACCAAATGACAAGTACAGTAAGCAACACTGTCACTGTGCTTCTTATATATGTGACTGACATGTTTCTATCTATCTAATCTATGTGTGAAGCTCTATTCTTTCGGTTCTAAATTGTCGGGTACCGGTATATGCCGCTGCTGAATTGCCGGCTTTTCATGTTTCACTGTGAGCACTGTTCCCATCGATTTGGGCAATCACTGTAATGCCACAACCACCATGGCTGTGGCATTACAGTGAGTGGCAGACAATCCCTGCATGATTGGTGCTCTAAATAGCGCCAGACATGCAGGACACGCTTTTGGTGCACGAACAGTTATCGAACATAACCTCGAACAGCCGAATTTTTTGCAAATCGTTCGGGTTCGTCGAACAACTCGAACACCGCCCAAAACAGCTCGAATTTGAGATTGGCGAACAGTTCTAGTCGAACACCGCTCATCTCTATTTAGGAGCACACAATCAAATTTGGTGCAGACACTGAACAAGCAGGGACTAACCTAACGTCACCATAAACTCTCAGCAATTATCTCTTGGACGGTGGTTACTATACATTTTAGAAATTGCTACATTAGTAGCAGCAGCTTTCCGAGCCCAAATCAAAAGAACGTGTATTCTGAGACAGAATCGATGTGACGAGATCATACCCATCAAGCCAAGTCTTTACACGCTGTGAAAGCAATTTTGTATCTGCCAAATAAAAAAATAAAATAAAATAGAGAATTCTTAGGGAAGAAAAATAACTTTTAAAAAATAAAAGAATATACATGACAGCATCATAAAACAATGTACTTAGCCGGGGTATTTTGTATGGTTGTAATGTGTCAAAATTATAGCCAGTAGGGGGCGAGCTCTATACCAATGTTGTTTTAGGAGTCATATTTATCTGTAAAATGAACACCCAAGAGGCGGCTGCAGGTACCCGAAAGATTATCATGTATCTCTGTACACTGAGAGCTCCCCCTAGTGGTGACTGCAGACCGAATCTTATTATGTATCTCTGTATACAGGGAGCTCTCCCTAATAGTGACTGCAGACAGAATCTTATCATGTATCTCTGTATACAGGGAGCTCCCCCTAGTGGTGACTGCAGACAGAATCTTATCATGTATCTCTGTATACAGGGAGCTCCCCCTAGTGGTGGCTGCAGACAGAATCTTATCATGTATCTCTGTATACAGGGAGCTCTCCCTAATAGTGACTACAGACAGAATCTTATCATGTATCGCTGTATACAGGGAGCTCCCCCTAGTGGTGACTGCAGACAGAATCTTATCATGTATCTCTATATACAGGGAGCTCCCCCTGGTGGTGACTGCAGACAGAATCTTATCATGTATCTCTGTACACTGAGAGCTCCCCCTAGTGGTGACTGCAGACCGAATCTTATCATGTATCTCTGTATACAGGGAGCTCTCCCTAATAGTGACTGCAGACAGAATCTTATCATGTATCTCTGTATACAGGGAGCTCCCCCTAGTGGTGACTGCAGACAGAATCTTATCATGTATCTCTTTATACAGGGAGCTCTCCCTAGTGATGGCTGCAGAGAGGATCTTATCATGTGTCTCTGTATACAGGGAGCTCCCCCTAGTGGTGGCTGCAGACAGAATCTTATCATATATCTCTGTATACAGGGAGCTCCCCCTAGTGGTGGCTGCAGACAGAATCTTATCATGTATCTCTGTATACTGGGAGCTCCCCCTAGTGGTGGCTGCAGACAGGATCTTATCATGTATCTCTGTATACAGGGAGCTCCCCCAAGTGGTGGCTGCAGACAGGATCTTATCATGTATCTCTGTATACAGGGAGCTCCCCCTAGTGATGGCTGCAGAGAGAACCTTATCATTTATCTCTGTATACAGGGAGCTTCCCCTAGTGGTGACTGCAGACAGAATCTTATCATGTATCTCTGTATACAGGGAGCTCCCCCTAGTGGTGGCTGCAGACAGAATCTTATCATGTATCTCTGTATACAGGGAGCTCCCCCTAGTGGTGGCTGCAGACAGAATCTTATCATGTATCTCTGTATACTGGGAGCTCCCCCTAGTGGTGGCTGCAGACAGGATCTTATCATGTATCTCTGTATACAGGGAGCTCCCCCAAGTGGTGGCTGCAGACAGGATCTTATCATGTATCTCTGTATACAGGGAGCTCCCCCTAGTGATGGCTGCAGACAGGATCTTATCATGTATCTCTGTATACAGAGAGCTCCCCCTAGTGGAGGCTGTAGACAGGATCTTATCATGTATCTCTGTATACAGGGAGCTCTCCCTAGTGGTGTCTGCAGACAGAATCTTATCATGTATCTCTGTATACAGGGAGCTCCCCCTAGTGGTGGCTGCAGGTAGACGGAAGCTTATCATTTATCTCTGTATACAGTGAGCTAACCCTAGTGATGGCTGCAGAGAGAACCTTATCATGTATCTCTGTATACAGGAAGCTCCCCCTAGTGGTGGCTGCAGACAGGATCTTATCATGTATCTCTGTATACAGGGAGCCCCCCCTAGTGGTGGCTGCAGACAGAATCTTATCATGTATCTCTGTATACAGGGAGCTCCCCCAAGTGGTGCCTGCAGGTAGACGGAAGCTTATCATGTATCTCTGTATACAGGGAGCTCCCCCTAGTGATGGCTGCAGAGAGAATCTTATCATGTATCTCTGTATACAGGGAGCTTCCCCTAGTGGTGGCTGCAGACAGGATCTTATCATGTATCTCTGTATACAGGGAGCCCCCCCTAGTGGTGGCTGCAGACTGGATCTTATCATGTATCTCTGTATACAGGGGGCTCCCCCTAGTGGTGGCTGCAGACAGGATCTTATCATGTATCTCTGTATACAGGGAGCTCCCCCTAGTGGTGGCTGCAGGTAGACGGAAGCTTATCATGTATCTCTGTATACAGTGAGCTCCCCCTAGTGATGGCTGCAGAGAGAACCTTATCATGTATCTCTGTATACAGGGAGCTCCCGCTAGTGGTGGCTGTAGACAGGATCTTATCATTTATCTCTGTAAACGGGGAGAACCCCTAGTGGTGGCTGCAGACATGATCTTATCATGTATCTCTGTATACAGAGATCTCCCCCTAGTTGTGGCTGTAGACAGGATCTTATCATGTATCTCTGTATACAGAGATCTCCCCCTAGTGGTGGCTGTAGACAGGATCTTATCATGTATCTCTGTATACAGAGATCTCCCCCTAGTGGTGGCTGTAGACAGGATCTTATCATGTATCTCTGTATACAGGGAGCTCCCCGTAGTGGTGTCTGCAGACAGAATCTTATCATGTGTCTCTGTATACAGGGAGCTCCCCCTAGTGGTGGCTGCAGACAGGATCTTAACATGTATCTCTGTAAACAGGGAGCTCCCCCTAGTGGTGGCTGCCGAAGGAATCTTATCATGTTTCGTTGTATACAGGGAGCTCTTCCTAGTGTTGTCTGCAGACAGAATCTTAACATGTGTCTATATATACAGGGAGCTCCGCATAGTGGTGGCTGTATACAGAATTTTATCTATCTCTGTATACAGGGAGCTCCCCCTAGTGGTGGCTGCAGATGCAATCTTATCATGTGTCTCTGTATACAAGGAGCTCCCCCTAGTGGTGGCTGCCAACAGAATCTTATCATGTATCTCTGTATACAGGGAGCTCCCTCTATTGGTGGCTGCAGACAGAATCTTATCATGTATCTCTGTATACAGGGAGCTCCCTCTAGTGGTGGCTGCAGACAGAATCTTATCATGTATCTCTGTATACAGGGAGCTCCCTCTATTGGTGGCTGCAGACAGAATATTGTCCCGTATCTCTCTATACAGGGAGTTGCCCTAGTGGTGGCTGCAGACAGAATCTTATCATATATCTCTATATTCAGGGAGCTCCCCCTAGTGGTGGCTGCAGACAGGGTCTTATCATGTATCTCTGTATACAAGGAACTCCCCCTAGTGGTGGCTGCAGACAGGATCTTATCATGTACCTCTGTATACAGGGAGCTCCCCCTAGTGGTGGCTACAAACAGAAGCTTATCATGTTTCTCTGTATACAGGGAGCTCCCTCTAGTGGTGGCTGCAGACAGGATCTTATCATGTATCTCTGTATACAAGGAACTCCCCCTAGTGGTGGCTGCAGACAGGATCTTATCATGTACCTCTGTATACAGGGAGCTCCCCCTAGTGGTGGCTACAAACAGAAGCTTATCATGTTTCTCTGTATACAGGGAGCTCCCCCTAGTGGTGGCTGCAGACAGGATCTTATCATGTATCTCTGTATACAGGGAGCTCCCCCTAGTGGTGGCTGCAGACAGGATCTTATCATGTATCTCTGTATACAGGGAGCTCCCCCTAGTGGTGGCTGCAAACAGTATCTTATCATGTATCTCTGTATACAGGGGGCTCCCACTAGTGGTGGCTGCAGACAGGATCTTATCACGTATCTCCTTATAGAGGGAGCTCCTCCTATTGGTGACTGCAGTCAGAATCTTATCATGTATACTAGTATACAGGGAGCTCCTCCTAGTGGTGTATGCAGACAGAATCTTATCATGTATCTCTGTATACAGGGAGCCCCCCCTAGTGGTGGCTGCAGACAGAATCTTATCATGTATCTCTGTATACAGGGAGCTCCCCCTAGTGGTGGCTGCCGTCAGAATCTTATCATGTTTCTCTGTATACAGAGAGCTCCCCCTAGTGGTGGCTGCAGACAGAATCTTATCATGTATCTCTGTATACAAGGAGCTCCCCCTAGTGGTGGCTGCAGACAGAATCTCATCATGTATCTCTGTATACAGGGAGCTCCCCCTAGTGGTGGCTGCAGATAGAATCTTATCATGTATCTCTGTATACAGGGAGCTCCCTCTATTGGTGGCTGCAGACAGAATCTTGTCCTGTATCTCTGTATACAGAGAGCTCCCCTAGTGGTGGCTGCAGACAGAATGTTACCATGTATCTCTATATACAGGGAGCTCCCCCTAGTGGTGGCTGCAGACAGAATCTTATCATGTATCTCTTTTTACAGGGAGCTGCCCCTAGTCGTGGCTGCAGACAGAATCTTAACATGTATCTTTGTATACAGGGATCTCCCCCTAGTGGTGGCTGCAGACAGGATCTTATCATGTATCTCTGTATACAGAGAGCTCCCCCTAGTGTTGGCTGCAGACAGAAAATTATCATGTATCTCTGTATACAGGGAGACCCCCTAGTGATGGCTGCAGAGAGAATCATATCATGTATCTCTGTATACGGGGAGCTCTCACTAGTGGTGGCTGCAGACAGGATCTTATCATGTATCTCTGTATACAGGGAGCTCCCCCTAGTGGTGTCTGCAGACAGGATCCTATCATGTATCTCTGTATACAGGTAGCACCCCCTAGTGGTGGCTGCAGACAGGATTTTATCATGTATCTCTGTATAAAGGGAGCTCCCCCTAGTGGTGACTGCAGTCAGAATCTTATCATGTATATTTGTATTCAGGGAGCTCCTCCTAGTGGTGACTGCAGACAGAATCTTATCATGTATCTCTGTATACAGGGAGCTCCCCCTAGTGGTTTATGCAGACAGAATCTTATCATGTATCATTGTATACAGGGAGCTCCCACTAGTGGTGGCTGCAGACAGAATCTTATCATGTATCTCTGTATACAAGGAGCTCCCTATAGTGGTGGCTGCAGACCGAATTTTATCATGTATCTCTGTATACAGGGAGCTCCCCTTGTGGTGGCTGCAGATAGAATCTTATCATGTATGTCTGTATACAGGGAGCTCCCCCTAGTGGTGGCTGCAGACAGAATCTTGTCTGATATCTCTCTATACAGGGAGCTCCCCCTAGTGGTGGGTGCAGACAGAATCTTACCATGTATCTCTATATACAGGGAGCTCCCCCTAGTGGTGGCTGCAGACAGCACACGGCATTCAAAGAAAAGAACACGGTCCCTACAGTCAAACATGGCGGAGGTTCCCTGATGTTTTGGGGCTGCTTTGCTGCCTGTGGCACTGGACTGCTTGACCGTGTGCATGGCATTATGAAGTCTGAAGACTACCAACAAATTTTGCAGCATAATGTAGGACCCAGTGTGAGAAAGCTGGGTCTCCCTCAGAGGTCATGGATCTTCCGGCAGGACAATGACCGAAAACACACTTCCAAAAGCACTATAAAATGGTTTGAGAGAAAGCACTGGAGACTTCTAAGGTGGCCAGCAATGAGTCCAGACCTGAATCCCATAGAACACCTGTGGAGAGATCTCAAAATGGCAGTTTGAAGAAGGCACCCTTCAAATATCAGGGACCTGGAGCAGTTTGCCAAAGAAGAATGGTCTACAATTCCAGCAGAGCATTGTAAGAAACTCATTGATGGTTACCGGAAGAGGTTGTTCGCAGTTATTTTGGCTAAAGGTTGTGCAACCAAGTATTAGGCTGAGGGTGCCAATACTTTTGTCCGGCCCTTTTTTGGAGTTTTGTGTGAAATGATCAATGATTTGATTTTTGCTTCATTCTCTTTTGTGTTTTTTCCTTGCAAGCAAATTAAATGAAGATAATAAGATCAAAGAATTTGTGATTGCAATCATTTTCAGGAAGAAATTGAGTATTATCTGACAGAATTGCAGGGGTGCCAATACTTTTGGCCACCAAAGTACATGATAAGATCTTGTTTGCAGACACCACTAGGTGGAGCTCCTGGTAAACAGAGATGCGTGATAAGATGCTGTCTGCAGCCACCACTAGGGGGAGCTCCCTGTATATAGAGATACATGATAAGATGCAGTCTGCAGCCACCACTAGGGGGAGCTCCCTGTATATAGAGATACATGATAAGATGCAGTCTGCAGCCACCACTAGGGGGAGATCCCTGTATACAGAGATAAAGCACACTCTATGTTGATGCTTTTTCCCAAAAAGCTCTACTTTTGTCTCATCTGACCAGAGAACATTCTTCCAAAACGTTTTTGGCTTTCTCAGGTAAGTTTTGGCAAACTCCAGCCTGGCTTTTTTATGTCTCGGGGTAAGAAGTGGGGTCTTCCTGGGTATCCTACCATACAGTCCCTTTTCATTCAGACGTCGACGGATAGTACGGGTTGACACTGTTGTACCCTCGGACTGCAGGGCAGCTTGTACTTGTTTGGATGTTAGTCGAGGTTCTTTATCCACCATCCCCACAATGTTGCGTTGAAATCTCTGGTCAGTTTTTCTTTTCCGTCCACATCTAGGGAGGTTAGCCACAGTGCCATGGGCTTTACACTTCTTGGTGACACTGCGCACGGAAGACACAGGAACATTCAGGTCTTTGGAGATGGACTTGTAGCCTTGAGATTGCTCATGCTTCCTCACAATTTGGTTTCTCAAGTCCTCAGACAGTTCTTTGGTCTTCTTTCTTTTCTCCATGCTCAATGTGGTACACCCAAGGACACAGGACAGAGGTTGAGTCAACTTTAATCCATGTTAACTGGCTGCAAGTGTGATTTAGTTATTGCCAACACCTGTTAGGTGCCACAGGTAAGTTACAGGTGCTGTTAATTACACGAATTAGAGAAGCATCACATGATTTTTCAAACAGTGCCAATACTTTTGTCCACCCCCTTTTTAGGTTTGGTGTGGAATTATATCCCATTTGGCTTTAGGACAATTCTTTTTGTGTTTTTTCATTGAAGACAAATTAAATGAAGAGAATAATACAAAAGAATTTGTGATTGCAATCATTTTCAGGAAGAAACTGAGTATTATCTGACAGAATTGCAGGGGTGCCAATACTTTTGGCCACCACTGTATCTCTGTATACAGGGAGCTCCCCCTAGTGGTGGCTGCAGACAGCATCTTATCATGTATCTCTGTATACAGGGAGCTCCCTCTAGTGGTGGCTGCAGACAGGATCTTATCATGTATCTCTGTATGCAGGGAGCTCCCCCTAGTGGTGGCTGCAGACAGCATCTTATCATGTATCTCTGTATACAGGGAGCTCCCTCTAGTGGTGGCTGCAGACAGGATCTTATCATGTATCTCTGTATACAGGGAGCTCCCCCTAGTGGTGGCTGCCGACAGAAGCTTATTATGTATCTCTGTATACAGGTAGCTCCCCCTAGTGGTGGCTGCAGACAGGATCTTATTATGTATCTCTGTATACACAGAGCTCCCCCTAGTGGTGGCTGCAGACAGAATCTTATCATGTATCTCTGTATACAGGGAGCTCCCCCTAGTGGTGGCTGCAGACAGAATCTTATCATCTATCTCTGTATACAGGGAGCTCCCCCTAGTGGTGGCTGCAGACAGAATCTTATCATTTATGTTTGTATGCAGGGAGCTTGAAAGTCTAATGCAAAAGATAACCTGGACTCCTTTAATGCTACTTGTTTCTAGTCATAGCAGTAAGCACATTGCAAGCTATCTGGGTATTTCCACCCCACTGTGGCCAACCATTTCGTGTAAACAATGTCCACTTCCGACTTGCACAATTTACAATTTATTCTTTGTTCCAAAACTTATGAAATTTAAGGTCGTTTTGTATCTACAGCTCCTATACAAACCTACGTGTCTCCATAGACTACAAACCAACCTCTTGCGTGTGATATTCTGCAATAATGTGTTAGTCACTTCCATCTAGAACAAAAAGGACTGAAAGTAATTTATTGCATCTTGAAAATCCATAGGTCTGCATTAGAGCTGTGTACACAAAACGGTAAATTCGAATTGAAGCTTTTTTTTTGCAAAGTTACTTCATTTTAGATGCACTGGAGCAATTGAAAAATCGGCTGCAAGTGTATCCAGACCCTGTGATAATGAAGAATTACGATCTGGCTATTCCTTGAAACCCAACGCGATGGTGTAACGTAGCGTGGACTCCATTTTTTTTAGTAGATTCCTCTGTGATAATTATCGCAGCTTGATGAATACATTCTTTGTATTTAGCCGTGGTTCGACAGCATTCAAGTCATGTTCAAGGTCAATCCACTTACATTCAGTAATTAGGAAAGACATATTGAAATGAGGCGAATCCCGGGTCCGGATCTGGAAAGCTCATTTATCAGCAGACCATTTATGACAAACATTTTCTGCAATTAATGACTTTTCTTTCCGACATGTTTATGCACTTTACTGTTTAAAGTAACAGCTCTGAGGCTTTCTGAAAAGTTTAATGAACCAAGTTTGGAGACGGTCAAATTTAAAATTTCCCGGTGGAGAGGAAACGATATCAAGAAATTGTGCAATATTAATAATGCATCTGGAAAATGGAGAATCTTGTGTTTAGCATCCGTATATGCACAGCCAGGTGGAGGCAAAAACAAGGCACGTTTGACATATAAAAGAACTTTTTAACAACTTCTCTTCTAAAGTTCAACATTCTGTATTAATCCATTTCTTAATATACTTTTCTAAGGGTCCAAACTTTGATACAAGGCTCTGAATTCCCAGCACAGCTTTAGAGTGCTGCTGCTGCATGCATTCACCACTAGAGGGAGCTCAGGAGGATACTGCATACAGCTTTATCATTGATTTCAATGTATATGTAGTATGCACTAAGCTCCCCCTAGTGGTGGCAGTAAGCAGAAAATATTTTAGCATTGATATCTTTGCAGCTTTGTATTAACATAAACTGCTATAAAGTAGAATATTAAATTAAAGAGTACGGAATTTACAGTGGATTTAGATTAAAAATGAAAAATGGTATTTAATAAGTAAATATATTTTTTTATTTCTGACCTGGGAACTGCAACACGGATCTGTTCAGGTAAAGCAGCAGGAGGATAGAGAAGATGTATGAAGTGGATGCAGCACGTTATCTTCAGTCTCCATATTCATGGGGGGCCTGATAGTCAAACCAAGTGGATCAGGAAAGAAAAGTATATCCTAGCCATTTACTATTACTTTTCTGATGTGAAAAATCATTTAAGGCTTACACGTCCTTTCACAAAAAAAATTTTGAAAAACATGGCATAGCAGCTAGCTTCCCACATAATAAGACTTCTTTTGGTGCACATGCCGCTCTAGTATGTCCAGGACATATCCTTATTCCCATGCTCTGTGACTTGCCATCCACCCCTTTTCAGAATGCGTTTCCTCTTCATCAGCATTCTGCCAGCACTATAGGTGCCGGAAATTCCTTTCTCTTAGTTTTTAGCATACAATGCAGCTGCTGATGTCTAATGTGTTTTTTTGCCTTGAACTGAAAGCTCACCCGACCTCCTGTAGAAAAAAAAAAGATGCTGCCCCACTTCCTGTAGAGAGATAAAGACACGCTCCCACTTCCTGAGAAATGCTACAGACCCATCCCAACTTTATTATAGACAAGACCCTACTTCCTGCAGAGAGATAAAGACACTTCCCCCTTCTTGTACAGCTCCTTTCTTCTTTCCTGTAGATAGATTAAGACTCACCCCCACTTCTTGTAGAATGTTACAGACATGACCCCACTTCCTGTAGGGACATTAAGACCCATCTCCACTTCCTATAAAAATACAAATATTTCCTGTAGAGAGGTAAAGACACGCCCCATTTCCTGTAGAGAGAAAAAGATCCTTACCCACTTCCTGTAGAAAATTACAAACACATCCCCACTTAGTGCAGAGAGTTAAAGAGCTTTACCCACTTCCTGGAGACGGATACCGGACAATCCCCTCTTCCTGTAGGATGTTACAGAAATGCCCCAACTTCCACTAGGATGTAACAGACACCCTCTCCCTTTTGGAAGAATGCTACAGACACGCCTCGACTTCCTGTATGTTACAGACACACCTCCACTTCTTGTAGAATGTTACAATCACTCCCCCACTTCCTGAAGAATGTTAAAATCACACCCCCACTTCCTGTAGAATGTTACAAACATGCCCCCACTTCCTGTAGAATGTTACAATCTTGTCCCCACTTCCTGTAGAATGTTAAAATCACGCCCCCACTTCCTGTAGAATGTTACAAATATGCCCCCACTTCCTGTAGAATGTTACAATCACGCCCCCACGTCCTATAGAATATTACAGACATGTGCTCACTTCTTGTAGAATATTACAATTATGCCCCCACTTACTGTACAATGTTACAGACATGCCCCCACTTCTTGTAGAATGTTAAAATCACGTCCCCACTTCCTGTAGAATGTTATAATCACGCCCCCACTTCCTGTGGAATGTTACAATCATGCCCCCACTTCCTTTACAATGTTAAAATCATGTATCCACTTTCTGTAAAATGTTTCAATCACGCCCCCACTTCCTGTAGAATGTTACAGACATGCCCCCACTTCTTGTAGAATGTTACAATTGTGCCCCCACTTCCTGTACAATGTTACAGACATGTCCCCACTTCTTGAAGAATGTTACAATCATGCCCCCACTTCTTGTAGAATGTTACAATCATGCCCCCACTTCCTGTAGAATATTACAATCTTGTGCCCACTTCCTGTAGAATGTTACAATCTTGTGCCCACTTCCTGTAGAATGTTACAATCAAGCCCCCACTTCCTGTAGAATGTTACAATCATGCCCCCACTTTCTTTACAATGTTAAAATCATGCATCCACTTTCTGTAAAATGTTACAATCACACCCCCACTTCCTGTACAATGTTACAGATATGCCCCCACTTCTTGTAGAATATTACAATCATGCCCCCACTTCCTGTAGAATGTTACAGACATGCCCCCACTTCTTGTAGAATGTTACAATCTCGTCCCAACTTCCTGTACAATGTTATAATCACGTCCCTCACTTCCTTTACAATGTTAAAATCACGCATCCACTTTCTGTAAAATGTTACAATCACGCCCCAACTTCCTGTACAATGTTACAGACATGCCCCCAATTCTTGTAGAATGTTACAATCACGCCCCCACTTCCTGTACAATGTTACAGACATGCCCCCACTTCCTGTACAATGTTACAATCACGTCCCCACTTCCTGTACAATGTTACAGACATGCCCCCACTTCTTGTAGAATGTTACAATCACGCCCCCACTTCCTGTAGAATGTTACAATCATGCCCCCACTTTCTTTACAATGTTAAAATCATGCATCCACTTTCTGTAAAATGTTACAATCATGCCCCCACTTCCTGTAGAATATTACAATCTTGTGCCCACTTCCTGTACAATGTTACAGATATGCCCCCACTTCTTGTAGAATATTACAATCATGCCACCACTTCCTGTAGAATGTTACAATCATGCCCCCACTTTCTTTACAATGTTAAAATCACGCATCCACTTTCTGTAAAATGTTACAATCATGCCCCCACTTCTTGTAGAATATTACAATCATGCCACCACTTCCTGTAGAATGTTACAATCATGCCCCCACTTCCTTTACAATGTTAAAATCACGCATCCACTTTCTGTAAAATGTTACAATCACGCCCCAACTTCCTGTACAATGTTACAGACATGCCCCCACTTCCTGTAGAATGTTACAATCACGTCCCCACTTCCTGTACAATGTTACAGACATGCCCCCACTTCTTGTAGAATGTTACAATCACGCCCCCACTTCCTGTACAATGTTACAGACATGCCCCCACTTCCTGTAGAATGTTACAATCACGTCCCCACTTCCTGTACAATGTTACAGACATGCCCCCACTTCTTGTAGAATGTTACAATCACGCCCCCACTTCCTGTAGAATGTTACAATCATGCCCCCACTTTCTTTACAATGTTAAAATCATGCATCCACTTTCTGTAAAATGTTACAATCACACCCCCACTTCCTGTACAATGTTACAGATATGCCCCCACTTCTTGTAGAATATTACAATCATGCCCCCACTTCCTGTAGAATGTTACAGACATGCCCCCACTTCTTGTAGAATGTTACAATCTCGTCCCAACTTCCTGTACAATGTTATAATCACGTCCCTCACTTCCTTTACAATGTTAAAATCACGCATCCACTTTCTGTAAAATGTTACAATCACGCCCCAACTTCCTGTACAATGTTACAGACATGCCCCCAATTCTTGTAGAATGTTACAATCACGCCCCCACTTCCTGTACAATGTTACAGACATGCCCCCACTTCCTGTACAATGTTACAATCACGTCCCCACTTCCTGTACAATGTTACAGACATGCCCCCACTTCTTGTAGAATGTTACAATCACGCCCCCACTTCCTGTAGAATGTTACAATCATGCCCCCACTTTCTTTACAATGTTAAAATCATGCATCCACTTTCTGTAAAATGTTACAATCATGCCCCCACTTCCTGTAGAATATTACAATCTTGTGCCCACTTCCTGTACAATGTTACAGATATGCCCCCACTTCTTGTAGAATATTACAATCATGCCACCACTTCCTGTAGAATGTTACAATCATGCCCCCACTTTCTTTACAATGTTAAAATCACGCATCCACTTTCTGTAAAATGTTACAATCATGCCCCCACTTCCTGTAGAATATTACAATCTTGTGCCCACTTCCTGTACAATGTTACAGATATGCCCCCACTTCTTGTAGAATATTACAATCATGCCACCACTTCCTGTAGAATGTTACAATCATGCCCCCACTTCCTTTACAATGTTAAAATCACGCATCCACTTTCTGTAAAATGTTACAATCACGCCCCAACTTCCTGTACAATGTTACAGACATGCCCCCACTTCCTGTAGAATGTTACAATCACGTCCCCACTTCCTGTACAATGTTACAGACATGCCCCCACTTCTTGTAGAATGTTACAATCACGCCCCCACTTCCTGTACAATGTTACAGACATGCCCCCACTTCCTGTAGAATGTTACAATCACGTCCCCACTTCCTGTACAATGTTACAGACATGCCCCCACTTCTTGTAGAATGTTACAATCACGCCCCCACTTCCTGTAGAATGTTACAATCATGCCCCCACTTTCTTTACAATGTTAAAATCATGCATCCACTTTCTGTAAAATGTTACAATCACGCCCCCACTTCCTGTACAATGTTACAATCATGCCCCCACTTCTTGTAGAATATTACAATCATGCCCCCACTTCTTGTAGAATGTTACAATCTCGTCCCAACTTCCTGTACAATGTTATAATCACGCCCCCCACTTCCTTTACAATGTTAAAATCACGCATCCACTTTCTGTAAAATGTTACAATCACGCCCCAACTTCCTGTACAATGTTACAGACATGCCCCCACTTCCTGTAGAATGTTACAATCACGTCCCCACTTCCTGTAGAATGTTACAATCACGTCCCCACTTCCTGTACAATGTTACAGACATGCCCCCACTTCCTGTAGAATGTTACAATCACGTCCCCACTTCCTGTACAATGTTACAGATATGCCCCCACTTCTTGTAGAATATTACAATCATGCCCCCACTTCCTGTAGAATGTTACAATCATGCCCCCACTTTCTTTCCAATGTTAAAATCACGCATCCACTTTCTGTAAAATGTTACAATCATGCCCCCACTTCCTGTACAATGTTACAGATATGCCCCCACTTCTTGTAGAATATTACAATCATGCCCCCACTTCCTGTACAATGTTACAGATATGCCCCCACTTCTTGTAGAATATTACAATCATGCCCCCACTTCCTGTACAATGTTACAATCATGCCCCCACTTCCTGTAGAATGTTACAGACATGCCCCCACTTCCTGTAGAATGTTACAGACATGCCCCCACTTCTTGTAGAATGTTACAATCTCGTCCCAACTTCCTGTACAATGTTATAATCACGCCCCCCACTTCCTTTACAATGTTAAAATCACGCATCCACTTTCTGTAAAATGTTACAATCACGCCCCAACTTCCTGTAGAATGTTAAAGACAGATTACACTTCACAACTGGCAGTGGACAGTAAGTTACACAGAATAGATACACCTCGCCCTTGTGCCTGACCCTATTTTTCTGGGTAAGGCTACATTATTTTTATATAATATGATTTGCAAGGCTGCAATAAAATCCACCCCCCCCCCCCACATCTCTGCTCTGCAACATCTCACACGCTTCGCTCTGCCCCATCTACACCAGTGCGCTTCGTCCCCAACATCAGCTGCTCCCAATCCCAAATATAAAAAAAATAATTAAAACTTTTTGCAAATCATCTGTTTTTTTTTACTTTCTCATATTAAATGATTGCCCCATGGGGAGATGATAAGATGTACAGAAAAGTGACATTTCTCACTGACACTTCCAGATGATCAGCATGTGGTGTTTTCTCAAGACCGAGGATGGAGAATCAGAATGAACCCCCCCCCCCCCCGCGGTGAAATTATTACATTCCCGCTCATTTGTTAATATTCACTCACTGATTCTGAACTGTTCTGTGATCTCTGGAAGTTTCAGCTTTTATATGTAGAGGTGCCTGAGTCATTAATCTTCCACGCACATCTCCTTCCATCTTCGCGCTTTGATAATTATTCCATACACATGATTAAAATTGCAGATAACCTCAGACATTGTGGCAGGAGAAATATCTGTAATTTAGACTGGAGGCCAAGCTGAGATGTTTGAGAATTATGCTAAGTTAATGCAACCTTTGGTCAGAAGTGTGATTAGAACATAATTATTCTGCAAAGTTTATGCCACTTGTGGTTCTCTGCATTCGAGCTGCCCACATAGTCGAGGAGCCGGCGTTCTACACGTTTCTGGAATTTCCACGCCACCAATTATAAGCCATAGAATTTTCAGATAAAAAGTGATGAACCTCCTAAAGTCCTCCAGATTCCACCATAAATTCATTCCTGATGGTTTTTTTTTCTTCGATAGATGTCTACCTGATGATTTCTACATTGGTGGATTCCAACTCTTTGTAGTTGTCCTGTGTAGTGTTGAGCCACCCCCGTAGTGTTCGGGTTCGGTTCGGTTCGTCGAACACCTTAGAACACCGTCGAACACCGTTAAAACCAATGGCAGGCAAACAAAAACACATAGAAAACACCTTTAAAGGTGTCCAAAAGCTGACAAACTGCTCAGAAGACGCTCTCTTTAAAAAAGCCGGCCGGCAATTCAGCAGCGGCATACACCGGTACCCGACAATTTAGACAAGAAGGAATAGAGCATCACACATAGATTAGATAGATAGAAACATGTCAGTCACATATATATGAAGTACAGTGATAGTGTTGGTTACTGTACTTGTCATTTAGTGTAAAGGATTTATTTAAAAAAATAATAGTGTTTTCATGCACTGTCTCTTTAAAAAAGCCGGCCGGCAATTCAGTACCCGACAATTTAGAATAGAAAGAATAAAGAATCACACATAGATTAGATAGATAGAAACATGTCAGTCACATATATATGAAGTACAGTGACAGTGTTGCTTACTGTACTTGTCATTTAGTGTAAAGGATTTATTAAAAAAAATAATTGTGTTTTCATGCACCGTCTCTTTAAAAAAGCCGGCCGGCAATTCAGCATCTGTACCCGACAATTTAGAATAGAAGGAATAGAGAATCACACATAGATTAGATAGATAGAAACATGTCAGTCACATATATATGAAGTTCAGTGATAGTGTTGATTACTGTACTTGTCATTTAGTGTTAAAATAAAGGATTTATTTAAAAAAAAATTGGCGTGGGGTTCCCCTTAATTTTAGTCTCTAGCGGAGGTTAAGCAGACGGCTGGGGCAGATGTTTGAAGCCTGGGAAGGGGGTAATACCCACGGAGCTTCCCAGGCTACTAATATGAGCCCCCAGCTGAATACCTAGCCTTTACTAGCTATTAAAATGGGGGACCCCCACCAAAAAATGACGTGGGGTCCCCCCTATTTTAATAGCTAGCAAAGGCTAGGCAGACAGCTGGGGGCTGATATTAATAGCCCAGGAAGGGTGCCATGAATATTGGCCCCCTCCCAGGCTAGAAACACCAGCCGTCAGCCGCCCCAGAAATGGCGCATCCATAGGATGCGCCAATTCTGGCACTTAGCCTCGCTCTTCCCACTGCCCTGTAGCGGTGGCAGTGGGGTAATAGGGCTGGGGTTGATGTCAGCTTATAATGCCAGCTGACATCAAGCCCAGGTTAGTAATGGAGAGGCGTCTATAAGACACCCCCATTACTAACCCCATAGTCAAAGTTAAAAAAAAAACACAAACACCCAGAATAAAGTCCTTTAATTGAAATAAACACACAATTCTTTATTGTTCTAAATTAAACCATACTTACCATCACGTCCATTCCAGCTGAAGCCAACGATCTCCTGCAATAAAAGAAAAATAATAAAGCAACCTCATCCTTACCTTTCGATGGTTCCCAGGACAGCTTCAGCTCTGCTACATCGAGATGACAGGCTGGATCACAGCAGAATGCTGCCATCCAGCCTGTCATCCCGCAGACACTGAGAAGCGCAGACATGCTTGCGCTCCTCAGTGTCTGGCTGTGACGGCATAAAGATGAGCTGAATTCATGTCCAATGAACTCAGCTCACCTCATGCACGTCACTGACAGCGTGGGAAAATTCTCCTGCACTCAGCGCTTCAGCGTGAGAATTTTCCCACGCTGTCAGTGACGTGCATGAGGCTGATATTTAAATTTGGCGCACAAATCGGTCAGCGACCAATCAGCACGGTAGTGTTTAACTTTGGCGGCAAGATCAGTGATTGGTCGCGCGCCAAGACCGCGACCAATTACCGATTTGGGTGCCACATTTAAATATCGGCCGCGACCAATCAGCACAGCGTTGTTTAAATGTGGATCCAAGATCGGTGATTGGTTGCGGCCGATATTTAAATTTGGCGCACAAATCTGTGATTGGTCGCGGGCAGCGTCCGCGACCAATCAGCACAGTAGTGTTTAACTTTGGCGGCAAGATCAGTGATTGGTCGCGGTCAAGACGGCGACCAATCACCGATTTTTGCGGCACATTTCAATAGCGGCCGCGACCAATTGGATGTCAGCGCCGCTCCCCGGTCCTCCCTTCACACCCTAGCCGCTGATGTCCCCACAGTATCCGCATGGTGTTACAAAGGTCCGGACATTTGTGTTAAAAATCGCTGATTGGTCGCTGGCGCTGCCCGCGACCAATCACCGATTTGGGCGCCAAATTTAAATATCAGCCGCGACCAATCACCGATTTGGGCGCCAAATTTAAATATCCTCCGCGACCAATCACCCATCTTGGCTCCACATTTAAACACCGCTGTACTGATTGGTCGCGGACGCTATTTAAATGTGGCGCCAAAATCGGCGATTAGTCTCGCCCAGCGTCGGCGACCAATCAGCACAGCGGTGTTTAAATGTGGAGCCAAGATTGGTGATTGGTTGCGGCCGATATTTAAATTTGGCGCCCAAATCGGTGATTTTTAACACAAATGTCCGGATCTTTGTAACACCATGCGGATACTGTGGGGACATCAGCGGCTAGGGTGTCAAGGGAGGTCCGGGGAGCGGCGCTGTGGGTCGGGATACTTCTGCTGCGAGCAGTCGCTCATCTCCCGGCTTCTCGCAACGGAAGTATCCGACCAGGCAGCGGCGCTCCCCGGTCCTCACCAATACGATTAGCTGATTGGTCGCGCTCTCCGCACGCGACCAATCAGTGATCTTGGCGCTAAAGTTAAAACCGCTCTGCTGATTGGTTGCGGACGCTGCCCGCGACCAATCACCGATTTGGGCGCCACATTTAAATAGCGGCCGCGACCAATCAGCGAGCTTGGCGCCAAATTTAAACAACGCTCTGCTGATTGGTCGCGGACGCCAGACGCGTCCAATCAGTGAGATTGGCGCCAAATTTAAACAACGCTCTGCTGATTGGTCGCGGACTCCAGCCGCGACCAATCAGCGAGATTGGCGCCAAATTTAAACCCCGCTCTGCTAATTGGTCGCGGATGCCGGCCGCGACTAATCAGCATTATTGGCGCCAAATTTAAACACCGCTCTGCTGATTGATCGCGGTCGCAGTCCGCGACCAATCAGTAGTATTGGCGCCAAATTTAAACCCTGCTCGGCTGATTGGTCACAGTTGCCTTCCGCGACCAATCAGCGATTTTGACGCCAAATTTAAACACCGCTCTGCTGATTGGTCGCGGCCGGCGATTGCGACCAATCAGCATTATTGGCGCCAAATTTAAACCCCGCTCTGCTGATTGGTCGCGACCGCCGGCCGCGACTAATCAACATTGTTGCCGCCAAATTTAAACACCGCTCTGCTGAATGGTCGAGGTCGTGACCAATCACCATTATTGGCGCCAAATTTAAACACCGCTTTGCTGATTGGTCGCGACCAAAACCTATCAGCATTATTAGCGCAAAATTTAAACCCCGCTCTGCTGATTAGTCGCGACCGCCGGCCGTGACCAATCAGTGATATAGTCGCCAAATTTCAACACCGCTTTGCTGATTGGTCGCGGTTGCTGGCCGCGACCAGTCAGCGATTTTGGCGCCAAATTTAAACACCGCTCTGCTGATTGCGCCGGGTCTACCGCATACATATTCTAGAATACCCGATGCGTTAGAATCGGGCCACCATCTAGTTTCATGAAATAATTTAAAAAAAAATTGATGTGGGGCTTCGTCCTATATTTGTGTCCAGCCAGGTACAGCAGGCAGGAACGGGCTGCCCCCAACCACCAGCTGCCTATTTGTACCTGGCCGGACACAACAATATAGTGAAGCCCTTTTTTCCTTATTTCATGAATTTCATGAAATAATTAAAAAAAAAAATTACGTGGGGCATCGCCCTATTTTTGTGTCCAGCCAGGTACAACTAGGCAGCTGGGGGCTGGAATCTGCAGCGCAGAGAGGCCCAAGCTTTCTGGGCCCCACCCGCTGCAAATTGCAGTCCGCAGCCACCCCGGAAAATGGCGCGTTCATAGAAGCGCCATCTTCTGGCGCTGTACCCAACTCATCCAGGGCCCTGGTGCGGTGGCTCACTGGGTAATAAAGGGGTTAGGGCCAGCTTGGCATTATCAGCTGGCCCTAAGCCCGAAATTCATGGGGTCACGCCAATATTAGACATGACCACTATGAATTTCTAGTAAAGTATTTAAAAAAAACACAACACCCAGAAAAAAGTCCTTTAATTGAAATAAACACACAATTCTTTATTGTTCTAAATTAAACCATACTTACCATCACGCCCATTCCAGCTGAAGCCAACGATCTCCTGCAATAAAAGTAAAATAATAAAGCAACCTCATCCTTACCTTTCCATGGTTCCCACGACAGCTTCAGCTCTGCTACATCGAGATGACAGGCTGGACCGCAGGAGAACGCTGCCATCCAGCCTGTCATCCCGCAGACACTGAGAAGCGCAGGCATGCTTGCGCTCCTCAGTGTCTGGCTGTGACGGCATCCAGATGAACCGAGGTCAAGTCCAATGAACTCAGCTCACCTCATGCACGTCACTGACAGCGTGGGAAAATTCTCACGCTGAAGCGCTGAGTGCAGGAGAATTCTCCCACGCTGTCAGTGACGTGCATGAGGTGAGCCGAGTTCATTGTCGGCTCATCTGGATGCCGTCACAGCGAGACACTGAGGAGCGCAAGCATGCCTGCGCTTCTCAGTGTCTGCGGGATGACAGGCTGGATGGCAGCGTTCTGCTGCGGACCAGCCTGTCATTTCGATGTAGCAGAGCTGGAGCCATCGTGGGAACCATGGAAAGGTAAGGATGAGGTTGCTTTATTATTTTACTTTTATTGCAGGAGATCATTGGCTTCAGCTGGAATGGGCGTGATGGTAAGTATGGTTTAATTTAGAACAATAAAGAATTGTGTCTTTATTTCAATTAAAGGACTTTATTCTGGGTGTTTGTGTTTTCTTTTAACTTTGACTATGGGGTTAGTAATGGGGGTGTCTTATAGACGCCTCTCCATTACTAACCTGGGCTTGATGTCAGCTGGCATTATAAGCTGACATCAACCCCAGCCCTATTACCCCACTGCCACCGCTACAGGGCAGTGGGAAGAGCGAGGCTAAGTGCCAGAATTGGCGCATCCTATGGATGCGCCATTTCTGGGGCGGCTGACGGCTGGTGTTTCTAGCCTGGGAGGGGGCCAATATTCATGGCACCCTTCCTGGGCTATTAATATCAGCCCCCAGCTGTCTACCTAGCCTTTGCTAGCTATTAAAATAGGGGGGACCCCACGTCATTTTTTTTGGGGGGGTCCCCCATTTTAATAGCTAGTAAAGGCTAGGTATTCCGCTGGGGGCTGATATTAGTAGCCTGGGAAGCTCCGTGGGTATTACCCCCTTCCCAGGCTTCAAACATCTGCCCCAGCTGTCTGCTTAACCTCCGCTAGAGACTAAAATTACGGGGAACCCCACGCTAATTTTTTTTTAAATAAATCCTTTATTTTAACACTAAATGACAAGTACAGTAATCAACACTATCACTGTTCTTCATATATATGTGACTGACATGTTTCTATGTATCTAATCTATGTGTGATGCTCTATTCCTTCTATTCTAAATTGTCGGGCACAGATGCTGAAATGCCGGCCGGCTTTTTTAAAGAGACAGTGCATGAAAACACTATTATTTTTTTTAATAAATCCTTTACACTAAATGACAAGTACAGTAAGCAACACCGTCACTGTACTTATTATATATGTGGCTGACATGTTTCTATCTAATCTATGTGTGATGCTCTATTCTTTCGGTTCTAAATTGTCGGGTACCGGTGTATGCCGCTGCTGAATTGCCGGCTTTTCGTGTTTCACTGTGAGCACTGTTCCCATCGATTTGGGCAATCACTGTAATGCCACAACCACCATGGCTGTGGCATTACAGTGAGTGGCAGACAATCCCTGCATGGTTGGTGCTCTAAATAGCGCCAGACATGCAGGACACGCTTTTGGTGCACGAACAGTTATCGAACATAACCTCGAACAGCCGAATTTTTTGCAAATCGTTCGGGTTCGTCGAACAACTCGAACACCGCCCAAAACAGCTCGAATTTGAGATTGGCGAACAGTTCTAGTCGAACACCGCTCACCTCTAGTCCTGTGTCAGTTGGGTGTCATACTTTTGCAAAATCTTGAGAGGTACAAGGTTGGAGACCACTGTCCAAGATTATTTCACATAATCTAGAGCAAAGGAGTACATGGATATTTGGACATAGAAAGTTAAAGATGGTACAAAACAATAGAAAATATTAAACCTAAAAGGTATTGTCTTATTAGGTCAACTCTTTCCAGAATGCAAGTGCCACCTCAGCAGCAAACAGCTCATTTTGCACAAGAAAACTTTGGCTTTCCAGATATCTACTCAGAAGTGGTTGGCGCTTGGGAAATGTAGAGTTCCACTGCAATCATTTGAAAGAATAGCCATCATGTACATGTAACACTTACTGATTGGTTCGATGTTCTGCTTTCGGGTATATTTCAGAAAGGAAAAGGGAAAGAGCGCATCATGGTGCAATTTCAATGATATAACCCTCAGCACAATAGTGCCCAGGTGCTGGAAAGAAGAAAGACAAAAGAAAAAGGTAAGAAGCGTGGGAACAATTCCCCAAACTACCACCATGTATTTATTGCTTCCTTTATACCCTTCATAAAACAAGTCCATTTTGTTATCTTATTGTTTACTGCGTATGGCAAAAAAGTTTCTAACTGTGGTGGCAAAATGCTAATTTGTGAGTGACTAGTCGTGGGGGGCTTTGTCTTCCCACTAATTATATGATTTGCACGAGTGGCGCCAACACCAGCTCTTTGAAAATCTCTGCCTCCCTGACAATGTGCACCAAAAAATTCCAGAAAAACTGTACAAGTGATTCCTGTCACAGAGATACCGCAACAAAGAGGGGACCGAAGATCACAGTGTTTGGCTACACATTCACCTGCACTGGTTGGATCTGCTTTGCCTTACACTTAGCTGTGCAGATTTCCCTTGTTCTGTTGTTGCAAGGGTTAAACAGTTCTGTTTGTCTCCTAGAGCTCTCCATCCTGAGTTATCTCAGCTGTTCTGATTTCTCCACTCCCCTCTGGTATAAATACTGACCTCTTAACTTGAGTAGTTGCCAGTGATAGCTTGCTATAACCTGGTTTGGAGCTGGAGGTGTGAGCCGTGTGAAGAGAGGTCGCCTAGGAGTCGTCTCTGGGGATTCTGTTTGGAAGTTTGTTTGAGTGTCTTTCTTTACCTTGTCTCTTATTTGGTTTGTCTCACCTTGTCCTTCCCTTTTCTGTAGTTTCTGTAGTCTGGGGGAGCGCGTTGAGTGATTGCTGTTTCTTTTATAACTGCCTGTTTCCTTTTGTGTCTTACTCTTTATGCTACAGCAGGACTAGTGTTCCTGCTAACCTACGCACCAGTCATGGTAAGACAGGGATACCAACGTGATCACTGCATGGGGTGAAAGAACCCATCTAGGGAGTTTAGGGTTGCACAGGGCAAGTATCAGGGGTGCTCCCCTTTCATTTTTCCCTAGTGGCAGAGGTCCCTTTCCTTTCCTTTCCGTCTCACCGTGTGTCGTCTTGCTTCTGGCAGAGTGACAATTTCAGCCAAAATGTACCTTCTCCATGTCCAAGTTGGATTAATCAAGATATAATGAAAGCCAATCATATGTCTTTCACTGGGAGATCCTCCTTCCTTCTCTACCAGCTATGGGAGAAACTGTAGCTCCATCTCCCTCCTACCCGCCTACCATTTACTGTTTTTACACTAGATTTAATTTGGAAGGACTGAGTGTTTAGCGATCATGCTCTTACTGATCTTACGTAAGCCAAACATAATCTCTTCCTCCCGATGGTCTACTTCTCTTCTTGGCCTTGTACTGTCTCACTGAAACTCTATGGGGAAAAACTGCAGCTGCATCCCCCTCCTGACCCTCATCCATACTTACCATTCAATTTTTAAATCTCAGTGACTAAAGACATTTATGAATCTCTAAAGAGATTCTGTCGCCAAAGATCGTAGAACTAAAAGTGAATGGAAGGTGGAGAAGATGCCGTCATCAGAAATTACAGGCTCTTCCTCATGTGTTCTAAGCCAATCAAGTATCCTCCTTGCCTCATTCAATGTTTTAACTCTAGATGGACTTTTGGTACCAAAGACTTTATAAGTCTTTAAAGAGATGCTGTTTTCATGGAGAGTAGAATTAAAGGTTGATGGAAGGTGAAGAATGTGCCACTATCAGAAACTGCACCAAAAACTACTACCAAAAATGTACATGTTGTCTTCCGAACGAGCGGAGTCTTCCTGAAGCAAGACAATTAAACTCTTCCTCCCAGCGATCCATCTCCCTTATTTCCATCATACTGTGTCACTACAGCACTATTTGAGAAACTGCAGCTGCATCCCCCTCCTGACCCTCCTCCTTTCCTACCATTTATCTTTTTTACACTAGATGGAATTTTTGGTAACCAATTAATTAATCATTATAGAAAACCTGTAGGCAAGGAAAGTAGAATAAAATGAAAAAGATGAAGATGCTGCCGTCAGAAAAACTGCAACCTTAGATTCCAGCCAAAATGCACATTCTAGCTCTCCTATTGGCTCTTTCTTATATCATTTAAACCAATGAAATCTCACTTCATTCGAAGATCCTCCTTCCTTTTCGGCCAGCTGTGGGAGAACCTGCAGCTGCATCTCCCTCCTACCCCTCCTACTGGATAGAATATTTTGTGACAGAGGACATTTGTTATTCTTTATAGAGATGCTGTAGGCGAATAAAGTAGAACAGTAAAAGACGATGAAAGGTGTAGAGAAAGCAACCATATTGGAGGTCTACCTACCATTAATGAACTTTTCTGAAACTTTAGTTTAACAGGGACCTGGACGACCTCCATGTGATTGTTATATCTCAGTATATGTACTTTATACCCCCTGTGCACACAATATAATCTGGATTAACCCACTGCTGACCATTATGATTGCGAGCGGCAGCAATGGCAACATTTCTTTACGTTTGTTACATTTGTGCGCAATATTTCTCATTTCCTTCAGGATTTTATTATAACATTTCCTTCCCTCCAGGAAGTCGGAGTTAGACTTGTTTAACATCGCCGGCCTTTCTTTTACCGGATAGCGCAGTGATGAATGATCATTTTTTACCGCCGCAGTCCATAATTCAGCACCGGAAGGGATCCCACTGTTCTGGAAATATAATTTAAGGAACACAAGGGCCGGTCTTGGAATTTATGGTAATAAATAAAACCTGTGTATTTTTTTTTTTCTTCTTTTACTTCTCCAAGATAAAAATCGTATCCTTGTGATCACGTGGACGGCAAGTTCTGGTAAGACGAAGCCGTCGGACTTCCGGTAAATCTCTGACAAACGAAGACTTATGAGTTCATTTATGGTAATAATCCAAAATTAGTAGCTACATTATGGACACTAGACTCCTCGCTTGTCATAATGCAACGTATCCAATTCCCTGAGATTGCAAATCCATTTTTGAAACATTACTTTTTTTTTAAAGGATTAATTGAAACGGTCAGCTAATAATCTGCGGCCGGAGCCGCCGCTCCAGATCAATAGCAATTTGAATCGTTTGTGCTCACCAAGAACATTCCGCGTCTCTTTCTCTCGCTCTTTCTCGAGCTGTGACTTTTGTTTCTTTCTGTTGTCATTAATTATTGTTGGATACTCAGAAACTGTCTCTCGTCCTCTGATAGAAATGCCGGGGAGGCAATCTTCTTACACTTCCCTCCCCTCCCCCAATTCGCTCTAAAATAAGTGTCTCTGCTCGGCTGCGCTGAAGATATCAAATTAGTTTCAGATAATGGCAAACATGGACAGTTGGGGGATCAGTATGCCGGAGACAACTTCTTTATTGAATTTTTGGATCTAATTTTTTTTTTTCATTCTACAGATGGGGGAAGTCATTGTGAATGAGTTCAGAGAGTTTCTTAAAGGGTCAATATCACATATTAATATACTTGATCACGTTGATCAAAAGTCGATTGATAATTGATGGCATTTTCCGTAAAAATCGGACCTCGTGGCTGGCAGCCGGCTCAGGAACTGAGCCCGCATATTTGCTGGCAGATGATGGCTGTGAAATTCAGCCATCATCTCCCTCTAGAGCGCAGCCTGGGGGTACGTCATTTCATCCTGTAGTGAGATCATGGGGCGCCAATGGGTTGCCGTGACTGATGGGTCTCCTAAAATGGCACAATTTTTTCTTTTTTCTTGACAAACTTTGGATTTTTTTTCACCACTTAAATAAAAAAATAACCTATACATGTTTCATAGAATCATAGAATCATAGAATGGTAGAGTTGGAAGGGACCTCCTGGGTCATCTGGTCCAACCCCCTGCTCAAAGCAGGATTCACTAGATCATCTCAGACAGATGTCTGTCCAGCCTCTGTTTGAAGACGTCCATTGAAGGGGAATTCACCACCTCTCGTGGCAGCCTGTTCCACTCATTAATCACCCTAACTGTCAAAAAGTTTTTTCTAATATCTAATCTGTGTCTCCTCCCATTTAGTTTCATCCCATTGCTTCTAGTCTTTCCTTGTGCAAATGAGAATAAAGATGATCCTTCTACAATGTGACAGCCCTTGACATATTTGTAGACAGCTATTAAGTCTCCTCTCAGTCTTCTTTTTTGCAAGCTAAACATTCCCAAATCCTGCAACCGTTCCTCATATGACATGGTTTGCAGACCAGTCACCATTCTGGTCGCTCTTCTCTGAACTTGCTCCAGTTTGTCTATGTCTTTTTTAAAATGTGGTGCCCAAAACTGTACACAGTATTCCAGATGAGGTCTGACCAAAGAGGAATAAAGACCGATAATGACTTCACGTGATCTAGACTGTATGCTTCTGTTAATACATCCCAGAATTGTATTTGCCTTTTTTGCTGCTGCATCACACTGTTGACTCATGTTCAGTCTATGATCTATTAGTATACCTAAGTCTTTTTCACATGTACTGTTGCTTAGCTCTATTCCTCCCATTCTGTATATGCTTTTTTCATTTTTATTGCCCAGATGTAGTACTTTGCATGTTTGGTATCTACGAACTCGTAATGACCTGGAGAATCATAATGGCAGGTCAGTTTTGGCATTTAGTGAGCAAGGTAAAAAAAAAAATACAAAAATATTGTGGAGTTGCACTGTTTTTGCAATTTCACTGCACTTGGAATTTTTTTGTTCTTGTTTTCCAGCACATGATATGGTAAAACCAATGGTGTCATTCACAACTACAACTCGTCCTGCAAAATACAAGCCCTCACATGGCCATACTGACCAAAAAATAAAAAAGTTATGGCTCTGTGAAGACAGAGAGCAAAAAACAAAAACGCAAAAATGTAAAAACCCAAGGTGGTAAAGGGGTTAAAATATAAAAATAATTGACCCAATCAATAAACAATGCAATGAGAGAAAAAAATCGAAACATCAAAATTAGATTTTTCAGCTGCTGCAACGCTGCAAAAAGATGACATAAAAAGAGAACAGAACATTGTATCTCCCTTAAAATGTTATTAATAAAAACATTGGCTCGGGCACAAAAAAAAGCCCTCGATCAGCCCCATTAACCAAAAGTTAAAAATGTTACGGGTCATGGAAAATGGTGACACAAGCAAATGAAAAAGTTATGGTGTGATGACACAGCTTCTAATCTTAATTAGCCAGACGTCTAGATTTGTTAACCCAAGAGAAATACACTATTGTGTTTATGTTGACTTTTGAATGTATGTGTTTCTTTGGCTGGTTATGGCTGGTCAAGAAGGACAGTGACTCAAGGTGGAACAATGAATGTTTGCTAAATATGTTGAGTAACCATTGTGTGGACCCTTTGGCTTGTTGACTCACAAAACAGGAAGACAAACTACACAAATTCATTAAATGCTCAAACAATGAGACCTGAGCGCTGCGCCTTCCCCTCTCAACCTGTGACTGACCTTAGCCACATATGTAAATATAAAAAGGGTTTTCTATCCTACTATCTGTTTATTGTATGTTTAGTGGTTCAATAAAATTTTGCTACACTGTTTTACATTCACCCTGTGTTGTCTGAGTAGTATTGTGCTCAGGGAAGACCCCGTGTCTTCACATTTGGCTCTTGGAAGAAAGAGAGGAAAAAAACGAAAATGCAAAAAAAATAAAAAATGGAAAATAGCCATGCCAGGAGTGGGTTAAGGATAGAGATGAGAGAAACCCGAACTGTAAAGTTCGGGGTTTGTACCGGACACTGGACACACCAGAAATCCGTTTTAGTGTTCGGAGTTTGCAAGGAAAGAGAGAGAGAGAGAGATTCTGTCGGGGTACTCTGCTTCCTTTGACAGCCCACTAGCCCTTACTACAACCATTTTACAGCACCAAAGTTTGGGTCCTCATTGACTTCTATGGAGTTCGGGTTCAAGTTTGAGTAGAGTTCTGGTACCTGAACTGAATTTTGGACTAAAGTTCAGTCGAACCCGACGAACCAGAATATCCACAGGAAGAGATGAGAGTCCCTTGATTGTACCGGACAGTTAGTGTCTGGTGCTAAATGCCAAACATAGACTTCTCCCGGAAATCCTTTGGAATGTTCAGAGTTAGAGAGAGATATAATTATCCGGGTCCCCATTGTTTTCATTGGGTTTTGAACTCTGGTTCAAGTTCAGGTACAGTTCTGGTACCCGAATCGAACTTTAGAATAAAGTTCGGGTCGGGTACCAGAACCTGAACTTCCACGGGTCCGCCCATCCCTATCCATGGGTCCGCTCATCCCTATCCACGGGTCCGCTAATTCCTATCCATGGGTCCGCTAATTCCTATCCATGGGTCCGCTCATTCCTATCCATGGGTCCACTCATACCTATCCACGGGTCTGCTCATCCCTAGTTAAGGAAAACTCAGTGGTGTGCTTGCTGGTGGAAGGAGATACTGCAAGTGGCAATACTATAAACAATAAATATTAGAAATATAATCACTCGCACCTTGCTACCTACGGCATCCAATTTTTTTTTTGCGCACCCATAGACTTGAATGGGGTAGTTTCGTCGGGCTTATGGCAGAAACTAGTGCATGCTGCTATTTTTTTTACACACACAGTGAATATAATTGTTCATCTATACTGCCCAGTTGAATAATATTGGTCAGAGTGAGGTCATTTTTTGTTTTACGGACAGCACTCGGAACGAAAAAATGGTCATGTGAGCGAGCCCTTAGTTTGGTTACCCCAAACTCTTACACAACAAAGCAGCCTCTTTTTTTCACCCTTTTCCTTTAGATTCTTCAGCATTCTATTGTAGAACAGAAATAAGGAAAGTCCACATCATCACAGCAGGAATTCCTCATGATCTAAAAAGTTTTCCAAAACTTTTATACAAAGCCAAAACTTTGCAATGATCCATGAAGCATTGGGAAATGGAAAAACCCTAGAGTCTTCAAGATCAAGGCTCCTCATAGGATACAAAGAAGGTGTAAATCATCGACTCTAAAATTCCAGATTTGGAAGTGGTGACTCGAGTCTGTGTGCATAAATCCAAAAATACGAGCTTAAAATCAAAGCATAAAAGAATAAAATAATGACGCAGTCCGGGGCCGGGCACACCGGAGGTATAAAAATTAAAATAAATTGTTCTGCAAAGTCAGAGTCACCTTGACTTTTTTTTTTTTTGCGCTGTCATCTTGATAACCAACATTCATCTGTTGTGGCACATTAGTTTTTCTCCTTTTTAAACATCAAAATGACTCAGTGCCGTAGACTGATTTAGAACCCCTGGGTTAATAGCTACCGTGGACTTTTCAACCTTGCAACAGCTCAGAAACCTTTTTCGACTTCATAAGTTAGGATTTTTTTTTTTTTTTACTGAAAACAACAGCTCTAGTCGCTCAGGCGAAGAATTACGGGATAAGACGCCGGAGCTATAAATCAGGCGGAGGTTTTACATCGTGATAAATGCAAGTTTACAGTACGAAATCTGCTTGTTTATGGAGAGGAGATAACTTGTAACTTGTCACCAAACGAAACATCTGGGAAAAACATAAAGAAAATGGTAATCTGCTCCTGCGCCAAGAGGAAACGTAACGAACGTCACTGGTTTTATATGGACGTTGTCATAAATTTGTATTTCACAGAAAGTCTCTGATATTGGCATCATAACCACTGTGTAATTGTGCTGATTGTCATCAAGAAGTTGAATGTACACCAACTTATGCTCCGGCTCATTTTTTTGGTTTTGCTGCAGTTTCTTGTACTTTGAAACGACAGGAGCATAGCTCCCCCTTTTGCGCTAGACATTTCATACAAATGGGCATGTGCCCACACCTATATTGAGGTCAGCTGACATAAGGAGAGGTTTTAAAATTAGATAGGTCAGTCCCGATTGGGTTCACCTTGTCATGGTCGGATGACTTTTACACTTTTTTGATCAAAATAGTATTAACTAAATATCCAATGTTATTTACCTTTAGTATTACTACTTACTTACTACAGGGCCTTTGCTCGTTCTGTTTTTTTGGGGGGTTTTGTCTATTAGGCGGACACAGTGTATATGTGCTCCTACACAATGCATGTATACCAACTTATGCTCCGGCTCATTTCTTTGGTTTTACTGTAGTTTCTTGCACTTTGTACAAACAAGAGCATGGCTCTCCAATTTTGAGCTGGGCATTTCATATATTTAGCTTTCCAGGTGGCCACAGTGTGAACATGCTCCTACACATTGCACGTACACCAACTTATACTCCGGCTCATTTCTTTAGTTTTGACAAGGAGTCGTGGAGAAAATACTAGCCGTCTAACATATTTGCTAAGTAATAATCATGAGCTGGATCACAGTAATCGCTCCGTCCTAACTTTTTTATTGATACCATTTTGGGATAGATACAATGTTTTGATTGCCTCTTATTGCATTTTATAGCAATGTTGTAGCAGCCAAAAAAAAAAGTAACTTTGGCGTTTAGATTCTTTTTCTCTTTACGCCATTTGCTGATCGTATCAATTTACTTTATGCTTTGATAGATCGGACTTTTACGAACGCAGCGATACCAAATATGTGTATTTTTACTTTTTTTAATTGCCTTTTTTTTAATGAACTTGTGTTTTTTTTTTAAAACATTTATATTTCACTTTTTACTGAATTTAATAGTCCCCTTAGGGGACTTGAAGCTGCGATCATCCGATCGCTTGTGCTATACATAGCAGGGCTTCAGCATCACTATGTATTGCTAAAATCACGATCTCCTCTGAACGTTGGCTAAACGCTGGCTTTCACAGTAGGATCGAAATGACAGGCATGGGGGGTCTTCAGCAGACCCCTGGCTGTCATGGCAGCCCATAGGCGCCCCATTACCTGCTCAGTTAGTCATTCACTGGGTGGTAAAAGTATTTTTTCCACATAAAACCTACAGAAAAATGGGAACAGAACATTTTTAAACTGGGAGCTGAGGGTTGCCATCCATTCCAGAGTAGGTATCCAAATTATCTACAAGGGTCATTTTTCAAGTACGCACAAGAAAATGGGAATGGTGCCAGTCTGATCTACAGTCTTTAAAGGGGGTGTCCAGGACTAGAAAAAAATATGGCTATATTCCTTCAAAAACAGCGCCACCCCTGTCTTCAGGATGTGTCTGGTATTGCAGCTTGGAATTAGTCATATCAACAAATTATTATTCTAATACAGGACCATTAGAGAGGAATCTATGAGTCGCACTCTGCCCCATCCTGTGCATCTAAGACACTGGTGTATTCCTTTAAGGATCAAGTCGAATTGAAAAAAAAAAATTCAATTGCTCAGTCATATAGGTCACAAAATACAGGGGTGGTTCCAGCCTTTCGTCCTGTGTACTCATTAGTAGTGTCTAAAAACCCAGCGGAGTGAATTATGGTAAGTGTCAGACTAAATACTTTCATTGCTTTTTAATACCCCGCTGTTGATTGCACACATTTTAAGAGACACTTTCTACATTAATAACCAAATAAATTGAAAATTAATAGTTACAAATTAAAAGGGCTGCCTCCACTGAAGGTAAAATACTGAATGAGCTTCTTCCTTTTAGTCTGTCCCCGCTATGAAAGGATTCATCACGGAGATCAAACTTCTCTTTGGGAAAATAAACTTGGAAAAAACTTATCATTAAAGTAAGAATCCAGTCAAAAGCCACAAACCTAAATGGGGAAAGAAACATTAAAGAAAGTAACAGAAACCACAGGTTTTGTTAAAGATGTATAATTTACTATAATTCTATACTACATTTACTTATGATGATTTGACAACCAGCCAAGCTAAAGCAGACAGCTGGGGGCTGGTATTGTCAGGCTGGTAAGGGGCCATGGATATTGCACCCCCCAGCCTAAAAATAGCAGCCCAAATAGCCCCTGGTAAAGGTGCATCTATTAGATGCACCAATTCTGGCTCCTTGCCCAGCTCTTCCCACTTGCCCTGTAGCGGTGGCAAGTGGGGTAATATTTGTGGGGTTGATGTCACCTTTGTATTGTCCAGTGACATCAAGCCCACGGGTTTGTAAAGGAGCGATGTCTATAAGACGCCTATCCATTATTAATCCTATAGTTATATTGTGAATAAAGACACAGCCAGAAAAAATCCTTTATTTGAAATAAAAACACGGACTCCTTTTATTAATGATTCTAAATCTACCAAAAACAATTATACTGACCTAAAACCTAAACTACTGAAGCCCTGGTCTCCTGTAACAAAACTAAAATAATAAGCAACAAAAATACTCACCTAGCGCCCATTACATTGAAGCCCTGGTCACCTGTAAGAAAACAACAATAAAAAAACATAATATCCCTCATCTGTCCGAAGATCTGTCCCACGCTGCAATCCATGTGTGGGATAAATAGTTTTCAACCTGGAGTTGCCAAGATGCGACCGTCCCAGCTGTAAACCACTGAGGAATGAGCTCAGCGTCAGTGACTAGCGGTGATATCACAGAGTTCACCATCGGTCACTGAGCCTGCATTCCCAGCCGCGCCAATGAAGTGCGGTGAACTCACTGAGCTCAGCGGTGCACCGTGAGAAATGTTACCCCTTGGATACTGGTCAGGCGCCTCTCACCCAGCCAAACCATATCTCACACTATGCACTGACAAGGGGCAGTAACCTGAAACACGGTATCTGCAAATTGAGATTTTAGTTTTGGCTATTATCCTAAGTCATGTGACAAGGCTCCTTAGAGAGTCAATATTGACTTTTAGGATTGACACTTTCTATAGGTGGCACTAGAGTTCTAGCTGTTTTCCTCTCTGATAACACAATTTGCATATGTATAAGACTATAACTACTATAATAGTGCCCCCTATGTACAAGAATATAACTCCTATAATACTGCCCCCTATGTACAAGAATATAACTGCTATAATACTGCTCCTATGTACAAGAATATAACTACTACCTATGTACAAGAATATAACTGCTATAATACTGCCCCCTATGTACAAGAAAATAACTACTATAATACTGCTCCTATGTACAAGAATATAGCTACTATAATACTGCCCCCTATATACAAGAATATAACTACTATAATACTGCCCCAATGTACAAGAATATAACTACTATAAAACTGCCCCTATGTACAAGAATATAACTACTATAATACTGCCCCCTATGTACAAGAATATAACTACTATAATACTGCCCCCTATGTGCAGAATATAACTACTATAATACTGCCCCCTATGTACAAGAATATAACTACTATAATACTGCCCCTACGTACAACAATATAACTACTATAATACTGCCCTTATGTACAAGAATATAACTACTATAATACTGCCCCTATGTACAAGAATATAACTACTATAATACTGCCCCCTATGTGCAAGAATATAACTACTATAATACTGCCCCCTATGTACAAGAATATAATTACTATAATACTGCCCCTATGTACAAGAATATAACTACTATAATACTGCCCCCTATATACAACAATAAAACTACTATAATACTTCTCCTATGTACAAGAATATAACTACTATAATACTGCCCCCTAAGTGCAAGAATATAAAAACTGTAATACAGCCCCTATGTACAAGAATATAACTACAATAATAATGCTCCTATATACAAGAATATAACTACTATAATACTGCCCTCTATGTACAAGAATATAACTACAATAATACTGCTCCAATGTACAAGAATATAGCTACTATAATGCTGCTCCCTATGTACAAGATTATAACTACTATAATACTGCTCCTATGTACGAGAATATAACTACTATAATACTACTCCTATGTACAAGAATATAACTACTATAATACTGCTCCCTATGTACAAGAATATAACTACTATAACACTGCCCCTATGTACAAGAATATAACTACTATAATACTGCCCCCTATATACAAGAATATAACTACCATAATACTGCTCATATATACAAGAATATAACTACTATAATACTGCTCCCCATGTACAATATAACTACTATAATACTGCCCCCTATATACAAGAATATAACTACTATAATACTGCCCCTATGTACAAGAATATAACTGCTATAATACTGCCCCCTATGTACAATATAACTACTATAATACTGCTCCTATGTACAAGAATAAAACTACTATAAAACTGCCTCTATGTACAAGAATATAACTACTATAATACTGCCCCTATGTACAGGAATATAACTACTGTAATACTGCTCCTATGTACAAGAATATAACGACTATAATACTGCTCCTATGTACAGGAATAAAACTACTATAATACTGCCCCCTATGTACAAGAATATAACTACTATAATACTGCCCCCTATGTACAAGAATATAACTACTATAATACTGCCCCTTATGTACAAGAATATAACTACTATAATACTGCTCCTATATACAAGAATATAACTACTATAATACTGCTCCTATGTACAAGAATATAACGACTATAATACTGCCCCATGTACAAGAATATAACTACTATAATACTGCTCCTATGTACAGGAATATAACTACTATAATACTGCCCCCTATGTACAAGAATATAACTACTATAATACTGCCCCCTTTGTACAAGAATATAACTACTATAATACTGCCCCCTATGTACAAGAATATAACTACTATAATACTGCTCCTATATACAAGAATATAACTACTATAATACTGCTCCTATGTACAAGAATATAACTACTATAATTCTGCCCCTATGTACAAGAATTTAACTACTATAATACTGCCATCTATGTACAAGAATATAGATACTATAATACTGCTCCTATGTACAAGAATATAACTACTATAATACTGCCCCTATGTACAAGAATATAACTGCTATAATACTGCTCCTATGTACAAGAATATAACTACTATAATACTGCCCCCTATGTACAAGAATATAACTACTATAATACTGCCCCCTATGTACAAGAATATAACTACTATAATACTGCCCCCTATGTACAAGAATATAACTACTATAATACTGCTCCTATATACAAGAATATAACTACTATAATACTGCTCCTATGTACAAGAATATAACTACTATAATTCTGCCCTCTATGTACAATATAACTACTATAATACTGCTCCTATGTACAAGAATAAAACTACAATAATACTGCCCCCTATGTACAAGAATATAACTACTATAATACTGCTCCTATGTACAGGAACATAACTACTGTAGTACTGCTCCTATGTACAAGAATATAACTACTATAATACTGCTCCTATGCACAGGAATATAACTACTATAATACTGCCCCCTATGTACAAGAATATAACTACTATAATACTGCCCCCTATGTACAAGAATATAACTACTATAATACTGCCCCCTATGTACAAGAATATAATTACTATACTACTGCCCCCTATGTACAAGAATATAGCTACTATAATACTGCTCCTATATACAAGAATATAACTACTATAATACTGTTCCTATGTACAAGAATATAACTACTATAATTCTGCCCCTATGTACAAGAATATAACTACTATAATACTGCCCCTATGTGCAAGAATATAACTACTATAATACTGCCCCCTATGTACAAGAATAAAACTACTATAATACTGCCCCCTATGTACAAGAATATAACTACTATAATACTGCTCCTATATACAAGAATATAACTACTATAATACTGCTCCTATGTACAAGAAAATAACTACTATAATACTACCCTTATGTACAAGAATATAACTGCTATAATACTGCCCCCTTTGTACAATATAACTACTATAATACTGCTCCTATGTACAAGAATAAAACTACTATAATACAGCCCCCTATGTACAGGAATATAACTACTGTAATACTGCTGTTATGTACAAGAATATAACTACTATAATACTGCTCCTATGTACAGTAATATAACTACTATAATACTGCCCCCTATGTACAAGAATATAACTACTATAATACTGCCCCCTATGTACAAGAATATAACTACTATAATACTGCCCCCTATGTACAAGAATATAATTACTATAATACTGCCCCCTATGTACAAGAATATAACTACTATAATACTGCTCCTATATACAAGAATATAACTACTATCATACTGCTCCTATGTACAAGAAAATAACTACTATAATACTACCCTTATGTACAAGAATATAACTGCTATAATACTGCCCCCTTTGTACAATATAACTACTATAATACTGCTCCTATGTACAAGAATAAAACTACTATAATACAGCCCCCTATGTACAGGAATATAACTACTGTAATACTGCTGTTATGTACAAGAATATAACTACTATAATACTGCTCCTATGTACAGTAATATAACTACTATAATACTGCCCCCTATGTACAAGAATATAACTACTATAATACTGCCCCCTATGTACAAGAATATAACTACTATAATACTGCCCCCTATGTACAAGAATATAATTACTATAATACTGCCCCCTATGTGCAAGAATATAACTACTATAATACTGCCCCCTATGTACAAGAATATAACTACTATAATACTGCTCCCTATGTACAAGAATATAACTACTATAATACTGCTCCTATGTACAAGAATATAACTACTATAATACTGCTCCTATGTACAAGAATATAACTACTATAATACTGCCCCTATGTACAAGAATATAACTACTATAATACTGCTCCTATATACAAGAATATAACTACTATAATACTGCTCCTATGTACAAGAATATAACTACTATAATACTACCCTTATGTACAAGAATATAACTGCTATAATACTGCCCCCTTTGTACAATATAACTACTATAATACTGCTCCTATATACAAGAATATAACTACTATAATTCTGCCCCTATGTACATGAATATAACTGCTATAATACTGCCCCCTATTTACAATATAACTACTATAATACTGCTCCTATGTACAAGAATAAAACTACTATAATACTGCCCCCTATGTACAGGAATATAACTACTGTAATACTGCTGCTATGTACAAGAATATAACTACTATAATACTGCTCCTATGTACAGTAATATAACTACTATAATACTGCCCCCTATGTACAAGAATATAACTACTATAATACTGCCCCCTATGTACAAGAATATATTTACTATAATACTGCCCCTATGTACAAGAATATAATTACTCTAATACTGCCCCCTATGTACAAGAATATAACTACTATAATACTGCTCCTATATACAAGAATATAACTACTATAATACTGCTCCTATGTACAAGAATATAACTACTATAATACTGCCCCTATGTACAAGAATATATCTACTATAATACTGCTCCTATGTACAAAAATAAAACTACTATAATACTGCCCCCTATTTACAGGAATATAACTACTATAATACTGCTGCTATGTACAAGAATATAACTACTATAATACTGCTCCTATGTACAGTAATATAACTACTATAATACTGCCCCCTATGTACAAGAATATAACTACTATAATATTGCTCCCTATGCACAAGAATATAACTACTATTATACTGCCCCCTATGTACAAGAATATTACTACTATAATACTGCCCCCTATGTACAAGAATATAACTACTATAATACTGCTCCTATATACAAGAATATAACTACTATAATACTGTCCCCTATATACAAGAATATAACTACTATAATACTGACCCCTATGTACAAGAATATAACTACTATAATACTGTTCCTATGTACAAGAATATAACTAGTATAATACTGCTCCTTTGTACAAGAATATAACTACTATAATACTGCCCCTATGTACAAGAATATAACTACTATAATACTGCTCCTATGTACAAGAATATAACTACTATAATTCTGCCCCTATGTACAAGAATATAACTACTATAATACTGCCCCCTATGTGCAAGAATATAACTACTATAATACTGCTCCTATGTACAAGAATATAACTTATATAATACTGCCCCCTATGTTCAAGAATATAACTACTATAATACTGCTCCTATGTACAAGAATATAACTACTATAATACTGCTACTATGTACAAGAATATAACTACTATAATACTGCTCCTATGTGCAAGAATATAACTACTATAATACTGCTCCTATGTACAAGAATATAACTACTATAATACTGCCCCCTATGTACAAGAATATAACTACTATAATACTGCTCCTATGTACAAGAATATAACTACTATATTACTCCTCCTATGTACAAGAATATAAATACTATAATACTGCTCCTATGTACAAAAATATAACTACTATAATACTGCTCCTATGTACAGGAATATAACTACTATAATACTACCTCCTATGTACAAGAATATCATTACTATAATAAAACTATAATATAATAAAACTATAATAAAATAATAAACCAGAAGCCCTGTTTATCACTTTGCCTCCTTTTAACCCTGGGGATAAGCTGTAGGTTGGGTCCATTATCACTTTGCCCTCCGTATTCTGGCTCATTGAGGAGGGTCATGAGCAGAGTACCTCTCTTTAGCTGGTCACGTAGACAGTGTCTCCGTCTTGATGTGTCAGCTCAACCCCTTTAAAACAGAACTTTGCAAACTTCTAAAAACTTCATGTTATCAAATATGTTTAAGTTCTTTCTACCATTCAAGTTTCTCGCTTCCATTTATCTCCATTTTCGAGCTTGATGGGGACACTTTTTGAATCAATTCCGCCTTACGTTGGCAGCTTAATAAAACTTTAATGTCCAATAAGAAAAAAAAAACAAACACCGGGGTAATGATGAAAGACTGGCAGGGAATGTGCAGATGAAAGCACTGATGGTCAATGATGACTACGCCAGTGAAGCAAATTTATTGCATTTACCTCTAAATCTCTTGCTAATGAAACAAAGTGACTGGGAACTTTTTCCAATGCGTTCTCCTCCCCGGGTCCCTCTGGAATATATTCTTCTACTTATAATCTCGTTCACCTGCTCTGATCCTCTATAGCACTGATAAAGCCGCTAATTAGATTTTTGTTCCAGTCAGCCTTGCTCAGGCAGGAATGATTTGTTAAATTTAGAGGTGGTTCATGTGTTGTAAACTGATAAAATAAAATTGCTTATGTAGAGCCTTTGGTAAATAATACGGAAATCTATCTAAAACTAATACAGGTTTATAGGGCTGGAGCCCCGGTCTAATTGTATTTCTCTAGGGCTGAAAACCTATAGCACTATGTATTTATGTTGCACTTATTCCGAGATTTAAGGTACCGCCATGGGTGCGCGCACAGGCTCCAGCTCAGGGATCAAGAGCCTTTTGCTCGTTATTTTATGTACTTAGGTGGGTAGATCGCATTAACACTTGTTGAAAGTGAGGATATTGTGCATTTTATTTTTGACTCTACAAATCTCTCAAGGCCACTTGATGCAATTGTTTACAGAAGAGGGGCTTGTAATGGATTGAGAAATAACATACCGAGCATACAATGTTTCTATTTTATAGACATTTTCATTGAAAGCTTGTCATTGCTTTACTTAGTACAGAGAGGAGGAGGAGGAAGTAGGATGCTTAGCTATAAGCTCAATCCTAATTGAACATGGATTTTATATGGCTACGTGTAGTGCGCCGTATGTACGGTAATGGCACTTAGTTCTGCATAGAAAGTGTCACTAGTTTCTCTATTGCCCAAATAGAACCATAAAGAGGCAAGAAATTATCTTGGAGTTCTATGAGGTTAATGAAACCTCTCCTGATATTTAGTGGAAAATAATAATTTTAATTTTATAGCGCCAACATATTTCGCAGCGCTTTCCAATTCAGAGGAGACATTTACAACAAAATAAGACATTATCAGAGTAGCACATAATATTCAACAAACACCAAGAGGAGGAAACCTATGAGGAAATAGGGAGATCGTAAAAGGTAAAAAAGTGCCATCAATGTAATAAATAGGGGGATTCATGAACCGATCACCAGTCAGTATCTGTTAAGTACAAATAGAAAGTACTGCTGAGAACACGGAGGGTGAGGGAAAAGATGATAGGAGGGACCAGATTTGGAGGAAAATCTATGAAGGGTGAATAGGGGATAGTTAGATTAGTGAGGTGAGGTGATAGGCCAATGTAAAGTGATGTGTTTTTAGAACACACTTAAAACTAAGGTTACTGGGCAGATCGTCTGGGGTAGTGCATTCCAGAGCACTGGTGCAGCAGGAGAGAAGTCTTGGAGATGGGATGGGAGACTTGGATTATGGAGGATGTCAGTCTTGGATCTACAATGTAATGGAGAGCACGGGTAGGGTGATAGAGATGAGGGAAATATGTAGGGTGGTGCAGAACTGTGAAGAGGATGGATAGGATCATAGATAGAGATGAGGCAGATGATCTAGGGCAGTGCAGCATTGTGAGGGTAGATGGGACACTAGACAGAGATGAGGCAGATGATGCGGGCGGTGCGAAACTGTGGCTGTGGAGAGAATGGATGGGATGGTAGGCAGAGATGAGCCAGATGATGCGGGCGGTGCGGAACTGTGGCTGTGGAGAGAATGGATGGGATGGTAGGCAGAGATGAGAAAGATGATGTAAGGAGGTGAAGATCTGTGCAGCGGATGTATAGGGTGGTTGGCAGAGTGATCCTCCTCCTCTTCCTCCCTTCTTCCTCCTCTTCTTCCTCTTCCTCCTCTTGTTCCTATTCTTCCTTTTCCTTTTCTTCTTCTTCCTTTTCTTCGTCTTCTTCCACAATTTGTTCCTTTGTAGAACAATACATTTATACTTTTATATTTTATTTTGTATTTACAATATTTCTATTTAAAAAGGATATTCTCTAGGGTCCCATGATAAGAGTGATCCTCCTTCACTTCCTCTTCTTCTTCTCTTCTTCCTCTTCCTTTTTTCTTCCTGTTCTTCCTCCACTTCTTCCTCTTCTTACTCTTCCCCCTCTTCCTCCTCTTCTTCCTACTCCTTCTCTTCCTTTTCTTCCTCCTCTTCTGCCTCTTCCTTTTTTCTTCCTGTTTTTCTCTTCCTCCACTTCTTCCTCTTCTTCCTTTTCCTCCTCTTCCTTTTCTTCTTCTTCCTCTTCTTTGCCTTCTTCCACAATTTGTTCCTTTGTAGAACAATACATTTAAACTTTTATATTTTATTTTGTATTTACTATATTTCTATTCAATAGGAATATTCTCTATGGTCCCATGATAAGAGTGATCCTCCTTCACTTCCTCTTCTTCTTCCCTTCTTCCTCTTCCTCCTCTTCCTTTTTTCTTCCTGTTCTTCCTTCACTTCTTCCTCTTCTTACTCTTCCCCCTCTTCCTCCTCTTCTTCCTATTCCTTCTCTTCCTTTTCTTCTTCTTTCTCTTCCTTTTCTTCCTCCTCTTCCTTTTTTCTTCCTGTTCTTTCTCTTCCTCCACTTCTTCCTCTTCTTCCTTTTCCTCCCCTTCCTTTTCTTCTTCTTCCTCTTCTTTGCCTTCTTCCACAAGTTGTTCCTTTGTAGAACAATACATTTATACTTTTATGTCTCATACTACGAAAGTGAAGCAAACCACAGGAATATCCCATGTAATGAAACACGCAATAACCCTCAGAGGGTCCATAAATGTTTTGCTAATGGTTTATAGTAAGTGGGGGGATCTGCTTCAGATTTTGTATGGAGTTTCAAACTATTCCTCTAACTATGACTCTGTACAGCTCAGAACTTGTAAGGCGCCATTGAGTAAATATGAGACGTGGACAAATCTCTTACTGTATTTGTAGCCCCATAACGGGATCCATCTCTTTACGACAGATTTTTACAAAACTCTAAGCTAACTGCTGCTTGCTTGTTTATACCCTGAAAACGCCATAAACATGGAGTCCGGATCGTCTCTTTCTATCGCTCTTGGAGGGATTTGTATATAAATTTTCAGCGATGTTTGCAGTGACCGGGGATATTAAATTCCCCGTTATTTTCCATTCACCTCCAGCGTAGTCATTTCATTTTTGCAATGCCTTCTCCCTTATAGCCCTTTGTTTCCCCCTGTGTGATATATGAGAATAGAATATCAATACGTCCTGTGATCTTCAGAAAATCACTATATTTCTCCGCGTACCGTGGAGTACCATTGAATAATAAGCACTGAGAATCGGGAGTCTGTAAAAGTACATTCCGCTGGATGTCATTTTCTTAGAGCTCCACAATCTCGCCTCGTTCCGCAGCCTCTTATGGAAATGGATCTGACTAGGGATTTTCCTCATTTACGATATGCAAAGAAAAAAAAGCCGATGTAATTTGGCACCTCTCGGAAAAAAAAAAAAAAACATATCTTGAAGGGACATAGCCCTTTCTGGACGAGCCCTGGTATTTCTCGATGACCTTGCTTGGTTTTTGACTGTCACACTGTTTGATCACTAGAAAATCCAATTGCAGAAGCGTAGAACGTGCTCGGTGGGACACCGCCATGCGGGGATCTAGTTTAACTGATTCGAGACAGCTCGTTGACAGGTTCTTTTATGAAAACCTTAACGGCAAAATCCATTTTTAGTGAAAATATACCAGGGACTGAAAGTGGCCATTGACTGGTAGACCATGATCAGATTAGGGGCAAACAATGGAGGGTTTTGTGATATGATGGGATACACATGTCCAATATGGTAGAGCATGTAGACAAGAAAGAGAAAATTAGACAGGGTCTACTCTTCAGATACTCGGTCATGCCAACCCAGGAGGGCACAATATTTGTTGGCCCTTCCTCTATTAGGAAATTAGGCAAGGTCTACTCTTCAGATCCTTTTTCTTGACCCTGTCTGAAATGTTAAGAAATTAGACAAGGTCTGCTATTTAGATCCTGGGTCATATCAACCACAAGTCAGTGGCGGACAGAAGGACAAAATGCATGTTGGACCTTCATCTCTTCGAAAGATCCTTTGTTTGCTTGACCCCATCTGAAATGTTATGAAATTCGACAGGGTCTACTCTTCAGATACTCTGTCATGCCAACCCAGATGGGCAAAATGTTTTTTGGCCATTCCTCTCTACAAAAGTACCTTTTTTGATTGACACTGTCTGAAATGTTAGAACATTAGACAAGGTCTACTCTTCAGCTCCTGGGTTATGCCAACCACAATCCGTGCCGGACAGGAGGGCAGAATATTTATTGGCCCTTTCTATGACAGTTACTTTCTTTGTTTGACCCAGTTGAAATTTTAAGAAATTAGACAGAGTCTATTAGTAGTGGGTGTGGGTGGAGGAAGAAAATCAGGGGAGCATTAGAAGAAGTGATATAAAAAGAGGGTGGAACATTCTAGAGGGAGTTCAGTCAGTCAGTCAGAGTAGGACAGTGAGTGGAGCAGGAGCTCTGTAGGAGCTCTGCTCAGGAGGAGGGCCTGAGGAGAGGCCCTGGACAGACAGAAGAGGAGACGAGCAGGAGAAAGGCTCCAGGAACGTGGAAGGGACCCCAGGGGTACGGGCAGTGCTGCAGGCCACCCATACGCCCGAATCTGCCAGGCGGTGAAGGGGTCAGGTCGCACAGTGGGGACTGGTCCCTAAACTAGCAGAGTTCTTTAAGTCTCAACTAGGAAACCGGAGGCTGTAGTATTTCAGGTACTGCAGCCACAAGCCACATCTGTCTCACCAAGAAGGTGGCCATAGAGGACCCAGGGGACAGAGAAGACGTCGCCCGACAAGGCCCGCGGTCACTGGATTGGGACACTAGGTGTGAGGTGCAGGGAGACGGCCAGAAGGAACACACAGGAGGGGGTCCTGCTATGTACTCTGGAGGTACCTGAGGGTTGGCTGAACCCCTCCCTGAGTAAGCACAGGACGACGTGGGAGGTTACCCTGGCCCTGGTAACTTGGAGTTTGAAAACCGTGAGTAAAACCCTGAAGACTGCACCCCACTGTCTCTGTTAGTTATTACTGTTGCGCCATCACCCCCTGCACTACACTGCACCACGAGTGCTACTTCATAACAGCAACATCTACACTGCCCTGGAGCTAAGCTCTACCTGTGGAGAGCTGAACCAACTCTGCTGCATTGACACCAGCTCCAGAGGACCTGCTCCGCAGCGGCCGCATACCACAGGTGGCTTCACGAACTGTATATAAAATCTATAAATCCCCTGTAAATAATTCCCATTTGATTGACCGTCCTGGGTCATGGACCGGGTCACCGCCACTGTGACATCTCCCCTAGCAAAGACTGGCCCGGCACCGAGTACCCCACGGCCCAGGGGGCGCGTCACCAACCCAAATGCCCACAATATTTTTTTGGCCCTTCATCTCAACGGAAGTGCCTTTTTTTGCTTGACCCTGTCTGAAATGTTAGTAAATTAGACAAGATCTGCTCTTCAGATCCTGGGTCATGCCAACCACAAGTCGACATGGACCAGGAGGGTACAATTTTGGTTGTCCCTTCCTCTCTACGAAAAAAACTTTCTTTGCTTGACCCAGTCTAAAACGGGGACCTTCTCTTAAAGGATATATCCACCTTTACAAAGATGCACTCCAATGTATCAAAAGTGAAAAAAAAATTTTTTTCCGCATATAATCTTGATTTCAAAACATCTCTCTTTTAGTGTTCACAGCTCCTCTGCAAATAAATGCCTCTCAGTGGTTTCAGACGACAAGCAAACCCTGTGTAGTCTGATGATTTTTCTAATAGTTTTGATATGGAAAATATCCTCCTGTCTTCTTTATTCATCTTCTATTTGTCTCCATGGTTACAGACTACAAACAGAGCAAACGTAGTCTGATCCTTCAGACATAATTCCTTTTTCACATTCGTCTACTTTCTGCAAACCTAAGATATGATATGACTAACTAGAGGAGGGATGAAATGAGGGATTACGACTGCAGGATCTAACTCCACAGGATTTATTTCTAATCTGTTACCATGGCGACACATAGGACTGACTAGGAGCTGCATACACAAAACGGTAGAGTTTTTTTTTTTTAACTACTACCTAAGATGCTTATATACCCTCATATATAAAGTCAGTACATAGCAATGGCACCATCCCTTCTGCCTAATGACAAACTCTTCTCTGCTACATCGGTCCATTCAGCATTTGTTCTTTACGCTGATAAACAAAATCTCATTTTTTAGCTGTTTAGTCCTCATGCAGCAGAGGGGAAGGTCTTGTCATTGTGGCAAATGGCACTTGGAATGTGAAGGATGTAGCGATTTGTCATTATAGGGAGTATAATGAATGAGAATCGAGGCTGGAGACAAAGGAGCCGCCAATAATTCTTATTTACTCATTATTACTCCTGAGTGACAGCTGGAGATGGCAGCACCATTACACCGTTCATACCGAGCTTTTAAGGAAGTCTCTCTTTTTTATTGATGGGGTTTTAATTCACCTCCGCAGCTTCTCATATCGCTTCTTAATTGGACAGTGATTTCCATTTATTATCCCCGAGCGCTAAACAAATTTCTTTCTAATTTTTCACATTTCTGTAAAATGCTTTTCTCAGACGGAAGAGTGGTGGAAATAAATAGCCCGCAAGGTACGGCTCACGGTCGCGGCATTTCTGTGGACTGCAATGTCCCATGCTTGAAATTTACTCTTTCCCGACAAAAATAAAATAATAAAGCTAGAAAACCCAATCAATCATCTGATTGTCAGCGCAGGCTTATTACAGATGGGGGGCAGTCGGGCTTCTTGGCTTCTGCTTTCCTCTGATTCTTGCTGTATTCTCTTTCTCCCGTTCTGGGGAGTGGGAGGGGTCTTTATTGTGTGATGTCACAGCAGCGCTGTCTGTTCTGAGCCAATCATATGTCTTCGCTCTATTGCTCCTCCCCTCTTTCAGCATGAACCTCATATACAAGATGAAGGAGGGCTACTGCAGATGATCCTTCACTTGAACAAAATCTATAAATACTATTACTGGTACCTGATCTTGGTTTAAGATCCTAGCACTATCAATTGATAAAAGAGTTACCCCATTATTGGCCACTGACAGCAGGCTTTGAACCCTATTACTGGCAGATGATGCAAGGCTTACAACAAGAACATATCACTGGCAGCTAACACTAGGCTTAGAACCATACTATCACTAACAATTGACACTAGGTTTAGAACCCTATCACAGGCCACTGACACCAGACTTACAACCCTATCACTGACAGCTGATACCAGACTTACAACCCTATCACTGGCAGCTGACACCAGACTTACAACCCTATGACTGGCAGCTGACACCAGACTTACACCCCTATCACTGGCAGCTTACACCTGACTTACTGTAACATCCCCGGCGGCGTGCTTGCATAGTGCACCACCTCCCACTATGCAAGACCGCAATCTTACTTGTCAGTCCAGCCTGCAAATCTTGCTCCAGTTCATGCTGTGTGCATTTCTCTTGACTGACTGCTTAGGGCGGCGGCCTGGTTACTTCCTGATTCTTATAGCTGCTGTGGGCGCACCCCTAATGCGTCTCCAGCCTATTGCTGTGAGTCACTGGATATTTAAACCCCCTCCACCCAGTAGGAGGTGCCTGAGCAACACTAACATTCAGTGTGCTACTTGACTCTGAAGTTGCCAGGTCCAGTTCTGCTTCTTGTCTGTTTCCGCCATCTCTGGGGGCTGCATACCCAGACCTGTTATCTGTGTCTTCTTTTCTGTTTCCGCCATCTCTGGGGGCTGCATACCCAGACCTGTTATCTGTGTCTTTTTGTCCATTTCCGCCATCTCTGGGGGCTGTATACCCAGGCTCGTTCTTGTATCTCTTTGCAGTAGCAGTTCCTGCCTGAACTGTATCCTAGCCTGTTACCTGTTTTTCTCTATGTCCGTACCTTCCCTTTTCCTGCAGTATCTGAACCTGCACCTATCTCCAACTCGTTGACTCTGTACTTCTGTTTGTGAGTTTTGTGTCCACTCGCTACTTCATAGTAAGTACCTTGTGTGTATCTGGTTCTGTTTGTCCCTTTTCCCTTCCTCCGTATCCTCTTGTATTTTCCAGTCTGTTCCATGTGAACAGAGCCCTGTCCTCTCTGCCTTGTCCACGGCACCTGCGGTTTCACTCCGCTCTGTCTTGCCCACTGCTCCGGCGGCTTCCCTCTGCTCTGCCTTACCCACCGCTCCGGCGGCTTCTCTCTGCTCTGACTTGCCCACCGCTCCGGCGGCTTCTCTCTGCTCTGCCTTGCTCACCGCACCAGCAGTTCCTCTCTGCTCTGCCTTGTCCTCCGCTCCGGTGGTTTCGATTTACTCTGCTTGTCTACTGCATCTGCGGCTCTGTACCTGTCTCCCAGACTTTACTGGACCCTATCCAGCCTGCGCTCCAACCTGCTAGTACCTCCCAGTCTGCACTCCAGCCGTGCTTACCAGTGCCCACCTGTCTGCATACCAGCCGTACTTGCCAATACCCACCTGCCTGTATGCCAGTCTAACCTGCCTGTTCCTGCATTCCCCGGTGTGGGTCAACAACTGTGACCGGGGTCTGACCTGGTGTCGCACCTGGTCCCTCTGCTCGGTTCCTCCTTGGTCCACGGAGTCGACTAAGCCGCAGTGCGACCTTGGTCGGATCGGGTTGATACTTAGTTACGCCCCTCCAGGCACTCCTCGGTTCATGGCACAGTGGGATCACTAATCACGCTCACGCCAGTCTGTCTGGGCGCGAGTGTAACACTTACACACCTATCACTGGCACCTGACACCAGACTTACAACCCTATCACTGGCAGCTGACACCAGGCTTACAACCTTATCACTGGCAGCTGACACCACTCTTAAAACCCTATGACTGGCAGCTAACACCAGGCCAACAACCCAATCACTGGCAGCTGACACCAGACTTACACCCCTACCACTGCCAGCTAACACCAGGTCTACAACCCTATCACTGGCAGCTGACACCAGACTTACACCCCTATCACTGGCACCTGACACCAGGTCTACAACCCTATCACTGACTTACAACCCTAATCACGCCAAGCTAAGGATCCATTAGTCCAACAGTGATATCAGCCAGGTGAGGATGAGGAACCCAAAAGTTATATTACTCAGAATTTTTTGCTCTGAGGTGGTAAACGCTATTTAATTGCCGCACGCAGAAGAAGAGACATGACATAAACTTTGTTTTGTAAATGCAGAAAATGCCTAAACTGGCAATTATGTCTCTCCCACCCTCCCGCCCACGCCGCTCTTTTCTGATGTCAGCGCTTTCAGACGGCGAGAAGATGATTTTTGCTTTTTGCATTCATCTTTTTAATTCTGCCGTATATTTCATAGACTGCCAGTGAAACTGTCTAAATTAGTTTCTGACTCGACTAAGGCAGATGTAATATATTGTTACATTTCGGTGTGTTGAGTACATTTTGTATCTCTGTAATACACTCTCTAACTCACTGGGATGATGCTGTAAAACAGGAGATCTGTGGGGGAGCCGCGTTCTGCCGCTGATTTACCGTAAATCTTGAGCAGAACAAAATCCACCTCTCTGCTCTTCTTCCGCAGACGCCATGTAGTGCAACTCAATGGCAAATTCGTCTGGGTGTGCAGTCATATGAGGACATCGAGTGTAAGGCTGCGGACATATGCTGCTCCTGAGTCTAGGTAGTCAGTGACAGCTACTAGGGAAGAATGCTTGTGGCTAAAACTAGGAAATGGCTGAAATCAAATTGAAGAGCTGCACTCACTATTCTGCTGGTGCAGTCACTTTGTACATACATTACATTACTGATCCTGAGTTACATCCTGTATTATACTCCAGAGCTGCACTCACTATTCTGCTGGTGGAGTCACTGTGTACATACATTACACTACTGATCCTGAGTTACATCCTGTATTATACTCCAGAGCTGCACTCACTATTCTGCTGGTGCAGTCACTGTGTACATACATTACATTACTGATCCTGAGTTACCTCCTGTATTATACTCCAGAGCTGCACTCACTATTCTGCTGGTGCAGTCACTGTGTACATACATTACATTACTGATCCTGAGTTTCATGCTGTATTATAATCCAGAGCTGCGCTCACTATTCTGCTGGTACAGTCACTGTGTACATACATTACATTACTGATCCTGAGTTACATCCTGTATTATACTCCAGAGCTGCGCTCACTATTCTGCTGGTGCAGTCACTGTGTACATACATTACATTACTGATCCTGAGTTACCTCCTGTATTATACTCCAGAGCTGCACTCACTATTCTGCTGGTGCAGTCACTGTGTACATACATTACATTACTGATCCTGAGTTTCATCCTGTATTATACTCCAGAGCTGCGCTCACTATTCTGCTGGTGCAGTCACTGTGTACATACATTACATTACTGATCCTGAGTTACCTCCTGTATTATACTCCAGAGCTGCACTCACTATTCTGCTGGTGCAGTCACTGTACAAACATTACATTACTGATCCCGAGTTACATCCTGTATTATACTCCAGAGCTGCACTCACTATTCTGCTGGTGCAGTCACTGTGTACATACATTGCATTACTGATCCTGAGTTACATCCTGTATTATATTCCAGAGCTGCACTCACTATTTTACTGGTGCAGTCACTGTGTACATACATTACATTACTGATCCTGAGTTACCTCCTGTATTATACTCCAGAGCTGCACTCACTATTCTGCTGGTGCAGTCACTTGTACATACATTACATTACTGATCCTGAGTTACATCCTGTATTATACTCCAGAGCTGCACTCACTATTCTGCTGGTGCAGTCACTGTGTACATACATTACATTACTGATCCTGAGTTACATCCTGTATTATACTCCAGAGCTGCACTCACTATTCTGCTGGGGCAGTCACTTGTACATACATTACATTACTGATCCTGAGTTACATCCTGTATTATACTCCAGAGCTGCACTCACTATTCTGCTGGTGCAGTCACTGTCTACATACATTACATTACTGATCCTTTACTGATGCTGAGTTACATCCTGTATTATACTCCAGAGCTGCACTCATTATTCTGCTGGTGCAGTCACTGTGTACATACATTACATTACTGATCCTGAGTTACATCCTGTATTATACTCCAGAGCTGCACTCACTATTCTGCTGGTGCAGTCACTGTCTACATACATTACATTACGGATCCTTTACTGATCCTGAGTTACCTCCTGTATTATACTCCAGAGCTGTACTCACTATTCTGCTGGTGCAGTCACTGTGTACATACATTACATTACTGATCCTGAGTTACATCCTGTATTATACTCCAGAGCTGCACTCACTATTCTGCTGGTGCAGTCACTGTGTACATACATTACATTACTGATCCTGAGTTACCTCCTGTATTATACTCCAGAGCCGCACTCACTATTCTGCTGGTGCAGTCACTGTGTACATACATTACATTACTGATCCTGAGTTACATCCTGTATTATACTCCAGAGCTGCACTCACTATTCTGCTGGTGCAGTCACTGTGTACACACATTACATTACTGATCCTGAGTTACCTCCTGCATTATACTCCAGAGCTGCACTCACTATTCTGCTGGTGCAGTCACTGTGCACATATATTAGATTACTGATCCTGTACTAATCCTGATTTACATCCTGTATTATACTCCAGAGCTGCACTCACTATTCTGCTGGTGCAGTCACTGTGTACATACATTACATTACTGATCCTGAGTTACATCCTGTATTATACCCCAGAGCTGCACTCACTATTCTGCTGGTGCAGTCACTATGTACATACATTACATTACTGATCCTGAGTTACATCCTGTATTATACTCCAGAGCGGCACTCACTATTCTGCTGGTGCAGTCACTGTGTACATACATTACATTACTGATCCTGAGTTACATCCTGTATTATACTCCAGAGCGGCACTCACTATTCTGCTTGGGCAGTCACTGTGTACATGCATTACATTACTGATCCTGTACTGATCCTGAGTTACATCCTGTATTATACTCCAGAGCTGCTCTCACTATTCTGCTTGGGCAGTCACTGTGTACATACATTACATTACTGATCCTGAGTTACATCCTATATTATACTCCAGAGCTGTACTCACTATTCTGCTGGTGCAGTCACTGGGCACATACATTATATTACTGATCCTGAGTTACATCTTGTATTATTCTCCAGAGCTGCACTCACTATTCTGCTGGTGCAGTCCCTGTGTACATACATTACATTACTTATCCTGAGTTACATCCTGTATTATACACCAGAGCTGCACTCACTATTCTGCTGGTGCAGTCACTGTGTACATATATTACATTACTGATCCTGAGTTACCTACTGCATTATACTCCAGAGCTGCGCTCACTATTCTGCTGGTGCAGTCACTGTGTACATACATTACATTACTGATCCTGGGTTACATCCTGTATTATACTCCAGAGCTGCACTCACTATTCTGCTGGTGCAGTCACTATGTACATACATTACATTACTGATCCTGAGTTACATCCTGTATTATACTCCAGAGCTGCACTCACTATTCTGCTGGTGCAGTCACTGTGTTCATACATTACATTACTGATCCTGAGTTACCTCCTGTATTATACTCCAGAGCCGCACTCACTATTCTGCTGGTGCAGTCACTGTGTACATACATTACATTACTGATCCTGAGTTACATCCTGTATTATACTCCAGAGCTGCGCTCACTATTCAGCTGGTGCAGTCACTGTGTACATACATTACATTACTGATCCTGAGTTACATCCTGTATTATACTCCAGAGCTGCGCTCACTATTCAGCTGGTGCAGTCACTGTGTACATTACATTACTGATCCTGAGGGTCCGCTGTTGCCTTCACCCTCCCTGCTCTTTCCATGATATTTCTCCTAGAGAGGTGTTCTGATCGTAAACAAAGACAATCCACGGCCGACCGGAATGTTTAATCACTCGCAGCTAATCCATGCGACCTTGCCACAAAACTATAAAAAAGATCAATAATCTAATCAAATTGTTAGCAGCCGGTATGAGAAAATTGCAGGGCGGCCATTAGGACAGTCACGTTTAAATTGATCTAAAACTCTCCTTCTGTTCAGAATGTTTTCATTCCTTCCCAGGGTGCGGAGCTGAAAGCCAAAACTCTTTGATCCTCATTATTTGAAGGGTCTCTAGTAAAAGTTGGGGGTGAGATTTCCCAAACTGTAAAGGAAGTTTCCAAACAAACATGTTACATTGTGTCCGCCCCATTCATTCCATTAAGGAGCTTTTAACCCTTAATATCAGCAGTCCATTATTATTAGTTGTTTCATACTCAACTATTTAGGGGTCAGTAACCACTGGTGGGCACTGTCACAGGTCATAGAAGGGCAGCTATGCCGCTTTACAAGTCTAGCCAATGGGATTTCAACATGACCATGTGACTACGCAGACTTCCCCCTTAATGGTACAGCCTAGCTAATCTGGAGATGATATCATAACCTGTATAAAAGCAGAGGCAAAGAACACAGCAGCCATTATGTAGGGAATCCAAATAACGAGACTTTAGTCATTGAGATAAAACACTGAATAAACATTGCAGAGAGTGTGTGATAGCACAGCAGTGAAGAACAGTTACCGTCCGTTCATCTATTGAGATCTGGTGGACATTACTAAGGTTGTGTTTGCAATAATGAGCTTCAAGAGTGTTCACTCCAGTCCCAGTAGACCCCTGAGTGTCAGATTCTACAACACAACCAGTTATGTATGGAAGGCGCACATACTCAACATCACCACAGCCAGCTATATACGGAAGGTACATAGTGTTTACAGTAACACAGTTAGTAATATACAGTATAGGAGGTTCACGGACTTTATTGCAACATAGGAAACGCACAGATACTGCAACACAACAGCCAGCTATAGAAAGAAAGTGCATATACTCTACAATAGAACAGCAAGCTATATAAAGGAGGTACAAAGACTCTACTGCTACACAACTGGCTATATACAATAGGTGTGCACTTGCAACTGCAACATAGTGGCTAAACAGACTCTGTAACACAACAGACAGCTATAAACATGTTGCACACAGACTCTACAGCAACACAGGAGGTGCACAGATCCTGCAACATAAAAGCCAGCTATAAACAGTAAGTGCACATACTCTACAAAACAACAAGCCAGCTATATAATAGAAGGAAGCACACAGACTATATAGCAACACTACCGGCTATAAACAGGAGGTACACAGACTTTACAGCAAAACAAATGAATATATATAGGAGGTATACACCCTCTACTGCAACATAGAGGGTGCATATACTCTGCAACACATCAGCCAGCTATAAAAAGCACCACAGATAGCTATATACAGGAGATACATGAACTCCAGCAGCATAGCCAGCTACATATAGGAAGTACACAGGCTCTACAGCAAGGGTTCCAATCTATAGCTCAGGAGCCAGATGTGGCTTGTGGTCCCATGAATTGTGGTTGTACGCCAGCTTAGTGCATTAGCTCCAGATCTAGCAAATAGGTATGAAGAGCTCCTCTCAAATTGGTGAATTTTGTGAGTAGTGCTGTACAGAAAAGGAGATCTGGATGCACATATACTGATCTTAGGGGTTTAGAGATAATTTAAGTATGGTACGCTGGAGACATGATGATACTACCTTTCAGAGGAGATGCTTGACAGTGTGCCGAGAGTGCTTGATGGGAGAATACTGAATGGGGGTATTGTGGGAATCCTTGGATCTTGGTATACCACCCTGGGGTGATTTTTGTGGAAAAGCTTTGCCACTACTGTGGGGCGGAGGTGGTAGCTGGATGTGGCTCACAACCCTCTCTCAGAACTGAATGTGGCTCTCAAGATCAGAAAGGTTGGGGACCACTGCTCTACAGCAACATAAACAATGCAGACTCAGCAACACCACAACCAGCTATATGCAGGAGGTGCACAGACTGTACGGCACCACAGACAGCTATATACAGGTGCATAGGCTCTCCACATCAAAATAGTAGAACATTTTCAAGGAAGACTATTTAGTTTCCTTTATTTAATTTAGTGATTTAGGTTCCATCTTTGCTGCCGTGTTACTTTATGTTGTTTGCTGTTCTCTCCCCATCTTCTTCCCTGATATGACACATTGGTTGCGCTTGAATTCCCAGCTCCACGGTTGCATTAAATGTTTGTGTTATTTTACCCATCATCCATTTCTTCTCTGGTATTCTGGGCAGCGTGCTGAGAACATAAAAGATTCCATTGCCAAACTGATCCCACTTCCTTCTGCGACTTCTGATAAGAGGCCCGTTCCCTGATTGTAACTGGGAAACATGTTGGGTGGGTGAATGTTCAGCCAGAAAAGTGACACGGAAACCTGTAGAAGTGAGACACGTCCTTCCGGCATTGAAATTGTAATGTCTGTCTCGGTTGGGGCTCGTAAAACATTTTAAATCAGATTTTTTTTGTGTACAGGGTAAACAACAAATAATGCCTTCCTAGAGTATCCTAAAAATACCACCATGTGTCTGAATATTACCTCCATACAGTATACAAATAATGCCGACACATGGTGTCCACATAAGTAATTCAGTCAGCAGAGCTCCCTCTAGTGGCCAGTTATTCACCGCTGTGATTTTCATATTCTGGAAGTAAACAATTCAGGACCTATTTAATGAAAGAAAGAAGAGATTTTGAAAACGGTGAATGCACAAAGTACTTGTCTTTGTAGCTGATATTTACTCATCCAGAAGCTAAAAGTAAAATCATGACCTCTTCTCGTATGAACCCCCTAAAGTAACGGTGACTCATAATGCAATTGGAGAAAGTCATTTACAACGCTGGAGAGTTTGTTCGGGAGGCAGATCTGACTGTTCCTTGGCCGGCGCAGGCAGATCTGACTGTTCCTTGGCCGGTGCAGGCAGATCTGACTGTTCCTTGGCCGGTGCAGGCAGATCTGGCTGTTCCTTGGCCGGTGCAGGCAGATCTGACTGTTCCTTGGCCGGTGCAGGCAGATCTGGCTGTTCCTTGGCCGGCGCAGGCAGATCTGACTGTTCCTTGGCCGGCGCAGGCAGATCTGACTGTTCCTTCGCCGGCGCAGGCAGATCTGACTGTTCCTTCGCCGGCGCAGGCAGATCTGACTGTTCCTTGGCCGGCGCAGGCAGATCTGACTGTTCCTTGGCCGGCGCAGGCAGATCTGACTGTTCCTTGGCCGGCGCAGGCAGATCTGACTGTTCCTTGGCCGGCGCAGGCAGATCTGACTGTTCCTTGGCCGGCGCAGGCAGATCTGACTGTTCCTTGGCCGGCGCAGGCAGATCTGACTGTTCCTTGGCCGGCGCAGGCAGATCTGACTGTTCCTTGGCCGGCGCAGGCAGATCTGACTGTTCCTTGGCCGGCGCAGGCAGATCTGACTGTTCCTTGGCCGGCGCAGGCAGATCTGACTGTTCCTTGGCCGGCGCAGGCAGATCTGACTGTTCCTTGGCCGGCGCAGGCAGATCTGACTGTTCCTTGGCCGGCGCAGGCAGATCTGACTGTTCCTTGGCCGGCGCAGGCAGATCTGACTGTTCCTTGGCCGGCGCCGGCAGATCTGACTGTTCCTTGGCCGGCACAGGCAGATCTGACTGTTCCTTGGCCGGCGCCGGCAGATCTGATTGTTCCTTGGCCGGTGCAGGCAGATCTGACTGTTCCTTGGCCGGCACAGGCAGATCTGACTGTTCCTTGGCCGATGCAGGCAGATCTGACTGTTCCTTTGCCGATGCAGACAGATCTTACTGTTCCTTGGCCGGCACAGGCAGATCTGGCTGTTCCTTGGCCGGCGCAGGCAGATCTGACTGTTCCTTGGCCGGCACAGGCAGATCTGACTGTTCCTTGGCTGATGCAGGCAGATCTGACTGTTCCTTGGCCGACGCAGGCAGATCTGACTGTTCCTTGGCTGGCGCAGGCAGATCTGACTGTTCCTTGGCCGATGCAGGCAGATCTGACAGTTCCTTGGCCGACGCAGGCAGATCTGGCTGTTCCTTGGCCGGCGCAGGCAGATCTGACTGTTCCTTGGCCGATGCAGGCAGATCTGACTGTTCCTTGGCCGACGCAGGCAGATCTGACTGTTCCTTGGCTGGCGCAGGCAGATGCAGCCATTTCCCGGACTTTCAAAAACATTTGCCTGAGATTTACGTTCCAAAGCCGAGAAACAAAAAAAGCAGCGATGATTTTAGACGGCAAATCCGTCCAACAGTCCAAAGCTCCAAAGCAAAATATCTCCTGTTCCTGGACTTCAGCGTCGCTGCAATTACAGATGGAATCACTATAACTCCAGGGTCAATGTTCTGTTCTGGGTGTAAAGTTCTGGGCAAGCACGTCCAGACATCTTGCACTGTTCGGTCCTGGGACTAGGGGGCGCTGGACACACAGGGATCTGACTGATGCAGACTACAGACCTTACAGAACAATTGTGCTGCCCAGCTGCAGTATTAGAGGCTGCGTCCAGTATTACACCTATAGTCCAAGGCACAAAGGCATCAAACATAATGTTGTGTATGTATGCAGCTCCCTTGCAGAGCTATGTTTCTCCATGGTAAGAAAAGTCCACAAACGTGCAAAGAATGGTGCCTGAATGTCATCATCTGATAGTAATTATCTACAGGGCTCATGCATGATAGGAGCCAGGAAAAATGTTGTATAGCAATGAAGACGCCAGATGTGCAGCCATGTAATACCGCCATATAACACTGCATCAATATCACATGTGAAGGTGCCGAACACAGGAGCCAAATACAGTGTTACCTACAATGGATTGTTAAAGTATTCACCCCCACCCCCACTTGGCATTTTTCGTGTTTTGCTACCTCACAACCTGAAATTTTTGCACCAGTTCATGTAAAGAACATGCCGACAACTGTGAACATTTGCTTTTCTTTTTATTGTGAAACAAACAACATATAGAACAAAATAACTGAAAACATCAGTGTGCATAACTATTCACCCCCCTAAAGTCAGTATTTTGTAGAGCCTCCTTTTGCAGCAATTACAGCTGTAAGTCGCTTTGGATAAGTCTCTATGAGCTTTCCACATCTTGCCACTGGGATTTTTGCCCATTCCTCAAAGCAAAACTGCTCCAGCTCCTTCAGGATAGATGGTTTCCTCTGGTGAACAACAATCTTCAGGTCTGACCACAGATTCTCCATTGGAATAACGTCTGGGATGTGACTCGGCCACTCCAGAACATTTACACTTTTCCCCTTAAATCACTCTAGTGTTGCTTTTGCAGTGTGCTTTTGTGTCATTGTCTTGTTGAAAGGTGAACCTCCGTGACAGTCTCAAATCTCTGACAGACTGAAAAAGGTTTTGCTCAAGAATATCCCTTTATTTTTACATCATCCATTGTCCTCTGAACTCGGACCATTTTCCCTGTCCCTGCTGCAGATAAACATTAACCACAGCATGATGCTGCCACCACCATGTTTCACTGTGGGGATGGTGTTCTTGGGGTGAGGATATGTGTTGGTTTGATGCCAGATATAGCGTTTACCTTAGTAGCCAAAAAGTTGAATTTTGGTCTCATCTGACCACAGATCCTTCCTCCAAACATCTGGGAGTCCCCCACCTGTCTTTTGGCAAACTCAAAATGAGCCTTACATTTTTTTGTGTAAGTAAAGGCTTTTTTATGCCCACTCTTCCATAAAGGCCACTTTATATTGCCTATTCCTTCCTTCCTTCCTTCTTTATTTTCCTTTTTCATTATTTTCTGTTTTTTCCTTCCTCTCTTTTTCTTTCCCTCCTATTTCTCTCTCATCTTATTCAATTATCTATATATTTATCTATCTATTATCTATAAATCATTTGTTTTCTTTCTTTTTTCTTTCTTTCTTTCTTTCTTTCTTTCTTTCTTTCTTTTGCTCTCTTCCTTTCTTCCTGCCTTTCTCTCTTTCTTTCTTTCTTTCTCTCTCTCTTTCTTCCTTCCTTTCTTTTTCTTTCTTTCTCTCTCTCTTTCTTAATTTCTTCTAGTCTATCTACAGGTGCATCTCACTAAATTAGAATATCATCAAAAAGTTAATTTATTTCACTTCTTCAATACAAAAAGTGAAATTCATATTATATAGACTCATTACACACAGAGGGATCTATTTCAAGTGTTTATTTCTGTTAATGTTGATGATTATGGCTTACAGCCAATGAAAACACAAAAGTCATTATCTCAGTAAATTAGAATAATTAACAAAAAACAACTGCCTGCAAAGGCTTCCTAAGCGTTTAAAAAGGTCCCTTAGTCTGTTTCAGTAGGCTCCACAATCATGGGGAAGACTGCTGACTTGACAGATGTCCAGAAGGCAGTCATTGACACACTCCACAAGGCCCCAGAGTCTGGAGGAAGAGTGGAGAGGCCACAATCCAAGCTGCTGGAGGTCTAGTGTGAAGTCTCCACAATCAGTGATGGTTTGGGGGCCATGTCATCTGCTGGTGGAGGTCCACTGTGTTTTAACAAGACCAAAGTCAGCGCAGCCGTCTACCAGGACATTGTAGAGCACTTCATGCTTCCCTCTGCCGACAAGCTTTTTGGAGATGGAAATGTCATTCTCCAGCAGGACTTGGCCCCTGTCCACACGGCCAAAAGTACCAATACCTGGTTTACACACAACAGTATCACTGTGCTTGATTGGCAGCAAACTCGCCTGACCTTAACCCCATAGAGAATCTATTATAGAGAATCTATGGGGTATTGTCAAGAGGAAGATGAGAGACCCCAGACACAACAATGCCGACGAGCTGAAGGCGGCTATCAAAGCCACCTGGGCTTCCATAACACCTCAGCAGGGCCACAGGCTGATCGCCTCCATGCCACATTGCCGCATTGATGCAGTAATTGATGCAAAAGGAGCCCCGACCAAGTATTGAGGGCATTTACTGAACAGACATTTCAGTAGGACATTTCGGATTTTAAAAACATTTTTCAAGCTGTTGTTATAAAGTATTCTAATTTACTGAGATAATGACTTTTGTGCTTTCATTGGCTGTAAGTGTGACATGCCGAAGAAGTGTTGTGCTTCAGAAGCATCCAGCAGCTAGAGGGGTTAACACAGTCACAGGAGATAGGGAGTGTTTTAGCAGAGCCCCAGGGGGATTGTGGGGAACTTTTTATTGTATTCTGGCTGCAGCCAAAGGGAGAAGTAGTGTGTGTGATCTGTATCTCACAGAAGTGCAGGAAAGAGAACAGGATTCAAGTCCAGGGTGAAGCTCAACACAGGTCAGATACTCTGCACTGTTAGTTCAGGAAGTCTATCATCGGGCAGGAAGATAAGGACTGGAAGGAATTGTGTCACAGGGATGGATCAAACCCTCATCAAACCCTCCTATGGTCGCCCTGAGTAACGGTTCCCCCAGGATTCCAAAGAATTCATGAAACCCGTCTCGCCCCTATCTGAAACTAGTGGCGTGCGTGTAACATAAGCCATAATCATCAACATTAACAGAAATAAACGCTTGAAATAGATCACTCTGTAATGACTCTATATAATATAGGAGTTTCCCTTTTTGTGTTACAGAACTGAAATAAATTCCGGTAACTTTTTGATGATATTCTAATTTAGTGAGATGTACCTATAACCTGTATATTTATATTTTAATCATGTGAAAATGCATTGAATGAATGTTGCAGACATTAACCACTTGCAGCCGGTCGTGTGCTCCTCGCAGCTCTAATGATTTGGCATCCTCCGTGTAGTTTGCCTGATTGGCATTGGGAGTAATGTAAGAGTTTACGGGTTGGCTGTGGAGCCGGCACCGGCACATTGTGTGGGCACAGAGCTGGGAATGAGCAGCGCTGTATCAGCGCACAACGAGACGTGGGAGTCAGAGCCACAAGGATTGTGATGAGCGACTTTGTCTCAAAATCTCTTATTATTCAGAAAATACCAATAATAGTAAACTGCAATGTGCCTGACACATGAGACTGGGATACTTACTACTGAACTTTACTAAAGCGAATGAGAGAAAACACAAACATTCCTTGATGTCAATTTTTAGCAGATAGTCAAGAGCTGTATTTATAATACTGCAACTTCATCGCCAAATATCCAAGTGCTCCTTTTTTTGTGTCCGCACAGATCTTTCCTTACTGATTTGCATTCTGGGATGTTTTATCTTTTCATCAAACTCTGAAGAGTAATGTAATGTGACAGTGACTGCACCAGCAGAATAGTGAGTGCAGCTCTGGAGTATAATACAGGATGTAACTCAGGATCAGTACAGGATCAGTAATGTAATGTATGTACACAGTGACTGCACCAGCAGAATAGTGAGTGCAGCTCTGGAGTATAATACAGGATGTAACTCAGGATCAGTAATGTAATGTATGTACAGAGTGACTGCACCAGCAGAATAGTGAGTGCAGCTCTGGAGTATAATACAGGATGTAACTCAGGATCAGTAATATAATGTATGTACACAGTGACTGCACCAGCAGAATAGTGAGTGCAGCTCTGGAGTATAATACAGGATGTAACTCAGGATCAGTAATGTAATGTACATACACAGTGACTGCACCAGCAGAATAGTGAGTGCAGCTCTGGAATATAATGCAGGATGTAGCTCAGGATCAGTAATGTAATGTATGCACACAGTGACTCCACCAGCAGAATAGTGAGTGCAGCTCTGGAGTATAATACAGGATGTAACTCAGGATCAATAATGTAATGTATGTACACAGTGACTGCACCAGCAGAATAGTGAGTGCAGCTGTGGAGTATAATACAGGAGGTTACTCAGGATCAGTAATGTAATGTATGTACACAGTGACTGCACCAGCAGAATAGTGAGTGCAGCTCTGGGGTATAATACAGGAGGTTACTCAGGATCAGTAATGTAATGTATGTACATAGTGACTACACCCGCAGAATAGTGAGTGCAGCTCTGGAGTATAATACAGGATGTAACTGAGGATCAGTACATGATCAGTAATGTAATGTATGTACACAGTGTCTGCACCAGCAGAATAGTGAGTGCAGCTCTGGAGTATAATACAGGAGGTAACTCAGGATCAGTAATGTAATGTATGTACACAGTAACTGCACCAGCAGAATAGTGAGTGCAGCTCTGGAGTATAATACAGGATGTAACTCAGGATCAGTAATGTAATGTATGTACACAGTGACTGCACCAGCAGAATAGTGAGTGCAGCTCTGGCGTATAATACAGGATGTAACTCAGGATCAGTAATGTAATGTATGTACACAGTGACTGCACCAGCAGATTAGTGAGTGCAGCTCTGGAGTATAATACAGGATGTAAAACAGGATCAGTAATGTAATGTATGCACACAGTGACTGCACCAGCAGAATAGTGAGTGCAGCTCTGGAGTATAATACAGGATGTAACTCAGGATCAGTAATGTAATGTATGTACACAGTGTCTGCACCAGCAGAATAGTGAGTGCAGCTCTAGAGTATAATACAGGATGTAACTCAGGATCAGTAATGTAATGTATGTACACAGTGACTGCACCAGCAAAATAGTGAGTGCTGCTCTGGAGTATAATACAGGATGTAACTCAGGATCAGTAATGTAATGTATGCACACAGTGACTGCACCAGCAGAATAGTGAGTGCAGCTCTGGAGTATAATACAGGATGTAACTCAGGATCAGTAATGTAATGTATGTACACAGTGACTGCACCAGCAGAATAGTGAGTGCAGCTCTGGAGTATAATACAGGATGTAAAACAGGATCAGTAATGTAATGTATGTACACAGTGACTGCACCAGCAGAATAGTGAGTGCAGCTCTGGAGTATAATACAGGATGTAAAACAGGATCAGTAATGTAATGTATGTACACAGTGACTGCACCAGCAGAATAGTGAGTGCAGCTCTGGAGTATAATACAGGATGTAAAACAGGATCAGTAATGTAATGTATGTGCACAGTGACTGCACCAGCAGAATAGTGAGTGCAGCCCTGGAGTATAATACAGGATGTAACTCAGGATCAGTAATGTAATGTATGTACACAGTGACTGCACCAACAGAATAGTGAGTGCAGCTCTGGAGTATAATACAGGATGTAACTCAGGATCAGTAATGTAATGTATGCACACAGTGACTGCACCAGCAGAATAGTGAGTGCAGCTCTGGAGTATAATACAGGATGTAACTCAGGATCAGTAATGTAATGTATGTACACAGTGACTGCACCAGCAGAATAGTGAGTGCAGCTCTGGAGTATAATACAGGATGTAAAACAGGATCAGTAATGTAATGTATGTACACAGTGACTGCACCAGCAGAATAGTGAGTGCAGCTCTGGAGTATAATACAGGATGTAAAACAGGATCAGTAATGTAATGTATGTACACAGTGACTGCACCAGCAGAATAGTGAGTGCAGCTCTGGAGTATAATACAGGATGTAAAACAGGATCAGTAATGTAATGTATGTGCACAGTGACTGCACCAGCAGAATAGTGAGTGCAGCCCTGGAGTATAATACAGGATGTAACTCAGGATCAGTAATGTAATGTATGTACACAGTGACTGCACCAACAGAATACTGGGTGCAGCTCTGATCAGCTGCTAGTCAGTGTGGTGTTTGCGGGTGTGGTGGCTGCAGATCCTGCTGTGAGCTCCTGATCTCTGAGAAACCAACACCTCTCCACCTGGGGACCTGCTTTCTCTCTTTCCCAGGGAGGGAGCGGGTTTCTGGGATGAGTGATGGAGCCAAGTCCCAGGCTTCTGCTTCCCGAACCAGGCCGGCGGGGGGCAGAAGAAACCAGCAACCGGCCTGCACATCAGAGGACTCGGGGGTGAGACTCTGCACCAGGAGTCACAGCAATGTGGCTCCTACTCCCCCCGGGATTGTGGAGACCCCCAGAAGCCGCAAGGCTTCCAGCATGGAGGAAAAGCCTGACAGCGGCGTGCAAGATGGCGCTCCTTCCGGAGGAAAGCTGAGTGCTCACGGAGGTGAGGCCGACCTCCCTGAGGGGGAATGGGCGCTGCAGGGACCCCGGGAGTCTGTGTCCACCTATGCCTCCCGGGTCATGATCCGCCTCCGTGAGTATGAAGATGCCAGTAAGCTCATCAGGAGGCTCCGGGAGGAGCTGCGCTGCACAAGCGCCAAAGCTGCGGGGGCCTCCAAACAGAGCAAGGCTAAACTCCAGGCCGAGGTAAAGCGACTGACCAGCGAGATTCACCTGCTGGAACTGAGGAAAGCTGACATCAGGGAGCAGAGTGGTCCTTTCAAAGAAAAACTTATAAATGAAGACCGCTACAGAGAAATGGCTGATACCAGAGAGCAAAGGCAGATAGGGCTGCAGCCTGAGAGCCAGGTGGATGATGAGAGTGATGATGACCAGCAGGAAGCCCCACCTGGCAGCCTGCAAAGTCACCCGCAGGCCACGTGCAGCGAGCTCCCTGCAGGACAGGCGACAGTGACATCCGGTCGCAGTTCTGCCGGCTCTGGGGAGGACAGTGACAGCAGCGGCCAGGGAGGGGCGCTAATGGCGGAGATTAAGCTCCTGGAGTCCCCAGTGTGCCTCCAAAACTTCCATCTTGGTGACGATCTACCAGAAGAGGCACCTGGGGGCCACAAAAAGGCAAAGAATACCAAGCCAAAGCTGCAGGAAGCGGTAAGATACGTATATGCCGCCCTTCCTGTACCCCCTGAGTCGGCGGCAGGCTCAGCTCGCTGTATAAGCCCCGTTGCCCAGCCCAGCCCGGGTTCTGCTGTGGATCCGGTGCAAAGGCGCGGGGAGATTACAGAGCGCGGTAGTGAGGCGCAGAGCTCCGTCTCTGCTTGTAGTAGCGGGGACGCAGCAGGAGGTGCATCAGCCGAGAGGCTGGACAGTGAGGGCGGCCCGGCGGCGGGCGTTCCATCAGGCCACGATGCTGTGGTGCGCTCCTCAGTGGGAGGGGGGAGCAGCCCGGTGTCGGGGGCAGCTCCGGTAGCCTCGGCGCCTCTGAATGCTGTTGCCGCTGGTCACTTAGTTGAGAAGCGGCGGCAGTGTGAGGGGGCAGTTGGGGCTGAGTGTTCCGGTCCTCCAACGAAAGTGCTATTTTGTGTTGGCGTCGCTGGTCCGGAAGATCCTGATGCTAAAGATCAGCGGCGCCTAACTGCAGCTAGAGATCAGCGGCACATTATACCAAATGCCAAACAGTGGAAATTACCGACCGATGATGTGGAGGGCACACATAAGACCGGGGGTGAGGTCGCCTCCAGTTCTATGGAGGTGACTGAGCCCCTTGTGCCTGATGCGGAGGTCAAAAGGTCATCCACCATTGTTACTGGTCCAGCAGGAATGAATGTGGTGGTGGAGGTGAATGAGGATAATTCATTGTCTAGTGGTGTGGTTGCTGGTTTGGTGGAGGGTGAGATGGAGGTGGGTAATGCTGATACTGTTGGGGCTGATGTGGTCACTGGTCCGGTTGCCCCCCCGGGGGTGGCAACACCTGTCCAGAGTTATGCCAGTGTCACCTCCGGGGCAAATAGGGCATCCTCCTCGTCTCCGGGCTTTGGGGACGGCATGTTGCAACGGCACCTTCTGGAGGCTCTAAAGAAGGGGGAGAGATCACTAATGGTAGAGGGTCGAGAGGTTGATCTATCCTTCTGGATAGAGAGGCATGGCCTCGGGGCCTTCCGAGAGCAAAAAGGGGGAGATACAGTGTGGTCCCTCCCAACAGCCGGGCCAGGCAGTGTGCGTAGGAATGTGGTCCGTCTTCAGTGGAGGGGCAGTGATGCATGTCCGCTAAGGTCTAAAGTTGTAGAGCTCCTGCTGAGGATGGGCTTCAAGGCGATTGACATCTACGCCTTGATACATCCCTATTCCACGCCTGAGTTTGATGTCAGCTTTGTTCGGCCGGAGGGGCTTGAGCTCTTCTGGGCGAATTATGAGTTGGCAAAAAATGAGCCCGGCTGGCGAGACTTTGCCGTTCAGGCAGTGTCTCGCCAAAACCAGATCAAGAAAGTGACCGTGATGACTCGTAACGAGTCGCTTTCTTGCTATGACATCATGATGTGGCTTGGTCGGTATGGAGAGGTGGTGGAAATGCCAAAGAAAAACCGCGACGAGTTTGGTATCTGGTCAGGGGCCTGGACGTTTATGGTAAAACTTAAGCGTTCAGGTGGTACGGTTGCCCACATTCCATCGTCTGCCTTCCTGGGTAGGGATCATATCCTGGTCTTCTACCAGGGGCAACCGAAGCTCTGTCACAGGTGCGGCGACCCCACACACTTCAGTGCAAACTGCACCGTGCAGAAATGCGCGTTGTGTGGGGGTGTCGGCCATCTTGCCGCCTCTTGTGTGGAGATTAGGTGCCACCTGTGTGGTGAGTTAGGCCACCCATTCAGCCGTTGTCCTCTCTCCTTTGCTAATGCAGTCGAGACCCCGGTGGGAGTAAGCCGTGAGGCCGATTCTGCTGGAGAGGGGACTAGCAGGGGTGGGGGAGCTGAGGGGCCAGGGAAGAAAAGCAATAAAAAGATGCCTGCCCAGCTGAGGCGTCTAGACAAGCGCAGACAGGAGAGGGAGCGGGGCGAGCCTCAGACTACCGGGGCAGCCCCTGTCCTGGATGCCAGTGTTGCTGCTGAGGCCCCGATGGATGATGAGTTGGATGAGGAGGTCAGGAGGATCCACAGGGAGGAAACTGCCTCTGCTTCAGAATCCTCCCATTATGAAAATATGGATGAGGATAATAAGCGGTGGCTAGAGCACAAGCGTAAGCTCGGCACCGAAAAGAAGAGAAAGAAGGGAGATAAAACATTTTCTCCCACTCTGACCAAGGTACCTAAGGAAGGTAAAACCGACTCCCCTCTAGTTGGTCTTTCTAACCGGTTCCAAGCCCTTGATAACATCTCTTCCTCTGAGGAGGAGGCTGAGGGTGAGGTTCCGGCTTCAGCGGAGCTTACAGGGGGCGCCGAGTCTCCTTCTCCTGGGGATGCAAGGTCCTTGGGGGGAGGGACTGGCCCAGAGTCCGGAGACGAGGACGAAAAAAGAAGGAAAAATGCTGGAATGGACACCTCTGTGTCATTAAAGAGGGGGAAGGATTCCTCCTCTGAGGCTGAGGATAAGGGGAGTGGGAAGAAGAAAGCCATCTAACTCAATCACCAATTATGGCGGTACCCACTCCGTTGACGCTGGCGTCCATTAATGTCGCCAGCATTAAGTCAAACATGGCTAGATTTGCGGCGTTTGATTTTCTCAGCCGGGTTGAAGCTGACATTTTCTTTTTGCAAGAGACCAGGCTGCCAAATATGGCAGAGGTGTTTATAGCTAAGAGGGAGTGGAGACTCGGGCCCTCCTATTGGTCTCTTGCGGCCGAGCCGTATAGCGGAGTGGCGGTCCTTTTTACCGCACTAGTAGAATGCCGACGGGTTATTGAGTTAGAAATGGGGAGGTGCCTGATATTAGATGTCCTCATGAAGGGACAGGAGCTTCGGCTCATTAACATTTATGGTCCCCAATCTAAGTGGGACCGGAAGTGTCTCTTTACGAGGATCAAGCCCTACCTTTTTACGAGTCGGCAGGTCGTCTTTGGAGGGGACTTCAACACTGTCACGAGGCCCCGGGATAGAGGAGGTTCCAGAGACAAGCTGACTTATGATAGCGTCGCCCTTAATAGTATAGCTAGTGAGGCTCGCCTGGTGGATGTCCACATCCGGCACACCGCAGGCCACGAGGGGTTCACCTATCATAGAGGTAACTGTAGGTCCAGGATAGACAGGTTTTATTTAAAGGAGGAAGCCGTCTCTTCAGCAGTATCTGTTGTTGAGGTGGAGTTCTCCGATCACTGTATGATTTTGTTTTCCCTGAATGTTACAGAGACCCCCCGGATGGGAAGAGGCTTTTGGAGGCTCAATTCGTCTCTCTTGGAAGAAGCGGAGATAAGACAGTCCTTTGAGGATTTTCTTCAGAGCCAGGTACCCTTACTGGATCTTTGTAGTAGTAAGTCAGAGTGGTGGGAGATGTTCAAGAAAAGGGTGGCGAGATTCTTCCGCCAGCTCTCGAGCCTCAGGAGCCTGGACAGGTATCGCCTGTATCAGGGCCTGAGGAGGAAACTCGAGCATCTTGTCTCAACTGGAGGTAGCCGCGAGGAGATCTCCAGAGTGAAATCTTTGCTAATGAGGTGTCAGTATGATAGACACGCATCTTTGGTTTTTGAGAGGGATTACGGGAAGTACCGCTCGCCCGACCCTTACAGAAACTGCAAGATGTCAGTGAATAGTAAAGTTGTTACAGGACTGGTTGACACTGCGGGGTCCCTGAAAAGATCCAGATCGGGGATCCTGGAGGTCGTCAGATCCTTCTACTCGCACCTCTTGGGGAAGAGGGATCTGGATTGGGATGAGATGTCGGCTTTTCTGGCTGAAGCCGTCCCCGAACCAGGGGTAGACTCCTCTCTTGGCGTTTTGACAGAGATGATCAGGGAAGAGGAAGTTAAGTTGGCAATTTAAGGGCTTGCCCTGAAGAAATCTCCCGGTCCGGATGGCTTAACATCTGAATTCTATAAGACCTTTAAGGACGCCTTGGTTCCCCTCTTGACTGAGGTATTCAATGAGTGTCTTTCCTCGGGCACTCTGCCAAAGTCAATGAGGAGGTCTGCCCTGATCATCTTGTCAAAGGGTAAGGACCCATCTTGCATTGAGAATTGGCGTCCCATAGCTCTTCTCAATGCAGACAGGAAGGTTTTGGCAAAGGTGCTGTTTAATCGGCTGGTGAAATTTGCACCCCAGCTCCTTTCGGGGGCCCAGCATTGCTCTGTTCCGGGCCGCAGTACAATTAGTGCTGTACTCTGTGTCCGAGAGGCAGTGGAGCAGGGTAGGGCTGGCCACTGGAAGGGGTACATGCTGTCATTGGACCAGGCAAAAGCATTTGATCGGGTTAATCATGAGTACCTCTGGTCTGTCCTTCTGAGGTATGGCCTGCCGGGGGGGTTCGTTGATTGGCTTAAGACCTTGTACGCTGGGGCAGAGAGTTTCCCGCTTGTGAACGGTTGGATTGGCAGCTCTTTTGAGGTTGGGTGTGGTGTTCGCCAGGGTTGTCCCTTGAGCCCGCTACTGTACGCGTTTTCGATTGACCCACTTCTTAGGAGGGTGGAGCGTGGACCGTTGGCTGGGATCGGGATGGACCGGGCAGCACCGGAAGCCACTCTGAGAGTGGTGGCGTATGCCGATGACGTCACCGTTTTTGTTTCCTCTGATAGAGGCAGAATGGCTGATGTCAGAGGTAAATCGCTACTCGGAGGCATCCGGGTCTAAGATCAACCGGGATAAGTGTGAGAGTCTCTGGCTGGGAGGAGGAGATCCTGGTTTTGATCTCCCGGACACCCTTCCAGAACCCAAAGTCTCTGCAAAAGTTCTTGGCATCGAATTTGGCCAGGGGGATTACCCCAAACAAAATTGGGACAGCAGGCTAGAGATCGCCACTCAGAAGGTGAACCAATGGAAGGGTTGGTCTTTGACCCTAAGGGAAAGGGTAAACCTGATCAAAACTTACCTGCTCCCTTTGCTGATCTATCTGGGCAGTGTGTGCATCTTGCCAGAGCCTCTCTGGACTCGGGTTTACAGTTTGTTCTTTCAACTGTTATGGGGGAATAGACTGAACCTGGTCAAGAGGGAGGTTACTTACTGTACGAGGAGACTAGGAGGGTTGGGTATGGTCAACCCTGTGGTATTCCTTGTGAATACCTTCATTAAGATCAATATTGCAAACCTCTGGAAAGAGAGGGCTCCTCCGTGGGTATTCTCCTGTAAGGGATGGTTTCAGCCTTTCTTCCAGGAATGGGAGACAGGAGGGCAAGTGAAGGATCTCCGCACACCGCATGGACATCTCCCGGCTTACGCTACCATGGTTCTGAAGGTAATTCGCCGGTGGGGTCTGGGAATGTGGGAGGTCAGGACTCTGCCAAGGAAGCTCCTTGACAAAAGGGTTCTGTTGACCCATTTTCAGAGGCCTCTGGCGCTCAGGGATTGCCCAAGTCGGGATCTTGGGGTGGGTCTGCATCTTTTGAATTCTATCAGGATCCCCTCGAAGGTTTGGGACTTGGCTTGGCGCTGCTTCCATGGGAAACTGTGTGTGAGGGACAATCTGAAGTGTAGGAGCTCTGAGGACAGGAACTGTCATCGGGAGCTTTGTGGTACCATGCTTGAAAGCATGGACCACTTCCTGCTTTGTTGTCCCTTTAACACAGAGGTGTACAACAGGGTGGGCGCCTCCATTGGCTGGCCCCGGCTGGCCGGTCTCTCTTATGCGGAATGGGCCTATGGAGCATTCGGGGACCTGGGTGGTCGGGACCGCTGCACCTTATTTCTAGTTAGCGCAGTGGTTAAGTATCACACGTGGAACGCACGGTGCTTAGTATCGACGCAGCGGAAAATCCTCCCAGTGGACGATGTGTTTAGGACCATACTCGACCTGGTGAAGGTGCGTTCTCTGGAGTATGAGAGACTGGGTACACGGAGGGCCGCTCTCCTCTGGAGGGGCTTCTCTTTTAGTGTGCCCTAGTCTGGTTGTCTCCTCTCCTGGTGGTGGGCTGCTGCTGACACCATAGATTTTTGTTTTATTGATCAGTAGACAGTGATGTAGGGCTGCAGGCGCCGAACTTGGGCTTTGTCAGTTGTGGTTATTGTATTGTTTGTTTCTGTATATATTGTATATATGGGTTTGGGTGTAGGTGTTAGGTTGGGTGGAGGGAAAAGGGGGGAGGTGGGTTCATCTTGTGGGACACAGGTTATTTGGGTGAAAAACTGGCACTGCCTGATCTGTCCTATGGACGTTGGACTGAGGCATGAGGCATGAGGCGCAGGAGCAGCTCTCAGGTCAGTGCCGGGGAGGGACTGGTGGGCTTGAGTGTGGGGGGTTTTGTTTTGTCTTGTATATATTTGTATAGTTAGTATTTATTTTATTTTATTTATTTAAAAAAAAAAAAAGAATGTATATATTAGTTTGTATATAATTTGTCGGTTATTGTTTATTATATTGTTATTTTTTGTTTGGTAACCGGACCAGATGTCACAGTGTAGGTAGTTATTATTGTGTATATATGTATAATATGTGTGTGAGGAGAGAGGGAGCGGCTGGAGCAGCAGAATAGTGAGTGCAGCTCTGGAGTATAATACAGGATGTAACTCAGGATCAGTAATGTAATGTATGTACAGAGTGACTGCACCAGCAGAACAGTGAGTGCAGCTCTGGAGTATAATACAGGATGTAACTCAGGATCAGTAATGTAATGTATGTACACAGTGACTGCACCAGCAGAGTAGTGAGTGCAGCTCTGGAGTATAATACAGGAGGTAACTCAGGATCAGTAATGTAATGTATGTACACAGTGACTGCACCAGAATAGTGAGTGCAGCTCTGGAGTATAATACAGGATGTAACTCAGGATCAGTAATGTAATGTATGTACACAGTGACTGCACCAGCAGAATAGTGAGTGCAGCTCTGGAATATAATACAGGATGTAAAACAGGATCAGTAATGTAATGTATGTACACAGTGACTGCACCAGCAGAATAGTGAGTGCAGCTCTGGAGTATAATACAGGATGTAACTCAGGATCAGTAATGTAATGTATGTACACAGTGACTGCACCAGCAGAATAGTGAGTGCCGCTCTGGAGTATAATACAGGATGTAACTCAGGATCAGTAATGCAATGTATGTACACAGTGACTGCACCAGCAGAATAGTGAGTGCCGCTCTGGAGTATAATACAGGATGTAACTCAGGATCAGTAATGTAATGTATGTACACAGTGACTGCACCAGCAGAATAGTGAGTGCAGCTCTGGGGTATAGTACAGGAGGTAACTCAGGATCAGTAATGTAATGTATGTACACAGTGACTGCACCAGCAGAATAGTGAGTGCAGCTCTGGAGCATAATACAGGATGTAACTCAGGATCAGTAATGTAATGTATGTACACAGTGACTGCACCAGCAGAATAGTGAGTGCAGCTCTGGAGTATAATACAGGATGTAACTCAGGATCAGTAATGTAATGTATGTACACAGTGACTGCACCAGCAGAATAGTGAGTGCAGCTCTGGAGTATAATACAGGATGTAACTCAGGATCAGTAATGTAATGTATGTACAGAGTGACTGCACCAGCAGAATAGTGAGTGCAGCTCTGGAGTATAATACAGGATGTAACTCAGGATCAGTAATATAATGTATGTACACAGTGACTGCACCAGCAGAATAGTGAGTGCAGCTCTGGAGTATAATACAGGATGTAACTCAGGATCAGTAATGTAATGTACATACACAGTGACTGCACCAGCAGAATAGTGAGTGCAGCTCTGGAATATAATGCAGGATGTAGCTCAGGATCAGTAATGTAATGTATGCACACAGTGACTCCACCAGCAGAATAGTGAGTGCAGCTCTGGAGTATAATACAGGATGTAACTCAGGATCAATAATGTAATGTATGTACACAGTGACTGCACCAGCAGAATAGTGAGTGCAGCTGTGGAGTATAATACAGGAGGTTACTCAGGATCAGTAATGTAATGTATGTACACAGTGACTGCACCAGCAGAATAGTGAGTGCAGCTCTGGGGTATAATACAGAAGGTTACTCAGGATCAGTAATGTAATGTATGTACATAGTGACTACACCCGCAGAATAGTGAGTGCAGCTCTGGAGTATAATACAGGATGTAACTGAGGATCAGTACATGATCAGTAATGTAATGTATGTACACAGTGTCTGCACCAGCAGAATAGTGAGTGCAGCTCTGGAGTATAATACAGGAGGTAACTCAGGATCAGTAATGTAATGTATGTACACAGTAACTGCACCAGCAGAATAGTGAGTGCAGCTCTGGAGTATAATACAGGATGTAACTCAGGATCAGTAATGTAATGTATGTACACAGTGACTGCACCAGCAGAATAGTGAGTGCAGCTCTGGCGTATAATACAGGATGTAACTCAGGATCAGTAATGTAATGTATGTACACAGTGACTGCACCAGCAGATTAGTGAGTGCAGCTCTGGAGTATAATACAGGATGTAAAACAGGATCAGTAATGTAATGTATGCACACAGTGACTGCACCAGCAGAATAGTGAGTGCAGCTCTGGAGTATAATACAGGATGTAACTCAGGATCAGTAATGTAATGTATGTACACAGTGTCTGCACCAGCAGAATAGTGAGTGCATCTCTAGAGTATAATACAGGATGTAACTCAGGATCAGTAATGTAATGTATGTACACAGTGACTGCACCAGCAAAATAGTGAGTGCTGCTCTGGAGTATAATACAGGATGTAACTCAGGATCAGTAATGTAATGTATGCACACAGTGACTGCACCAGCAGAATAGTGAGTGCAGCTCTGGAGTATAATACAGGATGTAACTCAGGATCAGTAATGTAATGTATGTACACAGTGACTGCACCAGCAGAATAGTGAGTGCAGCTCTGGAGTATAATACAGGATGTAAAACAGGATCAGTAATGTAATGTATGTACACAGTGACTGCACCAGCAGAATAGTGAGTGCAGCTCTGGAGTATAATACAGGATGTAAAACAGGATCAGTAATGTAATGTATGTACACAGTGACTGCACCAGCAGAATAGTGAGTGCAGCTCTGGAGTATAATACAGGATGTAAAACAGGATCAGTAATGTAATGTATGTGCACAGTGACTGCACCAGCAGAATAGTGAGTGCAGCTCTGGAGTATAATACAGGATGTAACTCAGGATCAGTAATGTAATGTATGTACACAGTGACTGCACCAACAGAATACTGGGTGCAGCTCTGATCAGCTGCTAGTCAGTGTGGTGATTGCGGGTGTGGTGGCTGCAGATCCTGCTGTGAGCTCCTGATCTCTGAGAAACCAACACCTCTCCACCTGGGGACCTGCTTTCTCTCTTTCCCAGGGAGGGAGCGGGTTTCTGGGATGAGTGATGGAGCCAAGTCCCAGGCTTCTGCTTCCCGAACCAGGCCGGCGGGGGGCAGAAGAAACCAGCAACCGGCCTGCACATCAGAGGACTCGGGGGTGAGACTCTGCACCAGGAGTCGCAGCAATGTGGCTCCTACTCCCCCCCCGGATTGTGGAGACCCCCAGAAGCCGCAAGGCTTCCAGCATGGAGGAAAAGCCTGACAGCGGCGTGCAAGATGGCGCTCCTTCCGGAGGAAAGCTGAGTGCTCACGGAGGTGAGGCCGACCTCCCTGAGGGGGAATGGGCGCTGCAGGGACCCCGGGAGTCTGTGTCCACCTATGCCTCCCGGGTCATGATCCGCCTCCGTGAGTATGAAGATGCCAGTAAGCTCATCAGGAGGCTCCGGGAGGAGCTGCGCTGCACAAGCGCCAAAGCTGCGGGGGCCTCCAAACAGAGCAAGGCTAAACTCCAGGCCGAGGTAAAGCGACTGACCAGCGAGATTCACCTGCTGGAACTGAGGAAAGCTGACATCAGGGAGCAGAGTGGTCCTTTCAAAGAAAAACTTATAAATGAAGACCGCTACAGAGAAATGGCTGATACCAGAGAGCAAAGGCAGATAGGGCTGCAGCCTGAGAGCCAGGTGGATGATGAGAGTGATGATGACCAGCAGGAAGCCCCACCTGGCAGCCTGCAAAGTCACCCGCAGGCCACGTGCAGCGAGCTCCCTGCAGGACAGGCGACAGTGACATCCGGTCGCAGTTCTGCCGGCTCTGGGGAGGACAGTGACAGCAGCGGCCAGGGAGGGGCGCTAATGGCGGAGATTAAGCTCCTGGAGTCCCCAGTGTGCCTCCAAAACTTCCATCTTGGTGACGATCTACCAGAAGAGGCACCTGGGGGCCACAAAAAGGCAAAGAAGACCAAGCCAAAGCTGCAGGAAGCGGTAAGATACGTATATGCCGCCCTTCCTGTACCCCCTGAGTCGGCGGCAGGCTCAGCTCGCTGTATAAGCCCCGTTGCCCAGCCCAGCCCGGGTTCTGCTGTGGATTCGGTGCAAAGGCGCGGGGAGATTACAGAGCGCGGTAGTGAGGCGCAGAGCTCCGTCTCTGCTTGTAGTAGCGGGGACGCAGCAGGAGGTGCATCAGCCGAGAGGCTGGACAGTGAGGGCGGCCCGGCGGCGGGCGTTCCATCAGGCCACGATGCTGTGGTGCGCTCCTCAGTGGGAGGGGGGAGCAGCCCGGTGTCGGGGGCAGCTCCGGTAGCCTCGGCGCCTCTGAATGCTGTTGCCGCTGGTCACTTAGTTGAGAAGCGGCGGCAGTGTGAGGGGGCAGTTGGGGCTGAGTGTTCCGGTCCTCCCACGAAAGTGCTATTTTGTGTTGGCGTCGCTGGTCCGGAAGATCCTGATGCTAAAGATCAGCGGCGCCTAACTGCAGCTAGAGATCAGCGGCACATTATACCAAATGCCAAACAGTGGAAATTACCGACCGATGATGTGGAGGGCACACATAAGACCGGGGGTGAGGTCGCCTCCAGTTCTATGGAGGTGACTGAGCCCCTTGTGCCTGATGCGGAGGTCAAAAGGTCATCCACCATTGTTACTGGTCCAGCAGGAATGAATGTGGTGGTGGAGGTGAATGAGGATAATTCATTGTCTAGTGGTGTGGTTGCTGGTTTGGTGGAGGGTGAGATGGAGGTGGGTAATGGTGATACTGTTGGGGCTGATGTGGTCACTGGTCCGGTTGCCCCCCCGGGGGTGGCAACACCTGTCCAGAGTTATGCCAGTGTCACCTCCGGGGCAAATAGGGCATCCTCCTCGTCTCCGGGCTTTGGGGACGGCATGTTGCAACGGCACCTTCTGGAGGCTCTAAAGAAGGGGGAGAGATCACTAATGGTAGAGGGTCAAGAGGTTGATCTATCCTTCTGGATAGAGAGGCATGGCCTCGGGGCCTTCCGAGAGCAAAAAGGGGGAGATACAGTGTGGTCCCTCCCAACAGCCGGGCCAGGCAGTGTGCGTAGGAATGTGGTCCGTCTTCAGTGGAGGGGCAGTGATGCATGTCCGCTAAGGTCTAAAGTTGTGGAGCTCCTGCTGAGGATGGGCTTCAAGGCGATTGACATCTACGCCTTGATACATCCCTATTCCACGCCTGAGTTTGATGTCAGCTTTGTTCGGCCGGAGGGGCTTGAGCTCTTCTGGGCGAATTATGAGTTGGCAAAAAATGAGCCCGGCTGGCGAGACTTTGCCGTTCAGGCAGTGTCTCGCCAAAACCAGATCAAGAAAGTGACCGTGATGACTCGTAACGAGTCGCTTTCTTGCTATGACATCATGATGTGGCTTGGTCGGTATGGAGAGGTGGTGGAAATGCCAAAGAAAAACCGCGACGAGTTTGGTATCTGGTCAGGGGCCTGGACGTTTATGGTAAAACTTAAGCGTTCAGGTGGTACGGTTGCCCACATTCCATCGTCTGCCTTCCTGGGTAGGGATCATATCCTGGTCTTCTACCAGGGGCAACCGAAGCTCTGTCACAGGTGCGGCGACCCCACACACTTCAGTGCAAACTGCACCGTGCAGAAATGCGCGTTGTGTGGGGGTGTCGGCCATCTTGCCGCCTCTTGTGTGGAGATTAGGTGCCACCTGTGTGGTGAGTTAGGCCACCCATTCAGCCGTTGTCCTCGCTCCTTTGCTAATGCAGTCGAGACCCCGGTGGGAGTAAGCCGTGAGGCCGATTCTGCTGGAGAGGGGACTAGCAGGGGTGGGGGAGCTGAGGGGCCAGGGAAGAAAAGCAATAAAAAGATGCCTGCCCAGCTGAGGCGTCTAGACAAGCGCAGACAGGAGAGGGAGCGGGGCGAGCCTCAGACTACCGGGGCAGCCCCTGTCCTGGATGCCAGTGTTGCTGCTGAGGCCCCGATGGATGATGAGTTGGATGAGGAGGTCAGGAGGATCCACAGGGAGGAAACTGCCTCTGCTTCAGAATCCTCCCATTATGAAAATATGGATGAGGATAATAAGCGGTGGCTAGAGCACAAGCGTAAGCTCGGCACCGAAAAGAAGAGAAAGAAGGGAGATAAAACATTTTCTCCCGCTCTGACCAAGGTACCTAAGGAAGGTAAAACCGACTCCCCTCTAGTTGGTCTTTCTAACCGGTTCCAAGCCCTTGATAACATCTCTTCCTCTGAGGAGGAGGCTGAGGGTGAGGTTCCGGCTTCAGCGGAGCTTACAGGGGGCGCCGAGTCTCCTTCTCCTGGGGATGCAAGGTCCTTGGGGGGAGGGACTGGCCCAGAGTCCGGAGACGAGGACGAAAAAAGAAGGAAAAATGCTGGAATGGACACCTCTGTGTCATTAAAGAGGGGGAAGGATTCCTCCTCTGAGGCTGAGGATAAGGGGAGTGGGAAGAAGAAAGCCATCTAACTCAATCACCAATTATGGCGGTACCCACTCCGTTGACGCTGGCGTCCATTAATGTCGCCAGCATTAAGTCAAACATGGCTAGATTTGCGGCGTTTGATTTTCTCAGCCGGGTTGAAGCTGACATTTTCTTTTTGCAAGAGACCAGGCTGCCAAATATGGCAGAGGTGTTTATAGCTAAGAGGGAGTGGAGACTCGGGCCCTCCTATTGGTCTCTTGCGGCCGAGCCGTATAGCGGAGTGGCGGTCCTTTTTACCGCACTAGTAGAATGCCGACGGGTTATTGAGTTAGAAATGGGGAGGTGCCTGATATTAGATGTCCTCATGAAGGGACAGGAGCTTCGGCTCATTAACATTTATGGTCCCCAATCTAAGTGGGACCGGAAGTGTCTCTTTACGAGGATCAAGCCCTACCTTTTTACGAGTCGGCAGGTCGTCTTTGGAGGGGACTTCAACACTGTCACGAGGCCCCGGGATAGAGGAGGTTCCAGAGACAAGCTGACTTATGATAGCGTCGCCCTTAATAGTATAGCTAGTGAGGCTCGCCTGGTGGATGTCCACATCCGGCACACCGCAGGCCACGAGGGGTTCACCTATCATAGAGGTAACTGTAGGTCCAGGATAGACAGGTTTTATTTAAAGGAGGAAGCCGTCTCTTCAGCAGTATCTGTTGTTGAGGTGGAGTTCTCCGATCACTGTATGATTTTGTTTTCCCTGAATGTTACAGAGACCCCCCGGATGGGAAGAGGCTTTTGGAGGCTCAATTCGTCTCTCTTGGAAGAAGCGGAGATAAGACAGTCCTTTGAGGATTTTCTTCAGAGCCAGGTACCCTTACTGGATCTTTGTAGTAGTAAGTCAGAGTGGTGGGAGATGTTCAAGAAAAGGGTGGCGAGATTCTTCCGCCAGCTCTCGAGCCTCAGGAGCCTGGACAGGTATCGCCTGTATCAGGGCCTGAGGAGGAAACTCGAGCATCTTGTCTCAACTGGAGGTAGCCGCGAGGAGATCTCCAGAGTGAAATCTTTGCTAATGAGGTGTCAGTATGATAGACACGCATCTTTGGTTTTTGAGAGGGATTACGGGAAGTACCGCTCGCCCGACCCTTACAGAAACTGCAAGATGTCAGTGAATAGTAAAGTTGTTACAGGACTGGTTGACACTGCGGGGTCCCTGAAAAGATCCAGATCGGGGATCCTGGAGGTCGTCAGATCCTTCTACTCGCACCTCTTGGGGAAGAGGGATCTGGATTGGGATGAGATGTCGGCTTTTCTGGCTGAAGCCGTCCCCGAACCAGGGGTAGACTCCTCTCTTGGCGTTTTGACAGAGATGATCAGGGAAGAGGAAGTTAAGTTGGCAATTTAAGGGCTTGCCCTGAAGAAATCTCCCGGTCCGGATGGCTTAACATCTGAATTCTATAAGACCTTTAAGGACGCCTTGGTTCCCCTCTTGACTGAGGTATTCAATGAGTGTCTTTCCTCGGGCACTCTGCCAAAGTCAATGACGAGGTCTGCCCTGATCATCTTGTCAAAGGGTAAGGACCCATCTTGCATTGAGAATTGGCATCCCATAGCTCTTCTCAATGCAGACAGGAAGGTTTTGGCAAAGGTGCTGTTTAATCGGCTGGTGAAATTTGCACCCCAGCTCCTTTCGGGGGCCCAGCATTGCTCTGTTCCGGGCCGCAGTACAATTAGTGCTGTACTCTGTGTCCGAGAGGCAGTGGAGCAGGGTAGGGCTGGCCACTGGAAGGGGTACATGCTGTCATTGGACCAGGCAAAAGCGTTTGATCGGGTTAATCATGAGTACCTCTGGTCTGTCCTTCTGAGGTATGGCCTGCCGGGGGGGTTCGTTGATTGGCTTAAGACCTTGTACGCTGGGGCAGAGAGTTTCCCGCTTGTGAACGGTTGGATTGGCAGCTCTTTTGAGGTTGGGTGTGGTGTTCGCCAGGGTTGTCCCTTGAGCCCGCTACTGTACGCGTTTTCGATTGACCCACTTCTTAGGAGGGTGGAGCGTGGACCGTTGGCTGGGATCGGGATGGACCGGGCAGCACCGGAAGCCACTCTGAGAGTGGTGGCGTATGCCGATGACGTCACCGTTTTTGTTTCCTCTGATAGAGGCAGAATGGCTGATGTCAGAGGTAAATCGCTACTCGGAGGCATCCGGGTCTAAGATCAACCGGGATAAGTGTGAGAGTCTCTGGCTGGGAGGAGGAGATCCTGGTTTTGATCTCCCGGACACCCTTCCAGAACCCAAAGTCTCTGCAAAAGTTCTTGGCATCGAATTTGGCCAGGGGGATTACCCCAAACAAAATTGGGACAGCAGGCTAGAGATCGCCACTCAGAAGGTGAACCAATGGAAGGGTTGGTCTTTGACCCTAAGGGAAAGGGTAAACCTGATCAAAACTTACCTGCTCCCTTTGCTGATCTATCTGGGCAGTGTGTGCATCTTGCCAGAGCCTCTCTGGACTCGGGTTTACAGTTTGTTCTTTCAACTGTTATGGGGGAATAGACTGAACCTGGTCAAGAGGGAGGTTACTTACTGTACGAGGAGACTAGGAGGGTTGGGTATGGTCAACCCTGTGGTATTCCTTGTGAATACCTTCATTAAGATCAATATTGCAAACCTCTGGAAAGAGAGGGCTCCTCCGTGGGTATTCTCCTGTAAGGGATGGTTTCAGCCTTTCTTCCAGGAATGGGAGACAGGAGGGCAAGTGAAGGATCTCCGCACACCGCATGGACATCTCCCGGCTTACGCTACCATGGTTCTGAAGGTAATTCGCCGGTGGGGTCTGGGAATGTGGGAGGTCAGGACTCTGCCAAGGAAGCTCCTTGACAAAAGGGTTCTGTTGACCCATTTTCAGAGGCCTCTGGCGCTCAGGGATTGCCCAAGTCGGGATCTTGGGGTGGGTCTGCATCTTTTGAATTCTATCAGGATCCCCTCGAAGGTTTGGGACTTGGCTTGGCGCTGCTTCCATGGGAAACTGTGTGTGAGGGACAATCTGAAGTGTAGGAGCTCTGAGGACAGGAACTGTCCTCGGGAGCTTTGTGGTACCATGCTTGAAAGCATGGACCACTTCCTGCTTTGTTGTCCCTTTAACACAGAGGTGTACAACAGGGTGGGCGCCTCCATTGGCTGGCCCCGGCTGGCCGGTCTCTCTTATGCGGAATGGGCCTATGGAGCATTCGGGGACCTGGGTGGTCGGGACCGCTGCACCTTATTTCTAGTTAGCGCAGTGGTTAAGTATCACACGTGGAACGCACGGTGCTTAGTATCGACGCAGCGGAAAATCCTCCCAGTGGACGATGTGTTTAGGACCATACTCGGTGACCTGGTGAAGGTGCGTTCTCTGGAGTATGAGAGACTGGGTACACGGAGGGCCGCTCTCCTCTGGAGGGGCTTTTCTTTTAGTGTGCCCTAGTCTGGTCGTCTCCTCTCCTGGTGGTGGGCTGCTGCTGACACCATAGATTTTTGTTTTATTGATCAGTAGACAGTGATGTAGGGCTGCAGGCGCCGAACTTGGGCTTTGTCAGTTGTGGTTATTGTATTGTTTGTTTCTGTATATATTGTATATATGGGTTTGGGTGTAGGTGTTAGGTTGGGTGGAGGGAAAAGGGGGGAGGTGGGTTCATCTTGTGGGACACAGGTTACTTGGGTGAAAAACTGGCACTGCCTGATCTGTCCTATGGACGTTGGACTGAGGCATGAGGCATGAGGCGCAGGAGCAGCTCTCAGGTCAGTGCCGGGGAGGGACTGGTGGGCTTGAGTGTGGGGGGTTTTGTTTTGTCTTGTATATATTTGTATAGTTAGTATTTATTTTATTTTATTTATTTAAAAAAAAAAAAAGAATGTATATATTAGTTTGTATATAATTTGTCGGTTATTGTTTATTATATTGTTATTTTTTGTTTGGTAACCGGACCAGATGTCATGGTGTAGGTAGTTATTATTGTGTATATATGTATAATATGTGTGTGAGGAGAGAGGGAGCGGCTGGAGCAGCAGAATAGTGAGTGCAGCTCTGGAGTATAATACAGGATGTAACTCAGGATCAGTAATGTAATGTATGTACACAGTGACTGCACCAGCAGAATAGTGAGTGCAGCTCTGGAATATAATACAGGATGTAAAACAGGATCAGTAATGTAATGTATGTACACAGTGACTGCACCAGCAGAATAGTGAGTGCAGCTCTGGAGTATAATACAGGAGGTAACTCAGGATCAGTAATGTAATGTATGTACACAGTGACTGCACCAGCAGAATAGTGAGTGCCGCTCTGGAGTATAATACAGGATGTAACTCAGGATCAGTAATGCAATGTATGTACACAGTGACTGCACCAGCAGAATAGTGAGTGCCGCTCTGGAGTATAATACAGGATGTAACTCAGGATCAGTAATGTAATGTATGTACACAGTGACTGCACCAGCAGAATAGTGAGTGCAGCTCTGGGGTATAGTACAGGAGGTAACTCAGGATCAGTAATGTAATATATGTACACAGTGACTGCACCAGCAGAATAGTGAGTGCAGCTCTGGAGCATAATACAGGATGTAACTCAGGATCAGTAATGTAATGTATGTACACAGTGACTGCACCAGCAGAATAGTGAGTGCAGCTCTGGAGTATAATACAGGATGTAACTCAGGATCAGTAATGTAATGTATGTACACAGTGACTGCACCAGCAGAATAGTGAGTGCAGCTCTGGAGTATAATACAGGATGTAACTCAGGATCAGTAATGTAATCTAAGTACGCAGTGACTGTACCAGCAGAATAGTGAGTGCAGCTCTGGAGTATAATACAGGATGTAACTCAGAATCAGTAATGTAATGTATGTACACAGTGACTGCACCAGCAGAATAGTGAGTGCAGCTCTGAAGAATATATGCCATATAAGATAAATAACAGTAACAAAGACTAAACGCTTAGTAATCTTCCTTTGGCCTTTCCCCTTCTTTCAAGTGATGAGACAATGAAGTTATATATTTAAAAGTGAAGATTTAAGGGAAAAGATATCTAAAAGTCTTAGTTTTGGAATATAATTGATCATTGTTTTTATGGCATCTTGTGGGTAAAGTATGGACAAGTTTGGGCAGCTGCATAGTAACAGATGTCACCACCAAAAGTGAATCCCACCTCCCCGGTGACTCAGTATAGTGCAGAATATCTGGGGTCTCCTGTGATGTACACGGCCCCCTGCAGCATTGTCTCCCCAGCACTTCGTCTCCTGTGGTATACCGCACACCCGTGCCACGCTCTGCCCCGCTCCTATCTGCACACATTCTCCCATCCCAGTTTCTATGGCTACATTTAGTACATTGCTCTTCTTGGCTGGGGAATTGTACCGTATGTGGTGCAGGAATAACACCGTTCTGACAGCTCTCCTGACAGCAGAATATTATAAGTCAGCACGCCGTCCCGGTCGGCTTTCATTCACTAATACGTCGCCGCCTTGTGTTTTGTACACAGAGAGCATAGAACATGACAGGGCGGCCGCGGCCCATCTCCGCTAATAACGTGTATAATATCCTGCGCGGGGAATGAGAAGCTCGAATAAACCAGATCTGTTTCGAGCCATTGGGCTTTCATTCACAATATTAATGGCGCTTTCTATCAGGTCACTTTCCTGCAGTGACTCCGCTGCGGTTTCATCCTCAAGACTCTGATTTATGAATCCGGGAGAGATTTGTGGCTTCTCTGCAAAGGAGAGAAGTAAAAAAGGAAAATAATAAAAGTGATGTCCAATGACAAAAAAGAGAAGATGTGTAGAACGGTAACGATATAAACATTGTTACTATCGATATACAGATTTGTTTTTTTAATGTTTTTGGCTTTTCTCGTGAACATTGTTGTTCTGTATTTTTTATTTTATATTTGCAATGAAATGTATTTGTGATATGATGGGACAAAGATCTTAAAGGGATTGATCAGATTAGACACCTTTACTTTCCATTTCCTTTCCCTTTTTTTCTTTTCTTTTCCTTTGCCTTCCCTTCCTTTTCCTTTTTTTCCTTTCCCTTCCAGTTCCTTTCCCACCCCTTCCCTTCTTTACTCTTCCTTTCCTCTTCCCCTTCATTTTCTCTACCCTTTACCTTCCTCCTTCCTCTTCCTTTCCCTTGCCCTTTCCTTTCTTTTTGCTTTCCATTTACCTTCCCCTTCCCTTTTTTGTTTCCTTTCCTTCTCTTTCCCTTTACCTTACTCTTCCTTTCCCTTAACCTCCCCTTTCCTTTCTTTTCCCTTTCCCTTCCCTTTCCATTCACCTTCCCTTTTTCCTTTCCATTCCCTTTTCTTTTCCTTTCACTTTCCTTTACCTTTCTCTCAATTTCCCTTACCCTTCCTTTTTTCTCTTTCCCTTTAATTTTTCATTTACCTTTCCGTTTTTGCTTTCCCTTTCCTTTGCCTTCCCTTTCCTTTACTTTTCCCTTCCCTTTCACTTTCCATTTACCTACTGCTTTCCCTTTTTTCCTTTCTTTTCCATTCCTTTTTCCTTTGCCTTCCTTTTCCTTCCATTTCCTTTCCTTTCCCCTTCCCTCCATTTCCTTTCCCTTCTGTCTTTTTCCTTTGCTTTCTATCCCCTTCCTTTCATCTCTTTCCCTTACCTTTCTATTTCCTTTCCCTTATCTTATGTAATGCACACGCCCGGGCTGAGCGGCGTGTGCGTGTGATTCCACTGGACCGTGCCGGAGAGTGAATGCCTGGAGGGGCGTAACTAAGTATTCACCCGATCCGACCAGGGTCGCACGACGGCATACGACGCCAGTGCACCAAGGAGGAACCGAGCAGAGGGACCAGGTGCTACTCCAGGACAGACACCGGACACGGCTGTTGACTCACACCGGGGAATACAGGAACAGACTGGTTAGGCTGGCACACACACTGGTGGGTATAGGCAGGCACGACTGGTATGCAGGCAGGCGGGTATGCAGGCAGGGGGGTACAGGCGAGCACGGCTAGAGTACAGACAGGGAGGCACTAGCAGGTTGAAACACAGGCGGGATAGGACCCAGTACACACTGGGACTCAGGAACTGAACCACAGATGTGGCAGACAAACACAGCAGAGTGAGGCTGCCCAGAGTGGTGAGCGAGAGCAGGGCAAGACGAGACCGCCTAGAGCAGTGAGCGAGAGAAGAGCAGGATGAGGCCGCCTGAAGCGGTGAGCAAGAGAAGAGCAGGACGAGGCCGCCTGGAGCGGTGAGCAAGAGTCAGAGCAGGACGAGGCCGCCTGGAGCGGTGAGCAAGAGTCAGAGCAGAGCGAGACTGCCGGAGCAGCAAGCAAGAGTCAGAGCAGAGTGAGACTGCCGGAGCAGCGAGCAAAGGGTCGGAGCAGAGCGAGACTGCCGGAGCAGCGAGCAAAGGGTCAGAGCAGAGCGAGACTGCCGGAGCAGCGAGCAAAGGGTCAGAGCAGAGCGAGACTGCCAGAGCAGCGAGCAAAGGGTCAGAGCAGAGCGAGACTGCCGGAGCAGCGATCAAAGGGTCAGAGCAGACCGAGACTACCGGAGCAGCGAGCAAAGGGTCAGAGCAGAGCGAGACTGCCGGAGCAGCGAGCAAAGGGTCAGAGCAGAGCGAGACTGCCGGAGCAGCGAGCAAAGGGTCAGAGCAGAGCGAGACTGCCGGAGCAGCGAGCAAAGGGTCAGAGCAGACCGAGACTGCCGGAGCAGCGAGCAAAGGGTCAGAGCAGAGCGAGACTGCCGGAGCAGCGAGCAAAGGGTCAGAGCAGAGCGAGACTGCCGGAGCAGCGAGCAAAGGGTCAGAGCGGAGCGAGACTGCCGGAGCAGTGAGCAAAGGGTCAGAGCAGGCCAGAACCGCCGGAGCAGTGAGCAAGGCAGAGCAGGGGGGACAGGGCTCTGTTCACACGGAACAGACAGGAAGGGAAAGGCAGAACCAGATACCCACAGGGTACTTGCAGTGAAGTAGCGAGTGGACCACAAACTCACAAACGGGAGTACAGGGACAACGAGTAAGAGTTAGGTACGAGTTCAGACTCTGCAGAAAAAGGAAAGGTACGGACATAGAGAACAACAGGAAACAGGCTAGAAGAGTATACAGACAAGAACAGACACAGGAGCGGGTCTAGGTATGCAGCCCCTAGAAGGTGGAAGGAACAGGCTAGGAGCGTGTTCAGACAGGACAGACGAGAAACAGGAGCGGGTCTAGGTATGCAGCCCCTAGAGGGCGGAAGGAACAGGCTAGGAGTGAGTTCAGACAGGCCTGGAAATACAGCCTCCAGGAAAGGCAGGCAAGCAAACACAGAAAGGGACCTGGCACATTCAGAGTGAAAGAGCACACTGAAGAAACACAATGCTCAGGCAGGGATTCATTGGAGCAGCTGGGTTAAATACCAGGTGACAGACAGCAATAGGCTGAGGACGCACAAGGGGTGTGCCTGCAGCAGGTACAAAAAGCAGGAAGTGATCGGGCGCCGCCCTTAAGCTGCAGAAACAGAGGTAAGCAGACAGCATGGAGGGAAGCCAGGCTAGCAGACTGGACTGGAGATCAAGTGCGCGCTCTTGCACAGTGGGAGATGGACCACTATGCAAGGACGCCGCCAGGTATGTTACATCTTACCCTTTTCCTGCACTTCCCTTTCCCTTCCTGCCCTTCTTCCTCCCCCCTCCCTTATTACTCTTTCCTTTTCTTCCATCCTTCATTTCATTGTAAAAATACATTTTAATGAGTTCAGGCTATAAATAAGAAAAATATGTGATCTTCTTCCCTTTTCACCTCTTCCCCGTAATCTTCAGGCCATATGACTTAAAAGCCAAATGATCACTCATAAGACACACCCTTTAAAATGGGGACAAAGCTTATCTTTAAAGGGGTTGTCCATCCTTTTTTTTAATCTAAATGAATGTATTTGGAGCAAAAAAAAAATTATTTTTTTTATTTTTGGTAATTTCATAAATATTTTTTGCACTATTTATATTTTTATATCCTCTATACGCTGTCTATTGCCGGCTGCATTATGAGTTAACTGAGAATCCATCAGTGAGCTCATTCTTAGGTGAGTTTGTAACTCTGTTATCTGTCTTTTTCTGACAGCTGATCCCAAACCACATCAAAGTCAAATATGCCTGTAAACAAAGCTCCTGTAAAAGTAAAAAAAAGTGCAAAAATTTTAATAAAAACCCAATTTAAAAAATGATGCTTAGCCCCAGATTCATGCATTTAATTAAAAAACAGTTCCCAAGGATGTAAAACCCTTTTTTTAGTGTGTTGCATGATTATTAAGAAGTCCAAAAGAAGTAACTATTGAAAGTGTAAGCCCAAAAAATGGTGATAACTGTATATGGCATGTAGTAGGAGACATCCTCGGATTCCCTTTTCGGTCACGTCTCACTGACTACACATCAAATACTAAAATATGATACGTATTTAAAGGCCATGGCTGCGTGTGGAGCGCACCGTCACTCCGTGGAGCTGGTATTTACAGTCTTGGAGGCGCTGACATTTTCACTGTCATGTCTTCATCTGCCTCCCACCTCCTCATCCGTCACAGCTGATGTACTAAATCTTACCAGATCTTCGACATTGATACTTGTTTGTGGCTTTTTTTTGCGAGTCGATGAACATTTTTATGTGTCGCCAAATTCTTCACTGAAGGGTCTAAACCTCTAAGGGGGTCAACGTATCCACCTGATCCAAGTGGCGCCCATTTTTCATGTTGGTCCCATGATGACAGAGTTGTTGGCTCCCATGGGTAGTAGCACAATGGCTATTATCATACCAACGGCCTTTGAAGTGACGCGTTCGACCACCAAAATGGAAACCGTGCTGGATTTTTCCTAAGCTCAGCTTCTACCCAGTGGAGAGAGTCATTAATATTTACTGAGGTGACATATTACTTGCATATTCAGAGATTAATCTTCCAGAATCAGCACTTGCTGGTGTCATCAACATTGTGCTATACTCCCCTATCTGATGGCGGCGGCGACACTAGGAAGACGTCCAGGAAAGGATTCTTCCTAGAGACTCAAAATTTGCTTTATAGGAGAAGCCCAAAATATTTTCTGCTGCCAGAATCCACGGATCTTGTTATGATTTTTACCCAAGACCAATAATCAAATCATTCTGTTCTTGTGATTGGCTGAAAAGCTTTGGGACTTCAGCAGGGGCATAGCCTAAGGGAACGATTTCAGCAGAAGTGTAGCCTAAGGGACAGATTTCAGCAGGGGCATAGCCTAAGGGAACGATTTCAGCAGAAGTGTAGCCTAAGGGACAGATTTCAGCAGGGGTGTAGCCTAAGGGACAGATTTCAGCAGGGGTGTAGCCTAAGGGAACAATTTCAGCAGGGGTGTAGCTTAAGGGAAAGATTTCAGCAGGGGTGTAGCCTAAATGACAGATTTCAGCAGGGGCATAGCCTAAGGGAGCAATTTCAGCAGGAGTGTAGCCTAAGGGAATGATTTCAGCAGGGGTGTAGCCTACAGGACAGATTTCAGCAGGGTCATAGCCTAAGGGAGCAATTTCAGCAGGAGTGTAGCCTAAGGGAAAGGTTGCAGCAGGAATGTAGCCCCAGGGACAGATTTCAGCAAGGGTGTGAACTAAGGGAAAGATTTCAGCAGGGGTTTAGCCTAAGGGAATGATTTCAGCAGGGGTGTAGCCTAAGGGAACGATTTCAGCAAGCGCAAAGCGTAAGAGAAAGATTTTATCAGGGGTGTAGCCTAAGAGAAAGATTTCAGCAGGGGTGTAGCCTAAATAACAGATTTCAGCAGGGGTGTAGCCTAAAGGAATGATTTCAGCAGGCACGTAGCCTAAGGGAAAGATTTCAGCAGGGGCATAAACTAAGGGAACGAGATCAGCAGGCCCGTAGCCTAAGGGAAAGATTTCAGCAGGGGTGTAGCCTAATGGACATTTTTCAGCAGGGGTGTAGCCTAAGGGAACGATTTCAGCAGGAGTGTAGCCTAAGAGACAGATTTCAGCAGAGGTGTAGCCTAAGGGAATGATTTCAGCAGGAGTGTAGCCTAAGGGAAAGGTTTCAGCAGGAGTGTAGCCCAAGGGAAAGATTTCAGCAGGGGTGTAGACTAAGGGAAAGATTTCAGCAGGGGTGTAGCTTAAGGGAACAATTTCCGCAAGCGCGTAGCCTAAGGGAAAGATTTCAGCAGAGGTGTAGCCTAAATGACAGATTTCAGCAGGGGTGTAACCTAAGGGAATGATTTCAGCAGGGGTGTAGCCTAAGGGACAGATTTCAGCAGGGGTGTAGCCTAAGGGAAAGATTTCAGCAGGGGTGTAGCCTAAGGGACACATTTCAGCAGGAGCATAGCCTAAGGGACAGATTTCAGCAGGGGTGTAACCTAACGGACAGATTTCAGCAGGGGTGTAACTTAAGGGAACGATTTCAGCAGAAGTGTAGCCTAAGGGACAGATTTCAGCAGGGGTGTAGCCTAAGGGACAGATTTCAGCAAGGGTGTAGCCTAAGGGACAGATTTAAGCAGGGGTGTAGCCTAAGGGAACAATTTTAGCAGGGGTGTAGCTTAAGGGAAAGATTTCAGCAGGGGTGTAGCCTAAGGGAGCGATTTCAACAAGCGCGTAGCCTAAGGGAAAGATTTCAACAGGGGTGTAGCCTAAATGACAGATTTCAGCAGGGGTGTAACCTAAGGGAATGATTTCAGCCGGGGTGCAGCCTAAGGGACAGATTTCAGCAGGGGCATAGCCTACGGGAACGATTTCAGCAGGAGTGTAGCCTAAGTGAAAGGTTTCAGCAAGAGTGTAGCCTAAGGGACAGATTTCAGCAGGCGTGTGGACTAAGGGAAAGATTTCAGCAGGGTTGAAGCCTAAGGGAACAATTTCTGCAGGGGTGTAGCCTAAGGGAAAGATTTCCGCAGGGGTGTAGCCTAAGGGAACGATTTCAGCAAACGCGTAGCCTAAGGGAGAGATTTCAGCAGGGGTGTAGCCTAAGAGACAGATTTCAGGAGGGCTGTAGCCTAAGGGAAAGATTTCAGCAGGGGTGTAGCCTAAGGGACATATTTCATCAGGGGTTTCGCCTAAGGTAACGATTTCAGCAGGAGTGTAGCCCAAGAGACAGATTTCAGCAGGAGTGCAGCCTAAGGGAACGATTTCAGCAGGAGTGTAGCCTAAGGGAAAGGTTTCAGCAGGAGTGTAGCACAAGGGAAAGATTTCAGCAGGGGTGTGGACTAAGGGAAAGATTTAAGCAGGGGTGTAGCATAAGGGAAGAATTTCAGCAGGGGTGTAGCTTAAGGGAAAGATTTCAGCAGGGGTGTAGCCTAAGGGAACGATTTCAGCAATCGCGTAGCCTAAGGGAAAGATTTCAGCAGGAGTGTAGCCTAAATGACAGATTTCAGCAGGGGTGTAACCTAAGGGAATGATTTCAGCAGGGGTGTAGCCTAAGGGAAAGGTTTCAGCAGGAGTGTAGCCCAAGGGACAGATTTCAGCAAGGGTGTGAGCTAAGGGAAAGATTTCAGCAGGGGTGTAGCCTAATGGAAAGATTTCAGCAGGGGTGTAGCCTAAATAACAGATTTCAGCAGGGGTGTAGCCTAAAGGAATGATTTCAGCAGGCACGTAGCCTAAGGGAAAGATTTCAGCAGGGGCATAGACTAAGGGAACGATTTCAGCAGGCCCGTAGCCTAAGGGAAAGATTTCAGCAGGGGTGTAGCCTAAGGGACATATTTCAGCAGGGGTGTAGCCTAAGGGAACGATTTCAGCAGGAGTGTAGCCTAACGGACAGATTTCAGCCGGGGTGTAGCCTAAGGGAACGATTTCAGCAGGAGTGTAGCCTAAGGGAAAGGTTTCAGCAGGAGTGTAGCCCAAGGTAAAGATTTCAGCAGGGGTGTGGACTAAGGGAAAGATTTCAGCAGGGGTGTAGCCTAAGGGAACAATTTGAGCAGGGGTGTAGCTTAAGGGAAAGATTTCAGCAGGGACGTAGCCTAAGGGAACGATTTCAGCAAGCTTGTAGCCTAAGGGAAAGATTTCAGCAGGGGTGTAGCATAAATGACAGATTTCAGCAGGGGTGTAACCTAAGGGAATGATTTCAGCAGGGTTGTAGCTTAAGGGACAGATTTCAGCAGGGTCATAGACTAAGGGAGCGACTTCAGTAGGAGTGTAGCCTAAGGGAAAGGTTTCAGCAGGAGTGTAGCCCAAGGGACAGATTTCAGCCAGGGTGTGAACTAAGGGAAAGATTTCAGCAGGGGTGTAGCCTAAGAGAAAGATTTTAACAGGGGTGTAGCCTAAGGGAAAGATTTCAGCAGGGGTGTAGCCTAAGGGACACATTTCAACAGCAACATAGCCTAACGGAACGATTTCCGCAGGGGCATAGCCTAAGGGACAGATTTCAGCAGGGGTGTATCCTAAGGGACAGATTTCAGCATGGGTGTAACCTAAGGGAACAATTTCAGCAGAAGTGTAGCTTAGGGGACAGATTTCAGCTGGGCTGTAGCCTTAGAGAAAGATTTCAGCAGCGGCATAGACTAAGGGAACGATTTCAGTAGAAGTGTAGCCTATGGGACAGATTTTAGCAGGGGTGTAACCTAAGGGAAAGATTTCAGCAGGGGTGTAGCCTAAGGGACAGATTTCAGCAGGGGCATAGCCTAAGGGACAGATTTCAGCAGGGGTGCAACCTAAGGGACAGATTTCAGCAGGGGTTTAACCTAAGGGAACGATTTCAGCTGAAGTGTAGCTTAAGGGACAGATTTCAGCAGGCGTGTAGCCTAAGGGACAGATTTCAGCAGGCGTGTAGCCTAAGGGAAAGATTTCGGCAGGGGTGTAGCCTAAGGGACAGATTTCAGCAGGCGTGTAGCCTAAGGGAATGATTTCAGCAAGCGCGTAGCCTAAGGGAAAGATTTCAGCAGGGGCATAGCCTAAGGGACAGATTTCAGCAGGGGTGTAACCTAAGGGACCGATTTCAGCAGGGGTGTAACCTAAGGGAACGTTTTCAGCAGGAGTGTAGGCTAAGGCAAAGGTTTCAGCAGGAGTGTAGCCCAAGGGACAGATTTCAGCAGGGGTTCAGCCTAAGGGAATGATCTCAGCAAACGCATAGCCTACGGGAAAGATTTCAGCAGGGGCATAGCCTAAGGGACAGATTTCAGCAGGGGTGTAACCTAAGGGACAGATTTAAGCAGGGGTGTAACCTAAGGGATCAATTTCAGCAGGAGTGTAGCCTAAGGCAAAGGTTTCAGCAGGAGTGTAGCCCAAGGGACAGATTTCAGCAGGGGTGTGGACTAAGAGAAGGATTTCAGCAGGGGTGTAGCCTAAGGGAAACATTTCAGCAAGGGTGTAGCCTAAGGGAAAGATTTCAGTAGGGGTGTAGCCTAAGGGAAGGATTTCAGCAGGGGTGTAGCCTAAGGGACAGATTTCAGCAGGGGTGTAGCCTAAGGGATTGATTTCAGCAAGCACGTAGCCTAAGGGAAAGATTTCAGCAGGGGCATAGCCTAAGGGACAGATTTCAGCAGGGGTGTAACCTAAGGGACAGATTTCAGCAGGGGTGTAACCTAAGGGAACGTTTTCAGCAGGAGTGTAACCTAAGGCAAAGGTTTCAGCAGGAGTGTAGCCTAAGGGACAGATTTCAGCAGGGGTGTAGCCTAAGGGAATGATCTCAGCAAGCGCATAGCCTATGGGAAAGATTTCAGCAGGGGCATAGCCTAAGGGACAGATTTCAGCAGGGGTGTAACCTAAGGGACAGATTTAAGCACGGGTGTAACCTAAGGGATCGATTTCAGCAGGAGTGTAGCCTAAGGCAAAGGTTTCAGCAGGAGTGTAGCCCAAGGGACAGATTTCAGCAGGGGTGTGGACTAAGGGAAAAAAATCAGCAGGAGTGTAGCCTAAGGGAACAATTTCAGCAGGGGTGTAGCCTAAGGGAAAGATTTCAGCAGGGGTGTAGCCTAAGGGAATGATTTCAGCAGGCACATAGCCTAAGGGAAAGATTTCAGCGGGGGCATAGAATAAGGGAACGATTTCAGCAGCCGCATAGCCTAAGGGAATGATTTCAGCAGGGTTGTAGCCTAAGGAAATTATTTCAGCAGGACTGTAACCTAAGAGAAAGGTTTCAGCAGGAGTGTAGCCCAAGGGAAAGATTTCAGCAGGGGTGTAGCTTAATGGAAAGATTTCAGCAGGGGTGTAGCCTAAATAACAGATTTCAGCAGGGGTGTAGCCTAAAAGAACGATTTCAGCAGGCCCATAGCCTACGGGAAAGATTTCATCAGGGTGTAGCCTATGGGACATATTTCAGCAGGGGTGTAGCCTAAGTGAACGATTTCAACAGGAATGTAGCCTAAGAGACAGATTTCAGCAGGGGTGTAGCCTAAGGGAACGATTTCAGCAGGAGTGTAGCCTAAGGGAAAGGTTTCAGCAGGAGTATAGCCCAAGGGAAAGATTTCAGCAGGGGTGTGGACTAAGGGAAAGATTTCAGCAGGGGTGTAGCCTAAGGGAACAATTTCAGCAGGGGTGTAGCTTAAGGTATAGATTTCAGCAGGAGTGTAGCCTAAGGGAACGATTTCAGCAAGCGCGTAGCCTAAGGGAAAGATTTCAGCAGGGGTGTAGCCTAAATGACAGATTTCAGCAGGGGTGTAACCTAAGGGAATGATTTCAGCAGGGGTGTAGCCTAAGGGACAGATTTCAGCAGGGGCGTAGCCTAAGGGAAAGATTTCAGCAGGGGTGTAGCCAAAGGGACTCATTTCAGCAGGAGCATAGCCTAAGGGACAGATTTCAGCAGGGGTGTAACCTAACGGACAGATTTCAGCAGGGGTGTAACTTAAGGGAACGATTTCAGCAGAAGTGTAGACTAAGGGACAGATTTCAGCAGGGGTGTAGCCTCAAAGGGACAGATTTCAGCAAGGGTGTAGCCTAAGGGACAGATTTCAGCAGGGGTGTAGCCTAAGGGAACAATTTCAGCAGGGGCATAGCTTAAGGGAAAGATTTCAGCATTGGTGTAGCCTAAGGGAACGATTTCAACAAGCGAGTAGCCTAAGGCAAAGATTTCAACAGGGGTGTAGCCTAAATGACAGATTTCTGCAGGGGTGTAACCTAAGGGAATGATTTCAGCCGGGGTGTAGCCTAAGGGACAGATTTCAGCAGGGGCATAGCCTAAGGGAACAATTTCAGCAGGAGTGTAACCTAAGGGAAAGGTTTCAGCAGAATTGTAGCTCAAGGGACAGATTTCAGCAGGCGTGTGGACTAAGGGAAAGATTTCAACAGGGGTGAAGACTAAGGGAACAATTTCAGCAGGGGTGTAGCCTAAAGGAAAGATTTCCGCAGGGGTGTAGCCTAATTTAACGATTTCAGCAAGCGCGTAGCCTAAGGGAGAGATTTCAGCAGGGGTGTAGCCTAAGGGTCAGATTTCAGGAGGGCTGTAGCCTAAGGGAAAGATTTCAGCAGGGGTGTAGCTTAAGGGACACATTTCATCAGAGGTTTAGCCCAAGGTAACGATTTCAGCAGGAGTGTAGCCCAAGAGACAGATTTCAACAGGAGTGTAGCCTAAGGGAACGATTTCGGCAGGAGTGTAGCCTAAGGGATAGGTTTCAGCAGGAGTGTAGCCCAAAGGAAAGATTCCAGCAGGGGTGTGGACTAAGGGAAAGATTTCAGCAGGGGTGTATCCTAAGGGAAGAATTTCAGCAGGGGTGTAGCTTAAGGGAAAGATTTCAGCAGGGGAGTAGCCTAAAGGAACGATTTAAGCAAGCGCGTAGCCTAAGGTAAAGATTCAGCAGGGGTGTAGCCTAAATGACAGATTTCAGCAAGGGTGTAGCCTAAGGGAACAATATCTGCAGTGGTGTAGCTTAAGGGAAAGGTTTCAGCAGGGGTGTAGCCTAAGGGAACGATTTCAGCAAGCGCGTAGCCTAAGGGAAAGATTTCAGCAGGGGTGTAGCCTAAATGACAGATTTCAGCAGGGGTGTAACCTAAGGGAATGATTTCAGCAGGGGTGTAGCCTAAGGGACAGATTTCAGCAGGGGCATAGCCTAAGGGAGCGATTTCAGCAGGAGTGTAGCCTAAGGGAAAGGTTTCAGCAGGAGTGTAGCCCAAGGGACAGATTTCAGCAAGGGTGTGAACTAAGGGAAAGAATTCAGCAGGGGTGTAGCCTAAGGGAATGATTTCAGCAGAGGTGTAGCCTAAGGGAACGATTTCAGCAAGCGCGTAGCCTAAGAGAAAGATTTTAGCAGGGGTGTAGCCTAAGGGAAAGATTTCAGCAGGGGTGTAGCCTAAGGGACACATTTCAGCAGGAACATAGCCTAACGGAACGATTTCAGCAGGTGCATAGCCTAAGGGACAGATTTCAGTAGGGCTGTAGCCTAAGAGAAAGATTTCAGCAGGGGTGTAGCATAAGGGAACGATTTCAGCAGAAGTGTAGCCTAAGGGACAGATTTCAGCATGGGTGTAACCTAAGGGAAAGATTTCAGCAGAGGTGTAGCCTAAGGGCCAGATTTCAGCAAGGGCATAGCCTAAGGGACACATTTCGGCTGGGGTGTAATCTAACGGACAGATTTCAGCAGGGGTGTAACCTAAGGGAATGATTTCAGCAGGGGTGTAGCCTAAGGGACAGATTTCAGCAGGGTCATAGTCTAAGGGAGCGATTTCAGTAGGAGTGTAGCCTAAGGGAAAGGTTTCAGCAGGAGTGTAGCCCAAGGGACAGATTTCAGCAAGGGTGTGAACTAAGGGAAAGAATTCAGCAGGGGTGTAGCCTAAGGGTATGATTTCAGCAGAGGTGTAGCCTAAGGGAACGATTTTAGCAAGCGCGTAGCCTAAGAGAAAGATTTTAGCAGGGGTGTAGCCTAAGGGAAAGATTTCAGCAGGGGTGTAGCCTAAGGGACACATTTCAGCACGAACATAGCCTAACGGAACGATTTCAGCAGGGGCATAGCCTAAGGGACAGATTTCAGTAGGGCTGTAGCCTAAGAGAAAGATTTCAGCAGGGGCATAGCCTAAGGGAACGATTTCAGCAGAAGTGTAGCCTAAGGGACCGATTTCAGCATGAGTGTAACCTAAGGGAAAAATTTCAGCAGGGGTGTAGCCTAAGGGACAGGTTTCAGCAGGGGCATAGCCTAAGGGACAGATTTCAGCAGGGGTGCAACCTAAGGGACAGATTTCAGCAGGGGTGTAACCTAAGGGAACGATTTCAGCAGAAGTGTAGCTTAAGGGACAGATTTCAGCAGGCGTGTAGCCTAAGGAAAGATTTCAGTAGGGATGTAGCCTAAGGGACAGATTGCAGCAGGCGTGTAGCCTAAGGGAAAGAATTCAGCAGGGGTGTAGCCTAAGGGTATGATTTCAGCAGAGGTGTAGCCTAAGGGAACGATTTTAGCAAGCGCGTAGCCTAAGAGAAAGATTTTAGCAGGGGTGTAGCCTAAGGGAAAGATTTCAGCAGGGGTGTAGCCTAAGGGACACATTTCAGCAGGAACATAGCCTAACGGAACGATTTCAGCAGGGGCATAGCCTAAGGGACAGATTTCAGTAGGGCTGTAGCCTAAGAGAAAGATTTCAGCAGGGGCATAGCCTAAGGGAACAATTTCAGCAGAAGTGTAGCCTAAGGGACAGATTTCAGCATGAGTGTAACCTAAGGGAAAAATTTCAGCAGGGTTGTAGCCTAAGGGACAGATTTCAGCAGGGGCATAGCCTAAGGGACAGATTTCAGCAGGGGTGCAACCTAAGGGACAGATTTCAGCAGGGGTGTAACCTAAGGGAACGATTTCAGCAGAAGTGTAGCTTAAGGGACAGATTTCAGCAGGCGTGTAGCCTAAGGAAATATTTCAGCAGGGATGTAGCCTAAGGGACAGATTTCAGCAGGCGTGTAGCCTAAGGGAAAGAATTAAGCAGGGGTGTAGCCTAAGGGAATGATTTCAGCAAGCGCGTAGCCTAAGGGAAAGATTTCAGCAGGGGCATAGCCTAAGGGACAGATTTCAGCAGGAGTGTAACCTAAGGGAACATTTTCAGCAGGAGTGTAGCTTAAGGCAAAGGTTTCAGCAGGAGTGTAGCCCAAGGGACAGATTTGAGCAGGGGTGTAGCCTAAGGGAATGATTTCAGCAGGGGCATAGCCTAAGGGACAGATTTCAGCAGGGGTGTAACCTAAGGAACAGATTTCAGCAGGGGTGTAACCTAAGGGAACGATTTCAGCAGGAGTGTAGCCTAAGGCAAAGGTTTCAGCAGGAGTGTAGCCCAAGGGACAGATTTCAGCAGGGGTGTGGACGTAGGGAAAGATTTCAGCAGGGGTGTAACCTAAGGGAAAGATTTCAGGAAGGGTGTAGCCTAAGGGAAAGATTTCAGCAGGGGTGTAGCCTAAAGAAATGATTTCACCAGGCGCGTAGCCTAAGGGAAAGATTTCAGCAGAGGCATAGCCTAAGGGAACGATTTCAGCAGGCCCGTAGCCTAAGGGAATGATTTCAGCAGGGGTGTAGCCTAAGGGACAGATTTCAGCAGGGGTGTAGCCTAAGGAAACGATTTCAGCAGGAGTGCAGCCTAAGAGACAGATTTCAGCAGGGGTGTAGCCTAAGGGAGCGATTTTAGCAGGAGCGTAGCCTAAGGGAAAGGTTTTAGCAGAAGTGTAGCCCAAGGGAAAGATTTCAGCAGGGGTGTGGACTAAGAGAAAGAAATCAGCAGGAGTGTAGCCTAAGTGAAATATTTTCAGCAGGGGTGTAGCCTAAGGGAAAGATTTCAGCAGGGGTGTAGCCTAAGGGAATGATTTCAGCAGGCACAAAGCCTAAGAGAAAGATTTTAGCAGGGGCATAGCCTAAGGGAACGATTTCAGCAGGCCCGTAGCCTAAGGGAATGATTTCAGCAGGGGTGTAGCCTAAGGGACATATTTCAGCAGGGGTGTAGCCTAAGGGAACGATTTCAGCAGGAGTGTAGCCTAAGAGACAGATTTCAGCCGGGGTGTAGCCTAAGGGAACGATTTCAGCAGGAGTGTAGCCTAAGGGAAAGGTTTCAGCAGGAGTGTAGCCCAAGGGACAGATTTCAGCAAGGGTGTAGCCTAAGGGAGCAATTTGAGCAGGGGTGTAGCTTAAGGGAAAGATTTCAGCAGGGATGTAGCCTAAATGACAGATTTCAGCAGGGGTGTAACCTAAGGGAATGATTTCAGCAGGGGTGTAGCCTAAGGGACAGATTTCAGCAGGGTCATAGACTAAGGGAGCGATTTCAGTAGGAGTGTAGCCTAAGGGAAAGGTTTCAGCAGGAGTGTAGCCCAAGGGACAGATTTCAGCAAGGGTGTGAACTAAGGGAAAGATTTCAGCAGGGGTGTAGCCTAAGAGAAATATTTTAGCAGGGTTGTAGCCTAAGGGAAAGATTTCAGCAGGGGTGTAGCCTAAGGGACACATTTCAGCAGCAACATAGCCTAACGGAACGATTTCTGCAGGGGCATAGCCTAAGGGACAGATTTCAGCAGGGGTGTAACCTAAGGGACCGATTTCAGCAGGGGTGTAACCTAAGGGAACGTTTTCAGCAGGAGTGTAGGCTAAGGCAAAGGTTTCAGCAGGAGTGTAGCCCAAGGGACAGATTTCAGCAGGGGTGTAGCCTAAGGGAATGATCTCAGCAAGCGCATAGCCTACGGGAAAGATTTCAGCAGGGGCATAGCCTAAGGGACAGATTTCAGCAGGGGTGTAACCTAAGGGACAGATTTAAGCAGGGGTGTAATCTAAGGGATCGATTTCAGCAGGAGTGTAGCCTAAGGCAAAGGTTTCAGCAGGAGTGTAGCCCAAGGGACAGATTTCAGCAGGGGTGTGGACTAAGGGAAAAAAATCAGCAGGAGTGTAGCCTAAGGGAACAATTTCAGCAGGGGTGTAGGCTAAGGGAAAGATTTCAGCAGGGGTGTAGCCTAAGGGAATGATTTCAGCAGGCACGTAGCCTAAGGGAAAGATTTCAGCGGGGGCATAGCCTAAGGGAACGATTTCAGCAGCCGCATAGCCTAAGGGAATGATTTCAGCAGGGTTGTAGCCTAAGGAAATTATTTCAGCAGGACTGTAACCTAAGAGAAAGGTTTCAGCAGGAGTGTAGCCCAAGGGAAAGATTTCAGCAGGGGTGTAGCTTAATGGAAAGATTTCAGCAGGGGTGTAGCCTAAATAACAGATTTCAGCAGGGGTGTAGCCTAAAGGAACGATTTCCGCAGGCCCATAGCCTACGGGAAAGATTTCATCAGGGTGTAGCCTATGGGACATATTTCAGCAGGGGTGTAGCCTAAGTGAACGATTTCAACAGGAATGTAGCCTAAGAGACAGATTTCAGCAGGGGTGTAGCCTAAGAGAACGATTTCAGCAGGAGTGTAGCCTAAGGGAAAGTTTTCAGCAGGAGTATAGCCCAAGGGAAAGATTTCAGCAGGGGTGTGGACTAAGGGAAAGATTTCAGCAGGGGTGTAGCCTAAGGGAACAATTTCAGCAGGGGTGTAGCTTAAGGTATAGATTTCAGCAGGGGTGTAGCCTAAGAGAACGATTTCAGCAAGCGCGTAGCCTAAGGGAAAGATTTCAGCAGGGGTGTAGCCTAAATGACAGATTTCAGCAGGGGTGTAACCTAAGGGAATGATTTCAGCAGGGGTGTAGCCTAAGGGACAGATTTCAGCAGGGGTGTAGCCTAAGGGAAAGATTTCAGCAGGGGTGTAGCCAAAGGGACTCATTTCAGCAGGAGCATAGCCTAAGGGACAGATTTCAGCAGGGGTGTAACCTAACGGACAGATTTCAGCAGGGGTGTAACTTAAGGGAACGATTTCAGCAGAAGTGTAGACTAAGGGACAGATTTCAGCAGGGGTGTAGCCTCTAAGGGACAGATTTCAGCAAGGGTGTAGCCTAAGGGACAGATTTCAGCAGGGGTGTAGCCTAAGGGAACAATTTCAGCAGGGGCATAGCTTAAGGGAAAGATTTCAGCATGGGTGTAGCCTAAGGGAACGATTTCCACAAGCGAGTAGCCTAAGGGAAAGATTTCAACAGGGGTGTAGCCTAAATGACAGATTTCTGCAGGGGTGTACCCTAAGGGAATGATTTCAGCCGGGGTGTAGTCTAAGGGACAGATTTCAGCAGGTGCATAGCCTAAGGGAACAATTTCAGCAGGAGTGTAACCTAAGGGAAAGGTTTCAGCAGAAGTGTAGCTCAAGGGACAGATTTCAGCAGGCGTGTGGACTAAGGGAAAGATTTCAACAGGGGTGAAGCCTAAGGGAACAATTTCAGCAGGGGTGTAGCCTAAAGGAAAGATTTCCGCAGGGGTGTAGCCTAATGGAACGATTTCAGCAAGCGCGTAGCCTAAGGGAGAGATTTCAGCAGGGGTGCAGCCTAAGGGTCAGATTTCAGGAGGGCTGTAGCCTAAGGGAAAGATTTCAGCAGGGGTGTAGCTTAAGGGACATATTTCATCAGGGGTTTAGCCCAAGGTAACGATTTCAGCAGGAGTGTAGCCCAAGAGACAGATTTTAGTAGGAGTGTAGCCTAAGGGAACGATTTCGGCAGGAGTGTAGCCTAAGGGATAGGTTTCAGCAGGAGTGTAGCCCAAAGGAAAGATTCGAGCAGGGGTGTGGACTAAGGGAAAGATTTCAGCAGGGGTGTATCCTAAGGGAAGAATTTCAGCAAGGGTGTAGCTTAAGGGAAAGATTTCAGCAGGGGAGTAGCCTAAAGGAACGATTTCAGCAAGCGCGTAGCCTAAGGGAAAAATTTCGGCAGGGGTGTAGCCTAAATGACAGATTTCAGCAGGGGTGTAGCCTAAGGGAACAATATCTGCAGGGGTGTAGCTTAAGGGAAAGGTTACAGCAGGGGTGTAGCCTAAGGGAACGATTTCAGCAAGCGCGTAGCCTAAGGGAAAGATTTCAGCAGGGCTGTAGCCTAAATGACAGATTTCAGCAGGGGTGTAACCTAAGGGAATGATTTCAGCAGGTGTGTAGCCTAAGGGACAGATTTCAGCAGGGGCATAGCCTAAGGGAGCGATTTCAGCAGGAGTGTAGCCTAAGGGAAAGGTTTCAGCAGGAATGTAGCCCAAGGGACAGATTTCAGCAAGGGTGTGAACTAAGGGAAAGAATTCAGCAGGGGTGTAGCCTAAGGAAATGATTTCAGCAGAGGTGTAGCCTAAGGGAACGATTTCAGCAAGCGCGTAGCCTAAGAGAAAGATTTTAGCAGGGGTGTAGCCTAAGGGAAAGATTTCAGCAGGGGTGTAGCCTAAGGGACACATTTCAGCAGGAACATAGCCTAACGGAACGATTTCAGCAGGGGCATAGCCTAAGGGACAGATTTCAGTAGGGCTGTAGCCTAAGAGAAAGATTTCAGCAGGGGCGTAGCCTAAGGGAACGATTTCAGCAGAAGTGTAGCCTAAGGGACAGATTTCAGCATGGGTGTAACCTAAGGGAAAGATTTCAGCAGGGGTGTAGCCTAAGGGCTAGATTTCAGCAAGGGCATAGCCTAAGGGACACATTTTAGCAGGGGTGTAATCTAACGGACAGATTTCAGCAGGGGTGTAACCTAAGGGAATGATTTCAGCAGGGGTGTAGCCTAAGGGACAGATTTCAGCAGGGTCATAGACTAAGGGAGCGATTTCAGTAGGAGTGTAGCCTAAGGGAAAGGTTTCAGCAGGAGTGTAGCCCAAGGGACAGATTTCAGCAAGGGTGTGAACTAAGGGAAAGAATTCAGCAGGGGTGTAGCCTACGGGTATGATTTCAGCAGAGGTGTAGCCTAAGGGAACGATTTTAGCAAGCGCGTAGCCTAAGAGAAAGATTTTAGTAGGGGTGTAGCCTAAGGGAAAGATTTCACCAGGGGTGTAGCCTAAGGGACACATTTCAGCAGGAACATAGCCTAACGGAACGATTTCAGCAGGGGCATAGCCTAAGGGACAGATTTCAGTAGGGCTGTAGCCTAAGAGAAAGATTTCAGCAGGGGCATAGCCTAAGGGAACGATTTCAGCAGAAGTGTAGCCTAAGGGACAGATTTCAGCATGAGTGTAACCTAAGGGAAAAATTTCAGCAGGGGTGTAGCCTAAGGGACAGATTTCAGCAGGGGCATAGCCTAAGGGACAGATTTCAGCAGGGGTGCAACCTAAGGGACAGATTTCAGCAGGGGTGTAACCTAAGGGAACGATTTCAGCAGAAGTGTAGCTTAAGGGACAGATTTCAGCAGGCGTGTAGCCTAAGGGAAAGAATTCAGCAGGGGTGTAGTCTAAGGGTATGATTTCAGCAGAGGTGTAGCCTAAGGGAACGATTTTAGCAAGCGCGTAGCCTAAGAGAAAGATTTTAGCAGGGGTGTAGCCTAAGGGAAAGATTTCAGCAGGGGTGTAGCCTAAGGGACACATTTCAGCAGGAACATAGCCTAACGGAACGATTTCAGCAGGGGCATAGCCTAAGGGACAGATTTCAGTAGGGCTGTAGCCTAAGAGAAAGATTTCAGCAGGGGCATAGCCTAAGGGAACGATTTCAGCAGAAGTGTAGCCTAAGGGACAGATTTCAGCATGAGTGTAACCTAAGGGAAAAATTTCAGCAGGGGTGTAGCCTAAGGGACAGATTTCAGCAGGGGCATAGCCTAAGGGACAGATTTCAGCAGGGGTGCAACGTAAGGGACAGATTTCAGCAGGGGTGTAACCTAAGGGAACGATTTCAGCAGAAGTGTAGCTTAAGGGACAGATTTCAGCAGGCGTGTAGCCTAAGGAAAGATTTCAGCAGGGATGTAGCCTAAGGGACAGATTTCAGCAGGCGTGTAGCCTAAGGGAAAGAATTCAGCAGGGGTGTAGCCTAAGGGAATGATTTCAGCAAGCGCGTAGCCTAAGGGAAAGATTTCAGCAGGGGCATAGCCTAAGGGACAGATTTCAGCAGGGGTGTAACCTAAGGGAACATTTTCAGCAGGAGTGTAGCCTAAGGCAAAGGTTTCAGCAGGAGTGTAGCCCAAGGGACAGATTTCAGCAGGGGTGTAGCCTAAGGGAATGATTTCAGCAAGCGCATAGCCTACGGGAAAGATTTCAGCAGGGGCATAGCCTAAGGGACAGATTTCAGCAGGGGTGTAACCTAAGGGACAGATTTCAGCAGGGGTGTAACCTAAGGGAACGATTTCAGCAGGAGTGTAGCCTAAGGCAAAGGTTTCAGCAGGAGTGTAGCCCAAGGGACAGATTTCAGCAGGGGTGTGGACGTAGGGAAAGATTTCAGCAGGGGTGTAACCTAAGGTAAAGATTTCAGGAAGGGTGTAGCCTAAGGGAAAGATTTCAGCAGGGGTGTAGCCTAAAGAAATGATTTCACCAGGCGCGTAGCCTAAGGGAAAGATTTCAGCAGAAGCATAGCCTAAGGGAACGATTTCAGCAGGCCCGTAGCCTAAGGGAATGATTTCAGCAGGGGTGTAGCCTAAGGGACAGATTTCAGCAGGGGTGTAGCCTAAGGGAACGATTTCAGCAGGAGTGCAGCCTAAGAGACAGATTTCAGCAGGGGTGTAGCCTAAGGGAGCGATTTCAGCAGGAGCGTAGCCTAAGGGAAAGTTTTTAGCAGGAGTGTAGCCCAAGGGAAAGATTTCAGCAGGGGTGTGGACTAAGGGAAAGAAATCAGCAGGAGTGTAGCCTAAGGGAAATATTTTCAGCTGGGGTGTAGCCTAAGGGAAAGATTTCAGCAGGGGTGTAGCCTAAGGGAATGATTTCAGCAGGCACATAGCCTAAGGGAAAGATTTTAGCAGGGGCATAGCCTAAGGGAATGATTTCAGCTGAAGTGTAGCCTAAGAGAATGATTTCAGCAGGGGTGTAGCCTAAGGAAACGAATTCAGCAGGAGTGTAGCCTAAGAGAAAGGTTTCAGCAGGAGTGTAGCCCAAGGGAAAGACTTCAGCAGGGTTGTAGCCTAATGGAAATATTTCAGCAGGGGTGTGGACTAAGGGAAAGATTTCAGCAGGGGTGTAACCTAAGGGAAAGATTTCAGCAAGGGTGTAGCCTAAGGGAAAGATTTCAGCAGGGGTGTAGCCTAAAGAAATGATTTCACCAGGCGCGTAGCCTAAGGGAAAGATTTCAGCAGGGGCAAAGCCTAAGGGAAAGATTTCAGCAGGCCTGTAGCCTAAGGGAATGATTTCAGCAGGGGTGTAGCCTAAGGGACATATTTCAGCAGGGGTGTAGCCTAAGTGAACGATTTCAGCAGGAGTGTAGCCTAAGAGACAGATTTCAGCAGGGGTGTAGCCTAAGGGAGCGATTTCAGCAGGAGTTTAGCCTAAGGGAAAGGTTTCAGCAGGAGTGTAGCCCAATGGAAAGATTTCAGCAGGGGTGTGGACTAAGGGAAAGAAATCAGCAGGAGTGTAGCCTAAAGAAATGATTTCACCAGGCGCGTAGCCTAAGGGAAAGATTTTAGCAGGGGCATAGCCTACGGGAACGATTTCAGCTGACGCGTAGCCTAAGGGAAAGATTTCAGCAGGGGTGTAGCCTAAGGAAACGATTTCAGCAGGAGTGTAGCCTAAGAGAAAGGTTTCAGCAGGAGTGTAGCCCAAGAGAAAGATTTCAACAGGTTTGTAGCCTAATGGAAAGATTTCAGCAGGGGTGTGGACCAAGGGACAGATTTCAGCAGGGGTGTGGACTAAGGGAAAGATTTCAGCAGGGGTATAACCTAAGGGAAAGATTTCAGCAAGGGTGTAGCCTAAGGGAAAGATTTCAGCAGGGGTGTAGCCTAAAGAAATGATTTCACCAGGCGCGTAGCTTAAGTGAAAGATTTCATCAGGGTCATAGCCTAAGGGAACGATTTCAGCAGGGGTGTAGCCTAAGGGACAGATTTCAGCAGGGGTGTAGCCTAAGGGAATGATTTCAGCAGGAGTGTAGCCTAAGAGACAGATTTCAGCAGGGGTGTAGCCTAAGGGAGCGATTTCAGCAGGAGTGTAGCCTAAGGGAAAGGTTTCAGCAGGAGTGTAGCCCACGGGAAAGATTTCAGCAGGGGTGTGAACTAAGGGAAAGAAATCAGCAGGAGTGAAGCCTAAGGGAAATATTTTCAGCAGGGGTGTAGCCTAAGGGAAAGATTTCAGCAGGGGTGTAGCCTAAGGGAATGATTTCAGCAGGCACATAGTCTAAGGGAAAGATTTTAGCAGGGGCATAGCCTAAGGGAACGATTTCAGCTGACGCGTTTCCTAAGGGAAAGATTTCAGCAGGGGTGTAGCCTAAGGAAACGATTTCAGTAGGAGTGTAGCCTAAGAGAAAGGTTTCAGCAGGAGTGTAGCCCAAGGGAAAGATTTCAGCAGGGTTGTAGCCTAATGGAAAGATTTCAGCAGGGGTGTAGCCTAAATAACAGATTTCAGCAGGGGTGTAGCCTAAAGGAATGATTTCAGCAGGCACGTAGCCTAAGGGAAAGGTTTCAGCAGGGGCATAGACTAAGGGAATGATTTCAGCAGGCCCGTAGCCCAAGGGAAAGATTTAAGCAGGGGTGTAGCCTAAGGGACATATTTCAGCAGGGGTGTAGCCTAAGGGAACGATTTCAGCAGGAGTGTAGCCTAAGGGAAAGGTTTCAGCAGGAGTGTAGCCCAAGGGAAAGATTTCAGCAGGGGTGTGGACTAAGGGAAAGATTTCGACAGGGGTGTAACCTAAGGGAAAGATTTCAGCAAGGGTGTAGCCTAAGGGAAAGATTTCTTCAGGGGTGTAGCCTAGAGACATGATTTCACCAGGCACGTAGCCTAAGGGAAAGATTTCAGCAGGAGCATAGCCTAAGGGAACGATTTCAGCAGGCCCGTAGCCTAAGGGAATGATTTCAGCAGGGGTGTAGCCTAAGGGACAGATTTCAGCAGGGGCATAGCCTCAGCCAGCTATTTCAGCAGGAGTGTAGCCTAAGGGACAGATTTCAGCAAGGGTGTGAACTAAGGGAATGATTTCAACAGGGGTGTAGCCTAAGGGAAAGAATTCAGCAGGGGTGTAGCTTAAGGGAACGATTTCAGCAGTGCGTAGCCTAAGAGAAATATTTTAGCAGGGGTGTAGCCTAAGGGAAATATTTCAGCAGGGGTGTAGCCTAAGGGACACATTTCAGCAGGAACATAGCCTAAGGGAATGATTTCAGCAGGGGCATAGCCTAAGGAACAGATTTCAGCATGAGTGTAACCTAAGGGAACAATTTCAGCAGAAGTGTAGCCTAGTGGACAGATTTCAGCAGGGCTGTAGCCTAAGAGAAAGATTTCAGCAGGGGCATAGCCTAAGGGAACGATTTCAGCAGAAGTGTAGCCTAAGGGACAGATTTCAGCAGGAGTGTAACATAAGGGAAAGATTTCAGCAGGGGTGTAGCCTAAGGGACAGATTTCAGCAGGGGCATAGCCTAAGGGACAGATTTCAGCAGGGGTGCAACCTAAGGGACAGATTTCAGCAGGGGTGTAACCTAAGGGAACGATTTCAGCAGAAGTGTAGCTTAAGAGGCAGATTTCAGCAGGCGTGTAGCCTAAGGGAAAGATTTCAGCAGGCGTGTAGCCTAAGGGAAAGATTTCAGCAGGGGTGTAGCCTAAGGGACAGATTTCAGCAGGGGTGTAGCCTAAGGGAATGATTTCAGCAAGCGCGTAGCCTACGGGAAAGATTTCAGTAGGGGCATAGCCTAAGGAACAGATTTCAGCAGGGGTGTAACCTAAGGGACAGATTTCAGCAGGGGTGTAACCTAAGGAAACGATTTCAGCAGGAGTATAGCCTAAGGCAAAGGTTTCAGCAGGAGTGCAGCCCAAGGGACAGATTTCAGCAGGGGTGTGGACTAAGGGACAGATTTCAGCAGGAGTGTAACCTAAGGGAAAGATTTCAGCAGGGGTGTAGCCTAAGGGACAGATTTCAGCAGGGGTGCAACCTAAGGGACAGATTTCAGCAGGGGTGTAACCTAAGGGAACGATTTCTGCAGAAGTGTAGCTTAAGGGACAGATTTCAGCAGGGGTGTAGCCTAAGGGAAAGATTTCAGCAGGGGTGTAGCCTAAGGGACAGATTTCAGCATGGGTGTAACCTAAGGGAAAGATTTCAGCAGGGGTGTAGCCTAAGGGCTAGATTTCAGCAAGGGCATAGCCTAAGGGACACATTTTAGCAGGGGTGTAATCTAACGGACAGATTTCAGCAGGGGTGTAACCTAAGGGAATGATTTCAGCAGGGGTGTAGCCTAAGGGACAGATTTCAGCAGGGTCATAGACTAAGGGAGCGATTTCAGTAGGAGTGTAGCCTAAGGGAAAGGTTTCAGCAGGAGTGTAGCCCAAGGGACAGATTTCAGCAAGGGTGTGAACTAAGGGAAAGAATTCAGCAGGGGTGTAGCCTACGGGTATGATTTCAGCAGAGGTGTAGCCTAAGGGAACGATTTTAGCAAGCGCGTAGCCTAAGAGAAAGATTTTAGTAGGGGTGTAGCCTAAGGGAAAGATTTCACCAGGGGTGTAGCCTAAGGGACACATTTCAGCAGGAACATAGCCTAACGGAACGATTTCAGCAGGGGCATAGCCTAAGGGACAGATTTCAGTAGGGCTGTAGCCTAAGAGAAAGATTTCAGCAGGGGCATAGCCTAAGGGAACGATTTCAGCAGAAGTGTAGCCTAAGGGACAGATTTCAGCATGAGTGTAACCTAAGGGAAAAATTTCAGCAGGGGTGTAGCCTAAGGGACAGATTTCAGCAGGGGCATAGCCTAAGGGACAGATTTCAGCAGGGGTGCAACCTAAGGGACAGATTTCAGCAGGGGTGTAACCTAAGGGAACGATTTCAGCAGAAGTGTAGCTTAAGGGACAGATTTCAGCAGGCGTGTAGCCTAAGGGAAAGAATTCAGCAGGGGTGTAGTCTAAGGGTATGATTTCAGCAGAGGTGTAGCCTAAGGGAACGATTTTAGCAAGCGCGTAGCCTAAGAGAAAGATTTTAGCAGGGGTGTAGCCTAAGGGAAAGATTTCAGCAGGGGTGTAGCCTAAGGGACACATTTCAGCAGGAACATAGCCTAACGGAACGATTTCAGCAGGGGCATAGCCTAAGGGACAGATTTCAGTAGGGCTGTAGCCTAAGAGAAAGATTTCAGCAGGGGCATAGCCTAAGGGAACGATTTCAGCAGAAGTGTAGCCTAAGGGACAGATTTCAGCATGAGTGTAACCTAAGGGAAAAATTTCAGCAGGGGTGTAGCCTAAGGGACAGATTTCAGCAGGGGCATAGCCTAAGGGACAGATTTCAGCAGGGGTGCAACGTAAGGGACAGATTTCAGCAGGGGTGTAACCTAAGGGAACGATTTCAGCAGAAGTGTAGCTTAAGGGACAGATTTCAGCAGGCGTGTAGCCTAAGGAAAGATTTCAGCAGGGATGTAGCCTAAGGGACAGATTTCAGCAGGCGTGTAGCCTAAGGGAAAGAATTCAGCAGGGGTGTAGCCTAAGGGAATGATTTCAGCAAGCGCGTAGCCTAAGGGAAAGATTTCAGCAGGGGCATAGCCTAAGGGACAGATTTCAGCAGGGGTGTAACCTAAGGGAACATTTTCAGCAGGAGTGTAGCCTAAGGCAAAGGTTTCAGCAGGAGTGTAGCCCAAGGGACAGATTTCAGCAGGGGTGTAGCCTAAGGGAATGATTTCAGCAAGCGCATAGCCTACGGGAAAGATTTCAGCAGGGGCATAGCCTAAGGGACAGATTTCAGCAGGGGTGTAACCTAAGGGACAGATTTCAGCAGGGGTGTAACCTAAGGGAACGATTTCAGCAGGAGTGTAGCCTAAGGCAAAGGTTTCAGCAGGAGTGTAGCCCAAGGGACAGATTTCAGCAGGGGTGTGGACGTAGGGAAAGATTTCAGCAGGGGTGTAACCTAAGGTAAAGATTTCAGGAAGGGTGTAGCCTAAGGGAAAGATTTCAGCAGGGGTGTAGCCTAAAGAAATGATTTCACCAGGCGCGTAGCCTAAGGGAAAGATTTCAGCAGAAGCATAGCCTAAGGGAACGATTTCAGCAGGCCCGTAGCCTAAGGGAATGATTTCAGCAGGGGTGTAGCCTAAGGGACAGATTTCAGCAGGGGTGTAGCCTAAGGGAACGATTTCAGCAGGAGTGCAGCCTAAGAGACAGATTTCAGCAGGGGTGTAGCCTAAGGGAGCGATTTCAGCAGGAGCGTAGCCTAAGGGAAAGTTTTTAGCAGGAGTGTAGCCCAAGGGAAAGATTTCAGCAGGGGTGTGGACTAAGGGAAAGAAATCAGCAGGAGTGTAGCCTAAGGGAAATATTTTCAGCTGGGGTGTAGCCTAAGGGAAAGATTTCAGCAGGGGTGTAGCCTAAGGGAATGATTTCAGCAGGCACATAGCCTAAGGGAAAGATTTTAGCAGGGGCATAGCCTAAGGGAACGATTTCAGCTGAAGTGTAGCCTAAGAGAATGATTTCAGCAGGGGTGTAGCCTAAGGAAACGAATTCAGCAGGAGTGTAGCCTAAGAGAAAGGTTTCAGCAGGAGTGTAGCCCAAGGGAAAGACTTCAGCAGGGTTGTAGCCTAATGGAAATATTTCAGCAGGGGTGTGGACTAAGGGAAAGATTTTAGCAGGGGTGTAACCTAAGGGAAAGATTTCAGCAAGGGTGTAGCCTAAGGGAAAGATTTCAGCAGGGGTGTAGCCTAAAGAAATGATTTCACCAGGCGCGTAGCCTAAGGGAAAGATTTCAGCAGGGGCAAAGCCTAAGGGAAAGATTTCAGCAGGCCTGTAGCCTAAGGGAATGATTTCAGCAGGGGTGTAGCCTAAGGGACATATTTCAGCAGGGGTGTAGCCTAAGTGAACGATTTCAGCAGGAGTGTAGCCTAAGAGACAGATTTCAGCAGGGGTGTAGCCTAAGGGAGCGATTTCAGCAGGAGTTTAGCCTAAGGGAAAGGTTTCAGCAGGAGTGTAGCCCAATGGAAAGATTTCAGCAGGGGTGTGGACTAAGGGAAAGAAATCAGCAGGAGTGTAGCCTAAAGAAATGATTTCACCAGGCGCGTAGCCTAAGGGAAAGATTTTAGCAGGGGCATAGCCTACGGGAACGATTTCAGCTGACGCGTAGCCTAAGGGAAAGATTTCAGCAGGGGTGTAGCCTAAGGAAACGATTTCAGCAGGAGTGTAGCCTAAGAGAAAGGTTTCAGCAGGAGTGTAGCCCAAGAGAAAGATTTCAACAGGTTTGTAGCCTAATGGAAAGATTTCAGCAGGGGTGTGGACCAAGGGACAGATTTCAGCAGGGGTGTGGACTAAGGGAAAGATTTCAGCAGGGGTATAACCTAAGGGAAAGATTTCAGCAAGGGTGTAGCCTAAGGGAAAGATTTCAGCAGGGGTGTAGCCTAAAGAAATGATTTCACCAGGCGCGTAGCTTAAGTGAAAGATTTCATCAGGGTCATAGCCTAAGGGAACGATTTCAGCAGGGGTGTAGCCTAAGGGACAGATTTCAGCAGGGGTGTAGCCTAAGGGAATGATTTCAGCAGGAGTGTAGCCTAAGAGACAGATTTCAGCAGGGGTGTAGCCTAAGGGAGCGATTTCAGCAGGAGTGTAGCCTAAGGGAAAGGTTTCAGCAGGAGTGTAGCCCACGGGAAAGATTTCAGCAGGGGTGTGAACTAAGGGAAAGAAATCAGCAGGAGTGAAGCCTAAGGGAAATATTTTCAGCAGGGGTGTAGCCTAAGGGAAAGATTTCAGCAGGGGTGTAGCCTAAGGGAATGATTTCAGCAGGCACATAGTCTAAGGGAAAGATTTTAGCAGGGGCATAGCCTAAGGGAACGATTTCAGCTGACGCGTTTCCTAAGGGAAAGATTTCAGCAGGGGTGTAGCCTAAGGAAACGATTTCAGTAGGAGTGTAGCCTAAGAGAAAGGTTTCAGCAGGAGTGTAGCCCAAGGGAAAGATTTCAGCAGGGTTGTAGCCTAATGGAAAGATTTCAGCAGGGGTGTAGCCTAAATAACAGATTTCAGCAGGGGTGTAGCCTAAAGGAATGATTTCAGCAGGCACGTAGCCTAAGGGAAAGGTTTCAGCAGGGGCATAGACTAAGGGAATGATTTCAGCAGGCCCGTAGCCCAAGGGAAAGATTTAAGCAGGGGTGTAGCCTAAGGGACATATTTCAGCAGGGGTGTAGCCTAAGGGAACGATTTCAGCAGGAGTGTAGCCTAAGGGAAAGGTTTCAGCAGGAGTGTAGCCCAAGGGAAAGATTTCAGCAGGGGTGTGGACTAAGGGAAAGATTTCGACAGGGGTGTAACCTAAGGGAAAGATTTCAGCAAGGGTGTAGCCTAAGGGAAAGATTTCTTCAGGGGTGTAGCCTAGAGACATGATTTCACCAGGCACGTAGCCTAAGGGAAAGATTTCAGCAGGAGCATAGCCTAAGGGAACGATTTCAGCAGGCCCGTAGCCTAAGGGAATGATTTCAGCAGGGGTGTAGCCTAAGGGACAGATTTCAGCAGGGGCATAGCCTCAGCCAGCTATTTCAGCAGGAGTGTAGCCTAAGGGACAGATTTCAGCAAGGGTGTGAACTAAGGGAATGATTTCAACAGGGGTGTAGCCTAAGGGAAAGAATTCAGCAGGGGTGTAGCTTAAGGGAACGATTTCAGCAGTGCGTAGCCTAAGAGAAATATTTTAGCAGGGGTGTAGCCTAAGGGAAATATTTCAGCAGGGGTGTAGCCTAAGGGACACATTTCAGCAGGAACATAGCCTAAGGGAATGATTTCAGCAGGGGCATAGCCTAAGGAACAGATTTCAGCATGAGTGTAACCTAAGGGAACAATTTCAGCAGAAGTGTAGCCTAGTGGACAGATTTCAGCAGGGCTGTAGCCTAAGAGAAAGATTTCAGCAGGGGCATAGCCTAAGGGAACGATTTCAGCAGAAGTGTAGCCTAAGGGACAGATTTCAGCAGGAGTGTAACATAAGGGAAAGATTTCAGCAGGGGTGTAGCCTAAGGGACAGATTTCAGCAGGGGCATAGCCTAAGGGACAGATTTCAGCAGGGGTGCAACCTAAGGGACAGATTTCAGCAGGGGTGTAACCTAAGGGAACGATTTCAGCAGAAGTGTAGCTTAAGAGGCAGATTTCAGCAGGCGTGTAGCCTAAGGGAAAGATTTCAGCAGGCGTGTAGCCTAAGGGAAAGATTTCAGCAGGGGTGTAGCCTAAGGGACAGATTTCAGCAGGGGTGTAGCCTAAGGGAATGATTTCAGCAAGCGCGTAGCCTACGGGAAAGATTTCAGTAGGGGCATAGCCTAAGGAACAGATTTCAGCAGGGGTGTAACCTAAGGGACAGATTTCAGCAGGGGTGTAACCTAAGGAAACGATTTCAGCAGGAGTATAGCCTAAGGCAAAGGTTTCAGCAGGAGTGCAGCCCAAGGGACAGATTTCAGCAGGGGTGTGGACTAAGGGACAGATTTCAGCAGGAGTGTAACCTAAGGGAAAGATTTCAGCAGGGGTGTAGCCTAAGGGACAGATTTCAGCAGGGGTGCAACCTAAGGGACAGATTTCAGCAGGGGTGTAACCTAAGGGAACGATTTCTGCAGAAGTGTAGCTTAAGGGACAGATTTCAGCAGGGGTGTAGCCTAAGGGAAAGATTTCAGCAGGGGTGTAGCCTAAGGGACAGATTTCAGCAGGCGTGTAGCCTAAGGGAAAGATTTCAGCAGGGGTGTAGCCTAAGGGACAGATTTCAGCAGGGGTGTAGTCTAAGGCAAAGGTTTCAGCAGGAGTGCAGCCCAAGGGACAGATTTCAGCAGGGGTGTGGACTAAGGGAAAGATTTCAGCAGGGGTGTAGCCTAAGGTAAAGATTTCAGCAAGGGTGTAGCCTAAGGGAACGATTTCAGCAGGCCCGTAGCCTAAGGGACAGATTTCAGCAGGTGTGTAGCCTAAGGGAACGATTTCAGCAGGAGTGCAGCCTAAGGAAAAGGTTTCAGCAGAAGTGTGGACTAAGGGAACGATTTCAGCAGGGGTGTAGCCTAAGGTAACGATTTCAGAAAGGGTGTGGTGTTAGAGAAAGATTTCTTCAGGGGCATAGCCAAAGGGAACTATTTCAGCAGCGTTGTAGACTAAGGATAAGGTTTCAGAAGAAGTGTAGCCTAAGAGAAAGATATCAGCAGGGGCAATGCTCATAGAAAAGATTTTAGCAGGGACATAGCTTAAATGAAACATTTTTCGGCAGGTTTATAGCTCACAGGAAACAATTTAGAACACAACAGTCCCTGCACACGACAGTCCCAGCAGACAACAGCCCCAGCACACGACAGTCCCAGCAGACAACAGTCCCAGCACACGACAGTCCCAGCACACGACAGTCCCTGCGCACGACAGTCCCAGCACACGAACGTCCCAGCACACGACAGTCCCAGCACACGACAGTCCCTGCGCACGACAGTCCCAGCACACGACAGTCCCAGCACACGACAGTCCCTGCGCACGACAGTCCCAGCACACGACAGTCCCAGCACACGACAGTCCCTGCGCACGACAGTCCCAGCACACGACAGTCCCAGCACACGACAGTCCCAGCACATGACAGTCCCTGCGCACGACAGTCCCAGCACACAACAGTCCCAGCACACGACATTCCCAGCAGACAACAGCTCCAGCACACGACAGTCCCAGCAGACAACAGTCCCAGCACACGACAGTCCCAGCACACGACAGTCCCAGCACACAACAGTCCCAGCACACGACAGTCCCAGCACACGACAGTCCCTGCGCACGACAGTCCCAGCACACGACAGTCCCTGCGCACGACAGTCCCAGCACACGACAGTCCCAGCAGACAACAGTCCCAGCACACAACAGTCCCAGCACATGACAATCCCTACACATGACAGTCCTGGCACATGGCAGTTATGGCACACGATATTCCCGGGACACGACAATCCCTGCACACAACTATCTCTGCACACAACAATCCCTGCACACGACAATCCCGGCACACGACAATCCCGGCACATGACATTCCCGGCACACGACAGTCCCTGCACACGACAATCCCAGCAGACAACAGCTCCAGCAGACAACAGTCCCAGCACACGACAGTCCCAGCACACGACAGTCCCAGCACACAACAGTCCCAGCACACGACAGTCCCTGCGCACGACAGTCCCAGCACACGACAGTCCCTGCGCACGACAGTCCCAGCACACGACAGTCCCAGCAGACAACAGTCCCAGCACACAACAGTCCCAGCACATGACAATCCCTACACATGACAGTCCTGGCACATGGCAGTTATGGCACACGATATTCCCGGGACACGACAATCCCTGCACACAACTATCTCTGCACACAACAATCCCGGCACACGACAATCCCGGCACATGACATTCCCGGCACACGACAGTCCCTGCACACGACAATCCCGGCACACGACAGTCACGGCACATGACAGTCCCGGCAGATGACAGTTCCAGCAGACAACAGTCCCTGCACACGACAGTCCCTGCACACGACAGTCCTGGCACATGGCAGTTATGGCACACGACAATCCCGGCACATGACATTCCCGGCACACGACAGTCCCTGCACACGACAATCCCGGCACACGACAGTCACGGCACATGACAGTCCCGGCAGATGACAGTTCCAGCAGACAACAGTCCCAGCACATGACAGTCCTGGCACATGGCAGTTATGGCACACGACATTCCCGGGACACGACAATCCTTGCACACAACAATCCCTGCACACAACAATCCCTGCACACGACAATCCCTGCACACGACAATCCCGGCACATGACATTCACGGCACATGACAGTCCCTGCACACGACAATCCCGGCACACGACAGTCACGGCACATGACAGTCCCGGCAGATGACAGTTCCAGCAGACAACAGTCCCGGCACACGACAGTCCCTGCACACGACAGTCCCAGCAGACAACAGTCCCAGCACACAACAGTCCCAGCACATGACAGTCCTGGCACATGGCAGTTATGGCACACGACATTCCCGGGACACGACAATCCTTGCACACAACAATCCCTGCACACGACAATCCCTGCACACGACAATCCCGGCACATGACATTCACGGCACATGACAGTCCCTGCACACGACAATCCCTGCACACGACAATCCCGGCACACGACAGTCACGGCACATGACAGTCCCAGCACACAACAGTCCCGGCAGATGACAGTTCCAGCACACGACAGTCCCAGCACACAACAGTCCCAGCACACGACAGTTCCAGCACACAATAGTCAGAGCACACGGCAGTTCCAGCACACGAAAGTCACGGCACACGACAATCCCGGCACACACAGTCCTGGCACACGACAGTCCTGGCACACAACAGACCTGGCACACGACAGTCCTGGCACACGACAGTCCTTGCACACAACAGTCCCGGCACTAATACAATACATTATCTTCTTGCTATAATAAGTGCAGTCGCTTCTTCTTTTTCCTCTCCTTTCCCCCAATATGGCCGCCGCCGCTGTCAGTTGCCCCCTGATGATATTTTCTTGCCATGAAGCAATTCTTCAGAACAATGTAAGTAAATTAGATGCGGCTCTGAATAAATCACGTCCCCGTATTATGGAGCAGGTTTTTAGAAATCCTCTGTTGTACGATATATTCCCGGATCCTCCCTCGGGCCTATTCGACATTAAGAATTGAATTATCTGCGCGCGATAAAAATGAGAAACTGAACTGAAATACAAATTAATTTCAACAAACTTCCCACATAAATAATCCAGGAAAACTATCATTACATGATGGGAAGTGACGGCCGGGGTGAGGACTGTATGAAGGACGCAAGCTTCAATGCACTGCACACATTCTGCCACTTATCTCCTGCGACCCCATGACAACTCTTTTCGTCCTCATGCAATGTTACTCTTTTCCTAGAGACCTTATCTTTAGTGTCAGTTACTATGTTTGTATTTTCCCATTGATACAGATACCCTATGATAAAACTAAAACACCTGCGCCAGGAAGTGTTGTCATGTTTACATGGTATAAGTGAGCTCTTTATGACCGGATGATCTGTCATATGTTAATAAAGGCAGACGGGGGCCGGACGTTATACATTGTAGGGTAATGAGACCGGAGGTTATACACCAGGCGTCGAAGTGCCGGAGGTTATACACTGGGGAGGCAATGGGACTTAGCCAGAAACTGGAGATCAATGATCACGATAAGTCCCCTACACTTTTCCCTATATTATGTGTATACAGTGGGGGAAATAAGTATTTGATCCCTTGTTGTTTTTGTAAGTTTGCCCACTGACAAAGACGTGAACAGTCTATAATTTTAAGGGTAGGGTAATCTTAACATTGAGAGATAGAATATCCCAAAAAACAATCAAGAAAATCACATTGTATAAATTAGATAAAATTATTTGCATTTTGCAGTGAGAAATAAGTATTTGATCCCTCTGGCAAACAACACTTAATACTTGGTGGCAAAACCCTTGTTGGCAGCACAGCAGTCAGACGTTGTTTGTAGTTAATGATGAGGGTTGCGCACATGTCAGGAGGAGTTTTGGTCCACTCCTCTTTGAAGATCATCTCTAAATCATTCAGATTTTGAGGCTGTCGCTTGGCAACTCGGAGCTTCAACTCCCTCCATAAGTTTTCTATGGGATTAAGGTCTGGAGACTGGCTAGGCCACTCCATGACCTTACTGTGCTTCTTTTTGAGCCACTCCTTGGTTGCCTTGGCTGTATGTTTTGGGTCATTGTCTTGCTGGGAGACCCAGCCACTACCCATTTTTAATGTCCTGGTGGAGGTACGGAGGTTGTCACTCAGGATTTTACGGTACATGGCTCCATCCATTCTCCCATTGATGCGGTGAAGTAGTCCTGTGCCCATAGCAGAAAAACACCCCCAAAACATAATGTTTCCACCTCCATGCTTGACAGTGGGGATGGTGTTCTTTGGGTCATAGGCAGCATTTCTCTTCTTCCAAACACGGCGAGTTGAGTTAATGCCATAGAGCTCAATTTTTGTCTCCTCTGACCACAGCACCTTCTCCCAATAACTCACAGAATCATCCAGGTGTTCATTGGCACATTTCAGCCGGGCCTGCACATGTGCCTTCTTGAGCAGGGGGACCTTGCGGGCGCTGCAGGATTTTAAACCTTTAAGGCGTAATGTGTTACCAATGGTTTTCTTGGTGACTGTGGTTCCAGCTGCCTTGAGATCATTAACAAGTTCCCCCCGTGTAGTTTTAGGCTGATCTCTCACCTTCCTCATGATCAAGGATACCCCACGAGGTGAGATTTTGCATGGTGCCCCAGGTCGATGTCAATTGACGGTCATTTGATATTTCTTCCATTTTCTTACTATTGCACCAACAGTTGTCTCCTTCACCCAGGGTCTTACTTATGGTTTTGTAGCCCTTTCCAGCTTTGTGCAGGTCTATGATCTTGTCTATGATTTTGTCCCTGACATCCTTAGAAAGCTCTTTGGTCTTGCCCATGTTGTAGAGGTTAGAGTCTGACTGATTAATTGAGTCTGTGGACAGGAGTCTTTTATACATGTGACTATGTAAGACAGCAATCTTTAATGCAGGTAACGAGTTGATTAGGAGCGTCTAACTGATCTGTAGAAGCCAGAACTCATAATGGTTTGTAGGGGATCAAATACTTATTTCTCACTGCAAAATACAAATATACAAATACATTTATCTAATTTATACAATGTGATTTTCTTGATTTTTTGGGGGGATATTTTATTTCTCAATGTTAAAATTAACCTACCCTTAAAATTATAGACTGTTCGTGTCTTTGTCAGTGGGAAAACTTACAAAAACAGCAAGGGATCAAATACTTATTTCCTTCACCGTATATACTGTCATGACTGAAAGTGTTGGCACCCTTGAAATTGTTCCAGAAAAGGAAGTATTTCTCCTAGAAAATTATTGCAATTACACGTTTTGTTATACACACGTTTATTTCCTTTGGGTGTATTGGAACAACATAAAAAAAAGGAGAAAAAAAGGTAAATTGGACATAATTTTACACAAAAAAACCAAAATGGCCAGGACAAAATTGTTGGCACCTTTCCAAAATTGTGAGTAAACAACTTTGTTTCAAGCATGTGATGCTCGTTCAAACTCACTTGTGGCAAGTAACAGGTGTGGGCAATGTGAAAATCACACCTGAAACCAGATAAAAAGGAGAGAAGTTGACTCAATCTTTGCATTGGGTGTCTGTGTGTGTGCCACACTAAGCATGGAGAACAGAAAGAAGAGAAGAGAACGGTCTGAGGACTTGAGAACCAAAATTGTTGAACTATATCAACAATCTCAAGGTTACAAGTCCATCTCCAGAGATCTTGATGTTCCTTTGCCCACGTTGCACAACATAATCAAGAAGTTTACAACCTATGGCACTGTAGCTAATCTCCCTGGACGTGGACGGCAGAGAAAAATTGATGAAAGGTCGCAAAACAGGATAGTCCGGATGGTGGATAAGCAGCCGCAATCAAGTTCCAAAGAAATTCAAGCGGTCCTGGAGGCTCAGGGTGCATCAGTGTCAGCGCGAACTATCCATCCACATTTGAAAGAAATGAAACAATATGGTAGGAGACCCAGGAGGACCCCACTGCTGACACAGAGACATAAAAAAGCTAGACTGGAGTTTGCCAAAATCCTTCTGGGAAAGTGTCTTGTGGACCGATGAGACCAAGATAGAGCTTTTTGGTAAAGCACATCATTCTACTGTTTACCGAAAACTGAATGAGGCCTAGAAAGAAATGAACACAGTACCTACAGTCAATTATGATGAAGGTTCAGATGTTTTGTGGTTGTTTTGCTGCCTCTGGCACATGACTGTGTTCAAGGCATCATGAAATCTGAAGATTACCAAAGGATTTTGGGTCCCAATATAGTGCTCAGTGTCAGAAACTTGCATTTGCGTCCTAGGTCATGGGTCTTCCAGCAGGACAATGACCCCAAACTTACTTCAAGAAACCCCCAGAAATGGATGGAAACAAAGAGCTGGAGAGATCTGAAGTGGCAACAATGAGTCCGGATCTAAATCCCATTGATCACCTGGGGAGAGATCTTACAATTGCTGTTGGGAGAAGAAGCCTTCACATATGAGAGACCTGGAGCAGTTTGTAAGAAGAGTCCAAGATTCCAGCTGAGAAGTGTAAGAAGCTTAATAATGGCTATAGGAAGTGACTGACTGCAGTTATTTATCCCATAGGCTGTGCAACCAAATACACTGCTCAAAAAAATAAAGGGAACACTTAAACAACAGAATATAACTCCAAGTAAATCAAACTTCTGTGAAATCAAACTGTCCACTTAGGAAGCGACACTGACTGACAATCAATTTCACATGGTGATGTGCAAATGGAATAGACAATAGATGGAAATTATTGGCAATTATCAAGACACCCTCAATAAAGGAGTGGTTCTGCAGGTGGGGACCACAGACCACATCTCAGTACCAATGCTTTCTGGCTGATGTTTTGGTCACTTTTGAATGTTGGTTCTGCTTTCACACTCGTGGTAGCATGAGACGGACTCTACAACCCACAGAAGTTGCTCAGGTAGTGCAGCTCATCCAGGATGGCACATCAATGCGAGCTGTGGCAAGAAGGTTTGCTGTGTCTGTCAGCGTAGTGTCCAAAGGCTGGAGGCGCTACCAGGAGAGAGGCCAGTACACCAGGAGACGTGGAGGGGGCTGTAGGAGGGCAAAAACCCAGCAGCAGGACCGCTACCTCCGCCTTTGTGCAAGGAGGAGCAGGAGGAGCACTGCCAGAGCCCTGCAAAATGACTCCCAGCAGGCGACAAATGTACATGTGTCTGCACAAACTGTTAGAAACAGACTCCATGAGGGTGGTATGAGGGCCCGACGCCCACAGATGGGGGTTGTGCTCACAGCCCAACAGACTTTGCCACAGAACACCAGGATTCGCAAAGTGGCCACTGGCGCCCTGTGCTCTTCACAGATGAAAGCAGGTTCACACTGAGCACATGTGACAGACGTGACAGAGTCTGGAGACGCCGTGGAGAGCGATCTGCTGCCTGCAACATCCTTCAGCATGACCGGTTTGGCAGTGGGTCAGTAATGGTGGGGTGGCATTTCTTTGGAGGGCCATACAGTCCTCCATGTGCTCGCTAGAGGTAGCCTGACTGCCATTACGTACCGAGATGAGATCCTCAGACCCCTTGTGAGACCATATGATGGTGCGGTTGGCCCTGGGTTCCTCCTAATGCAGGACAATGCCAGACCTCATGTGGCTGGAGTGTGTCAGCAGTTCCTGCAAGATGAAGGCATTGAAGCTATGGACTGGCCCGCCCGTTCCCCAGACCTGAATCCGATTGAGCACATCTGGGACATCATGTCTCGCTCCATCCACCAACGTCACGTTGCACCACAGACTGTCCAGGAGTTGGCGGATGCTTTAGTCCAGGTCTGGGAGGAGATCTCACAGGAGACCATCCACAACCTCATCAGGAGCATGCCCAGGCGTTGTAGGGGGGTCATACAGGCACGTGGAGGCCACACACAATACTCAGCCTCATCAGGAGCATGCCCAGGCGTTGTAGGGAGGTCATACAGGCACATGGAGGCCACACACAATATTCAGCCTCATCAGGAACATGCCCAGGCGTTGTAGGGAGGTCATACAGGCACGTGGAGGCCACACACAATACTCAGCCTCATCAGGAGCATGCCCAGGCATTGTAGGGAGGTCATACAGGCACGTGGAGGCCACACACAATACTCAGCCTCATCAGGAGCATGCCCAGGCGTTGTAGGGAGGTCATACAGGCACGTGGAGGCCACACACAATACTCAGCCTCATCAGGAGCATGCCCAGGCGTTGTAGGGAGGTCATACAGGCACGTGGTGGCCACACACAATACTGAGCCTCATCAGGAGCATGCCCAGGCGTTGTAGGGAGGTCATACAGACACGTGGAGGCCACACACAATACTGAGCCTCATCAGGAGCATGCCCAGGCGTTGTAGGGCGGTCATACAGGCACGTGGAGGCCACACACAATACTCAGCCTCATCAGGAGCATGCCCAGGCGTTGTAGGGAGGTCATACAGGCACGTGGAGGCCACACACAATACTCAGCCTCATCAGGAGCATGCCCAGGCATTGTAGGGAGGTCATACAGGCACGTGGAGGCCACACACAATACTCAGCCTCATCAGAAGCATGCCCAGGCGTTGTAGGGAGGTCATACAGGCACGTGGAGGCCACACACAATACTCAGCCTCATCAGGAGCATGCCCAGGCGTTGTAGGGAGGTCATACAGGCACGTGGAGGCCACACACAATACTGAGACTCATCAGGAGCATGCCCAGGCGTTGTAGGGAGGTCATACAGGCACGTGGAGGCCACACACAATACTCAGCCTGATCAGGAGCATGCCCAGGCGTTGTAAGGAGGTCATACAGGCACGTGGAGGCCACACACAATACTGAGCCTCATCAGGAGCATGCCCAGGCATTGTAGGGAGGTCATACAGGCACGTGGAGGCCACACACAATACTCAGCCTCATTAGGAGCATGCCCAGGCATTGTAGGGAGGTCATACAGGCACGTGGAGGCCACACACAATACTCAGCCTCATCAGGAGCATGCCCAGGCGTTGTAGGGAGGTCATACAGGTACGTGGAGGCCACACACAATACTCAGCCTCATCAGGAGCATGCCCAGGCGTTGTAGGGAGGTCATACAGGCACGTGGAGGCCACACACAATACTCAGCCTCATCAGGAGCATGCCCAGGCGTTGTAGGGAGGTCATACAGGCACGTGGAGGCCACACACAATACTGAGCCTGATCAGGAGCATGCCCAGGCGTTGTAGGGAGGTCATACAGGCACGTGGAGGCCACACACAATACTGAGCCTCATCAGGAGCATGCCCAGGCGTTGTAGGGAGGTCATACAGGCACGTGGAGGCCACACACAATACTCAGCCTCATCAGGAGCATGCCCAGGTGTTGTAGGGAGGTCATACATGCACGTGGAGGCCACACACAATACTGAGCCTCATCAGGAGCATGCCCAGGCGTTGTAGGGAGGTCATACAGGCACGTGGAGGCCACACACAATACTCAGCCTCATCAGGAGCATGCCCAGGCGTTGTAGGGAGGTCATACAGGCACGTGGAGGCCACACACAATACTCAGCCTCATCAGGAGCATGCCCAGGCGTTGTAGGGAGGTCATACAGGTACATGGAGGCCACACACAATACTGAGCCTCATCAGGAGCATGCCCAGGCGTTGTAAGGAGGTCATACAGGCACGTGGAGGCCACACACAATACTGAGCCTCATCAGGAGCATGCCCAGGCATTGTAGGGAGGTCATACAGGCACGTGGAGGCCACACACAATACTCAGCCTCATTAGGAGCATGCCCAGGCATTGTAGGGAGGTCATACAGGCACGTGGAGGCCACACACAATACTCAGCCTCATCAGGAGCATGCCCAGGCGTTGTAGGGAGGTCATACAGGCACGTGGAGGCCACACACAATACTCAGCCTCATCAGGAGCATGCCCAGGCGTTGTAGGGAGGTCATACAGGCACGTGGAGGCCACACACAATACTCAGCCTCATCAGGAGCATGCCCAGGCGTTGTAGGGAGGTCATACAGGCACGTGGAGGCCACACACAATACTGAGCCTGATCAGGAGCATGCCCAGGCGTTGTAGGGAGGTCATACAGGCACGTGGAGGCCACACACAATACTGAGCCTCATCAGGAGCATGCCCAGGCGTTGTAGGGAGGTCATACAGGCACGTGGAGGCCACACACAATACTCAGCCTCATCAGGAGCATGCCCAGGTGTTGTAGGGAGGTCATACATGCACGTGGAGGCCACACACAATACTGAGCCTCATCAGGAGCATGCCCAGGCGTTGTAGGGAGGTCATACAGGCACGTGGAGGCCACACACAATACTCAGCCTCATCAGGAGCATGCCCAGGCGTTGTAGGGAGGTCATACAGGCACGTGGAGGCCACACACAATACTCAGCCTCATCAGGAGCATGCCCAGGCGTTGTAGGGAGGTCATACAGGTACATGGAGGCCACACACAATACTGAGCCTCATCAGGAGCATGCCCAGGCGTTGTAGGGAGGTCATACAGGCACGTGGAGGCCACACACAATACTCAGCCTCATCAGGAGCATGCCCAGGCGTTGTAGGGAGGTCATACAGGCACGTGGAGGCCACACACAATACTCAGCCTCATCAGGAGCATGCCCAGGCGTTGTAGGGAGGTCATACAGGCACGTGGAGGCCACACACAATACTCAGCCTCATCAGGAGCATACCCAGGCGTTGTAGGGAGGTCATACAGGCACGTGGAGGCCACACACAATACTCAGCCTCATCAGGAGCATGCCCAGGCGTTGTAGGGAGGTCATACAGGCACGTGGAGGCCACACACAATACTCAGCCTCATCAGGAGCATGCCCAGGCGTTGTAGGGAGGTCATACAGGCACGTGGAGGCCACACACAATACTGAGACTCATTTTGACTTGTTTTAAGGACATTACATCATGGTTGGATCAGCCTGTAGTGTGTTTTTCCACTTTAATTTTGGGGGTGACTCCAAATCCAGGCCTCCATTGGTTAATAAATGTGATTTCCATTGATGATTTTTGTGTGATTTTGTTGTCAGCACATTCAGCTTTGTACAGAACAAAGTATTCAATGAGAAGATTTCATTCATTCAGTTCTAGGATGGGGTATTTCAGTGTTCCCTTTATTTTTTTGAGCAGTGTATTAACTTGAGGGTGCCAACAATTTTGTCTGGACCATTTTTGGGGTTTTGTGTGAAATTATGTCCAATTTGCCTTTTTTTCTCAGTTTTTTTTTTGTGTTGTTCCAATACAGACAAAGGAAATAAACCTGTGTATAACAAAACGTGTGTAATTGTGATAATTGTCTGGGAGAAATACTTCCTTTTCTGGGACAATTTTAAGGGTGTCAAGACTTTTCGCCATGACTGTATACATATAGAATCCCAGAATATACAATATATATACAATATAACATGAGAATGAAATCCATAAAGGTAAATATCTATAATGATGGCATTGATAACGTATGACACAATGGAAGGGCAGGTCAGAGAAATCCCCGGGCTCTGCAGGGCGCTGAGGCAACAATGGATGGATGGAGGAATAAAGAGAATGAATGCTACAAAGTAACAGAACTGACATTTTTACTAAAAGAAATCCCCCCTCCTCCGCAGATGAAGAGCCGTCCCTGACAGATAAATTACACCGCTCTTCACATTTCATGTTCCGCTGTGCACTGAACCTTGCTTGATATTTTTAGTCTGCGACTAGTAATATAATAGAAGAAGTGCTGCTCCGTTTTGTTTTGTCTTATCAAAACCAACTAATAAATATGTCTTTCTGCATTAAACCAGAGAGAAATCTCCTCCACATTCATCCCAGGTTCCTGCAAAGCTTTCCGTATTCCTGGTCATCTCTGCAGGGACACTGGCCCCTTAAAATTATCTATCGATCTATTTTCTATCTATCTATCTATCTATCTATCTATCTATCTATCTATCTATCTATCTATTATCTATCTATCTATCTATTATCTATCATCTATCTATCTATTATCTATCTATTATCTATCTATCTATTATCTATCTATCTATCTATTATCTATTATCTATCTATCTATCTATTATCTATCTATCTATCTATCTATCTATTATCTATCTATCTATTATCTATCATCTATTATCTATCATCTATTATCTATCGATCTATCTATCTATCTATTATCTATTATCTATCTATCTATCTATTATCTATCTATCTATTATCTATCATCTATTATCTATCATCTATTATCTATCGATCTATCTATCTATCTATTATCTATTATCTATCTATCTATCTATCTATTATCTATCTATCTATCTATTATCTATCTATCTATCTATCTATCTATCTATTATCTATCTATTATCTATCCCTCTATCTATCTATCTATTATCTATTATCTATCTATCTATCTATCTATCTATTATCTATCTATCTATCTATCTATTATCTATAATCTATTATCTATCTATCTATCTATCTATCATCTGTCTATCTATTATCTATCATTTATCTATTATCTATCTATTATCTATCATTTATCTATTATCTATATATTTATTATATATTATGTATCTATCTATCTCATATTTATCTATCTATCTAGAAATCTTGTATCTATTTTCTATCTGTTATATATCTACAGTGGTGGCCAAAAGTAATGGCACCCCTGCAATTCTGTCAGATAATACTCCGTTTCTTCCTGAAAATGATTGCAATCACAAATTCTTTGGTCTTATTATCTTCATTTAATTTGCTTGCAAGGAAAAAACCCAAAAGAGAATGAAGCAAAAATCAAATCATTGATCATTTCACACAAAACTCCAAAAATGGGCCAGACAAAAGTATTGGCACCCTCAGCCTAATACTTGGTTGCACAACCTTTAGCTAAAATAACTGCGAACAACCGCTTCCGGTAACCATCAATGAGTTTCTTACAATGCTCTGCTGGAATTGTAGACCATTCTTGTTTGGCAAACTGCTCCAGGTCCCTGATATTTGAAGGGTGCCTTCTCCAAACTGCCATTTTGAGATCTCTCCACAGGTGTTCTATGGGATTCAGGTCTGGACTCATTGCTGGCCACCTTCGAAGTCTCCAGTGCTTTCTCTCAAACCATTTTATAGTGCTTTTGGAAGTGTGTTTTGGGTCATTGTCCTGCTGGAAGACCCATGACCTCTGAGGGAGACCCAGCTTTCTCACACTGGGCCCTACATTATGCTGCAAAATTTGTTAGTAGTCTTCAGACTTCATAATGCCATGCACACGGTCAAGCAGTCCAGTGCCAGAGGCAGCGAAGCAACCCCAAAACATCAGGGAACCTCCACCATGTATGACTGTAGGGACCGTGTTCTTTTCTTTGAATGCCTCTTTTTTTTCCCTGTACACTCTATGTTGATGCTTTTTCCCAAAAAGCTCTACTTTTGTCTCATCTGACCAGAGAACATTCTTCCAAAACGTTTTAGTCTTTCTCAGGTAAGTTTTGGCAAACTCCAGCCTGGCTTTTTTATGTCTCGGGGTAAGAAGTGGGGTCTTCCTGGGTATCCTACCATACAGTCCCTTTTCATTCAGACGCCGATGGATAGTACGGGTTGACACTGTTGTACCCTCGGACTGCAGGGCAGCTTGAACTTGTTTGGATGTTAGTCGAGGTTCTTTATCCACCATCCGCACAATCTTGCGTTGAAATCTCTCGTCAATTTTTCTTTTCCGTCCACATCTAGGGAGGTTAGCCACAGTGCCATGGGCTTTACACTTCTTGATGACACTGCGCACGGAAGACATAGGAACATTTAGGTCTTTGGAGATGGACTTGTAGCCTTGAGATTGCTCATGCTTCCTCACAATTTGGTTTCTCAAGTCCTCAGACAGTTCTTTGGTCTTCTTTCTTTTCTCCATGCTCAATGTGGTACACACAAGGACACAGGACAGAGGTTGAGTCAACTTTAATCCATGTTAACTGGCTGCAAGTGTGATTTAGTTATTGCCAACACCTGTTAGGTGCCACAGGTAAGTTACAGGTGCTGTTAATTACACGAATTAGAGAAGCATCACATGATTTTTCAAACAGTGCCAATACTTTTGTCCACCCCCTTTTTTAGGTTTGGTGTGGAATTATATCCAATTTGGCTTTAGGACAATTCTTTTTGTGTTTTTTCATTGAAGACAAATTAAATGAAGAGAATAATACCAAAGAATTTGTGATTGCAATCATTTTCAGGAAGAAACTGAGTATTATCTGACAGAATTGCAGGGGTGCCAATACTTTTGGCCAGCACTGTATCTTGTACATTTCCTTCGATTTCTTTCTTTCTCTTTCTTATTTATTTTCTTGTTCTTTTTTCTTTTTTTTCTTTATTTTTTCTTTTTCTTCCTTTCTTTCTTTCTTTCTCTCTTTCTTTCTTTTTCTTTATGTTTCTTTCTCTCTTTCTTTTTCACAGACTCAGGAGAAGAGCGGCAATGTTTTTGGAAGAAAGCAGCCATGTCTAATTATGCACTGCCCCTTTCAATAAATCAAACTCATTATCCACAGCCTCATGAGGTCTCATGGAGGATGACTCTCGGGTGGAAGGTAAGATTAGCCCCTTTCTTAAACTTGTCTTCCAGGGCCCCTATAGTGCCTACAGATTTTCTCTCCTTTCCTTCCTTGGCTGATTCCTGCTTGCTGACTTGCTGTCACAGGAGATCTCTTCGTTTGGCATTACAGACACCTTCTTAGAAGCTGTCTCTCTAGTGCCCAGCGGCTACTTTCCTCTGGCTAATTAACACCCTGATCTGGGTGTATAAATACTTGCTGTGTGCAAGTGGGAGGTGCCAGCGATATTCATTATTCCTTGTGAAGGCTTTAGCAAGAGCAGTACTTCTTCCTCTCTGGTGATAGAGGACGTGTGCGCATTTGTCTGAAGTCAACTAAAGCTAAGCGATTTTCCCTTGTTTGTTCCCCTTTGTTGTCTTTAGTTGTCAGTGGGGACCGACTAGTTCTCATCCCCTCCCTTCCCCAGCCTGAGCCTAACGCCAGGGAAAGAAAGGGCGAGGCACTCGTGCGGCAATTGATGAAGAGCCAATATTGGGGCATTAGTGGAGACAGATTGACACTAGATCAGCCTAGGAAGTCTGCACCCCCCCTTTCCCTAGAGTCTGGGTTCCCTTTCCCTTTGTGTTGCACGTAGCCTTTCCCACACCTTGTGTGACACTTGCTTGGCTGCTCTTGGTGTGATGTCAGAGATGTACTGTGATGGTGCAATAACTGCAGCTGCCTCTCCCTCTTCCCCCACTCCATCCACTATAGACGTGCATTGTGATGAACATGTGCAGACCTTCTTTACCTCCCCTCTTGGCTTGACATGTATAAAGATGAGTGTCTTGATCTGAGCAGCTTAATAAAAGCCATGATTTTGAGATATTTTGTTGGGAGCTGTTCCCACTATATGTGTCTGTAATCGGCCGCCCAGTGGTTGCGATGTGAATTGCAGCCTGACAAGAATGTAACTACTGTATAATTTATTACATTTGAACATTTCTGCACTTAAGCCATTACAGAAGATAATTATCTCTGCTTGCTGTCATTGAATTGACACTTTCATAGTTTACTTTTAGGGACTGAAAACCTGTCCTGATTGAGTCACAGCTGATGGTCTTGAGACATCTTACAGTCAGAATGAAGTAGCCATGTGGGTTACTGATTAGCCCTCAGGGTCAACTCAAGGAGAATGTGGTCTTCAACGGAAGCAGAACTGGAGTCCTCACATAGTAATCTTGGGGTCCTCTGGTCAGTAAGGATGGAAATATGTGATAATGTCTGGTCTGTGGACTTCTTATATTTGGCCGTTTCCTATAATAACCGGTTACAGGTTTCTTTCTTAAAATCTGAGGATAACAAGAAAGGACTAAGGCTGAATGGCCGGGCTGAGCCCTTGTCCTCCATGTGGCTAATGAGCGCTCTTAGGCTTCCAGTCACAATGGCAGAATGAGAGAGATAATGTTCGGGGATGGAGGCCATCATGTGTGAAGTGACGGAGCGAGAGATGATACAAGTGCACTATACATCAGAGGAGGCGATGAGCTGTAGAAGATGTACAGGATCAAATATGTCTAAGTGTAGAATATATATACAGTACAGACCAAAAGTTTGGACACACCTTCTCATTTAAAGATTTTTCTGTATTTTCATGACTATGAAAATTGTACATTCACACTGAAGGCATCAAAACTATGAATTAACACATGTGGAATTATATACTTAACAAAAAAGTGTGAAACAACTGAAAATATGTCTTATATTCTAGGTTCTTCAAAGTAGCCACCTTTTGCTTTGATGACTGCTTTGCACACTCTTGGCATTCTCTTGATGAGCTTCAAGAGGTAGTCACCGAAAATGGTCTTCACTTCACAGGTGTGCCCTGTCAGGTTTAATAAGTGGGATTTCTTGCCTTATAAATGGGGTTGGGACCATCAGTTGTGTTGTGCAGAAGTCTGGTGGATACACAGCTGATAGTCCTACTGAATAGACTGTCAGAATTTGTATTATGGCAAGAAAAAAGCAGCTAAGAAAAGAAAAACGAGTGGCCATCATTACTTTAAGAAATGAATGTCAGTCAGTCCGAAAAATTGGGTAAACTTTGAAAGTGTCCCCAAGTGCAGTTGCAAAAACCATCAAGCGCTACAAAGAAACTGGCTCACATGAGGACCGCCCCTGGAAAGGAAGACCAAGAGTCACCTCTGCTTCTGAGGATAAGTTTATCTGAGTCACCAGCCTCAGAAATCGCAGGTTAACAGCAGCTCAGATTAGAGACCAGGTCAATGCCACACAGAGTTCTAGCAGCAGACACATCTCTTCAACAACTGTTAAGAGGAGACTTTGTGCAGCAGGCCTTCATGGTAAAATAGCTGCTAGGAAACCACTGCTAAGGACAGGCAACAAGCAGAAGAGACTTGTTTGGGCTAAAGAACACAAGGAATGGACATTAGACCAGTGGAAATCTGTGATTTGGTCTGATGAGTCCAAATTTGAGATCTTTGGTTCCAACCACCGTGTCTTTGGGCGACGCAGAAAAGGTGAACGGATGGACTCTACATGCCTGGTTTCCACCGTGAAGCATGGAGGAGGAAGTGTGATGGTGTGGGGGTGCTTTGCTGGTGACACTGTTGGGGATTTATTCAAAATTGAAGGCATACTGAACCAGCATGGCTGCCACAGCATATTGCAGCGGCATGCTATTCCATCCGGTTTGCGTTTAGTTGGACCATCATTTATTTTTCAACAGGACAATGACCTCAAACACACCTCCAGGCTGTGTAAGGGCTAAGGAGGAGAGTGATGGGGTGCTCCGCCAGATGACCTGGCCTCCACAGTCACCAGACCTGAACCCAATCGAGATGGTTTGGGGTGAGCTGGACCGCAGTGTGAAGGCAAAAGGGCCAACAAGTGCTAAGCATCTCTGGGAACTCCTTCAAGATTGTTGGAAGACCATTTCCGGTGACAACCTCTTGACGCTCATCAAGAGAATACCAAAAGTGTGCAAAGCAGTCATCAAAGCAAAAGGTGGCTACTTTGAAGAACCTAGAATATAAGACATATTTTCAGTTGTTTCACACTTTTTTGTTAAGTATATAATTCCACATGTGTTAATTCATAGTTTTGATGCCTTCAGTGTGAATGTACAATTTTCATAGTCATGAAAATACAGAAAAATCTTTAAATGAGAAGGTGTGTCCAAACTTTTGGTCTGTACTGTATATATATATATATATATATGTATACATGTATTATAAAAAACACAGCTGTTCCATCTATTGCATTTGCAGCTCACCCTGCAGTGATGGAGCACCATTCATACAAGCGACCCCTGCAACCAATCAGCAATCACATGAGTGTACTGCTCAATGCAATCAGTTTTATACAGCTCCTCATTAACTTCAAGATGATCTTTTTAATTCCATATGAGTGGCACGGGTGTGTCAGAGGTGATAGACAGTCGCCCTGCAGTGGTGTGCAGGAGATCTCCACGTTTGGCATTGCAGACAGCTGCCTAGATAGGAGGCTGTGTTTAGGACCCAGCGACTACCTCCCTTTCGTCTGGGTTTATATATACCTGGTGTGCCTAGGTGGGCGTCGTCGGTTATACTCATTTCTACTTGTAACTTGGCTGAAGCAGCATCACGTCCCCTCTGGAGTCGTGAGGTCATGTGCTCTATTGGCGTTCTTCTTAAGCTAAGTTCTTATTCTCCTGTGTTGTCTTCCCCTTTTGTCTTTAGGGTGCTAGCGGAGGTTGACTAGTGCTCATCTCCTTCCACCCCCAGCTATAGCCTTATGCCAGGGATAGTAGGACGAGGCATGTGATCAGCAACAGCTGCAGAGGCTGTATAGGGACGTTAGGGGGAGACAGGGTGATGCTAGTCCAGATTAGGAGGTCACCTTTTCCCCTTTTCCCTAGTGTCTGGGCTCCCTTTCCCTCTGTATTGCACTCACATCTGGCGTGACTCTTTGTATTGCAATCACAACTGGCGTGTCATTGAGATCCGCCTACTGTATAGATCTGTATGTGGTGAGCTCCCTCTAGTGGTGACTGTTTAAATCTGCATGTAGTGAGCTCCCCCTAGTGGTGACTGTATAAATCTGTATGCAGTGAGCTCCCCCCAGTTGAGGCTGTATAAATTTCTATATAGTGAGCTTCCACTAGTGGTGGCTGTATAGATCTGTACGTTGTGAGCTGCCTCTAGTGGTGGCTTTATAAATCTGTATGTAGTGAGCTCCCTCTAGTTGTGGCTATATAAATCTGTATACAATGAACTCCCTCTAGTGGTGGTTGTATAACTGCATGTGTAGTGAGCTCCGCCTAGTGATGGCTATATAAGTCTGTATGTTACGCTCACGCCCGGACTGTTTGGAGTGAGTGTGGTTAGTGGTCCCACTGGGCCACAAACCGAGGAGTGCCTGGAGGGGCATGACTAGGGGCCTCGCCAGATCCGACCATGGACGCACGGTGGCTTAATGGACTCTGTGGTCCAAGGAGGGACGTGGGAGGTGGCCCAGGTGCTACTCCACCTCAGACCCCGGTCACAGCTGTTGACCCACACCGGGGAATGCAGGAACGGACAGGTTTGGCTGGTATGCAGACAGGCGGGTACTGGCAGGTAGGTAACAGGCTGGATAGGGACAAGTACAGACTGGGATACAGGAACAGAGCTGCAGGTGCGGAGGGGAAGCAGAGCAGGGCAGAGCAGAGCCGCAGGTGCGGAGGGGAAGCGGAGCAGAGTAGAGCCGCAGGTGCGGAGGGGAAGCGGAGCAGAGCAGAGCCGCAGGTGCGGACGGGAAGCGGAGCAGGGCAGAGCCGCAGGAGCAGACAGATAGGACAAGGATCTGTTCACATGGAACAGACAGGGAAACAGGAAGATAGCTAGAACACAGGAGGTAGATACGGAGGCAGGGAAACAGGACAAGCAGAACCAGATACACACAAAGTACTTGCTTTGAAGTAGCAAGTGGACACAAAACTCACAAACAGAAGTACAGAGACAACGAGTAGGAGTTAGGTACTGGTTCAGACACTGCAGGAAAAGGGAAGGATTGGACATAGAGGCAAACAGGTAACGGGCTAGGACACAGTTCAGACAGGAACTGACACAGGAACAAGATACAGGAACGAGCCTGGGCATTCAGCCCCCGGGGTGGCGGAATAGACTAGAAGTCACAGATACAGGTAATGGGCCTGGGTACTCAGCCCCCAGGGTGGCAGAAATAGACTAGAAGTCACAGATACAGATAACGGGCCTGTGTACTCAGCCCCCAGGGTGGCGGAAACAGGCAAGATTCAGGACAGGACCTGGCAACTCACAGTTGCACAGATGCACAGAACACACTGTAAGAAAGTGTTGCTCAGGCACCTCCTACTGGGTGGAGAAGGTTTAAGTATCCAGTGACTCACAGCAATAGGCTGGGGATGCATTAGGACTGCGCACACCATAACTTTAAGAATCAGGAAGTTCCAGCGCCGCCGCCCTAAGCCAGCAGACAAGAGACATGCACACAGCAAGTAGAGGAGCATAATGCACTGCCTGGACTGATAGGTAAGTTGGCGGTCTTGCATGGTGGGAGATGGTAAGCTATGCCAGCACGCCACCAGAGATGTTACACTGTATACAGTGTGCTCCCCCTAGTATTGGCTGTAAAATATGTATGTAGTGAAATTTCTCTCATGATGGATGTATAGATCTGTATGTAGTGAACTCCTCCAAGTGGTGACTGTATAAACCTGTATGTTGGGAGCTCTCACCAGTGGTGGCTGTATAGATCTGTATGTAATGAGCTTCCCCTAGTGGTGACTGTATAAATCTGTATGTAGTGAACTCCCCCCAGTGGTGTCTGTATAGATCAATATGTAGTGAGCTTCCCCTAGTGGTGACTGTATAAATCTGTATGTAGTGAGCTCTCCCTAGTGGTGGCTGTATAAATCTATATGTAGTGAGCTTCCCCTAGTGGTGACTGTATAAATCTGTATGTAGTGAACTCCCCCCAGTGGTGTCTGTATAGATCTATATGTAGTGAGCTTCCCCTAGTGGTGACTGTACAAATCTGTATTTAATAAGCTCCTCCTAGTGGTGACTGTACAAATCTGTGTGTAGTGAGCTCCCTCTAGTGATGACTATATAAATCTGTATTTAATGAGCTTCCCCTAGTGGTGACACTATAAATCTGTATGTACTGAGCCCCCCCTAGTGGTGACTATATAAATCTGTATGTAGTGAGCTCCCCCTAGTGGTGGCTGTGTATGCAGTCAGATCCCCCTAGTGGTGGCTGTATAGGCCTGTATGTAGTTATCTACTCCTAGTGGTGGCTGTATAAATCTGTATGTAGTGAGCTCCCTCTAGTGGTGGCTTTATAAATCTGTATGCAGTGAGATCCCTCTAGTGGTGGCTATATAAATCTGTATACAATGAGTTCCCCCTAGTGGTGGCTGTAAAATATGTATGTAGTGACATCCCTCTCATGATGGCTGTATAGATCTGTATGTAGTGAACTCCTCCAAGTGGTGGATGTATAAATCTGTATGTTCGGAGCTTGCACTAGTGGTAGCTGTATAGATCTGTATGTAGTGAACTCCCCCTAGTGATAGCTGTATAATCTGTATGTACTGAGCTCCCCCTAGTGATGGCTGTATAAATCTGTATGTCGTGAGCTCCCCCTAGTGGTGGCTGTTTAATATGTATGTAGTGAGCTCCCTCTAGTGGTGGCTGTATGATTCAATTTAAAGTGATCTCCCTCTAGTGGTGGCTGTATGACTCCATATACAAGTGGGCTCCCTCTGGTGGTGCTTTCAGGTATCCACAATTTTAGCATTGAACTAATATTCTGGTATTGGAGCTCTATGAGTGAAAAATGCAGATGTGATCCTTTCATAAATATATTATGAAACTTTAATAATAATAAAAAAAGATCTAAGTAGAAGCAGTATTTCGAGTTTTACTCTGACTTTTGAGTATAGCCCTGTAGTTGCCCACTGGAAACTAATTAGCAAGTTGCAAATATTCTTAGCTTGTTCCCTTGGGGGGGGTTAAACTCTGAAAAGTAGAAGTTTTGTTTTTGAACTTTGTATTTTATTTCTTTCTTTTCTTTTTATTTTACAAAAGTTATGGCAAACAAATAAAAAAAGAAGACATCTACATTTCCTAATACTTCAACCTGCTTTTCATGACATGGAGGGTGTATAAATAAGCTTTAATATAAGCTTTGTAACAAATGCAGCGCTCCTTTACAATTCTAAGCACTTCCCAAATACTTTACTTTAAAACCTTTAAGCAAGAAAAAAAGCTTTTAACCTTATTTTCTGAGGATTAAAATATTCATCGACTTGCGCCCGTTCATATCTATTCATGTTTCCCCTGTTAGCAAAATGCTGCAGTGTTCTGTAACCTTTTAAATTGCTTTTGAAGAAGGTGTCACTACATTACTATTAAAACCAGAAATGCCACCAGATTGTAATTTTAATATATAAATATGTATATATATTTTTTTTTTACACCTTCAAGACTATACAGTAAATAGCATGTACGACGCAGAGAAGGTAAAGTACTGCAGAGATATAATTACTAGAATAAACTTTAACCTTTATTGGCTGGATACATTCTGGATAAGATCAATCCAAAAAGAATTAAAAGAAATATAAATAAACACTTCAAAAATATTTAAAATCAGTAATATTTATGTTTGGAGACTTTTTGCCTGTAACCTTCTCAATGTATCAGTTTAACCTTTTGCCCATTCTCTATTGGCCAAAACTCTTGGAAACTATGTAATATGGAAAGTTGAAAAGTGCAGCGGTAGATTGGCCAATGGAGCATTAGGGCAAAGTTTGAAGGTCCATAGTCTTCTTAGTTATAATGCTCCTTAAGGAGGTGTTCCAGCCTACGACAAGATTCAATTATAACCTTTGGTCCATTCTCTATTGGCCAAAACTCTTGGAAACTATGTAATATGGAAAGTTGAAAAGTGCAGCGGTAGATTGGCCAATGGAGCATTAGGGCAAAGTCTGAAGGTCCATAGTCTTCTTAGTTATAATGCTCCTTAAGGAGGTGTTCCAGCCTATGACAAGGATCAATTATCCAGTGGAGAGTGGATCATTTTTAAATCATCTGGGTCTGAAATCATAGACATTGTATGGACTTGAGTATTCTGGTTACAAGTAAGCTGAACGGTAGTGCTCAATGTCAGGCAGCAGCTGCAAAAGCAACCAAGATTTTAGCGTGTAGATAAAATCCTGTGATCCCAATGCATTATTTATTACCCCTCTATGAATCAATTTGAGAGCCACAACTTGAATATGTTTTGGCCTCCACATTTAAAAAAAAAGGATATTGGAAAGCTGGATAGTATAAAAATGGTGGCGACTAAATTATAGAAGGCAGTTTGAAGAATGTGGAACTTTCACATCTAACAGGCAATTATAAAAGAAAATGCAAAAAGATCTTATACTATGTTCAGAAAATCAGCATCAAGCTGGAAAGGACACTGGGGAGGAGCTTCACTGTTGTCCTTTCCAGTTGGATGCCAAACCTTTCAAAGTTTGGTTGTGGGACTTGTATACAAAGGGCTCTTTGCACCCACTTGCTTAACTGTCATAGAAAAGATTAAAATCCATAAGAGCTGACAGTCCAAACCCCTTTGGGAATTAAGACCTCACATTGGAACATGTGGAGGAAGAAAGGAAAACTTATGTATAGCTAGGAAGTGAGGAAAACTAATTAAAATCCCCCCTTGACACAGAGACTCCTTGCAGTGCCCAGATGATTAAAACAGGATATCTATTGTGGGAAGCAGACATAGAGGCTAAGATTTTTGGATTCAGGAAGCAATGGCTCTTTTGTTTCATGGTAGCTTTTCCTCCCATCAAAAGACCAAGATTAGAAGGATCCAGCCTATGTGTCTCCATTGTCCAGATAGGAATATTAGGGTTCTGTATCTATCAAATATTTACGAGATATAGATTTTCAGTGTCGTAGCAAAGGGACAGACGTGATGCATTCACTCACATCACCATGGGGCCACTAGAATCCCTCCAATTGAATAACACTCTGATAGATGATGCTATACCCGTCATATTTGGTCCCAATGTAAAAGTAAAATCGTGATAAAAAACATGACGTCAATATCGAATGTCTGGAACCTTCAGAGGCGAAAATATCTTGTAAGTTAGGGATTTGATAAAATCCTAAAGGGCTGAGAACATCCCACAAATCCACCCCACATGAGGTCATCAATGGGAGGAATGTGGGCGTAACTTGGGAGGTAATAAAAATCAGTACCTGGGTCTGGATCAATTGTCAGAACTCGAAAGACTTAGTTCGCTGTGGAAGTTCTGTCCATTCTGTCTCAATCAAAGTGTTTCCCTTCGCTAAGCTCTGAGCCATTTCTGTGACCATGGTTAGTAAGTTTCTTTTGTTATTCCTTTTTATTTTATGTAATTCTATATATCATATTGTTTTGTTCTCTGTAAACCGCACCTATGAACCCATACGCTACCTGTAACGGGTTTCTAATCGGCCTATATAAACGATTGGTGGTGGCAGTAAGTAGTTTCTTTTGGTTATTGTGGAGTTGGCAGTGATCGTATAGTGGCATATACATATATTCCATGCGTTGGAATTGGAGGTGTATATACCATACGCTCACTGTGAGTTCCTCAATAACCGGCCTAGTAGTGGAAGCAGCCGTGGTCTCATCCAACCCTGACGATTGGAGGCAGCCATTGCACCCACTTGCTTAACCAATTATGAAAATTGGATGGCTCATGATGAGTTGGCTCATGATGGTTTTTATGCTCAAGATGAAATGAGCCGAAAAACTTATTACTGGCACTGTACAGTCAATGGATGAACATCAGTTGCAGTGCAGTCGATGAATGAACACATCATTAGCAGGGAGCAATCGAATGGAATTTCAGCTTCATTGGGTTATTTTCCGAACTCCGCGGAAGGTTTCTTCTACTTGTCTGCACGGTGTGTGATTACCAGGATAATTGTTGTGTTTGTCTTATAATATTCTCTAATGTTTTCCTTATTAATACTCATCTAAAACTCCATGAGTGGGCTAATCAAGCTTCTATTGTTAACGACACCTCCAAGGAGCAACCATCTGAGATACTTCCACTCATACTGTGG